>NC_062264.1:45112235-46312235 GCF_916048215.2 Malus sylvestris
TTTCATTAGTTTGAAATACCCTACAATGACATCATTGTATAAGCAAGTTTCTCTTTTATATTATATCTTTGTACGTAGGTATTCTTTCATCAGCGAGGTTTCACTCTATTATATTGAAGATGCTGATATAGACGGGACTGCTAAATTAAATATTTAAGGAAGCTTCTTCCGACACTTGTACCATTCAACCATTGAAATAAAGTAACCACAGATTGGAATAGGAGTGGTTGGCTGGGCCAACTTCTCTTTGCTTCTCGGTGCATGCATTCTCTCAGTTAACAAAGTAAATCAATTATAATATGCAATTCTGACAATTATTTACGCGTTTGGTTCGATATACCTTTCTACTTTGTGGTCAGAAAACGATTGTCAATTCGTGAACGATTGTTTCTTAGTTCCCTTCGGCTCGGCTTAGGTTGATTGTAATCGGAAAATACATGGTGGTTACCCAGACGAAGTCAGAGATTTGTATGAACAGGGGCATCCTCAAACAACAAAGTCATAATTAAAAATCTTAAGAATTTATTGAATAAAAGACTAATATATTAATCCATAAAGTTTTTCATACAACATATTTCATTATTCCTCGAATCGTTTTTATGTTTTGAAAGCATTGCGTAACAATATCATTACCAATACCATTAAATATCTCTTTATATAAAAATAATCATGTTAGGGCTGATTATTGAAAATTGGAACGCACCATACATTTTTTTAAATTAAGTGGGGGCATCCGCCCAGGCCTACACTAGCTCCGTCCTTGATGGTTTCTACGATGAGCAAGAAAAGTTACTATAGTTGATATTGCTGCACACCTTATTCTTGTAGCACATTTGTGTTTATTTATGATATTAAGATTGAATTTATTAAATAATAATTAAAACACAAAAGTAAATTTATAGGCATGCATAAAGAGAAAAATAGTGTGCATAAATAGTTTCTCTGAACAAATTTGAGCCATTTACTAGAAGAATGAATCGCACCATTTAGCACCATTTGCAAACTAACAAGTTTCAGTCATCATGAATAATAGAAAATTGGAAAACGATTGCTAGCAATTTACTTTGGTCTTTGATCTGTAAAGGGAATGGAAAGCTATAACTAGCTAGACTACCGTACTAAGAATGAAGTCATTGAAATCGTGTTTAGATCGAGATGCGAGCACTAGATGTTTTGAATTTTGAGGACTAATTGAATAGTATCCGGAAACAAAGAGAAATCCGGAATGTCTAGTGCATGTGCGAATTGGTCCGACCTAGAAATAATTAAACAAGACTAGCTTGAAGCTTCTGATTAGTTCTTGCTTGGAAGACTAGAACAATTCAACCTCTGGATTGAGTCAACAAGAACAAACCAGTAGTAAATTTGTCGTTCGCTTGGCCTAGCCATCCGTATGTCTAGAGGAAGCAGACCAATGCATTCACTGAAAATAATGGAACGATACATCGAGGAGTATCAGACGAATACAATTAAACAGCTTGTACATCTTTTAATCAACAATAAGTCTTGAATATATGTGAAACTTTAAGAGGTGGACATAATGAAAACTAACGGATGGACCAGTTTCAGATGCAATAACAGATAATGACAATGAGTTGATGCATGTATTTCACCATAACGATCATATTCTCGTATCGAATTACTTCCGTGACTGTTGCCCCTGTTTCTTGTAGCGATAGATATGCATAAAGAGAAAATGGTGTGTATAAATTATTTCTTTTAACAAATCATAGCCATTTACATGAAGAATGAATATGATATATGACGGAATTGGTGTTATTAATTTTAATTTTCCCCCACCTAAAATAACACAAATTCCGTCCCACATCAAAATCACACCATGTATCACCAATCACAGTAAGAATCAATAACACGTTTAGAAGAAAAATGAATCCAAAGGGCTAAAATACATTATAAATTCAGATATAAATTTTTCCTAAAAAAATAATTTAGATATAAACTTCAAGCACTATCGAGGATAGAGTTCAGTACGTTATCATGGAAACCTGATCTTTTGGTGTTTAACACAGTTGCTCTTAGATCGATCCAACTAGCCGGATGTCACCCCTGAATTATTCTCCCATCTCAAAGACATGTCGGATCCAATTCTACCGAGCTTATAAAACGCTTGTTGTGAGGGTACTGGAAGAGTGACTGAGTAACTATTAAGCATTAGGACTATAGGATTCGTGGTTGGCCTATCAGCTGTATTTTCTTCTATGCATAATAACCCAATGTGGATGCATCTCGTCACTTCAGTTCTTGAACTAGTCCTCATTGTGGGATCTATCAGATTTGAAGTTGTCCCTCCCCTCCAACTTTTCCATGCCTGCAACCATTGATTTGTGAATTTGTAGAAATATAATCAGTGATAAATTAATTATTTGTTTCTTGATTGCATTACGTTTCAGTGACACCAAAACTACTATCTGTGGGTGCAAAAATTAAGGCTCAAGCAATGAGCCACTTCCCATGAATCCTAAATTTGGGGGGCTGGAGTTAGAATAAAGGAGCATGATCGAACACTTCCATGGAATGTGAAACATGGGGAAATACAAGGAGTGTGGAACTTGGAGTCCAAGCATTTTATGCCTATAAAAAGGCTAATAATCACACAAGAACGAGTGGAGGAGAGAGGTAGGAGATTGTTCTATATTTCACAAGTATCTTGAACAAACACTAACTTGAGCATCAGAGTGTTTTATTGCAGGTCCCCCTCCTCCCTCATTGATGGCGAGCGAAGATGGAGTTTAAAGCTTCTCAACATGTTCAAGATTACTTGTTGGAGGAGAATTGAAGTACCTGAATTTTTCCGCTCCAACACTATAGCAGCTAACACACCAAAATTATAGGCATTTGACTTAGTAGAAAAGTGTATCGCATACTTTAAAGCCATATATCCATTGCACATCCATAAATAGAATGTTGTTTTCACCAAATCCTCAACGGATATCCCATACATTTTTGTGTTGCGAACCCCCTTGATGGATATCTCATGCAAAATTAAACATTTGAACGAAAACTTGTATTATTTGTTTCAGTTAAGAGACGCATTTTAATGCATATAGTGAGACACTCAAAGTACACAAAAAAGTCTAACAATTATCCTAGAACAAAAACTTATAACCATAAAGAACTCATCACAGTTACAATTAAAAAGTAATTAAACTAATCCCATTACATGAAGCTCTACATAAACTATTCAGAGTCAGGATTAAGCTAGCTTAGTTTGACAGAAATAAAAAATAAAAACTAAACTAGCGTAGCTAATTAATTACGAGTGTGATCATGATTAAACTACCTTGCTCTTTGAAGAACAGAAAACCTGAAGATGTACTTAGAAGTTTTCCAGTCCCAGTCAAGGTAAGACCGATTTCATCATTTTCCTTCAAGCCTCTCCGAACCACAAACTCCGGTCTCCAACCTCCTTTCAGGACGTAAAAATCGCCAGAATTCCAATGCTTAAAAGTTAACTCACGCTGGTTGCACGTATCCCAGTCCACAACTGTAACTGGTAAGCCCTCTTTACTGTCGACCATCTTGGCTAACTTGTCGTCCAAGACATAACGTGTTTTCGCACTGCCTCTTTTGGCATCAACAGTCTGCTCAGCTCTCCGAGGTCGCTCGCCGCTAGCCTCTTCCTGATTTTCCAAATAGAGCTGTAGTCCCAGGTTGGATCCCACAGATACAGATCGGTGGAGGGTTCGTGTCCTCCGCGAGGATCATTCAAACTACTGCCGAGGCCAACACCGAACAATCGTACTTTTGAAGGGTGGTGGTCTTCTTCTTCTTCTAGTTTCATTGCTAATTTTTCGATTGAACGTAAATGCTTGGAAAGTGTGGAAGATAAGAGAAGCACACTGTTGGTATATATCAAGATTTAATCATGCTTGGATTAGGAAAGTATTGGCTTCCTAATTTCATCAGGAAACTTTTCCTTTTGTTTCATCTTTCCCTTTCTAATTATTCCCGGTTCGGCTGGGTATTTTGTTTTAAATTTCGAATTCCGTTGGGGCCTGGGTTGGTCTCTTTGCGGCGTGGCCCGCATGCGTATTCAGTTGGCCTCCCTTCGAGCTGTCCAATTCCGTTGGGCCTGGGTGCGTTTTAGTTTTTTTTTTTGCTATTACCGACGTTTGAGGTGTTAAAATTCCTTATTTAATTTACTTTAAATTTTTTAACGAAAGGTGTTGAAACTATTATATTAATTTAAAGAAGATGAGAGTTTCGAACTCGGAATGTACGAGCAGAAACCCAACACCCTATCCACTAAGATAGTGAACTGTATGCAAACATTATATGCTTTTAGCTATACGAAAAGCGGTCTTACAGAAATAAGCTTTTGTAGGACATTTTATAAAACACTCTCTCATCTTAAAAGAACTCAAATATTTTTGTCAAATTATATATCTTAAATTTATGATTGTTGAAGTCAGCTGACTATAATAACTGTGGCTCCACCATTGGATTAAATCGTACAGTAATCCTTATAGACAAACTCGATAGGAATTTAATCAAACACTTTGCTTCTCACCTTAAAGGAACTCAAATATTGAGATGAAATTATATATATCTTAACCCGAGATTATTGAAAAGAAATGCATATTATTAGAGTAATCCTTATTACATTGGTTTTAATGGATACAAATTCAAGTACTTACCAACAATTACTACACTTGCTAAATGTATGTCAAAAATGAAACAAAATTTAACATGCATTTTCACTAATCGCTTCGACACTCTTAAAAAAATGCGAATGCTGATGACAAGCATAGCCACAATAGGAATCCCAAGAACAATGATGGTGATACATTTGTTGTTATGTTACTCGTATTATTTCCTGCAAAAATCATAAGGGTGTTAGTCAAAGAAGTAATTACGTATATATAAAGAGTACATTGTCTTTTTTTTTTTTAAATTTTTTATGAACTTTCAATGTAGTTTCGATATCTCCTATCGAGTTTGATTGCTTAGGATAAAAGTTGTAGTTCTCATCAACCATCATCAACCATTACCTCTGTAGATTGTTTGATTTTCCATTTTTGACCTGTAAATTGTTCGGGGTCGAAGATTTCTGTGCTATAAAATGCAAAACTTGGAGGCATTCATGACACTCTTGGTTTATTTTTAGCAATGTTATGTATCGTTGTTTAGTAGTATTTGACATTTCTCTTGACGATCGAGATGCTAGTGAATTTGTACGACAGGAGGTTAAAGAAGTTCCGAAGCTTGGATTCGGAGTCTAATGAAGGTAGCAACTACAAACTTTGTGTTTGATATTTTTCTTCCCTTGCTTGGGATATTACTATTAACATGGTAGTTTGAATCCCATGTAATTTCCAGATACAAAATCTCTCCACACTTCAAGAGCCCCAAAGGTGGTCATCAGAACAGTGCTCAAAGCCATCACTATACTAACTGAGAACACAATTAGAGAAGCCCTTCCATACACTTTGATTGCTCTCTGCAGCACCACCAGTCCGAGAAGCGATGCAACGAAGCACACGATGGCGAAGATGAGTGCAGTATCTGCATGCTCCATGCCCAGTAACAAGTACTGAAATGCCGACATGGAAGACGAGAAGAATACCATGAATGAACAAGTTGCCGCCGTTACCTGCTCCGGAATGTGAGTTATTAATAAGCATTTTCTTGACAGTTTGGAAGATTAAAATCATAAAAATGAGATGAATTAGGGTAGACTTTACCTCAGGTGCTACCCCAACTTGAAGAAGAAGAGGGCTTATAAGCATTCCACCTCCAATCCCAAAAACACCCCCCAAAATCCCTGCTAGCAGTGCCATTAGTGGGAAAACTAGTTTCGATGGTCCAACATTTTGCAGGTCCTGAATATCCTACATAAAAATAGTAACAAAAAAGTTAAGCTTTATCAAAATCTTCGTTAAATGCAGACATTGAAAGGGAAAGAGTTAAGCATGTGAGTTTTTGGTTGTCCATGATTTGTATACATGAGTAATCTTAGAGTAGAGTGGTGTTAAATTTATAAGGATACACGGACAGAGTGTTGAATGACATTTGTCGAAGAGAGCAGAAGCAACAACATCCAAAAAGAAAGAACAATAAGAAAAGATAGTTTGTGCTTTTTCTAATGAAATTGATGTGTACATTTCTTTAGTAAGATTGCCCAAATTTTATGAATTTAAGATAAGGTTTTTTTTATAGAGGGCAACTTGATTCCACTGCCTGATATCTCCAAAAAAAATTCATTAAACATTGATAACTTTTATGGTTTTAATTTAGGGTATATCAGGAAGATTAAATTTGTAGATTAGATTTTGTAAATCAAATGATATAAAAGTTGATATATGGATTATTACTTAAGTGTTGACTAACATGTTTATTTCTTATGGGTGACATCAGTTTTTTGCAAATTTTGTCTACAGATTTGGTGTACCTTACATTACTCTTTTATTAATCATAATTTTTTTAAATCACTCTGCCAATAACTGATCCAAACTATAAAATAAAATAAAAAAGATAAGATAACTAGTTGTGCTTGTTCTATTACAATTTGATGTTTATTTAGTTGGTAAGAATGTTGTTTTGAAAGGAACTTCTAAGAATAAACAAGGAAAAAGGGACCTTCAACTTTACCTCACAACCATAAGAAACTATGGTGGGGCAAATTAATGGTCACAAAAAATATGTCACCACCTCCCCATCTTTCCCTATGTTCCTGCATAACCCGATGGATTGTCCAAAAGATTAAATATGAGAGACATTTTGATTAGTAGTCGATTTTTTTTTCCGAAGAAAAACTTACCTATATCTCTATTCTCTCACATGTTGAGAGATATAGCTTAAACAAAAGCCGGGAATACAATATGTTTTATGTGAGTTTCTCTCGATTTTTAGAGTCGCATAATTTCAGTTGTCATTAGTTAAACAAGCTGCAATTCAAGCATTAAGCACATAAGACATAAAGTAGCTTCACGTGTTCCCGGGTGCGTTTGGTACGCAGACGGAACGGAACGGAACGGGACGGGACGGGACGGAACAGGACGGGACGGGACGGAACGAATGTGTAATTTTTGAAAAAGACATGGGGTATATTTGTCTTAAAATGGTAAAACATTGCGTTCCACAAACGTGGAACAAACCCGTTCCAGGGGGGGGAGGTGGAACGCAAAAACACTCAAAATCTGTCCCGTGGAACAGCCCGTTCCACCCATTTTTGGCGCACCAAACGCGGGACGGAACGCCTCGTCCCGTTCCGTCCCGTCCCGTCCCACGTACCAAACGCACCCTTAACGGGTAGAAATTAAGCTGTATCTCTCTCTGTGTGTCTTGTCCTACCTGCATCATCGCGAATCATGTGAGCACTAAGCAGTTTATATATGAACTGTAGAGAGTTTGCTTTTCCCGTAAGAATCCGAAGCCTAGCTAAAGAGCGTATTATTTTGCCTTTCAGTTGCATGCAGATGAACTCATCTCATGTGTGTATGCTGTCATAAGCATATGTTCATGTGTGTGTGATTGGCCAGCATCTGTCCAGAACGAATTAATATATAGAACATGCATGACGAATTATGTTCTACATTATCTCACTTGATATGATATTCAAAGGAAAAAATAATTTCGATAGGAGTGCGAAAATTATAGAAAAGATAAAAAAAAAGCATTGTATGATATATAACATTGATCACTCTAAATTAAGACCTTCCACTATATGAGAAAAAATACATTAAGTTTTTCGTAACTTCCAGTAAAACACATAATTACAACCATTTAATCATCATATTTTTGTATTTGTAGCTTGGTAAAAAGACATGACTGTCATGATCTGTGGAGTCGTGGACTTCTAGTTACTTGTTAGAATTTGTTTGACACGCGCTTTTGCAGTGTTACAGTCTTGACCACTGGAATTACTGTGACCGTTTAAAAAGGAGGAGATTAAAAGGGAGGGAAAAAAGAGAGGAAATAATCCTCTCCCAAGTTCATAGCTTATCTAGTGTAGGGAAAAAATAGAGGAAATAATCCTCTCCCAAGTTCATAGCTTATCTAGTGTGTGGCAGGCAGTGCTTTTGTAGTTTTGTACCAGGATATGCTTTTCTCAAGATCCATGAATGATAATAAGATGGATCAATTACATTTTACACTCTTCAAATTTTAAGTACTTTGAAATGGATCATTGGGTTCTAAATTCACTTTCTAATTGTTCAATCAGTTGTTAAAGATTGATTTAGGAGAAGCCAAAGCTCCAATATTAATGAGATTTTTATGTCCATAATGGTATAAATGTGGCTTACACATTAGCCTATACTAGCAAAAATGCTCGCGTGTTGCTGCAGGACTTAAATGCACCAACATTAACCACATGAATAATTTCCTCACACAATAATTTAAAAGACGGTGTAGTACCTAAAAACCAATGAAGTGAAATTTTGCTCTCTATATATGGATATGCATGCTATAAGAAAGCATTCATTTGTAGATCGTATGGTGTCATCAGTATTATACTCATAGTTTCAAGTGATCAGCCCACTAAATGGGGGAAAACACAGAAAAAGGGAAAGCAGAAACGTAGAAAACATAATATTTGAGCATCTGGCAGGAATAGTAAGTTTCTGAAAAAACTATTAAACCGTAGTACAAATTCAATCATTAAACGTTTCACTGTAAGCCAAGATAAAGATAAGGTATCAAAACAAACTGCTATCAAAGGAAAATGTTTAAGATGATGAAAATACTAAACTGGACCGGGCAACCATATTTTCTATCAGTAACTAAACCAATAATTTAGAATTATACAAACCCGATTCTAGCTCATCTGGATCCTCTCATCCTCATCTTTGTATTTCAAAGGCTAAGTAGCCAAGTTTGTAGAAGTTGCCAAATAATCACCATCTGAAGATTGAGAAAAAGCCATATTCACATTGCAGAAAACTTTACAGAAAAGAGGACAAATTAACATATTTAAAGTAAGTATTAAGATGCAAACATTCTTAAGATAGATCAAGCAAAAAAAATTAAAAGAATCCAATGAAAATACAAAAGGAAAAGGAATTAAAGAAAAGTTACAGTTTAATTATTTCAAATTAGTGATTAATCAGTCAACCAACTCCTCAACTCCATCACACTCCCACCTTTGTTTCTAATTTATTCTTGCAAACCAGAACAAATCCAATTGGATTTTCATGCAAGTGATTGTAATTGCCAAAAAAAAAGAAGACATATTTAAAAGTGCCCAAAATTTAAGCGTTACATCATAATCTATTCTTCTAACACAAACAGTTTCTCGGCCGTTGGGTAATTTCTGTGGCTTTCGATCAATAGTTGTACTTATATAGAAAAAAAAGTAAAATAGTTGAACACAAATGAAAGAAAGACGGATCAAATTATTAAGAAATGTAAGTTAGAGTTGTTAAATACATTTTCATGTGTACGATTCAAACTTCGACACATTTATTCATACTTTTACCAATTTTCAGACATTGCTAATTACTAAGATAGCAAGATAATGAATTCTATGAATGAAAAAAAATGACATGCAACTTCAACTTACCATGCCAAAGAAGCTCCATAAGAGTAGTAGCTCCCTCCTTACTGCATGTATCAAAAGTATTGCAACCATAGATCCTGGAAATTATAAAAATTCATCCAGTCAAGAGACAATATAATAGTTGTGGGAAGGTGAGTATGCAACCAAAAATCTAAGATATACTTGATTTGTGATTCCATTATAATTTCACAAAAAAAAAAAAAAACAAATTTTGATTGAAACATCAAACAAAATCTCATCTGTTACAGATTGAACCAACTAAATAAAGAATCTATTGATTTGATTTTCAACCTAACTTTACAAAGGAGCTTTATAACAACGCAATCAATATCATCTAAACCCAACTAAAAAGCTAAGAAGCACGGACACGCCAACGTAAGAGCGTATCCCGTATCAGATACGGTCTGGGATACGATACGTGCCGATACGCTCCGGATACATATCTGAACGTATCCGTTGACCAGTGAACATCTGGATACGTCGTCGATATGCTTTTGATACGCAAATCCGACATTTTGAATACGCAACAAAAGCACCTTGACGATGAAATGATCTAACCAGAGGAGGGGGAGAGAGAGAGAGAGAGAGAGAGAGAGAGAGAGAGAGAGAGAGAGCTCTGTGTAGAAGAGTGTCGAAACGGCGAGATTTGCAATTGGAAAGAAGGCAACGGCAGCAGATTCTATTGTGCTAGGTACTTAGGGTTTTTTTGAAGTCACATGATATTTTCTTTTCAGGGCTTCCGTTTTATGAGAAAATAAGGTCATAAATTTCATGGGTAATTTGATTTTGCAGATTAAAAAGTCAAAGAATATTGAAAATTACTAAACAATTTACACACATCAAACACAAAGAAAATAAATCCTGTATACCAACTCACACAAAAGGGTGTTTATTTTTCAAAAATACTAATCAATTCCAAGTATTTGGGTTTACTTGATATCATGTGAAATCCCATTTAGAGAATGTTGATAATTTATTGGTCTAATCATCAGTAAAAACTTCCAAGCAATGTGCAAAACACTTTATGCATTATCACTTAAAAAATGAACACAGGGTGTTTCAATGCACCCGTCTGATACACAGGTGGACTATGTCACATGTATCAGGATTCCCACATGCATCACATGTATTCATTAAACTTAAGGAAAAAAAAATGAACACGGTTTTCAGGGAGCACACACTACAGATGAGAAGGAAAAAAACAAGGCAATTTTCACTTCAAAAATAATCTTCCAATATATTTACACAGTAGTAAATTTATTGCACAAAAATGATAATATGATAAATAAAAACATATGCAAATAAAAGCCGGGAATATAAAAGAACCGATTGAATGACTTTACACTTAACCCACTGGTTGAAGAGCAATTTTAGATTTTTGTTTGGTATTGTAGGACTCTCCTCCAGAAAGTCACTTCTTTTTTCTTTTCTTTTTTCTGATTACCGAGGTTGCAATCAACCTGAGAAGTCCTGTAATTAAACACCAAAAAAAAACAAAATTCGATCAGCACGAAATATTAATTGGAGGGGAGTCGAGAGCAAATCTATGACTTTAGCAAGCATGCATATTATTTTCTTAGTCCAAATATGAATTTGACATTATCTCTTGCAAAACCACCAACCAATATCACTTCTCAAAGAAATAATACATAGAAGAGAGCGAAAGCTTACCCAACAATCTCTGAATTTCATTGCAAACTGTTCAATTGTGAACCAGAATCTGTGCTTTCTTTCCCTCTTGACTTTGAACTCCGCTTCATTTTTTACAAAAATCACAAATCAAATCAACTAAAATTAATTTAAAACTTCAACAGGGTAATCGAAAAGAGAAGATTAAATACCCAAAAAATGCTAAAAAACATTAAACACCATAACACATCGGGAAAAGCCCAAGTTTCAAAAACCTAAACACCATAATTATATTGGGAAAATCCTAAATCCTTCATTGCAACAAACCCCAAAACCCAATTACTGTTCCAGGTGGCATGCACAGTTTTTTGTTATAAGAAAAAAGTAACCCCAATCCCAAATTAAGCAGAGAAATCACTTCATAATCCCTAAATACTGGAGAGAAGGAATCTTTGAAAGGGGAGCTTCCGGGTGGCATACACAGATTTTTATTATAAGAAAAAAGTAACCCCAATCCCAAATTAAGCAAAGAAATCATTTCATAATCCCTAAATACTGGAAAGAATGAATCTTTGAAAGGGCGCCACTGCTATCATAGGGTGTGAGCACAGATAGCTTTGGAGGCTGCAAACAAAAGCCCCAAAAAACAAAAAACCAGGGTCTCCTGAAACTGAAAACAAAACTAAATAAAACAACCACACGTAGAATCACAGGCTACAAACAAAACCCCCAACACAATCCCAAATGGAAGGAAAGGATAAATGGAAGAAGAAGAGATGTGACAGAGAAGGAGAGATACAATCCCTTAACCCTACCCTCTCTCTGCGGCCAACACACTCGTTCCCTCAACCCTACCCTCAAACCGTGCACCCAATCAACTTTTTCTGTCCTCCTAATTGTGCACCCGCCCTCACCCTCTCTCCACAACCAACCCCCTCCCCTATCTCCCCCAAATCACGCCCCCACAACATCCCATCAGTGAAGAATCAAATCCAAAAGTAAATTGCAGTTACCTATTATGGTAGGATTTAAACAAGAATCTCCAAATAGAAAGACAAATGATATAATAAACAGATAGCTCACCAAAAAAGCTGCAGCCCTTTCACAGTGGTGATACATTTCCACTTATTACGCATGGCTTTTTCAATTGTAATTTCTTGCTTCTCCTGCAGAAAAAAAAAACACAACAGAACAGATTTAAATAACCACTTATACCTATTCCATCTCTGGAACTAAAACTTTCAGTTATTTATCTATATATAAATATTGATTATGATCACATTTTGATCATTAACATAAAATACAAATCATTGTATATTTGCACAATCAAATATTTATGGAACTCACAACCGAGAGCCAGAGCTTCAATTCCTGTGAAACCACCCTTCTCTCAAACCCTTGGCGACAAATTCTTACATCATCTATACCGTAAACTTGATCAATCAATCAATCAAAGATTTATAAAACTTCAGAATTTTAACCTCAATTACAACATGCAGACCCAAAATTGATCCAAATCAAAGTTGAAGAATCCTAATAAGAAGGGGCGACAAATGAGTGAGTTTTACGGAACAAATCCCGAAGGAGGAACCTCAAAATCACCCCCCCCCCCATGTAACAAAAATTAGTAAAACAGTGTAAGAGTATTATATATGAAACTATATTATTGGAACCACTTAATGGAAAGTTGTAGTGCTATGGTATACTCAGTTGTAGTTTCAAAACCAATAAAAGAATGCAAGACCGGATATAAACACAGAAAAGTAAAAACTATTAAGTTTGAAAGATACGAAACGATTGAGCTTGCAGAAAACGTGGAGAGCGATTGCGAAAATGGGGCACTAAATTAACTATTTTTTCTTTCCTCCCCTTCCCTCGCTGCATAAACAATAGAGTAGCTCTATTTTTTCAGTTTTTTTTTTCACGCCATTCTTCATGCCAAGCCAAAATCAACAACTAAATTTATAACATGCATGTTAATAATACCATGAACAATTCCACTTCATTATACATGCATATTATTTTCTTAGTTCATATATGAATTGGACATTATCTCTTCCAAAACCACCAACCAAAATCACTTCTCAAAGAGATTATAAATAGAAGAGAGTGGAAGCTTACCCAAAGCCAATTTCACGTAGTAGTGTTGTGCTACTCTGATCGCCAACCTGAGCTACTGGATGCCCTGTAACCAATAATCCAAAAATAAACATTAGTTATCCACAGCTTGACAATTTCTTTCATGGTGTAAGGATATATTTTCAACAGTTTGTTGTCGTTTGTTTATCTGCAACTGCACCTGCACTTGCATTTGCAGCAGATTATATTACTCAAATGAAATGCATATCAGGGGAGAAAGAGAGAGCTGAGTTGGAAAGTTTGACTGACTGAATGTATAAAGCCTTGTATCCCATAACAAACAGACCGCTATATATAACCAATTACGCAACCATATAACTCCATTTTTAGACAACCAAGAAAGTAATTATAGAGAATAAACCAATATCAATATCATTGATTGTAATATGCATTTAAACAAAACACCATAAAATGGCAAATTAAACCAAAATTACAATTAAAAAACGAAACATCAATTATCTAGATATTTAAAATTATCATATGAATTACTATCCACTAATTGTATGGTTCCATTCAGTAAAGGAACTAATGCAGTTCTAGGCTCATTGTCCCAACTAACGTTAACCCAAAAAAGAAAAAAGCAAACTTCAAATTGAAATTCAAAAAATCTAAAACTTTTGCCTATCCATACACAAAAAAGATTAGATTGACACATTCCACAGAATTATTTGGAGATGGAGACACAGAGAGCTAGCACAGGAAGCAAATTAAGAGATCATCATATTACAGAATTAAAATAATTTTCATTTCCAATTGTATTACAAGAGCCTATGGTTTCATTCCACTCCACAAATTCACAGATTAATTCAAAATTTTCTCCACCCTCAGAACAAACTACGACATGCATTTGAACAACTCCAAACAATGTTTGAAAGAGATTGAGCTACAATTAGTTGATGTGGAGATTAAACCATTCCCGAAATTCATTTCCAATTTTCTCAAAGATACAGGACATACAGGAATTCAATGAAACAAATAATACACCTAAAAATCCATAGCGAAAAAGCCTATATCAAACATACATTATTAGGGTTGCATATGCATCTCTTCATAACCGTTTTAACGACCCAAGTACCATGCCATTTGACCATTTTTAGATTCACCAAATGAACCCTGCAAGATTAAATGGATTTCTAACAGTCACCTGTACCATGTTGAGGCGTGTTATTACCTACATGACATTGAAACCATTTTGTTTCTCACCAGTTTATCAACCGGCACACATTGTAAGTATTGAACTGGTTCTGACGTCAAAACATTTCTGTTCTCCAAATTCGGCATATCCCAACTATGATCTTCATATCGTTTCTAAGAGGCTTCAAGTCACGTATTAGTACAATGCTCATTCTTGTAAACCTGGAGCAAAATCATACATATTGTTAGAAAGAAAGTGTGTCTATACATCAAAATGTATGTTTTCCAATATGTAAATGTTTACAAACTTGCAGTGAAAAAATAGCAAATTGACTTGTTTTAATTGATTAAAAATTTAAAAAATACAAACATTTTAATATTAGAAATTCGAATTAAAAAATTTACAACATGCCAACACAATAACTTATTTAAGTTTGATCATTTATAACATCTAACTAATATCTGATTTATACTGAAATTCTAGCAATCAAGCAAAGAAGTTAGTATTTGAATAACCAATTATATTTACACATTATATTCCTCTCTTTGGTTCAGCGCTTTGCAGACAATCCAACATTTTTTTTATCTTGGTATACCCATTTTGTCAATCATTTATGTGTCTATGCATTAAACAATATCTTGGTAGAATTGAGAAAGAAAACAAAAAGATAAAACACTGAAAATCAGAAAATTAGAATATTTGAAAGAAAAAAAATATATATGCAAAGATTTAACCATAAGAAACCCCAGCATTCCTAGCATTGGAATGATTAGAAAAATCGAATTTGATAACATTGTACCCTTTTTTTTTTACGGTAAAAGGGAATTCATTTCATAACAAACCAAAACATAGAAGTTATAGCAGGTGAAGAAGGCTTCTAAAAGGATATGGAGAACCGTCACTTAGCAACTGCTTCCCAATTCTTAGAACAAAAAGCTATCATCTTTCGGAAAAGAAACAGTTGTCATTGAAATCAACAGAAATCATCAAACCCTTTCATAGCATCAAATTTGTACAGAAATATAAATATTAAAAACCAAAACTCAAATTTAAAAGCCAAAGTTAAATTAGTAAATAAATTTTAAAAAAACCACATGATACTTGCTCTGGGATTAATCTAAAGAAAATACAATTTCCAATATCCAAAAATATAAATATCTAACCCAGAACCCAAACTTGTTGTGATTGTGTGTACGCATATGGGTTAAATTAGATTGAGAGAGAGTACGATAAAAAATAAACAATCATTCGAATAAAAATTCAGCATATTATAAGAGTTACTAACCCTGAAATTCGTTAGATCCAGGGTCCAACTCCTTGTCCTGTAATTCCAGAATATAAACAACAAAATATAAAATCAGAAACCCCCAAATTTATGCATTTCTTAATTGAAATCCAGAAAAAAAAATGTAAAATTTAAGCAATGCAGAGAAAACCGAGATCCCACCCAAACAAAAGCAAAAATGAGAGAGGAAACCCGAAAAAAGGAATTCAATGAATCCAACATACCGCAATCAGAGCGAGGACGCTTTCTGACGGCTATATTCATCGCCGAGGGCGCGGTTGCCATCCGTCGATGTACCTCCATTTAACCTGAGATTTTAGTGTTCTCTTTACCCTTGCAACTGAAAATAAAAAATCCCAGGAAAATGAGCAAAAAGCTTAAGCAGAAAAAAAACATATTTTCAACCACCAAAACCCAATACCCATTTAATCATACACGAACGAAAAATCTAAATACAGAGTCATTAGTCATAGATCAACGAACTGAAAACCCCCCCAAAAAAACCCACCAAAAAAAAAGAAGAAAACTGACCTTAAAACAAAGAACAATGCACATAACAGAGAGATGCATCCCCAAAATGAGAGAAAATGAAACAAAGGAACCCCCAAAACCTGACCTAACAGTGCAACAAAATCCGGAAATAATTCACAACAAAAAGGCTGAAATGATAACAATCTATGCTAACAGTAAAGAATGGAATAAAAAATGGAAGTCAGCTTTCGAAATCCAGCCATTCATCCGACATGCAAAAGGGAACGGACGATCCAGGGTGATTCATGGACTAAGAGGACCTTACTCGGCTCGGTTCACCATCCTAACCCCTCCCTCTCTGTTTCTCTCCCTGTTATCCGGACAACCACTCTCTCTTTCCCTCACTATCACTCTCACTGTCTCCCTTCCACTCTGCCATGCCAGGATCGGCATGGCTTTTGCCGGCGCCGAAGAAAGAACGAAGCGACGGGGGATGGAACCTAACCCCAATCTGAAACCCTATTGATAAAAAGACGATTCTTCCCCTCTAATTCATCATCCTAACTGTGGGATCTGAAGATGATATGGGCAGTGTCGCCATTTTACGCAATAAAATTTTTCTAAAACCCAGCGGCAATTTTGCAAATCAGGTGCAATCCTGGTAAAACCGTAAATATTTTGAAATCTGTTCAGAGACAAAATTAACCTCCTAACTTTTAAAAACTACCTTCCAACCCAGCCCCAAATCCCACGGTTTTGTTGTAAATAAAGCAAAATCGAGGGGGAAGGAATTGACCTCAAAAGACAAAATTACCCTCCTAACTTTTAATAACTATCTTCCAACCAGCCCCAAATCCCATGGCTTTGTTGTAAATAAAGCAAAATTTAAAAAATGAACAGTGTCTACCCCCTTCTACTTTAGAATAGATAATATCAAATTATACACTTGCAACGTCATTAATTTAAAGAACCTATATATGTTCAAATAATACGAAAATATAAATTAATACGATTCAAAAACCTTATAATATAATATGAGAAAATCAAAACCATGAACCATTTTGAATGTCACTGTCAATGGGCAACAGCGGAAGTCCAGATGGCTGATAGATTAACTTGATAAACCCTAATTCCTTATGTCATGTATGCATGCTGGTATTGTTTGATTGGCAGGACTTAATTAATTAGCACCAACTCCATCGTCTAGATCTTGAACGCTTCATATGAAGACCAAGGCCTAAGGAGATTTGTTTTTGGTAGGTCAAATATATATCATGCACGCGGCAGAGAATGAGTCTTTTCTAGTTTTGATTAGTGAAAACGGTAATGTTAAGGAATCTATTTAAATTATATTTTGTGAATCATATGATGTGATTATTGATGATTGAATCATTACTTAAGTGCTGATTAACATGCTTATTTCTATTAGCGACACACATAATGTGATCTTAAAAGTTGTTTATTAAACAATCATCCTTATAATGTAGAAGGTGGAACCTGCTAGGACATTACAAGGATCTCATTTGAAAAAAAATTGTTTTGGATATGAGTAATGCGATGAATGCTAAATTTTTTGTAGATAAAATTTGCAAACCAAATTAATTAATAGTGTGTCATCAATAGAAAATAAACACGTTTATCAACGTTTAAATAACAATTCAATCATCAACTTCTATGTCATTTAGCTTATAAAATTTTGTTTACAAATTTAATCTCCTTAACATTTACTCTTTGGATACATAACCGATGAGTGGGCGGTCAGAAGACATCGTTGTAATGGGAGCAGTTCTTTCTCTTGATCAGTAGTAGTTAGGGATGGGCAAATACCCATTGGTTATGGGTAACTGCGGTTACCTGCTCATTTAAATTAAACGGTTACGGTTATGGGTAACCGTTTAGATAAATAAACGGTTATGGGTATAACCATTTACCCGCGAAATTTAAATGGACGGTTATGGGTATTAACCACGGTTATAAACGGGTAACTGTTTACCCATTTATTTTATATATGTAAAACTAACACAAACCATGTTCTCGATCCAATAATACTTAGCACCCAATAAATTAGCAAGGAATTCATCGGTCATTCTCTCAATAACACTACTACAGGAATGATGATTCTCATCATCAAGGAATTGGCCAAATTAATTTAAATTCATTGCGGGTAACCGTGAAATTGACAGAAATGTCTTCTAAACAATTTTTGTAACCCAATAATACTTAGCAAATATTATATTTACCTTCATTGGTAACAATTAAAAATATCGTTCGTAAACTATTATTTCAATTATTGGAATGGTATAAGGACTTAAAAAAATTAAAATATGAAAATGTATGATGAATGTACCTATAACGGTGTTTAATTGTTAAAAAAAAAATTATGACAATTTTTTTTAATTTTCAAGTTGTTAAAAAACATGTAGACTGGTGAAAAAAGGGTAATGGTAAAAAAAAAAGATAAACGGGTTAAAAATGATAAATGGGTAAACGAGTATTAAACGGTTACGGTTAAATGGGTATGCGGTTATGGGTATGGTTAACCGTTTATAAATGGTTATGGGTATGGGTATAACCGTTTAGGCAATTACCCAACGGGTAAACAGTTATGCGGGTATGAATATAAACGGTTATGGGTAAATTAACCACGGTTACCCGCCCGCATAACCATTGCCCATTCCTAGTAGTAGTCAATTTTATGTTTACCAAAAAGTGATCATGGAAAATAACAACATAAAAGACAGATACAGGTGAAAAAAGATAAATCAAAAGTTGATTCTGGATATTCATGTTGTCAAATTAGAATCCGTTCAGTTTTAGTGGAAATCTGCAACAAATTATAATGCTTGCAATATTTTCATCCTCATCTTTCTTTGTTAGGGTAAAGTAATGGTGCAGGTAAATGACAATTAACTAGTTGAACTAGTCATGATTTCTTTGCAGCATATATTTCACTCCACCCAGCTAATTAGTTACTAACTCTAGTCAAATCAAGGAAAGAAATGTATATATAAGCGCTCATGAAATAAAAGATCAATAACTTAAAGATGACGTTACGTGTTTGGACTAATTCCACAATATTTTTTTATAGTCAAAGTCTTTTATTTTTTAGATCTTCATTCAATAACCATTTTTATTAAAATTCTTCCAAATTAAAAAGTGTTTCTGACAAAGACACAGTATAGCTAAAAACATAGTAAAATGTTTATGACAATGTTGCGTATGAAGTTAACAAACATCTCATTTTATGCAACGCATGCGATGAAGATTAGTCATAGAAGGTTAATAGAGATGGGAGTGGTGGGAGACATGCCAATTAAATTAAGGAAATTTTAACGAAAAGTCTGCGGTACTGTTTACTTTAACGAAAAATCATATTTTTACATTAAAAAGTCAAACCTGGTACTATTCATTTTACCCTTTATTTTGTCCTTATCATTAAAACTCAAAATTTTCAAGCCATTTTCATTAATTTTTCTTTAAATTAATCAGGATCATATCCCTTCCTTTCAGTTTAGACCGTTCAAAAGAAATCTTTTGGCTTGAAGTTGTGCCACATGTTCAATGAGCTTTTTTTTTTATTGCTTTTATTCAAACCCAATTGAGTCAACAAACCATGAACGCCAAAAAAATTTCATCAAATGCTTGTGGATCTTTTCAACACCGATAGGGAGAGAAGATGGTCAAACCGTGGCCGGTGTGTGCAAGAGGAGGAAGGTAAGTGGTGGCGTGAACGGGGGTGAAGAAGAGAGAATGATTGTTGAACAAAAATAATAAAATAAAATAAAGGTTAAATAGTTAAAATGGTCTCTGAGATTTGCATAATCAATAGTAATGGTCCCTTAGATTGTTCACCATCCATGATTTTGGTCATTCCGTTAAAAACTCTTTGGGCAATTTTCAAAGCTTCGTAACTTAATCATTTCTTAACCAAATTCGACCCATAATATATCAAAATGAAAATAGGAAAGTGTAAAACAAGATTATACCTATTTGGAAGCTCAAAATGAAAATAGCCTGAAAGGTGACTAGTTCGCAGGAAAACTGGAAAACTCACTGGAAACTTGCTAAACTTTAAACGTTCATAAATTCTTCCATATTCAACGAAATTGAGTGATTCAAAAACAAAAATCATACTTCTCGACGAGACGAAGATAATGGTACCTTTCTCGACGGCTAACTCGCTGTGATTTGGCCGGAAAACGGCTCGAAAGTGGCTAATCATTTTCAAGTTAGCCACTTTTGAGCCGTTTTCATGCCAAACCACGGCAAGTTAGCCGTCGAGAAATGTACCATTCTCTTCATCTCGTCGAAAAGTATGATTTTTGTTTTGAACACATTTCTAAGCAGTTAGATAATTTCTTTTGAACAATTCAAACTAAAAAAAAAGGATGAAAGGAGAGATAAGAGGGGAGAAAATTCAAGTCCAATTAATCAAAGTCGTTGTTTGATTGGTAGACTGGTCCCAAAACAACACTTAGTCTATCTCTTATACATCACAAGCCTTATTGCAATTACCTAAACCATTAAAAAGAAAAATGAACAAAATAAATGGTAAACTACACATTATGATTTAAAAAACAATGCAGTTTCCATCTTAAAGAGCTATCTAGGATATACTTCGGTGATCAATGAAACCTCATGTTCTGGTGCTTTGACAGAGCTGCTCTTGGATCGATCCGACCCTGTTGTAATCACCTCCGAACTATTCTTCCATCCCAAAGTCATGTCAGATCCAACGTTACCATCTCTTAAAAATGCTGGTTGTGAGGGTACTGGAAGTGTGACTGAGTAACTGTTAAGCATTAGAACAATAGCATTCATGGTTGGTCTATCGGCTATATTTTCTTGAACACATAGCAACCCAATATGGATGCATCTCATTATTTCATTTCTTGAACCGTTCGTCAACGCGGGATCTATTAGATTTGAAGCTGTCTCTTCCCTCCAACATTTCCATGCCTGCGTTGTGAAATTCGTAGAAATATAGTTAGAGATAAATTATTTTTCTTGGTTGCATTATGCATATAGTTTAAGTACTTACGTAGCTTAGAAGATCCTCCACATTCTCGCCATGATGAAAGGAATTATTTTTCTGTCCGCTCACTATCTCCAAAACTAAGACACCAAAACTATAGACATCCGACTTAACAGAAAAGTGTCCATGCATCGCATATTCTGGAGCCATATATCCACTGCATATCAAAACAAGAATAATATATGTTGGTTTTATGATCGCTAACTTAGATGAGAACTTTGGATTATTGATATAGATTAACACAATTATAATATAAGCCATGCAGCCTCGTCGAATACTTACTAGGTCCCCACAATTCGACTGGTATTGCCTTGTGTTTGATCAACCCCAAACAATTTTGCCATGCCAAAATCTGATATCTTGGGAGTCATTTCTTCATCTATCAAGATATTACTGGCTTTGAGATCACGATGAATAATTCTAAGCCGCGAATCCTCATGAAGGTAAATGAGCCCTCGAGTAATGCCTACTATGATTTTGTAGCGCCTATCCCAATCCAGTTGTGCGCGCTTGATTGGATCTGCATGTTCAGTTCAAACCAAGGTTACAATGTTTCTTGTATGTCACAAGAATGAGATTTTATGGTAAAATTTTGAAGTTAAAGCTAAAATTGTACAAAAAGGAACATTGAAGCATAAATACCAAATATGATGTGGTCCAGACTTGCATTAGGGACAAACTCATAAATAAGAAGCCTTTCAACTCCTTCCAAGCAGAAACCTAAGAGCCTAACTAAGTTTCGGTGTTGAAGCTTTGCCACTAACAAGACCTCATTTTTAAACTCCAAATCTCCTTGTCCAGAATTTACGGAGAGCCTTTTCACTGCTATTTCTTGTCCATTATATAACCTACCCTGAAAGAGTATCAAAACAAAAAGGTTGCATTCAAGGAATATATACATGAAATTGGTGATGTTGCCCATATATATCATGATGTTGTTAAGATTGGCAGGTTAGGTTTTTTCACAATAAAGCCGGCCTCGGTGTTATGATCAATAGTGGAACAATCACTATATATTGTATTTTATTTCGTAAGGTATGATGTGAGAATCTCATCTTCAATAGATGTGTTATATATTACCTTGTAAACATAACCAAATCCCCCTTGTCCTAGTTTATTGGTTTCAGAAAAGTCATCCGTGGCAATTCTAATGGTCTCAAAATTGAATTGCAAGGATTCTGCACTTCTAATTTCGTCCGCGTCTTCGCCTGTGTAACAATTTTAACAAAAATTTCATATGCAACATAATTAGATCTAGATGACGTAACAGTACTCGGCTTCCCACTTGAAGCAAATTGAGTTAAATTAATGTTACTGTGTTTATTTTATTACAGTATGTACCTGGAATTAAATTACTATGAAGCATTTTCTTTGCCTTCCGTACTCTTAGACAAATGCCCATGAACATTACTAGTACCAAAGAAGCAATAATTGGCACAACAATAATGATGACAGTCCGAGATTTGCTGCCCTTCGATCCTACAAAGTAAAATCAGAAATATATCTTCTCTAATCACATGACATTCTGAATAACATGTTTAAGTGATTGATCTATCAGAGAGAGGAGTTACCATTGATCAATTAAATTTTGAGATCAGTGTCAAGCAAATATACAGTCATCGGTGTATGTAATGGAGTGTACATACATATACGTTGTGCGTACGTACCTTGTGAAGTGTTTGTGGTATTGGTTGATGATGGTGGAGATTGTATTGGTGGTGTTATTGGTGGCGGAGATGGCAGTTGTTTGACAGTTGTAGGGCTATAGAAGGGGTAAAGATCGAATCTAAAGTTACAGCTAGGTTTACCAACTCCCCCACCTACTTTCCCGTAAATATAGGAGATATCTGCAAAAGCCCCAACTAAGCAATCACTGCAATTTTGCTCTGATATGTCTGGCGTGCATTGCGCTAGTGCAAATATTGTTTGGAAGGATGGGGCACTTGTGTTTCCGAATGCAAATTTCCGAAGAGAACCGCCAGCTGCAGCTTTACTTCTTATGCTTTCCAGTAGCTTCCTCAGCTCTTGGTTGAATCCATCCAGGTCGGACGACGATACGTTATTAATGTTATTATAACGGTGAGGAGGCTCAGTTTCCATGACGCCATAGATGGAGCGGTTTGAGTAGCGTAAATTGCATTTTTCATACCAACCAATTGCTTCCTTCTGATTAGGGCAAAGCTGAAGGAGATCATATTGGGAATTATTTAGGCAGCTACCACAATCTCCCACCGTGACATCTCCTCTACAAAGTCCGATTGCATAAATGTGCTCGTTCGACGAGTTTAGGCTATAGGATGCATTGTAAAAGCCATACCCGTTGCCGTTTTCGTCGGAGGGCAGAGAGGAGAGGAGGCGGTTGAGGTTTGTCTGATAGGTACTATTGGTGGTATAGTTTCCTTTTTCGTTTATGCAAACTTGACCAAGGGCTTGATTAATCATGAGAAACAGAATGGGAAAGAGGCAGGATAGAAATCTTGAGGAATCCATTGCTGGCATTATTTGATATTTTTGCTCAAATTCGTTTGTAAAAGAGGATTATAGTTATGATGGAAAACTTGCTACACGTCTATATATGAAGAACGAAGTCAATGAATACCTCACTTTACGCAAGACGCGGTGGTGGGAAGACCAGACCTTTTTTTGTTTTTTTTATTTTTAACACATACCAGACTTTTAATAGTAGCTCTAGCTACGATACAGTATTGGTACTTGCTACCATTCCTCTACACATGCATGTTTAAGCGCAACTTTTTCATGTATCAAGCCTATTATGAAAAAATGATGTCATAGTGGCGGTCTCAAGCCAATAACACTTTTATATTCATAAGTTGAAATTTAAAATACATAATAACTTTAAATCAAATACTACATGATTAATTTAAATCAAATACTACGTGATTAATTTAAAATATCGCTACAATGATATCATTGTATAAGCAAGTGTCTTTTTTATATTACATCTTTGTAAGGTATTCTTTCATCGGCGAGGTTTCACTCTTTTATAATTGAAGATGCTGACATAGGCGGGGGTGCTAAATTAAATATTTAAGGAAGCTTCGTCCGAGACTTATACCATTCAACCATTGAAATAAAGTAAACCACAGACTGGAACAGAGAGTGGTTGTGGTTGGCTTGGCTGGGCCAACTTCTCTTTGCTTCTCGGTGCATGCATTCTCTCAGTCAACAAAGTAAATCAATTATATAATACGCAATTCTGACAATCATTTACTTGTTTCGGTGGATATATCTTTCTACTTTGTGGATACACCCTACTCTTTACTATAGTTGATACTAGCAAAGATGCCCAAGCTCCATTGCGGGTTTTGAATTCGTAATCATAGTTTAACACACCAATTTTTAAATTATTCAGAAACCAATCAAAGCAACTGAATCGACATGATAAATTAAGTCTTTCAGTTGGATCTACATTCTATTGAATTTACATTAAAAGCCTATCTTAAAAAAAATGGCGGATTTTTTAAAGTCCCAACTATATACAATGTACATGAGTTTTTCACATGAATTGGAGAATGATGGTTGTTTAATTGTACCTAAAGTGCAGCAGTAGCTGTCAGTGTGTGGCTAAAATGCACCTGCACAGTGAATCAAAATTGAGTCATGATTCCTTGTACTTGTAGCATAAGTAGAAGAGCAGGTGCTACAAATAGTCAATGCTATTACCAAACCACCATGAGATTACTTATAATAAACTTACCTAGAAGTTGAAGGTTCTCTTCATTTATGTCCTAGTTCATGGGAAAAACAAAAAATGTGATTGCAAAGATGTGATTCCCAACAACAAATCCTACCAAAATCTGATCCCTTCACCAGTACCTACCTACCACCAATTGACTATCCCACCAACACTCCAAATTTTGACAGCCCTTAAGAACAAAACTGTTCTATGAAGCACAAAACTCTTCCAACACATTGCTTGCAACATTTACTATGTTTAAACCTCTGATTTATTGGTATCATGCGATTTCTTTGAAAATTTACATAAACCTCAAAAAGTAGTATAAGTGCTTCTGCAGCATGAGGAGTTTTATAACAAAGTAGTCATTCATTTCTGCCGATAAACTGAAACAATGATTGATATGAAGGTCTTCGCATCAGATAAAAATGACTGACTAAGAAGAATTCAAGTGCAAAATGACTGACCAAGAAGACTTCTATTTTTCAGAAAAGTAAAAACAATTAATCGTTATGGCACAAATTCTAAAGTTAATAAGCCCTAAAGTAGGAGGCCATAAAAAGAGGAGGATTTACAACATACATCTCAGAAACAAATAGACTCATTTGAAATGTTCTTAAAGAAATAATACAGTGCCAAATTGGAATCATATTGGAGAATAAAGAGGCCTCAGATATTTTATCCATAAACCTAAAAACTACAGAGAACAAAAATAACAATCACTCAAATGGAAAGTACGGGGAAGCACTGCATCAAAGGTCAGGTGGCATACCAGAATTTTGATTCAAATGTCATGGCTGAGAACCTTTGCATCAAAAGCAGCTGCAAGAGCAAATGATGACGATGCGATGGGAGTCCAAACTAAACAGCAAAAAATTAGAGAGAATAATAGTAAGAATTCGAACAGAGTTCATGTGTTTATATTGGATAAATGACTCTTAGCTTGTTTTGCTTCTTGCAGAGTTATGGGATTCAGGAAAAATGTTTTCTTTAGTTCCTCTCATAGAACTAAAGAAGTGATGTTGAAACAACCATTTTTTCCCATTTTGTTTGACCAAGAATGTATTTGTATAAAATCCAAATGCAAATGCAGAAGAGATATGAGAATATAACAGAGGACCCTAACAGTTAAGATTAGAGAGAATAAGAGTCTGCATTCGAACACAGTTGAGAGATTTGTTCCAACACCTAACAAAATTAAGAATGGATAAACAAATACCTCAATGATGGTCTCTTTGGCGGCTGCTCTGTGAATGCATGGTTTGATGTGTATGCTTGTGTTTGATCTGCATACATGTCAAGAAGAAAATTAAAAAGTGCATCACAGAAATACATAAGCAACCAAGAATTGGAAAAACAATCTACCAACAGAGGAGCTAAACAGTTACTAAAACAGCCTAATCTCCCCAACACCCTCACCACAGAAATACAGAAGCAACAAAGTATGGAGAAACAATCTAGCAACAGAGGGATATTCAAACGATGTGAAGCGGAAAAACAACCTCAATTTGATTTGTTGAGAAGGAAACAGCAGGAAAGCATGAAGAAACACAGAAATGAGCACAGTGCAACCCCCTAGCTTATGAAGACACAAACCCGACTCCAACTGTGTACGGAACAGTGCACTCAGCAGCCTAATCTCCCTAACACCCAACTAAACAGCCTACAAACATCCATTACAATTTTAATGAAACAACAAAATATTAATCACAGTTTTAACAACGCAAATGGCAAACCAAACAATAAACGATGATTTTAACCCTGTTGAATCAGAGGTGAAAACTGAAAACCCACTCTCTCCCATACCTCCCTCAGCCATTCTCTCCTTAACAACCCTGTGGAGTAACCCGTTAACCCCAAAAAATGCACACAGCCATGCTTTCTGCCCTCTCTCTCTCTCCCTGTCCATCCTTCTCTCAAAAAATTGGATAAAATCCCTATATCTCTCTCCCACTCAGTCGAAACACGTAGCTCCCATCTCTCTCCAATCTGTCAGTCCCTCTGTCCCCCTCCTCTCCTCCCCCAACGACCCTCGGACCGATGCATCTCCCACAGCCACACCCACCCGCCCCCGAGTCAAAAATCCCGGCGATCCTCTCCCTCCAACCCGTCAACCCTTCTATTGCTTCCTGGATCTCTCTCTCTCTCACTCTGTTTTTTCCATAAGTAAATCAACATTAAAAAAAAAAAATCCAACTATAGATGCAGTAATTAAATAACTACTTTACTTATCCAGATTTTCCTCCACACACACTCATTGCTTCCTTCTTCTTCATCACCTAGAAGAAAGCAACCCATTTAGCAGAAGAACTCTCTCTGTCCTCTCTCTCTCTCTCTCTCAGCAATGCGAGCTTCCAAGACGAAAACTTTCCCACATTTTCCATCATTTTCATTCGTTTTCTCACTCTCTCACTCTCTCATCGACTTTCCGGGCAACCCATTTCTGCTCCGCCCAGCAGCAGCAACCCATCAAAACCATCGTCGTTCACATCCGGCCCAAAGACCCAATACCCTTTCTGAAGCGCAGTGGCAATTTTGTAAATAGCGTTAAATCCAACAAAAGCAGGGGAAGAGAGACTCAGTGTCACTTTCGTAAACAAAATGAAATGTACCCAAAATTGCACAGTGCCACCTCCCCTCTTACTTTAGACTAAAGTAATTGCTGCACACCTTACTCTCCAGCACATTTGTGTTTACTTATGACATTAAGATTGATTTATTGAACGATAATCAAAACACAAACGTAAACTTATATGCGTGCATAAAGAGAAAAATAGTATGCATAAATAATTTCTGTTAACAAATTTGAGCCAATTTACCACAAAAATGAATCACACCACTTAGCACCATTTGCAAACTAACAAGTTTGAGTCATCATGAAGAATAGAAAGGAAAATTGGAAAAATTAGAAATCTTGAGGAAATGATTGCTAGTAATTTACTTTGGCCTTTGATCGAGATGCGAGCACTAGATGTTTTGAATTTTGAGGACCAATTGAATAGTATCCGGAAACAAAGAGAAATCCGGAATGTCTAGTGCATGTGCTCGAATTGGTCCGACCTAGAAATAATTAAACAAGACTAGCTCGAATTAGTTCCTGCTTGGAAGACTAATACAATTCAACTTCTGGATTGAATCAGCAAGAACAAACCAATACTAAATTTCTCGTTTGCTTGGCCTAGCCATCCGTATGTCTAGAGGAGGCAGACCGATGCATTCACTGAAAATAATGGAACGATACATCGAGGAATATCAGACGAATACAATTAAACAACTTGTACATCTTTTAATCGACAATAAGTCGTGAATATATGTGTTATTTTAATCGACAATAAGGGAACGATGCATGTATTTCATCATAACGATCATATTCTCGTATCGAATTACTTCCGTGACTATTGCTTCTGTTTCTTGTAGCAAAAGGTGTGCATAAAGAGAAAATGGTGTGCATAAATTTTTTCTTTTAACAAATCATAGTCATTTACATGAAGAATGAATCTCATATAGGACGGAACTGGTGTTATTTTAATTTGGCCCCTGCCTAAAATAACACCAATTCCGTCCCACATCAAAATCACACCATGTAGCACCTATCACAGTAGGAATCAATAACACGTTAATTAGAAGAAAAATGAATCCAAAGGGCTAAAATACATTATAAATTCATATATAAATTTTTCCTAAAAAAAAAAATTCAAATATAAATCTTCAAGCACTATCGAGGATAGACTTCAGTACGTTATCATGGAAACCTCATCGTCTGGTGTTTGACACAGTTGCTCTTAGATCGATCCAACTAGGCAGATGTCACCCCTGAATTATTCTCCCGTCTCAAGGACATGTCGCATCCAATTCTACCGAGCTTATAATTTATAAAATGCCTGTTGTGAGGGTACTGGAATAGTGACTGAGTAACTATTAAGCATTAGGACTATAGGATTCGTGGTTGGCCTATCAGCTGTATTTTCTTGTATGCATAATAACCCAATGTGGATGCATCTCGTCACTTCAATTCTTGAACTAGTCCTCGTTGTGGGATCTATTAGATTTGAAATTGTCCCTCCCCTCCAACGTATTCAGTTGGGCTCCCTTCGAGCTGCCCAATTCCGTTGGGCCTGGGTATGAATCCGTTATAGGTTTTTTTTATTATTACGGACGTTTGTGGTGTTAAAATTCCTTATTTAATTTAATTTAAAATTTTTAACGAAAGGTGTTGAAACTATTATATTAATTTAAGGAAGATTAGAGTTTCGAACTCGAAATGTACGGGCAGAAACCCAACACCTTATCCATTAAGATATTGAACCGCATACAAACATTATATGCTTCTTGCTATACAAAGAACGATCTTACATAAATAAACTTTTGTCAGACATTTTACAAAAGGCTCTCTCATCTTAAAAGAACTCAAATATTTTTTGTCAAATTGTATATCTTAAATTCAAGATCGTTGAATTCAGCTGACTACAATAACTGTGGCTCCACCATTGCATTAAATCGTACAGTAATCCTTATAGACAAACTCGATAGGAATTTAATCAAACACTTTGCTTCTCACCTTAAAAGAACTCAAATATTGAGATGAAATTATATATATCTTAACCCCAGATTATTGAAAAGAAATGCATATTATTAGAGTAATCCTTATAACATTGGTTTTAATGGATACAAATTCGAGTACTTACCAACAATTACTACACTCGCTAAATGTATGTCAAAAATGAAACAAAATTGAACATGCATTTTCACCAATCGCTTCCACACTCTTAAGAAAATGCGAATGCCGATGACAAGCATAGCGACAATAGCAATCCCAAGAACGATGATGGTGACACTTTTGTTGTTATGTTACTCGTATTATTTCCTGCAAAAATCATAAGGGATGTTAGTCAAAGAAGTAATTAAGCAGATATAGAGAGTACGTTGTCTTGTTTATTTTTTATTTTTTATGAACTTTCAATATATCTTCGAGATCTCCTAAATTTCCAATTCGTGTCAATCTAAATAACAAACCTTATAAGTCATCGATTTCACTGCATATGTGTAAGTTTCAGTTCATTTTTATTTTTTCTCATTTTTATTGTTTGACACGCGCTTTTGCAGTGTTACAGTCTTGATCATTGCAATTACTGTGCATGTCAATGTGGGTTGGTCCATATGTATTTATTATTTCTTTTCTGGAAGGTTTGTCTATGTATTATGTGTCTGAGTCTTTATTTTGTGTTTCTCTTTCTATAAAAAATTAATATAAGATGTTGACGTGACTTAACTGTGACTGTTCAAATAAGAAGAGAGAAAAAGGGAGGGGAAAAAGAGAGGAAATAATCCTTCTCCCAAGTTGATAGCTTATCTAGTGTGTGGCAGGCAGTGCTTTTGTAGTTTTGTACCAGGATATGCTTTTCTCAAATCCACGAATGATAAAAAGATGGATCAATTACATTTTACACTCTTCAAATTTTAAGTACTTTGAAATGGATCATTGGGTTCTAAATTCACTTTTTAATTGTTCAATCATCTGTTGAAGATTGATTTAGGAGAAGTCAAAGCTCCAATATTAATGAGATTTTTATGTCCATAATGTTAGAGTATGAGTGTGATTCTTACAGTTTAGTAATAATCATTGTTATTTTAGATTGGTATAAAGAGGCCTTAATGTGTTTATAAGAGTTAATTCAACTTTGGTTTGGATTGAAACTCTACTGTTGGCTCGAGAATAGAACTCATACTTATACAAGGATTTGGTCTTGTATTCCTTGTAGGATTGTAATAGGGCAATCTGTGTTTAGTATAAAAACATAAGTCACTGCTCTCACAAAACATACGCTCAATATTGAACTAAGACCTATTGTTAGTTTGAGTACTTTTGGTTTTGCAAGAGAGGAGAAGGTGCACTGTTTGAAGTCTGATTTGGCTTATTCTTCTACTGCTTTTACGGGTTAGTTTGTTATTGTGTTTATCGAATTGTGATTTTAATACTTGTATAAATTTGTGGTTCATGAGCTTAATCTCTTAACTTATATTTTTGATAAGTTTAATCTTACATGTGGTATCAGAGCCTAAGATTTTTGCTCTTGAATTCAAATTGAAAGAATTAAATTAAAAGAGCAAAATACGTGACGGTAAATTAGCAGGGTTCAGGCTTAGTTTGTGAGAAATTTTGGACTTTGAATTGAGTTTCTTGTAATGAATATCATGTTTGCCGCATATAGTCTTGTAACTTTGGCATGTTGCTGCCAAACGAATGAAGGGATAATGAATCAATTCAATTTGATAGACTTCGATTATAAATATGGTGTGCGGCATTATACACAAGTTTCGTAAGTATAAATGGTTGAGCGTATTATTTCATATCGGGATCTTGGTATATATAATTTATGGAACAACACACTTCTTATTGTCAATTATTGATTTTCAATTGGATTGATTTATGTCAAGTTTGGGTTGGAATTAATAGAATTGACTGCATATCATGTATTATTTATACGGTTCAAATCCGTGATATTAATTTTTGTCAAATATGAAAGCTTGTGGGTGCTATGGAGCAACACATACAAATAAATATATAAGGTAGATGTTTTATTGACCGCCTACAATGAGTCTTGCGACAATAAACTTTTAGCCATTTACAAAATGTATATTCCATTATGAATCGGAAAGCAAATAATTATTTTGTCATCTTACTGGAAAATCATAAGATTAATGATATGTAGCTGTCATTATTTTCTCCAATGACTTGCTTACGAATATGTATATAATTGATGATGGTGTTGACAATGAATTAAAGGTATGAAGATTTTTAATTTGGATTATTGTCAACTTATGTTATCATGTATAAATCTTAGGATTAATAGAATTGTTATTGTACATATGTCAATATATATTGAATTGCATATGTCGATATTGGAGGCCATGGTTTTGTGTCTTGATGCATCTAATGGTTAGTCTAATAATTAACCTTTTTATTTGTTGTGGTTATTAAATTAATGGTTTGATATTAGACTAATGAAGCATTAATGCATGTGACACAATCAGTTTTGAGGCAAGAAACTATTATTTGTAATTTCTATAAGGATTATCTTGAATGCAACTTGTGTATTTGTAATTATGAAATATTGGTTTTGAGGTTTCTTGGTTTAAAGACATTTATATGTTGTCTAACATATTCTAAGAGATACTAACGTTCATAATTTTTTTACGGGAATTTGTGTTGACGAGATACGGGCCGATAACTTTTGACGATGATTTTGGTTCGGCGAACTTGTAACACTGGAGATTTACTTCAATAATCTGCAATATTACGGGATCCATGTGAATCTGGAGTGAAGGTAATTTACATGGACGGTTCTCAAGCATTGATGGATAGTTTGTTTCGTTGATGTGGAGTCGAGGAATCTTGGTCGGGTTGACTAATACGGGTCCAGTGATGCATTCGGGTAACTCATTTCACTGTTTCATGCATGATTAATTGTTCTCTTATATGCATGATTATAGTGTGATGAGTTAGAGCATGATGAATTAGGGCTTTTGTTATTTCGAGTATGCTTGTTTATTTATATATATTGTGAAGGCATGATTAAACTCGAAATCCCTATATAGATGCCAACTTGTGATTTATGTGAGATGTTTGAAATCATCTTTTGATATGTTTTATTGATTGCCTCAAGTGAATTTTTGCGGCTATAAAGTTGGGCTTTTCTAATGGTCGTGATTTCATTCTCATTATTATTTTCTTATAAAAGTATATGTAAACATAAATATGCATGTTTTTGAGTATGCAATTTATTCATTATTTTGGGCACATGATTTATGGTTGGCATATTATATCATTCATGGTGTATACTTGAAAATAAATAAATTAGGTATTCAATTTATGTACCCTCTATGGGGTCATTTATAGACTTGTTTGGTGTACATTCTTGTGGTGTTGACATTGAATTAACGATAGGAATTTTAATTTGGGTTACCATCACCTTAGTTATTATGTACAATACAAATTGACATTGCCGAATGCATATTGATTTAATTTATGAATTCATAAGAAAGGATGTGCTTAATATTGTATTGTGAAAATCATGGAGTTTAAGATGCATGCTTGTTGTATATGTATATTTGTGATTTCATTTATGATGCATGCTTCCGCTATTATGTTTTGATTGAAATCACAAATATGGAGGAAGATGAACCTTGAGTTCTCCAGAAGAAATAGTGGTCTTGATTATCTCGTTTTAATCAAGACATGTTGTTGTGATATATATCCAGACATTATCAAAATTTGGTCGATCTTGCTCGATGGATATTGAACTAGATATTGAACTAGTTAGGATCAAATTGAATGCAAAAATATTGTGCTTGCTATTCTGATTTTGATCATTGTTGAAACTAGTGATTTTGGGTTTATGTGAGATAAGTTTTTCCGAATGGATTGTGACTATCTTTTGATACATAGACTATTTGCATAATGGTTTAGGTGTATATGACTAAACTAAGATTATGCAATTGGTGAGGAATCAGGAACCAATTGGTTCATATCTCTGGTTTCTTTATTGGTTGTGCAGTACATTTTGCTTATGCTTAAGTGGGAGAATCATATGTTCGAATGTAAGCATAAAGCTAAGAATTAGGCCGGCCATTATAATTCATTTGGTTGAATTATTCGTGTTACTTAATTTGTTTAAGTAATGAGAAGGATCCTATTATGTCGGTTAGCATTCAAAAGGAAATGAATTTGGTTTCCATATGGATTCTGATTAGTCATTCATTGTATTGGAATGATTTTTTAGTTAATATAGTTGCTATACCACATCTTTTACTTAACTTGGTTGTGTTGAGTATGGCCTAGATAAGTGGGAGCAAATTGGTTTGGTTTTGCTATATTGGTTCACATAATTACAAAGTGCAAATTAAGTATGTTGTGACTTTTGAGTTAATTCTGCGATGTAACAGAAAAGATTCTTAAGTTCAATACTTTAAAATGCATAGATAAGGTGTATGTGAGGTTAAGCTTTTGTTATCCAAAAGATTTGGTGGCTATATGAGTGGGAGTATGTCTTGGTTTACTTTTGAGCTTAGATACATTGCTATGAACATAAACTAGACATTGTGATTTGTAAGTTAAATTTGTATATTGTGTTGCAGAGGCAATTATAAATTCATTGTTTTGGTTTATGTAAGTTGGTTGTGTCTATGTACTACTGTGGTTGAAGAATGACTTATGTGATCACCTTTATATTGAATTTGAGATGATTATTTACTGTTGTGAATCATACTCAAGTAGGAGAATGTTAGAGTATGAGTGTGATTCTTACAGTTTAGTAATAATCATTGTTATTTTAGATTGGTATAAAGAGGCCTTAATGTGTTTATAAGAGTTAATTCAACTTTGGTTTGGATTGAAACTCTACTGTTGGCTCGAGAATAGAACTCATACTTATACAAGGATTTGGTCTTGTATTCCTTGTAGGATTGTAATAGGGCAATCTATGTTTAGTATAAAAACATAAGTCACTGCTCTCACAAAACATACGCTCAATATTGAACTAAGACTTATTGTTAGTTTGAGTACTTTTGGTTTTGCAAGAGAGGAGAAGGTGCACTGTTTGAAGTCTGATTTGGCTTATTCTTCTACTGCTTTTACGGGTTAGTTTGTTATTGTGTTTATCGAATTGTGATTTTAATACTTGTATAAATTTGTGGTTCATGAGCTTAATCTTTTAACTTATATTTTTGATAAGTTTAATCTTACACATAATAATATAAATGTGGCTTACATATATATCGAATTACACACTTGCAAAGTCATTAATTTAAAGAACCTATATATGTTCAAATAATACGAAAATATAAATTAATACGATTCAAAAACCTTATAATATAATACGAGAAAATCAAAACCATGAACCATTTTGAATGTCACTGTCAATGGGCAAAAGCAGAAGTCCAGATGGCTGACAGATTAACTTGATAAACCCTAATTCCATATGTCATGTATGCATGCTGGTATTGTTTGATTAGCAGGACATAATTAATTAGCACCAAATCCATCGTCTAGATCCTGAACGCTTTATATGAAGAAAGACCAAGACCTAAGGTGATTTGTTTTTGGTCGGTCAAATATATATATCATGCAAGCGGCGGAGAATGAGCAGTGAATTTTTGCTGTTTGGGTCCTTGCCTACTTGAACCTTTCCAATTAGTCTTTTCTAATCTTGATTAGTGAAAACGGTAATGTTAAGGAATACTTAAATTATATTTTGTAAATCATATGACGTGATTATTAATGATTGAATTATTACTTAAGTGAATTATTACTTAAGTGTTGATTAACATGCTTATTTTTATTAGTGACACACATAATGTGATCTTAAAAGTTGTTTACTAAGCAATCACCCTTATAATGTAGAAGGTGAAACCTGCTAGGACATTACAAGGATCTCATTTGAAAAAAAAATTGTTTTGGATACGAGTATTGCGAGGAAGGCTAAATTTTTGTAGATAAAATTTGCAAACCAAATTAATTAATGATGTGTCAACAATAGAAAATAAACATATTTATCAACACTTAATGTCACATCCCAGCCTGGGGCGGATCACTTCCCGGGCCTACTCCACCACCATAGCACGATATTGTCTGCTTTGGGCCCTGAGTCCCTTACAGTTTTGTTTCTAGGAACTCACGAACAACTTCCCAATGGGTCACCCATCATGGGAGTGCTCTGGCCACCTTCTCGCTTAACTTCGGAGTTCCGACGGAACCCAAAGCCAGTGAGCTCCCAAAAGACCTCGTGCTAGGTAAGGATGAAAATATATATTTAAGGATCACTCCCCTGGGCGATGTGAGATGTCACACTTAAGAAATAATTCAATCATCAACTTCTATATCATTTAACTTATAAAATTTTATTTACAAATTTAATCTCCTTAGTATTTACTCTTTGAAGATATAACTGATGGTAATGGGAGCATTCTTTTTTCTTTCTCTTGATCAGTAGAAGTCAATTTTATGTCTACCAAAAAGTGATCATGGAAAATAACAACATAAAAGACAAATACAGGTGAAAAAGATCAAACAAAAGTTGATTCTGGATATTCATTGTCGTCAAATTAGAATCCGTTCAGTTTAGTGGAAGTCTGCAACAAATTATGATGCTTGCACTATTTTCGTCCTCGTCTTTCTTGTTTAGGGTAAAGTAATTGTGAAGGTAAATGACAATTAACTAGTTGAACTAGTCATGATTTCTTTGCAGCATACATTTCACTCCACCCAGCTAATTAGTTACTAACTCTAGTCAAAAGGAAAAAAAATGAATATATAAGCGCTCATGCGATAAAAGGTCAATAGTTTAAGATGACGTTATAGGTTTGGACTAATTCCACAATATTTTATTTTATAGTCAAAACTATTTATTTTTTAGATCTTCATTGTCTCATTTTATGCAACGCATGTGATGAAGATTAGTCATAGAAGGTTGATAGAGATGGGAGTGGTTGGCGAGTTGCCAAATTAATCAGGCTTCTATCCCCTCCTTTCAGCTTAGACCGTTGAAAAGAAATCTTTTGGTATGAAGTTAAGCCACACATTCAATGAGCCTTATTTTATTTTTTTTATTGCTTTTATTCAAACCCATTTGAAACAATAAACCATGAACGACAATTTTTTTCATCAAATGTTTGAATCTTTTCAACACCAATAGAGAGAGAAGATGGTCAAACCGTGGCGGATGTGTGCAAGAGGAGGAAGGTTAAGTGGTGGCGTGAACAAGGGTGGAGAAGAAGAATGATTGTGGAACAAAAACAATATAAAACAAAATAAGGCTTATTAAATATGTGGCACACCTCCAAGCAGTTAGATAATTACTTTTGAAAAAAAAAATGAAAGGAGAGAGAAATAGGAGGGGAGAAAATTCAAGTCCAATTAATCAAAGTCCTCGTTTGATTGGTTAACTTTCTACAGTGATTGGTAGACTGGTCCCAAAACAACTCTTGGTCTATCTCTTTTACATTACAAGCCTTATTGCAAATTACCTAAACCATTGAAAAGAAAAATGACCAAATAAATGGTAAATTACACATTATAATCTTTTTTTAGAAATGCAGTTTTCATCTTAAGAAGCTATCTAGGATATACTTCAGTGATCAATGAAACCTCATTTTCTGGTGCTTTGACAGAGCTGCCATTGGATCGATCCGACCCGGTTGTAATCACCTCCGAACTATTCTTCCATCCCAAAGTCATGTCAGATCCAACGTTACTATCTCTGAAAAATGCTGGTTGTGAGGGTACTGGAAGAGTGACTGAATAACTGTTAAGCATTAGAACAATAGCATTCATGGTTGGCCTATCGGGTATATTTTCTTGCACACATAGTAACCCAATATGGATGCATCTCATTATTTCATTTCTTGAACCGTTCGTCAACGCGGGATCTATTAGATTTGAAGCTGTCCCTTCCTTCCAACATTTCCATGCCTGCATTGTGAAATTCGTAGAAATATAGTTAGAGATAAATTATTTTTCTTGGTTGCATTATGCATATAGTTTAAGTACTTACGTAGCTTAGAAGATCCTCCATGTTCTCGCCATGACGAAAGGAATTATTTTTCTGTCCACTCACTATCTCCAGAACTAAGACACCAAAACTATAGACATCTGACTTCACAGAAAAGTGCCCATGCATCGCATATTCTGGAGCCATATATCCACTGCATATCGAAACAAGAATAATATATGATGGTTTTATGATCACTAACTTCGATGAGAACTTTGGATTATTGATATAGATTGACACAATTATAATATAAGCCATGTAGCCTTGTCGAGTACTTACTAGGTCCCCACAATTCGACTGGTATTGCCTTGTGTTTGATCAACCCCAAACAATTTTGCCATGCCAAAATCTGATATCTTGGGAGTCATTTCTTCATCTATCAAGATATTACTAGCTTTGAGATCACGATGAATAATTCTAAGCCGTGAATCCTCATGAAGGTAAATGAGCCCTCGAGTAATGCCTACTATGATTTTGTAGCGCCTATCCCAATCTAGTTGTGCACGCTTGATTGGGTCTGCATGTTCAATTCAAACCAAGGTTACAATGTTTCTTGTATGTTACAAGAATGAGATTTTATGGTAAAATTTTGAAGTTAAAGCTAAAGTTGTACAAAAAGAACATTGAAGCATAAATACCAAATATGATGTGGTCCAGACTTGCATTAGGGACAAACTCATAAATAAGAAGCCTTTCAACTCCTTCCAAGCAGAAACCCAAGAGCCTAACTAAGTTTCGGTGTTGAAGCTTTGCCACTAACAAGACCTCATTTTTAAACTCCAAATCTCCTTGTCCAGAATTTACGGAGAGCCTTTTCACTGCTATTTCTTGTCCATTGAATAACCTACCCTGAAAGAGTATCAAAACAAAAAGGTTGCATTTAAGGAATATATACATGAAATTGGTGATGTTGCCCATATATATCATCAAGTTGTTAAGTTTGGCAGGTTAGGTTTTTTCACAATAAAGCCGGCCTCTGTGTTATGATCAATGGTGGAACAATCACTATATATTGTATTTTATTTCGTAAGGTATGATGTGAGAATGTTATCTTCAATAGATGTGCTATATATTACCTTGTAAACAGAACCAAATCCCCCTTGTCCTAGTTTATTGGCTTCAGAAAAGTCATCTGTGGCAATTCTAATGGTGTCAAAATTGAATTGCAGGGATTCCGCACTTCCAATTTCGTCCACGTCTTCGTCTGTGGTACAATTTTAACAAAAATTTCATATTTAACATAATTAGATCTAGATGACGTAACAGTACTAGGCTTCCCACTTGAAGCAAATTGAGTTAAATTAATGTTACTGTATCTATTTTGTTACAGTACGTACCTGGAATTAAATTACTTTGAAGCTTTTTCTTTGCCTTACGTACTCTTAGACAAATGCCCATGAACATTGCTAATAACAAAGAAGCAATAATTGACACAACAATAATGATGACAGTCCGAGATTTGCTACTCTTCGATCCTGCAAGGTAAAATCAGAAATATATCTTCTCTAATCATATGAGATTCTGAATAACATGTTTAAGTTATTGATCTATCAGAGAGAGGAGTTATCATTGATCAATTAAATTTTGAGATCAGTGTCAAGCAAATATGCAGTCATCGGCGTATGTAATGGAGTGTACATATATATACGTTGTGCGTGCGTACCTTGTGAAGTGTTTGTGGTATTGGTTGATGGTGGTGGAGAATGTATTGGTGGCGGAGATGGCAGTTGTTTGACAGTTGTAGGGTCATAGAAGGGGTAAAGATCGAATCTAAAGTAACAGCTAGGTTTATTAACTCCCCCACCTACTTTCCCGTAAAAATAGGAGATGTATGCAAAAGCCCCAACTAAGCAATCACTGCAACTTTGCTCTGATATGTCTGGCGTGCATTGCGCTAGTGCAAATATTGTTTGGAAAGTTGGGCCACTTGTGTTTCCGAATGCAAATTTCCGAAGAGAACCGCCAGCTGCAGCTTCCCTTCTTATGCTGTCCAGTAGCTTCCTCAGCTCTTGGTTGAATCCATCCAGCTCGGACGACGATATGTTATTTATGTTCCAGTAATACGGCGAAGGCTCAGTTTCCATGACGCCATAGATGGAGCGGTTTGAGTAGCGTAACATGCATTTCTCATACGAACCAAATGCTTCCTTCTGATTAGGACAACGCTGAAGGAGATCATATCGGGAATTGTTTAGGCAGCTACGACAATCTCCCACCGTGACATCTCCTCTACAAAGTCCGATTGCATAAATGTGCTCGTTCGACGAGTTTAGGCTATAGGATGCATTGTAAAAGCCATACCCGTTGCCGTTTTCGTCGGAGGGCAGAGAGGAGAGGAGGCGGTTGAGGTTTGTCTGATAGGTACTATTGGTGGTATAGTTTCCTTTTTCGTTTATGCAAACTTGACCAAGGGCTTGATTAATCATGAGAAACAGAATGGGAAAGAGGCAGGATAGAAATCTTGAGGAATCCATTGCTGGCATTATTTGATATTTTTGCTCAAATTCGTTTGTGAAAGAGGATTATAGTTATGATGGAAAACTTGCTACACGTCTATTTATGAAGAACGAAGTCAATGAATACCTCACTTTACGCAAGACGCGGTGGTGGGAATACCAGACTTTTAGTAATAGCTCTAGCTACGATACGGTATTATTAGTACTTGCTACCATCCCTCTGCACATGCATGTTTAAGTGTTCTACAATCTACATGATCTCTAATTATCTAGCTTTTCGTTTACAACTTTTTCATGTACCAAGCCTACTCAACTCTTATGAAAAAAGATGCCATTATGACGGTCTCAAGCCAATAACATAAGTTGGAATTTAAAATGCATAATAATTTTAATCAAATACTACTTGATTATTCTTTCATCAGCGAGGTTTCACACTGTTATAATTGAAGATGCTGATATAGACAGGAGTGCTAAATTAAATATTTAAGGTAGCTTCTTCCTAGACTTATACTATTCAAGGAAGCTTCTTCTGAGACTTATACTATTCAACCATTGAAATAAAGTAAACCACAGACTGGAGCAACTTCTCTATTCTTTTCGGTGCATGCATTCTCTCAGTCAACAAAGTAAATCAATTATAATACGTAATTCTGACAATCATTTACTCGTTTCGGTGGATATACCTTTCTACTTTGTGGTCAGAATTAAATTGTCGATTTGTGACTGACTGTTTCTTAGTTCCTTTCGTCTCGGCTTACATTGATTGTAATCGGAAAATACATGGTGGTTACTACGATGAGCAAGAAAAGTTACAATAATTGATATTGCTGCACACCTTACTCTTTACTATAGTTGATACTAGCAAAGATGCCCAAGCTCCATTCCTGGTTTTGAATTCGTAAAGTTTAACACACAAATTTTTAAATTATTCAGAAACCAATCAAAGCAGCTGAATCGACATGGTAAATTAAGTCTTTCAGTTGGATCTAAATTCTATTGAATTTACATTAAAAGCCTATCTTAAAAAAAAAATGACGGATTTTTTGAAGTCCCAACTATATACAGTGTATATGAGTTTTTCACATGAATTGGAGAATGATGGTTGTTTAATTGTACCTAAAGTGCAGCAGTAGCTGTCAGTGTGTGGCTAAAATGCACCTGCACAGTAATTCAAAATTGAGCCATGATTCCTTGTACTTGTAGCATAAGTAGAAGCGCAGGTGCTGCAAGACAATCTATCAATGATAAATAACTCTTATCAAAGCTCTACTCATAATTTACCACGTGTATCACCAATGACTTTATGCATATTTGAGACAAAGCTGAAACTGATTTACATGATTGTCGGTGCACAAACCTGGGATTTAAAAATTATAATTTTTCCCAAAAAATTATTCAAATTCACTTAGGCCCTGTTTGGCACACCGTATAAGGCACCGGATAGTACTAATAATACGGTGTACGGTGTTTGGTGGTCGTTTGGATTAAATAGGCACCGGATTAAATAATCCGGACCCACCTTTTTTACACGGCGTTCACCCGCTTGCTTATACCGTCCATATTCACGGTATAACTTAGTCGGCCTCGTCTCGATTCCTCTCCGCTCTCTCTGGCTCTCGCTGTCGCTCTCGCTCTCGCTCTCGCTTCCTCTCCGCTCGCTCTCGCTCTCGCTCTCGCTTCCTCTCCAGACGCACTCTTGCTCTCATCCCAGGTTTGTCTTCTCAAATTCTTCTTCTTCGTTTGAATCACAGTTCGTCTTTTCAGTTTTCTTCTTATGGGATTCCACCCCTCCCTCTATTCTTCCCCCTCCTATTTTTCTTGCAATTTTCTTTCAATTGATTGAAGCTAGTTATTATTCTCTCTAATTATGCAATTGATTATGTAATTTTGTGTTTTAATTAAAATTTTTTAATTTTAGGGTTTGCTATTGGGGTCGAATTTAGGGTTTGTTGTTGGTTGTCTCTGGCGCAGTTCCCGTTTCACTTGTTGTCTCGCAGCTGCAACGCAACCATACGGACGGTAAGCCAATTTCTCTTCGCTATTATTTTCTCTCTAATTTTGCATCTACTGGGATCAAATTTTGGTGGGTTTTGTGAATTGGGCATCGATTTCTGATGCTTTTAGAGAAATGGGTTGTCAGTGATGTTTTGATATTTCAATAGTTGGACTTGTGTGGCTGCATGCGTTTTTTTATTTTTGCTGGGTTTAGCTAACTGGGTTGTGCGGTTAATCTGTTTTTTCTCCAACTTTCTTACGATTTAAGTGCTTTTAGGTGAAGTACTTCCTGTGCCTATTTGTTCTGTCTTAGTAGCTCAGAGGTATGAAATTTGATAGTATTTCGTGTTAATTTTTAATTGAACTTGAAGAATGAGGAATGCATATCTTGCTTGTGATTGGGTAGAGTGGGAGTGGGAGTGTGCTTCCTGTGCCTATTTGATTGCGTGTTGAAGTATTGCTTTGTTATGATTTCCTTTTGGTCTGGCATTCTGTTGGTTGGGTGTTGAAGTACTGCTTTGTTTTGGTTTCATTAGCAGTTGTGGTTTACTGAATAGAATTGTTGATTGGATGTTGAAGTATTGCTCTGTTGATTGGGTGTTGAATAGAATTGTTCTGGTTTCGTCTAGTGAAGATGTTATCCTGACTCGTTTGATTGTGTTTCTTTGCTTGTTCTTATCCTTCCTGCTACTGTTTTTTCTTGCTGTTGGTGCAATTTTTAATCAGCTGGTGTGGTTTTCTTCTGTCCGCTGAGTTTCCTAGTTATCATTTCACCAAAGTTTTCAATGAAGAGAGCTGCTAATGACAATGATCTTGCTGTGACATTTAAATAAATGCTTTCTGAATCAGTTGATAAGTTGGGTGAAGTTTTACAAGCTGCTTTTGGGAAGGAGTGGATCCAAAATTTGAGATTGCTTTAGAATTGTCAAAGATTGTAGTTGTTTTTTGTGTATCTTTTATGTTCCTGGAAAATATTTTGAATTTGATGTATGGAATTTACTTTTTTATTTTATTTTTTTGTTATTTGAAGATTTGTGTGGTTTTCAATAGGTATAAATATGAGAAAAGTTCAACAAACAAACAAAGATTTGTCAATTTTTTTTTTCCCTTGTCCTATCCGGTTCAATACCAAACACAGTATAAATAATACGGTCATTAGTCCGATACTGCACCAAACGCCCGACTAATTTAGTCAGTACTATCCGGTGGCTATTTATCCTATCCGACAGAAATAGTCAGTACAGTCCGAGCTGCCAAACGAGGCCTTAATAGGTAACTTTCATGCTCCTTCACTTTAATTTCTATTTGGCTAGTTCAATTTTGTACTCGAATCTTTTCAAATTCACATTAGAAAGATGGCAGCAGTTTTAAGTCACTCCAAATTTTGACAGCCTTTAAGAACAAAACTGTTATATGAAGCACAAAACTCTTCCAACACATTGCTTGCAAGATTTACTATGTTTAAACCTCTGATTTATTGGTATCATGCGATTTCTTTGAAAATTTACATAAACCTCAAAAAGTAGTAAAAGTGCTTCAGCAGCATGAGGGGTTTTATAACAAAGAAGTCATTCATTTCTGCCGATAAACTGAAACAATGATTGATACAAAGGTCTTCGCATCAGATAAAAATGATTGACTACGAAGAATTCAAGTGCAAAATGACTAACCAAGAAGACTTCTATTTTTCAGAAAGATCGTACCCAGTGCACAAGGCTCCCGCTTTACGCAGGGTCTGGGAGAGGTGAATGTCGGCTAGCCTTACCCCCATTTATGGAGAGGCTGCTCTCTATTTTTCAGAAAGGTAAAAACAATTAATTGTTATGGTACAAATTCTAAAGTTAATAAGCCCTAAAGTAGGAAGCCATAAAAAGAGGAGAATTTTACAACATACATCTCAGAAACAAGTAGACTCATTTGAAATGTTCTTAAAGAAATAATACAGTGCCAAATTGGAATCATATCGAAGAATAAATAGGCCTAAAGTGTTTTATCCATAAACCTAAAAACTACAGAGAACAAAAATAACAATCACTCAAATGGAAAGTACGGGGAAGCACCGCATCAAAGGTCAAGTGGCATACCAGAATTTTGATTCAAATGTCATGGCTGAGAACCTTTGCATCAAAAGCAGCTGCAAGAGCAAATTATGACGCTGCGATGGGAGTCCAAACTAAACAGCAAAAAATTAGAGAGAATAAGAGTAAGAATTTGAACAGAGTTCATGTGTTTATATTGGATAAATGACTCTTAGCTTGTTTTGCATCTTGCAGACTTATGGGATTCAGGAAAAATGTTTTCTTTAGTTCCTCTCATAGAACTAAAGAGGTGATGTTGATACAACCATTTTTTCCCATTTTGTTTGACCAAGAATGTATTTGTATAAAATCCAAATGCAAATGCAGAAGAGATATGAGAATATAACAGAGGACCCTAACAGTTAAGATTAGAGAGAATAAGAGTCTGCATTCGAACACAGTTAAGAGATTTGTTCCAACACCTAACAAAATTAAGAATGGATAAACAAATACCTCAATGATGGTCTCTTTGGCGGCTGCTCTGTGAATGCATGGTTTGATGTGTATGCTTGTGTTTGATCTGCATACATGTCAAGAAGAAAATTAAAAAGTGCATCACAGAAATACATAAGCAACCAAGAATTGGAAAAACAATCTACCAACAGAGGAGCTAAACAGTTACTAAAACAGCCTAATCTCCCCAACACCCTCACCACAGAAATACAGAAGCAACAAAGTATGGAGAAACAATCTAGCAACAGAGGGATATTCAAACGATGTGAAGCGGAAAAACAACCTCAATTTGATTTGTTGAGAAGGAAACAGCAGGAAAGCATGAAGAAACACAGAAATGAGCACAGTGCAACCCCCTAGCTTATGAAGACACAAACCCGACTCCAACTGTGTACGGAACAGTGCACTCAGCAGCCTAATCTCCCTAACACCCAACTAAACAGCCTACAAACATCCATTACAATTTTAATGAAACAACAAAATATTAATCACAGTTTTAACAACGCAAATGGCAAACCAAACAATAAACGATGATTTTAACCCTGTTGAATCAGAGGTGAAAACTGAAAACCCACTCTCTCCCATACCTCCCTCAGCCATTCTCTCCTTAACAACCCTGTGGAGTAACCCGTTAACCCCAAAAAATGCACACAGCCATGCTTTCTGCCCTCTCTCTCTCTCTCTCTCTCCCTGTCCATCCTTCTCTCAAAAATTGGACAAAATCCCTATATCTCTCTCCCACTTAGTCGAAACACGTAGCTCCCATCTCTCTCCAATCTGTCAGTCCCTCTGTCCCACTCCTCTCCTCCCCCAACGATCCTCTGACCGATGCATCTCCCACAGCCACACCCACCCGCCACCGAGTCAAAAATCCCGGCTATCCTCTCCCTCCAACCCGTCAACCCTTCTATTGCTTCCTGGATCTCTCTCTCTCACTCTGTTTTTTCCATAAGTAAATCAACATTAAAAAAAAAAAAAAATCCAACCATAGATGCAGTAATTAAATAACTACTTTACTTATCCAGATTTTCCTCCACATACACTCATTGCTTCCTTCTTCTTCATCACCTAGAAGAAAGCAACCCATTTAGCCGAAGAACTCTCTCTGTCCTCCCTCCCTCTCTCTCTCTCTCTCTCTCTCTCTCTCTAAGCAATGCGAGCTTCCAAGACCAAAACTTTCCCACATTTTCCATCGTTTTCTCACTCTCTTACTCTCTCATCGACTTTCCGGGCAACCCATCAAAACCATCGTCGTTCACATCCAGCCCAAAGACCCAATACCCTTTCTGAAGCCCGGTGGCAATTTTGTAAATAGCGTTAAATCCAACAAAAGCAGGGGAAGAGAGACTCAGTGGCACTTTCGTAAATAAAATGAAATGTACCCAAAATTGCACAGTGCCACCTCCCCTCTTACTTTAGACTAAAGTAATTGCTGCACACCTTACTCTCCAGCACATTTGTGTTTACTTATGACATTAAGATTGAATTTATTGAATGATAATCAAAACACAAACGTAAACTTATATACGTGCATAAAGAGCAAAATAGTATGCATAAATAATTTCCGTTAACAAATTTGAGCCAATTTACCAGAAAAATGAATCACACCACTTAGCACCATTTGCAAACTAACAAGTTTGAGTCATCATGAATAATAGAAAGGAAAAATGGAAAAATTAGAAATCTTGAGGAAACGATAGCTAGCAATTTACTTTGGCCTTTGATCGAGATGCGAGCACTAGATGTTTTGAATTTTGAGGACCAATTGAATAGTATCCGGAAACAAAGAGAAATCCGGAATGTCGAGTGCATGTGCTCGAATTGGTCCGACCTAGAAATAATTAAACAACACTAGCTTGAAGCTTATGATTAGGCCATCTCCAACCGAAGGGTCCAGAGGGCCAGAGGGCCGAAAATAGCCCTAAAACCGTCTCCAACCGAGGGCTAGGCCAGAGGGCTCGGGAATCTGTGAGGGCCCCACGGAATTTCAAAGGGCCAAAGGGCCAAAAGGCTGGCTGCTTTCGGCCAACCAGCCAGCCCCGGGCTGGCTATTTTTTTTATTTATAGTTTTCCTATTGTTATCGGTTATAACCGACATCATTAAAGAAGGATTTTTTTAATATTGTCGGTTATAACCGACAGTAATAGGTATTCATAGGCAAATTTTTTTTTTTATTTACTATTAGTGTTGGTTATAACTGACACTAATAGTTTGAATTTTTTTTTAATATAACGGCTAGCAGAGTCAGCTAGCCGTTGCAGCTAGCCGTTGGGTTTTTTTTTTTTTAATTTAAACATTTCTTTTCTTCTATAAATATGGTGAAGTTCTTTCAATTCTTCACTTCATTTGCAATATTTCCTTCTTCAATATTTTTCTATATTTCCTTCAATATATTTCTCAATATTTCCTTCAATATATTTCTCAATATTTCCTTCAATATATTTTCCAATATTTCCTTCATCTATAATATTTGTTTCAATTTTTCAATAATTTCCTTCAATATTTTTTCAATAATTTCCTTCAATATTTCCTTCATTTTTTTCAAAAAAAATGGCCTCATCTGCAATGAAAGGTAGGGCTTGGACCCGAAAAGAAGATGAAGCTCTTTGCAAGGCTTATAGATGGGTCTCAGAAGATAGTGTGAGGGGGATTTCTCAAACAAGTGAAGGTGTTTGGACTCGTGTGTCTAAAAAATACTTAGAGTTCTACGAAGGCACCATTACATCGAATACCCAAAACCACGAAAGTTGTTCTTCAAGATGGAAGAAACATCTTCATCCAAGTTTGAATAAATGGCATCAAGCACTATTAGCAGCCGCAAGTAGACATGAAAGCGGCGCCAATTACTATGACGAAGTTAGTGTTTTCATAGTTTATTTTAAATGTTTAATTATATTACATTTAATTTTTGTAATTATATGTCATTATATTACATTTAATTTCATGAATTAATTTCCTAAAATTTTTGTAATTATATTTTCTAGGTACGCCAAGCGGAGGAATTGTATATGGAAGGCAGCTCAAAACCCTTTCAATTTCACGGTTGTTGGGAAATTTGTAAAGGGTGGGTGTTATTTGAAGATTCACGTCAACATAGAGTGGATCCTTTGGGAGCTGTATCCCCAGCTGTAGATATGAATGAAGATGGATCTCCTACCATTCAACAAACAATGGTAGAAAATCCGACTCCATCCGAAAGTTCTTTACCTAGGGCTATGAGACGAAACAAGGCCTGAAGGTTGAGGGAAAAGGGCAAGGTAAATGTTGATTACGCCGCTCAACATGAAGTGGCGGCCTCATTGCGATTATTGGCGGAGCAAAATGCCCTTGAGGCGGAAGAAATGAAGTGTAGGCATGAAGAACGGGCCAAGCAAATACAAGAAGAGATTGATGATAAGAATATGGAAAGGAACACTTCGAATTACACTTCAATGAGTAAGGCCTATTTTGATAGGAAAAAAAAAGAAATTATGAGCCGACGGCAGTTGTTTGTGACAAACTATACTCCTACGATGACGGATGATGAAGATAATAATGATTATGGATATTAAATTTAAGTTGTAGTTTTTAAATTTAAGTTATTGTTGTTTTTAAATTTAAGTTGTAGTTTTTAAATTTAAATAATAAATTATGTTTAGCCCTTTGGCCATCGGTTGGAGACGGTTTTTTGTGACAGGGCTAAAACGAGCCCTCTGGCCCTCGGTTGGAGACGGAGACAAATATGGCCATGTACGGTTCATTAAAATATTAATATCTTGGAGAATCTTGAAGGGCCAGAGGTATCTCGCCGCTAGCCTCTTCTTGATTTTCCAAATTGAGCTGTAGTCCCAGGTCGGATCCCTCATATATAGATCGGTAGAGGGTTCATGTCCTCCGCGAGGATCATTCAAACTACCACCGAGACCAACGCCGAACAGTCGTACTTTTGAAGGGTGGTGTTCTTCTTCTTCTAGTTTCATTGCTAATTTTTCGATTGAACGTAAATGCTTGGAAAGTGTGGAAGATAAGAGAAGCACACTGTTGGTATATATAAAGATTTAATCATGCTTGGATTAGGAAAGTATCGACTTCCTAATTTCATCAGGAAACTTTTCCTTTTGCTTCATCTTTCCCTTTCTAATTATTCCTGGTTCGGGTAGGTATTTTGTTTTAAATTTCCAATTCCGTTTGGGCCTGGGTTGGTCTCTTTGAAGCGTGGCCCGCAATACGTATTCAGTTGGGCTCCCTTCGAGCTGCCCAATTCCGTTGGGCCTGAGTATGAATCCGTTTTAGGTTTTTTTTATTATTACGGACGTTTGTGGTGTTGAAATTCCTTATTTAATTTAATTTAAATTTTTTAACGAAAGGTGTTGAAACTATTATATTAATCTAAGGAAGATGAGAGTTTCGAACTCGGAATGTATGAGCAGAAACCCAACACTCTATCCACTAAGATATTAAACTACATACAAACATTATATGCTTCTTGCTATACGAAGAACGATCTTACATAAATAAACTTTTGTCAGACATTTTATAAAAGACCTCTCATCTTAAAAGAACTCAAATATTTTTTGTCAAATCGTATATCTTAAATTCAAGATCGTTGAATTCAACTGACTACAATAACTGTGGCTCCACCATTGCATTAAATCGTACAGTAATCCTTATAGACAAACTCGATAGGAATTTAATCAAACACTTTGCTTCTCACCTTAAAAGAACTCAAATATTGAGATGAAATTATATACATCTTAACCCGAGATTATTGAAAAGAAATGCATATTATTAGAGTAATCCTTATAACATTGGTTTTAATGGATACAAATTCGAGTACTTACCAACAATTACTACACTTGCTAAATGTATGTCAAAAATGAAAAAAAATTGAACATGCATTTTCACCAATCGCTTCCACACTCTTAAGAAAATGCGAATGCCGATGACAAGCATAGCGACAATAGCATTCCCAAGAACGATGATGGTGACACTTTTGTTGTTATGTTACTCGTATTATTTCCTGCAAAAATCATAAGGGTGTTAGTCAAAGAAGTAATTAAGCAGATACAAAGAGTACGTTGTCTTGTTTATTTTTTATTTTTTATGAACTTTCAATATATCTTCGAGATCTCCTAAATTTTCAATTCGTGTCAATCTAAATAATAAACCTTATAAGTCATCGATTTCACTGCATATGTGTAAGTTTCAGTTCATTTTTATTTTTTCTCATTTTTATTGTTTGACACGCGCTTTTGTAGTGTTACAGTCTTGATCATTGCAATTACTGTGCATGTCAATGTGGGTTGGTCCATATGTATTTATTGTTTCTTTTCTGGAAGGTTTGTCTATGTATTATGTTTCTGGGTCTTTATTTTGTGTTTCTCTTTCTATAAAAAATTAATATAAGATGTTGACGTGACTTAACTGTGACCGTTCAAATAGGAAGAGAGAAAAAGGGAGGGAAAAAAGAGAGGAAATAATCCTTCTCTCAAGTTCATAGCTTATCTAGTGTGTGGCAGGCAGTGCTTTTGTAGTTTTGTACCAGGATATGCTTTTCTCAAATCCACGAATGATAATAAGATGGATCAATTACATTTTACACTCTTCAAATTTTAAGTACTTTGAAATGGATCATTGGGTTCTAAATTCACTTTCTAATTGTTCAATCATCTGTTGAAGATTGATTTAGGAGATGTCAAAGCTCCAATATTAATGAGATTTTTATGTCCATAATAATATAAATGTCGCTTACATATATATTGAATTACACACTTGCAATGTCATTAATTTAAAGAACCTATATAAGTTCAAATAATACGAAAATATAAATTAATACGATTCAAAAACCTTATAATATAATACGAGAAAATCAAAACCATGAACCATTTTGAATGTCACTGTCAATGGGCAAAAGCAGAAGTCCAGATGGCTGATAGATTAACTTGATAAACCCTAATTCCTTATGTCATGTATGCATGCTGGTATTGTTTGATTGGCAGGACTTAATTAATTAGCACCAAATCCATCGTCTAGATCCTGAACGCTTTATATGAAGAAAGACCAAGACCTAAGGAGATTTATTTTTGGTCGGTCAAATATATATATCATGCAAGCGGCGGAGAATGAGCAGTCAATTTTTGCTGTTTGGGTCCCTGCTTACTTGAACCTTTCCAATTAGTCTTTTCTAGTCTTGATTAGTGGAAACGGTAATGTTAAGGAATCTATTTAAATTATATTTTGTAAATCATATGACGTGGTTATTGATGATTGAATAATTATTTAAGTGCTGATTAATGTACTTATTTCTATTAGTGACACACATAATGTGATCTTAAAAGTTGTTTACTAAACAATCATCCTTATAATGTAGAAGGTGAAACCCGCTAGGACATTACAAGGATCTCATTTGAAAAAAAAATTGTTTTGGATACGAGTATTGCGAGGAAGGCTAAATTTTTGTAGATAAAATTTGCAAACCAAATTAATTAATGATGTGTCATCAATGGAAAATAAACATATTTATCAACACTTAAGTAATAATTCCACAATATTTTATTTTATAGTCAAAACTGTTTATTTTTTAGATCTTCATTATCTCATTTTATGCAACGCATGTGATGAAGATTAGTTATAGAAGGTTGATAGAGATGGGAGTAGTTGGCGACTTGCCAAATTAATCAGGCTCCTATCCCCTCCTTTCAGCTTTAGACCGTTGAAAAGAAATCTTTTGGCATAGTTAAGCCACACATTCAATGAGCCTTATTTTATTTTATTTTATTGCTTTTATTCAAACCCATTTGAATCAACAAACCATGAACGACAATTTTTTTCATCAAATGTTTGAATCTTTTCAACACCAATAGAGAGAGAAGATGGTCAAACCGTGGCGGGTGTGTGCAAGAGGAGGAAGGTTAAGTGGTGGCGTGAACAAGGGTGGAGAAGAAGAATGATTGTGGAACAAGAACAATATAAAAAAAATAAGGCTTATTAAATATGTGGCACAGCTCCAAGCAGTTAGATAATTTCTTTTGAAAAAAAACAAAATGAAATGAGAGAGAAATAAGAGGGGAGAAAATTCAAGTCCAATTAATCAAGGTCCTCATTTGATTGATTAACTTTCTACCGTGATTGGTAGACTGGTCCCAAAACAACTCTTGGTCTATCTCTTTTACATTACAAGTTATTGCAAATTACCTAAACCATTGAAAAGAAAAATGACCAAATAAATGGTATGTTGTGGTCTATTTTATCTGACAGAGGGACTAGGGCCGGCGGCAGAGAGAGAGAGGAGAGAGATGTGTGTTTGTAGAATTGTAGGGGAATGTGTGTGTTGTTATCCCTCCTACATTGTGCCTTTATTTATAGTAGTAAAGGGAGAGAAGATATTCATTCTCCTCCAAGTAATACAAGTTGCAATAGGAAAGGATAACTAGAATCAAATCTTATCTAGGATTTACACAATCATACTTAAACTAGGAATGTTTACAACACTCCCCCTTGAGTGGGTAAATACTCAAGGTAGATTCAGCATCATGCAGAAGTTGAGGAAGTCGACTCGTCGGCATTGATTCCAAGGAACAACGCTTATTCTCAATAAGGTAGGAACTTGCATAAGTAGTAAGTCTCACTAAAAAACCCTAAGGCTATGGCAAAAACCCAAGTAGGGACAAAATCCATAGTCTAAGGAAAAATGCGTGAGAAATGCAAAGTCAAAAGAAACGTCTACAGGACGTCATCAGGGATATGACCAGCCCAAGGTGGGTGCCTCGTTAAAACCTAGTTAGGTAGCAAAAACCCAGTGGGAAAAATGCTCCTAATCGTAGGGAAAAAGAGTACATTAAGATCAAGCAAGTATCTAGAAGATACTCCCCCTGAGTTTGACATAATTCCACAGAGAAATAGCAAAGTTACAACTCAGAAAGTTTACGCATACCAATTCCATGAACAAGTTTCTGAAACGTCGCCTTCGGTAGTGATTTGGTGAAGAGGTCGGCCAGATTGTCTTGTGATCGGATTTGCGTGACTTCAATCTTCTGATGCTCTTGTTGTTGATGTGTAAAGAAAAACTTCGGCGCAATATGCTTGGTGTTGTCTCCTTTGATGTAACCCTTCTTGAGCTGTTCGATGCAAGCTGCGTTGTCTTCAAAAATCGTCGTCGGGGCATTAACGGCGGGATGAAGATCACAGGAGCTTCGAATATGGCCCACTACTGCTCTCAACCAAAAGCATTCCCGAGTTGCTTCATGTAAGGCGAGAATTTCAGCATGGTTAGACGAAGTGGCAACTAAGGTCTGTTTAGTTGACCTCCAAGATATTGCGGTGCCTCCAACGGTAAAGACATAACCCGTTTGAGAACGCGCCTTGTGCGGATCAGATAAGTATCCAGCGTCGGCATAACCAACAAGGCGAGAATCAACCCGATGAGCATAGGGTGCGGCATCACTCGAGGATTCGTAGGGATAAAATAAGCCCAAATCCGTAGTACCCTTAAGGTAACAGAAGATGTCTTTCACGCCAGTCCAATGTCTGCGTGTTGGTGCATTGCTGTATCTTGCCAAAAGATTAACAGCGAAGGAGATGTCGGGTCTAGTGCATTGAGCTAAGTACAATAAAGCGCCTATCGCACTTAGATAAGGAACTTCAGGCTCCAAAATCTCTTCATCATCCTCCTTCGGACGGAAGGGATCTCGCTTTGCATCTAGCGTACGAACGACCATAGGAGTACTCAAAGGCTTCGCTTTATCCTCATTAAAACGGCGCAACACCTTCTGGGTGTAGTTCGATTGATGTACTAGGATTCCATCCGAACAATGCTCTATCTCGAGGCCGAGACAGTATCGAGTCTTACCTAGATCTTTCATCTCAAATTCCGACTTCAGGTGCGAAGCAGTTCTAGCGAGCTCTTCAGGAGTTCCGATGAGATTCATGTCATCGACATATACTGCAACAATCGCAAATCCGGAATGTGACTTCTTAATGAACACACAAGGGCATAGTTCGTTATTCACATATCCCTGACTAGTCAAATACTCACTTAAACGGTTATACCACATTCTTCCGGATTGTTTCAAACCGTATAGTGAACGCCTCAGCCGAATTAAGAGCGTGTTCCGGGGTTTGGAAATATTTGAACCAGTCAATGTAAGTCCTTCGGGAACTTTCATATAAATTTCCGTATCAAGATCCCCATAGAGATACGCGGTTACTACGTCCATCAGCTGCATATCCAGTTTTTCGGAAACTACCAAACTGATAAGGTATCGAAAAGTAATCACATCCATAACGGGTGAGTAAGTTTCGTCATAGTCAATCCCGGGGCATTGTGAGAAACCTTGTGCTACAAGACGAGCTTTGTAACGCACAATTTCGTTCTTCTCATTACGCTTCCGAACGAAAACCCACTTGTAGCCAACGGGCTTCACATGTGGAGGAGTAGGAACTACAGGTCCAAACACCTTACGTTTCGCAAGTGAATCAAGTTCGACTTGGATTGCTTGTTTCCAGTTTGACCAATCAGCTCTACGTCAACATTCATCAACGGAACGCGGTTCAATGTCATCGCTCAACATGATCTCAGTAGCTACTGCAAATGCTAATGCATCGTCGACAATCATCTCATTTCTACGCCACACATCATCTAAGCTAGCATAATAGACCGAAATCTCACGATTCTCGGGAGGAGGATTCGTCTCTTCAAGGACGCTTCCATAATCTAGAATTTCCTCATGAGTTGGGTAAAATGAGTAAGCGATAGTCGGATTCACGGTAGGCTCTTCAGGACCTTGTGCCGTGGTTTTCCTCTTCCGGGGGTGTGAATCCTTTGAACCAAGGGGTTTGCCACGCTTTTGTGTAGGGGCAGATGATTGGCTAGCCGCTAATGTACGTGGATCACCAGAATTGGCGTCCCGGGCTTCCAGGAGGGTAGTCCGTCGTACATTTGGTACATCCATCTTTGCAGGCGTATTCGCAGCTGGAATATGTGATCTTGTCACGCGCGCTAGATCGGTGAAAGCATCTGGCATGCTCTGAGCTATGCTCTGGAGATCTAATATGCGCTGCACTTCAGCTTCAGACTGAGCGGTGCGGGGATCTGAATGAGACAAAGTGGGAGTCGTCCACGATAATTTGCGTCGTTCATTAGGAACGTTGACGTTCTTATCTCCCCCTAACGACGGGAAAACTGTCTCATAGAAGTGACAATCCGCGAAACGAGCGGTAAACAGATCGCCTGTCAAAGGTTCTAAGTAACGAATAATCGAAGGAGAATCATATCCGACATAGATTCCCATCCTTCGCTGAGGCCCCATTTTTGTACATAAGGGCGGCGAGATCGGCACATAGACCGCACAACCAAAAACGCGCAGATGCGATATGTCGGGTTCGCATCTGGTGACCAACTGAAGGGCACTAAATGGTTGTGTCGCAACAGGCCTCAGGCGGACCAACTTTGCTGCGTGCAATATTGCATGGCCCCAAGCAGCGATCGGGAGCTTGGTACGTATGACCAACGATCGAGCAATCATTTGTAAACGCTTAATGAAAGCCTCTGCCAGGCCGTTCTGGGTGTGAACATGGGGTACAGGATGTTCAACTTCAACCCCAATCGACATGCAATAGTCATCAAAAGTTTTAGATGTGAATTCTCCAGCATTATCCAATCGAATAGATTTGATCGGATAATCAGGGTGGTGAGCCCTGAGCTTGATAACCTGAGCCAACAGTTTGGAGAATGCAGCGTTCCTTGTGGACAACAAGCACACGTGTGACCAACGTGTAGAAGCGTCAACCAAAACCATAAAATATCTAAATGGTCCGCAGGGAGGTTGAATCGGTCCACAAATGTCCCCCTGAATCCGTTGTAGAAAAATGGGAGGATTCGAACGAATCTTGTCATAAGAAGGCTTAGTAATAAGCTTTCCCATAGAACATGTTTGACATGCAATTTCATGGATCGAACCTAAGCTTCGGGTTAGTGGATGCCCGTGTGAAGTTTTGAGGATACGGCGCATCGCTATTCGTCCAGGATGTCCTAAACGATCATGCCAAAGTGTAATTTCGTACGCGGTCCCTGTGGTAGGGCCGGCCACATAGTGGCATTCTATGGGGCGTATGGTCGTAGTATACAGACCACTCGGGTTACGCTCCATCTTCTCTAGAATACGCTTCTGGCCATATTCGTAGGAAGTTACGCACAGAAATTCAACTCCGTTTTCTACGTGGGTTTCAGCGTGGTAATTGTTATCTCTAATGTCCTTGAAACTTAGTAACGTTCTTCCGGAACGTGGAGAATAGAGTGCCTCAGCAATGGTCAAGATTGTACCATTGGACAACATTATACGTGCCTTACCGTATCCTTCGATCAGGTTGGATGGGCCTGAGAGGGTTGTCAGAGGTGCATTCTTAGGTACGAAGTTAGTGAAATAGATGCGTTCACGCAAAACAGTATGCGTGGTTGCACTATCTGCCAGACAACTAACTTTCCCACTAGTCATACCTAGAATGAAAAATTAATTTGAATCGGTCACATGCATAAAAGTTTATAAAAACAAGTATCAATTCAAAATAATTTCATTTATTCAAGGAAAAAACTTAATATCCAAAATAAATCGCCAACTAATAATCCAAAACATAAAGGAAAATTGTTCAAAATCAACCAAAAAACAAGGTGGGGTTCGGCCACAAGGTGGAATTCGGCCCCAATTGTCTTATTTTAACTGAAAAATAAGTCTATGTCTAAGATTCTAATCTTCCATAGGAGTGGTATCCTCCTGAAAATCAGAAACTTCCATCTTTGTAGTCTCCGGTTCGTCCACTTGCAGGAAGTTTGATTCAAACTTCGTACGACGAGAATGATATGCATCCACAACCTTCTTGGGAGCACGGCAAATACGGGACCAATGGTCCTTGGAACCACAACGATAGCACATATCGTCATTCATTGTGGCAGGTGCTTTGCCCTTATTCTTGAAGTTCGGGGCCTTGGGAGCGAGGTTTGGGCGCTTCTGGGCTTTGTTTCCTCCCTTGGATGGGCCTTGGCTCTGTTGACCTTGGTGGGATGGCTTCTGGCCGCCCTTACCACGCTTCTTTTGGCGTTTTGGGTGCTGATTAGTGCTATAATGTGCTTCAGGCACAACAGTAGCCCTAGTAGGTCGAGCTTGATGATTCTTCATCAACAGCTGGTTCTGCTTTTCAGCAAGAAGTAAAACAGAGATCAAATCCGAGAACTTAGTGAACTTCTGAGCTCTATATTGTTGCTGCAGGACAATATTAAAAGCAGAGAAGGTCGAGTAGGTCTTCTCCAGGAGATCCTCTTCAGTCAAAGTTTCATTGCAAAACTTGAGAAGTGATCGGATTCGACAAACTTCAGAATTATATTCATTCACAGACTTAAAGTCTTGGAAGCGCAAGTGCTGCCAGTCGTGTCTTGCTTCAGGCAAGAATATGTCCTTTTGGTGATCGAAACGATCAGCCAAAGCGACCCATAATGCACGTGGATCCTCCTCAGCAAGGTACTCAGTTTGTAGAGCGTCATGGATATGTCTTCGAATGAAGATCATAGCAGTGGCTTTTTCAGCCTCGCCAACAGGTTTATCTGTTGCTTCTTCAATAGCAGGACGTAAGTTCTTTGCAGTGAGGTGGAGCTTCACATCTTGAACCCACTTGAGGTAGTTCCTTCCAGAAACCTCCAAAGCGGTGAAGTCGAGTTTGTTCAAATTCGACATGTTCCTATCACAAAATAGATGGACAAGATGTGGTTAGTGTAATGGAGAAAAATCAATCCATTCACATAGGAGTAGAACATACAGGTTCTAATAGACATGTATTGGTTTAATTTTGCATGAAAAACTTCAGGTTTTCATGGGTGATATATTTAAGTGAAAACTTCGGGTTTTCTAACAAGGCATGTGTATAAGAAACTTCGGGTTTCAAAGTAATTATGAACTTCAGGTTCATATATTCCTGCAGGCAAACACAAATATATATGCAAAGAATATATGCAGAAATATTGTATAATGATAAGTGAATTAATTTATTTTTGGTCTTCGGGACCAAATTAAAGTGTGGGTGAAAATATAAAAACCCATATTTAAAAAAAATATTAAATAATAAAATCTCGGGGCCTAAAAGTATAAGCCAAGAACCCTCGGGTGGGATTACAGGCCCACGGGGTGAGAAGAGGGGAATGGGCTGCTGTGTGCAGCCCTAAAATTTTTTTTTATTTTTTTTTATGCGGGCCGTTCCAGGCGAGCCCAGAAACATTTTTTATTTTTTTTTATGCGGGCCGCTCCAGGCGAGCCCAGAAAACTTTTTTTTTTTATTTTTTATTTTTTTTTATTTTTTATTAGATGCATATATAATTCAATGAATCACATATTTACTTTGATGCATATGCAAATAATAGTTTCAATGCATGTACATATGTAGGATTCAATTCATGACAAATATCAAATTCACATAATTGTAGCAATTTTGATGATGAAGCATACACAATTTATGTAGAATCTAAAATACGTTAAACGTAAAGTTGGGTCATGCATCATGGTGAATGTTCATGCTATCAGGGCTTGCAAAATATCGAGTTAAAAACCGTTGTTTGGAAAAAACCTGATTGCGTGATGATATGGATGAATTGGTTTGATGCAGAAAAAAATCTCCAACGTCAGATTCCTAAGCGCAGCGGTAGGAGCGTGCTGATAACGTGTTGTGGTCTATTTTATCTGACAGAGGGACTAGGGCCGGCGGCAGAGAGAGAGGAGAGAGATGTGTGTTTGTAGAATTGTAGGGGAATGTGTGTGTTGTTATCCCTCCTACATTGTGCCTTTATTTATAGTAGTAAAGGGAGAGAAGATATTCATTCTCCTCCAAGTAATACAAGTTGCAATAGGAAAGGATAACTAGAATCAAATCTTATCTAGGATTTACACAATCATACTTAAACTAGGAATGTTTACAACAAATTACACATTATAATCTTTTTTTAGAAATGCAGTTTTCATCTTAAGAAGCTATCTAGGATATACTTCGGTGATCAATGAAACCTCATTTTCTGGTGCTTTGACAGAGCTGCTTTTGGATCGATCCGACCCGGTTGTAATCACCTCCGAACTATTCTTCCATCCCAAAGTCATGTCAGATCCAACGTTACTATCTCTGAAAAATGCTGGTTGTGAGGGTACTGGAAGAGTGACTGAGTAACTGTTAAGCATTAGAACAATAGCATTCATGGTTGGCCTATCGGCTATATTTTCTTGCACACATAGCAACCCAATATGGATGCATCTCATTATTTCATTTCTTGAACCGTTCGTCAACGCGGGATCTATTAGATTTGAAGATGTCCCTTCCTTCCAACATTTCCATGCCTGCATTGTGCAATTCGTAGAAATATAGTTAAAGATAAATTATTTTTCTTGGTTGCATTATGCATATAGTTTAAGTACTTACGTAGCTTAGAAGATCCTCCATGTTCTCGCCATGACGAAAGGAATTATTTTTCTGTCCGCTCACTATCTCCAGAACTAAGACACCAAAACTATAGACATCTGACTTAACAGAAAAGTGCCCATGCATCGCATATTCTGGAGCCATATATCCACTGCATATCGAAACAAGAATAATATATGTTGGTTTTATGATCACTAACTTCGATGAGGACTTTGGATTATTGATATAGATTGACACAATTATAATATAAGCCATGTAGCCTTGTCGAGTACTTACTAGGTCCCCACAATTCGACTGGTATTGCCTTGTGTTTGATCAACCCCAAACAATTTTGCCATGCCAAAATCTGATATCTTGGGAGTCATTTCTTCATCTATCAAGATATTACTAGCTTTGAGATCACGATGAATAATTCTAAGCCGTGAATCCTCATGAAGGTAAATGAGCCCTCGAGTAATGCCTACTATGATTTTGTAGCGCCTATCCCAATCTAGTTGTGCGCGCTTGATTGGGTCTGCATGTTCAATTCAAAACAAGGTTACAATGTTTCTTGTATGTTACAAGAATGAGATTTTATGGTAAAATTTTGAAGTTAAAGCTAAAGTTGTGCAAAAAGAACAATGAAGCATAAATACCAAATATGATGTGGTCCAGACTTGCATTAGGGACAAACTCATAAATAAGAAGCCTTTCAACTCCTTCCAAGCAGAAACCCAAGAGCCTAACTAAGTTTCGGTGTTGAAGCTTTGCCACTAACAAGACCTCATTTTTAAACTCCAAATCTCCTTGTCCAGAATTTACGGAGAGCCTTTTCACTGCTATTTCTTGTCCATTGAATAACCTACCCTGAAAGAGTATCAAAACAAAAAGGTTGCATTCAAGGAATATATACATGAAATTGGTGATGTTGCCCATATATATCATGATGTTGTTAAGATTGGCAGGTTAGGTTTTTTCACAATAAAGCCGGCCTCTGTGTTATGATCAATAGTGGAACAATCACTATATATTGTATTTTATTTCGTAAGGTATGATGTGAGAATGTTATCTTCAATAGATGTGCTATATATTACCTTGTAAACAGAACCAAATCCCCCTTGTCCTAGTTTATTGGCTTCAGAAAAGTCATCTGTGGCAATTCTAATGGTGTCAAAATTGAATTGCAAGGATTCTGCACTTCCAATTTCGTCCACGTCTTCGCCTGTGGTACAATTTTAACAAAAATTTGATATGTAACATAATTAGATCTAGATGACGTAACAGTACTAGGCTTCCCACTTGAAGCAAATTGAGTTAAATTAATGTTACTGTGTCTATTTTGTTACAGTACGTACTTGGAATTAAATTACTTTGAAGCTTTTTCTTTGCCTTCCGTACTCTTAGACAAATGCCCATGAACATTGCTAATACCAAAGAAGCAATAATTGACACAACGATAATGATGACAGTCCGAGATTTGCTGCTCTTCGATCCTGCAAAGTAAAATCAGAAATATATCTTCTCTAATCATATGAGATTCCGAATAACATGTTGAAGTGATTGATCTATCAGATAGAAGAGTTATCATTGATCAATTAAATTTTGAGATCAGTGTCAAGCAAATATGCAGTCATCGGCGTATGTAATGGAGTGCACATACATATACGTTGTGCGCGCGTACCTTGTGAAGTGTTTGTGGTATTGGTTGATGGTGGTGGAGAATGTATTGGTGGCGGAGATGGCAGTTGTTTGACACTTGTAGGGTCATAAAAGGGGTAAAGATCGAATCTAAACTTACAGCTAGGTTTATTAACTCCCCCACCTACTTTCCCGTAAATAGAGGAGATATCTGCAAAAGCCCCAACTAAGCAATCACTGCAAAGTTGCTCTGATATGTCTGGCGTGCATTGCGCTAGTGCAAATATTGTTTGGAAGGATGGGGCACTTGTGTTTCCGAATGCAAATTTCCGAAGAGAACCGCCAGCTGCAGCTTCACTTCTTATGCTTTCCAGTAGCTTCCTCAGCTCTTGGTTGAATCCATCCAGGTCGGACGACGATACGTTATTAATGTTATAATAAGTGGTAGAAGGCTCAGTTTCCATGACGCCATAGATGGAGCGGTTTGAGTAGCGTAACATGCAATTGTCATCATACCAACCAATTGCTTCCTTCCGATTAGGGCAACTCTGAGGGAGAGCATATCGGGATTTATTTAGGCAGCTAAGGCAACCTTCCGCCTTGACATCTCCTCTACAAAGTCCGATTGCATAAATGTGCTCGTTGGACGAGTTTAGGCGATAGGATGCATTGTAAAAGCCATACCCGTTGCCGTTTTCGTCGGAGGGCAGGGAGGAGAGGAGGCGGTTGAGGTTTGTCTGATAGGTACTATTGGTGGTATAGTTTCCTTTTTCGTTTATGCAAACTTGACCAAGGGCTTGATTAATTATGAGAAACAGAATGGGAAAGAGGCAGAATAGAAATCTTGAGGAATCCATTGCTGGCATTATTTGATATTTTTGCTAAAATTGGTCTATATATGAAGAACGAAGTCAATGAATACCTCACTTTACGCAAGACGCGGTGGTGGGAAGACCAGACTTATACTATTCAACCATTGAAGATGCTGACATAGACGGGAGTGCTAAATTAAATATTTAAGGAAGCTTCTTCTGACAGATTGCAGGAGCGGTTGTGGTTGGCTGGGCCAACTTCTCTTTGCTTCTCGGTGCATGCAATCTCTCAGTCAACAAAGTAAATCAATTATAATACGCAATTCTGACAATCATTTACTCGTTTCGGTGGATATACCTTCCTACTTTGTGGTCAGAATTAAATTGTCGATTTGTGACTGACTGTTTCTTAGTTCCTTTCGTCTCGGCTTACATTGATTGTAATCGGAAAATACATGGTGGTTACTACGATGAGCAAGAAAAGTTACAATAATTGATATTGCTGCACACCCTACTCTTTACTATAGTTGATACTAGCAAAGATGCCCAAGCTCCGTTGCGGGTTTTGAATTCGTAATCATAGTTTAACACAACAATTTTTAAATTATTCAGAAACCAATCAAATTAGCTGAATCGACATGGTAAATTAAGTCTTTCAGTTGGATCTACATTCTATTGAATTTACATTAAAAGCCTATCTTAAAAAAAATGGCGGATTTTTTAAAGTCCCAACTATATACAATGTACATGAGTTTTTCACATGAATTGGAGAATGATGGTTGTTTAATTGTACCTAAAGTGCAGCAGTAGCTGTCAGTGTGTGGCTAAAATGCACCTGCACAGTGAATCAAAATTGAGTCATGATTCCTTGTACTTGTAGCATAAGTAGAAGAGCAGGTGCTACACAGAAGTTTGTACTATACAAATAGTCAATGCTATTTCCAAACCACCATGAGATTACTTATAATAAACTTACCTAGAAGTTGAAATTCAACCGAACATAAACATCAGGCACATCAGAAAGATGGCAGCAGTTTAAGTCTTGAAGGTTCTCTTCATTTGTGTCCTAGTTCAGGGGAAAAACAAAAAATGTGATTCCCAACAACAAATCCTACCAAAATCTGATCCTTTCACCAGTACCTACCTACCACCAATTGAATATCCCACCAACACTCCAAATTTTGACAGCCTTTAAGAACAAAACTGTTCTATGAAGCACAAAACTGTTCCAACACATTGCTTGCAACATTTACTATGTTTAAACCTCTGATTTATTGGTATCATGCGATTTCTTTGAAAATTTACATAAACCTAAAAAATTAGTAAAAGTGCTTCGGCAGCATGAGGAGTTTTATAACAAAGAAGTTATTCATTTCTGCCGATAAACTGAAACAATGATTGATACAAAGGTCTTCGCATCAGATAAAAATGACTGACCAAGAAGAATTCAAGTGCAAAATGACTGACCAAGAAGACTTCTATTTTTCAGAAAAGTAAAAACAATTAATCGCTATGGTACAAATTCTAAAGTTAATAAGCCCTAAAGTAGGAAGCCATAAAAAGAGGAGAATTTTACAACATACATCTCAGAAACAAATAGACTCATTTGAAATGTTCTTAAAGAAATAATACAGAGCCAAATTGGAATCATATCGAAGAATAAAGAGGCCTCAGATATTTTATCCATAAACCTAAAAACTACAGAGAACAAAAATAACAATCACTCAAATGGAAAGTACGGGGAAGCACCGCATCAAAGGTCAAGTGGCATACCAGAATTTTGATTCAAATGTCATGGCTGAGAACTTTTGCATCAAAAGCAGCTGCAAGAGCAAATGATGATGCTGCGATGGGAGTCCAAACTAAACAGCAAAAAATTAGAGAGAATAAGAGTAAGAATTCGAACAGAGTTCCATGTGTTTATATTGGATAAATGACTCTTAGCTTGTTTTGCTTCTTGCAGGCTTATGGGATTCAGGAAAAATGTTTTATTTAGTTCCTCTCGTAGAACTAAAGAGGTGATGTTGATACAACCATTTTTTCCCATTTTGTTTGACCAAGAATGTATTTGTATAAAATCCAAATGCAACCGCAGTTGGGTGATGGATGACATTATCGCTCGTTTCTTTAACTTCTAAGATTTCTACTTGCCATAAAAAAAATTAAAAAAAATAAAAACTAATGGCAAAATTATATCAAGGACACAAAAAGTTACAAAGGCGTGGATTATACCTTTTCATCTTGGATTTGAGAACTTCGTGTCCTCCGCCGTATTTTTAAACATCAGATCTGAACTCTGGGGTGCTTTCTTTCACGCCTAAACACCGTCGTCTTCGATCTTGAGGCTTCTACATAGAGAATACATACATGAGACGGTCATCTTCTATTTTTCCCTAATCTACTATGATCGGAGATGAAGTTAAAGGCATAAGGTGAGAAAATTTTACCTGTGAGTGTGTCGACACCAAGATCAGGAGGTTTGGCATCTGACTTGCATGGCTGAGCTCGATTTATGTAGAGCAGCGAAGATGGAGGGGTGAATCTGACCATGGCGATGGAGATTTTGTGCATGCTTCTGATTCTAAATCGTACCTGCAATACGGCCGAAAAATTAATGCAGCGGTGGATCGAGAATGAAAGACAACGGAGACAAGCGTGAAGTCGGGTTGTCTGCAGCGACTCGAACGGATCAAAATTTGATAGAAATCTTTAGGGCCCGACAGAGAAGATAGATATGAAATTTTAATTTTAATTAGAAGATGCAGAACCTACCTCTTCCTTCTCTATGTGTATGGAGCTTCGTTTCACAAAATCTCACACCCACCGACACCAGCCCACGATTTCAGGAACCAAAATCAACCCTAACCCCATTTTGCAACCCCTACTCCCAACAGCGGAGCCATGAATTATTTGGTGGGTGGGCTAAACTAAAATTATTACTAAGAGATCAAATGGTTAAATTTTTTTTTTACTTACATAAAGTTACATAATAACAAACTTAAAAGCAATAATTTAAAGTAAGAAATTTAACTATGAATAAAGCAAATTTCAACTAAATTTAACAAAGAAAACATTTAAAGTTGCAACTTATAGTAGAAAGAAACATACATCATCAATCTTGTCATAACAACTTAACAAATAAAAGAAAAAGTACCTATTCAAGTTGTGCCCTTCGATCCTTAATGGAATTGAAATCCTTGGTTATTTCTCACTTGTAATGTATGCTTCTTGAATCTGCTAGAAATTCACTCTCCTTCTTGAGCTTGAACTACCCAATAAATAAAAATCTCATCTAAATTCTAATGATCAAATGTGTATAAACATAAAACATATCAACAATCATATCAATAATAGACTAAAAATCTTCATCAATATCTAATATAATTTAATTTAGATTAGATTAGAATACCAAAAAACTTACTTGAATTGTGAACCAAATAGTGGTGGCCTAGAGATTTGGGGAGGTATGATATTAGAGTAATAAAATTATAATATGGGATTGGGTGTGGGATTTAGAATTTTAGGGTTTTGAAATATGAGGAGTTGGGGATTGGAAATTGGATGAATATGTTAAAGCTGGGCATTTGAGGAAGTAGAAGAGAAATTTGGGTGAATATGTTATTGGGCATTGAGGGTGCGTTTGGTACGTGGGACGGGACGGGACAGAACGGGACGAGGCGTTCCGTCCCGCGTTTGGTGCGCCAAAAATGGGTGGAACGGGTTGTTCCACGGGACAGATTTTGAGTGTTTTTGCGTTCCACCTCCCCCCTGGAACGGGTTTGTTCCACGTTTGTGGAACGCAATGTTTTACCATTTTAAGACAAATATACCCCATGTCTTTTTCAAAAATTACACCTTCGTTCCGTCCCGTCCCGTCCCGTTCCGTCCCGTCCCGTCCCGTTCCGTCCCGTCCCGTCCCGTTCCGTTCCGTTCCGTCTGCGTACCAAACGCACCCTGAGGGAAGCAGAAGAGTGGGATATAAAAAAACAATTTAAAACAATTGGGACGTGTGGTGTGTGTCAATGTGTGTGTACAATCATGACTACTCCTCCTAGAAAACCTAAACTAATCAGACTACTCCCTACCCTAGAAACTAATCAAATAAAAAGATTATTTGGACGTGTGGTGTGTGTCAGTATGTGTGTACAATTTCAAATATAATAATAATAAATTTTGATATGGATGAAAGTAAATAATTTATTTAATATTTATTAACTCTTACTTTTTTTTTTAAAGTAGTCTTATTTTTCAGAACTTTTATTTATTAGGTGGGCTATAACAATTAAAAATAATAAAATATTCTAAATTTTAAGTATTTTAACCTTACACAACTAAAACTCTACCTATGCTAGAGCCCACCGTAGCCTTGTTACTGCCTCCGCCGGTGCCTACTCCTCCGTCTCTCTCCCTCTGTTTGCGCTAAGCCACCCAAAATGGACTCCTCAGCTCGAAGCTGTGAACACAACTCTTTCAAGGACACAAGAGTTTCACGACCACGAATCACAGACTTGATGGTGTTATACTCAGAAGGTAGGCCTCGAAGAGCCACAATCACAATATCCTCATCAAATATGAAGACCCCAACAGCAACAAGTTGATCTCTGGTATCCTTAATTCTTTGAAGATACTCATCAATTGATTCAGACCCTTTCTGTATATTTTGCAAATCAATTTTCATTTGAACTATACTAGTCATGGTCATGTTTACAAACCGTTCTCTAAGACTAAGCCACATTTCTTGAGAACTCTGACATCCAATCATACAAGATAAAGCAGCAGTGGACAAAGTAGCAGTAAGAAGAGTCATCAATGCTTTATCATGAATTTTCCACACCTTATACGCATCAGAAATTACTGGCACTTGATTATCAACCTTCCCCTCATATTCAAAATCAACAAATTTGGTAGGATACGAAATGGATCCATAGCATTTAACAACAACTCCATTTGAAAATTCGAATTCACATAGTTAGAGTCATCTAACTTCACAGTAACAATATTACCCACACTTGGAATCAGAGAAGCAATAGGCAATTGTGTAAGCATTAACTAAGCAGAGGTAACCATTGTGAAAATACAAACAGATCAATCATGACACAGATAAGCAAATTGCAGAAACACAGAATACAGTAGAAATCGTGAACAACAATTCCCAAAAATTAGGGTTTAGACAAACAAGAATCAAAAGTCAAGGGATCAAGAATCAGGAAATAATCAAAAGAATATCACCTTCGTGAACTCTGACGACTCAACACCGCAATAAATCCCCAAACACTAGGGTTTCAGAAGAACTCCGATGACGACGACACCGACTTTATTGACAATCACCACCGACAAACACCAGTGACTCCACTGACTCCTACGATTATACGTTGTTACAGTGCAACAAAGGCAGCACTCCGATCAAACAACACGAAGAATCAAATGAGCGGAAGCAATAGGATCATCAATCGACGGCGCGAGCCTTGATCGGCGAAGATACCATGATAACTGTAAGAAAATGTAAGAGCTGTGAACTGTAGAGAGGGAAAGTAGAGAGAGTTTTGTAAACTGAATTATTATTACCACACTATTCAATCCAATACAATACATTAACTTGTCCTATAAATACACAACTATAACTAACTTAAGACTTAACCAATGATACACAGACACATGGTAAGCTATACATGTAACACCTGGCACTATTATATCCTAATAAGTTCTATGCAGTTAGATAATTTCTTTTGAACAGTTAGATTAAAAAAGTGGAATGAAAGGAGAAAAATAAGAGGGGAGAAAATTCAAGTCCAATTAATCAAGTCGTCATTTGATTGGTAGACTGGTCCCAAAACAACTCTTAGTCTATCTCTTATACATCACAAGCCTTATTGCAATTACCTAAACCATTGAAAAGAAAAATGAACAAAACAAATGGTAAATTGCACATTATGATTTAAAAAACAATGCAGTTTTCATCTTAAAGAGCTATCTAGGATATACTTCGGTGATCAATGAACCTCATTTCCTGGTGCTTTGACAGAGCTGTTCTTGGATCGATCCGACCTGGTTGTAATCACCTCCTAACTATTCTTTCATCCCAAAGTCATGTCAGATCCAACGTTACTATCTCTGAAAAATGCTGGTTGTGAGGGTATTGGAAGTGTGACTGAGTAACTATTAAGCATTAGAACAATAGCATTCATGGTTGGCCTATCGACTATATTTTCTTGCACACATAGCAACCCAATATGGATGCATCTCATTATTTCATTTCTTGAACCGTTCGTCAACGCGGGATCTATTAGATTTGAAGCTGTCCCTTCCTTCCAACATTTCCATGCCTGCGTTGTGAAATTCGTAGAAATATAGTTAGAGATAAATTATTTTTCTTGGTTGCATTATGCATATAGTTTGAGTACTTACATAGCTTAGAAGATCCTCCACGTTCTCGCCATGACGAAAGGAATTATTTTTCTGTCCGCTCACTATCTCCAGAACTAAGACACCAAAACTATAGACATCTGACTTAACAGAAAAGTGCCCATGCATCGCATATTCTGGAGCCATATATCCACTGCATATCGAAACAAGAATAATATATGTTGGTTTTATGATCACTAACTTCGATGAGGACTTTGGATTATTGATATAGATTGACACAATTATAATATAAGCCATGTAGCCTTGTCGAGTACTTACTAGGTCCCCACAATTCGACTGGTATTGCCTTGTGTTTGATCAACCCCAAACAATTTTGCCATGCCAAAATCTGATATCTTGGGAGTCATTTCTTCATCTATCAAGATATTACTAGCTTTGAGATCACGATGAATAATTCTAAGCCGCGAATCCTCATGAAGGTAAATGAGCCCTCGAGTAATGCCTACTATGATTTTGTAGCGCCTATCCCAATCTAGTTGTGCGCGCTTGATTGGGTCTGCATGTTCAATTCAAACCAAGGTTACAATGTTTCTTGTATGTTACAAGAATGAGATCTTATGGTAAAATTTTGAAGTTAAAGCTAAAGTTGTACAAAAAGAACATTGAAGCATAAATACCAAATATGATGTGGTCCAGACTTGCATTAGGGACAAACTCATAAATAAGAAGCCTTTCAACTCCTTCCAAGCAGAAACCCAAGAGCCTAACTAAGTTTCGGTGTTGAAGCTTTGCCACTAACAAGACCTCATTTTTAAACTCCAAATCTCCTTGTCCAGAATTTACGGAGAGCCTTTTCACTGCTATTTCTTGTCCATTGAATAACCTACCCTGAAAGAGTATCAAAACAAAAAGGTTGCATTCAAGGAATATATACATGAAATTGGTGATGTTGCCCATATATATCATGATGTTGTTAAGATTGGCAGGTTAGGTTTTTTCACAATAAAGCCGGCCTCTGTGTTATGATCAATAGTGGAACAATCACTATATATTGTATTTTATTTCGTAAGGTATGATGTGAGAATGTTATCTTCAATAGATGTGCTATATATTACCTTGTAAACAGAACCAAATCCCCCTTGTCCTAGTTTATTGGCTTCAGAAAAGTCATCTGTGGCAATTCTAATGGTGTCAAAATTGAATTGCAAGGATTCTGCACTTCCAATTTCGTCCACATCTTCGCCTGTGGTACAATTTTAACAAAAATTTCATATGTAACATAATTAGATCTAGATGACGTAACAGTACTAGGCTTCCCACTTGAAGCAAATTGAGTTAAATTAATGTTACTGTGTCTATTTTGTTACAGTACGTACCTGGAATTAAATTACTTTGAAGCTTTTTCTTTGCCTTCCGTACTCTTAGACAAATGCACATGAACATTGCTAATACCAAAGAAGCAATAATTGACACAACAATAATGATGACAGTCCGAGATTTGCTGCTCTTCGATCCTGCAAAGTAAAATCAGAAATATATCTTCTCTAATCATATGAGATTTCGAATAACATGTTTAAGTGATTGATCTATCAGAGAGAGGAGTTATCATTGATCAATTAAATTTTGAGATCAGTGTCAAGCAAATATGCAGTCATCGGCGTATGTAATGGAGTGCACATACATATACGTTGTGCGTGCGTACCTTGTGAAGTGTTTGTGGTATTGGTTGATGGTGGCGGAGATGGCAGTTGTTTGACAGTTGTAGGGTCATAGAAGGGGTAAAGATCGAATCTAAAGTAACAGCTAGGTTTATTAACTCCCCCACCTACTTTCCCGTAAATAGAGGAGATATCTGCAAAAGCCCCAACTAAGCAATCACTGCAAAGTTGCTCTGATATGTCTGGCGTGCATTGCGCTAGTGCAAATATTGTTTGGAAGGATGGGGCACTTGTGTTTCCGAATGCAAATTTCCGAAGAGAACCGCCAGCTGCAGCTTCACTTCTTATGCTTTCCAGTAGCTTCCTCAGCTCTTGGTTGAATCCATCCAGGTCGGACGACGATACGTTATTAGTGTTATAATAAGCGGGAGAAGGCTCAGTTTCCATGACGCCATAGATGGAGCGGTTTGAGTAGCGTAACATGCATTTCTCATACGAACCAAATGCTTCCTTCTGATTGGGACAACGCTGAAGGAGATCATATCGGGAATTATTTAGGCAGCTACGACAATCTCCCACCGTGACATCTCCTCTACAAAGCCCGATTGCATAAATGTGCTCGTTGGACGAGTTTAGGCGATAGGATGCATTGTAAAAGCCATACCCGTTGCCGTTTTCGTCGGAGGGCAGGGAGGAGAGGAGGCGGTTGAGGTTTGTCTGATAGGTACTATTGGTGGTATAGTTTCCTTTTTCGTTTATGCAAACTTGACCAAGGGCTTGATTAATCATGAGAAACAGAATGGGAAAGAGGCAGGATAGAAATCTTGAGGAATCCATTGCTGGCATTATTTGATATTTTTGCTCAAATTGGTTTGTAAAAGAGGATTATAGTTCTGATGGAAAACTTGCTACACGTCTATATATGAAGAACAAGTCAATGAATACCTCACTTTACGCAAGACGCGGTGGTGAGAAGTTGAAATTTAAAATGCATAATAATTTTCAATCAAATACTACGTGATTAGTTTGAAATGCCGCTAAAATAATATCATTATATAAGCAAGTTTCTTTTTTTATATTACATCTTTGTAGATCAGCGAGGTTTCACACTGTTATAATTGAAGATGCTGATATAGACGGAGTGCTAAATTAAACATTTAAGGAAGCTTCTTCCTAGACTTATACTATTCAACCATTGAAATAAAGTAAACCACAGACTGGAACAGAGAGTGGTTTCGGTGCATGCATTCTCTCAGTCAACAAAGTAAATCAATTATAATACGCAATTCTGACAATCATATACTCGTTTCGGTGGATATACCTTACTACTTTGTGGTGAGAATTAAATTGTCGATTTGTGACTGACTGTTTCTTAGTTCCTTTCGTCTCGGCTTACATTGATTGTAATCGGAAAATACATGGTGGTTACTACGATGAGCAAGAAAAGTTACAATAATTGATATTGCTGCACACCTTACTCTTTACTATAGTTGATACTAGCAAATATGCCCAAGCTCCATTCCGGGTTTTGAATTCGTAAAGTTTAACACACTAATTTTTAAATTATTCAGAAACCAATCAAAGCAGCTAAATCGACATGGTAAATTAAGTCTTTCAATTAGATCTACATTCTATTGAATTTACATTAAAAGCCTATCTTAAAAAAAATGACGGATTTTTTGAAGTCCCAACTATATACAATGTATATGAGTTTTTCACATGAATTGGAGAATGATGGTTGTTTAATTGTACCTAAAGTGCAGCAGTAGCTGTCAGTGTGTGGATAAATAACTCTTATCAAAGCTCTACTCAAAATTTACCACGTGTATCACCAATGACTTTATGCATATTTGAGACAAAGCTGAACCTGATTTACATGATTGTCGGTGCACAAACCTGGGATTTAAAAATTATAATTTTTCCCAAAAAATTATTCAAATTCACTTAATAGGTAACTTTCATGCTCCTTCACTTTAATTTCTATTTGGCTAGTTCAATTTTTGTACTCGAATCTTTTCAAATTTACATTAGAAAGATGGCAGCAGTTTTAAGTCACTCCAAATTTTGACAGCCTTTAAGAACAAAACTCTTCTATGAAGCACAAAACTCTTCCAACACATTGCTTGCAAGATTTACTATGTTTAAACCTCTGATTTATTGGTATCATGCGATTTCTTTGAAAATTTACATAAACCTCAAAAAGTAGTAAAAGTGCTTCTGCAGCATGAGGGGTTTTATAACAAAGAAGTCATTCATTTCTGCCGATAAACTGAAACAATGATTGATACAAAGGTCTTCGCATCAGATAAAAATGATTGACTACGAAGAATTCAGGTGCAAAATGACTAACCAAGAAGACTTCTATTTTTCAGAAAGGTAAAAACAATTCATTGTTATGGTACAAATTCTAAAGTTAATAAGCCCTAAAGTAGGAAGCCATAAAAAGAGGAGAATTTTACAACATACATCTCAGAAACAAATAGTCATTTGAAATGTTCTTAAAGAAATAATACAGAGCCAAATTGGAATCATATCGAAGAATAAATAGGCCTAAAGTGTTTTATCCATAAACCTAAAAACTACAGAGAACAAAAATAACAATCACTCAAATGGAAAGTACGTCAGGTGGCATACCAGAATTTTGATTCAAATGTCATGGCTGAGAACCTTTGGATCAAAAGCAGCCGCAAGAGCAAATGATGACGCTGCGATGAGAGTCCAAACTAAACAGCAAAAAATTAGAGAGAATAAGAGTAAGAATTCGAACAGAGTTCATGTGTTTATATTGGATAAATGACTCTTAGCTTGTTTTGCTTCTTGCAGACTTATGGGATTCAGGAAAAATGTTTTCTTTAGTTCCTCTCCTAGAACTAAAGAAGTGATGTTGAAACAACCATTTTTTCCCATTTTGTTTGACCAAGAATGTATTTGTATAAAATCCAAATCCAAATGCAGAAGAGATATGAGAATATAACAGAGGACCCTAACAGTTAAGATTAGAGAGAATAAGAGTCTGCATTCGAACACAGTTAAGAGATTTGTTCCAACACCTAACAAAAGTAAGAATGGATAAACAAATACCTCAATGATGGTCTCTTTGGCGCCTGCTCTGTGAATGCATGGTTTGATGTGTATGCTTGTGTTTGATCTGCATACATGTCAAGAAGAAAATTAAAAAGTGCATCACAGAAATACATAAGCAACCAAGAATTGGAAAAACAATATACCAACAGAGGAGCTAAACAGTTACTAAAACAGCCTAATCTCCCCAACACCCTCATCACAGAAATACAGAAGCAACAAAGTATGGAGAAACAATCTAGCAACAGAGGGATATTCAAACGATGTGAAGCGGAAAAGCAACCTCAATTTGATTTGTCGAGAAGGAAACAGCAGGAAAGCATGAAGAAACACAGAAATGAGCACAGTGCAACCCCCTAATTTATAAAGACACAAACCTGACTCTAACTGTGTAAGGAACAGGGCACTCAACAGCCTAATCTCCCTAACACCCAACTAAACAGCCTATAAACATCCATTACAATTTTAATACAACAACAACAACAACAAAGCCTTTTCCCACTAAGTGGGGTCGGCTATATGAATCCTAGAACGTCATTGCGCTCGGTTTTGTGTCATGTCCTCCGTTAGATCCAAGTACTCTAAGCCTTTTCTTAGAGTCTCTTCCAAAGTTTTCCTAGGTCTTCCTCTACCCCTTCGGCCCTGAACCTCTGTCCCGTAGTCACATCTTCGAACCGGAGCGTCAGTCGGCCTTCTTTGCACATGTCCAAATCACCGGAACCGATTTTCTCTCATTTTTCCTTCAATTTCGGCTACTCCTACTTTACCTCGGATATCCTCATTCTCAATCTTATCCTTTCTCGTGTGCCCACACATCCCACGAAGCATCCTCATCTCCGCTACACCCATTTTGTGTACGTGTTGATGTTTCACCTCCCAACATTCTGTGCCATACAACATCGCTAGCCTTATTGCCGTCCTGTAAAATTTTCCCTTGAGCTTCAGTGGCCTACGACGGTCACACAACACGCCGGATGCACTCTTACACTTCATCCATCCAGCTCGTATTCTATGGTTGAGATCTCCATCTAATTCTCCGTTCTCTTGCAAGATAGATCCTAGGTAGCGAAAACGGTCGCTTTTGTGATCTTCGCTAGATTGCTCCGGTCATTAGTGTGGATAAGTATATAATTTTAATGTAACAACAAAATATTAATCACAGTTTTAACAAAGCAAATGGCAAACCAAACAATAAACAATGATTTTAAAACAGTGCATTCCCTGTTGAATCAGAGGTGAAAACTGAAAACCCACTCTCTCCCATACCTCCCTCAGCCATTCTCTCCTTAACAACCCTGTGGAGTAACCTGTTAACCCCAAAAAATGCACACAGCCATGCTTTCTGCCCTCTCTCTCTCTCTCTCTCTCTCTCTCTCTCTCTCTCTCTCTCTCTCTCAAAAATTGGACAAAATCCCTATATCTCTCTCCCACTCAGTCGAAACACGTAGCTCCCATCTATCTCCAATCTGTCAGTCCCTCTGTCCCACTCCTCTCCTCCCCCAACGACCCTCTGACCGATGCATCTCCCACAGCCACACCCACCCGCCCCCGAGTCAAAAATCCCGGCTATCCTCTCCCTCCAACCCGTCAACCCTTCTATTGCTTCCTGGATCTCTCTCTCTCTCACTCTGTTTTTTCCATAAGTAAATCAACATTAAAAAAAAAAAAATCCAACCATAGATGCAGTAATTAAATAACTACTTTACTTATCCAGATTTTCCTCCACACACACTCATTGCTTCCTTCTTCTTCATCACCTAGAAGAAAGCAACCCATTTAGCCGAAGAGCTCTCTCTGTCCTCCCTCTCTCTCTCTCTAAGCAATGCGAGCTTCCAAGACCAAAACTTTCCCACATTTTCCATCGTTTTCCTTGGTTTTCTCACTCTCTCTCTCTCTCATGGACTTTCCGGGCAACCCATTTCTGCTCCGCCCAGCAGCAGCAACCCATCAAAACCATCGTCGTTCACATCCAGCCCAAAGACCCAATACCCTTTCTGAAGCCCAGTGGTAATTTTGTAAATAGCGTTAAATCCAACAAAAGCAGGGGAAGAGAGACTCAGTGGCACTTTCGTAAGTAAAATTGCACAGTGCCACCTCCCCTCTTACTTTAGACTAAAGTAATTGATGCACACCTTACTCTCCAGCACATTTGTGTTTACTTATGACATTAAGATTGAATTTATTGAACGATAATTAAAACACAAACATAAACTTATATGCGTGCATAAAGAGAAAAATAGTATGCATAAATAATTTCCGTTAACAAATTTGAGCCAATTTACCAGAAAAATGAATCACACCACTTAGCACCATTTGCAAACTAACAAGTTTGAGTCATTATGAATAATAGAAAGGAAAAATGGAAAAATTAGAAATCTTGAGGAAATGATTGCTAGTAATTTACTTTGGCCTTTGATCGAGATGCGAGCACTAGATGTTTTGAATTTTGAGGACCAATTGAATAGTATCCGGAAACGAAGAAAAATCCGGAATGTCTAGTGCATGTGCTCGAATTGGTCCGACCTAGAAATAATTAAACAAGACTAGCTTGAAGCTTCTGATTAGTTCCTGCTTGGAAGACTAATACAATTCAACTTCTGGATTGAATCAGCAAGAACAAACCAATACTAAATTTCTCGTTTACTTGGCCTAGCCATCCGTATGTCTAGAGGAGGCAGACCGATGCATTCACTGAAAATAATGGAACGATACATCGAGGAATATCAGACGAATACAATTAAACAGCTTGTACATCTTTTAATCGACAATAAGTCGTGAATATATGTGTTATTTTAATCGACAATAAGGGAACGATGCATATATTTCACCATAACGATCATATTCTCGTATCGAATTACTTCCGTGACCGTTGCCCTGTTTCTTGTAGCAATAGGTGTGCATAAAGAGAAAATGGTGTGTATAATTTTTTTTCTTTTAACAAATCATAGTCATTTACATGAAGAATGAATCTCATATAGGACGGAACTGGTGTTATTTTAATTTTGCCTCTGCCTAAAATAACACCAATTCCGTCCCACATCAAAATCACACCATGTAGCACCTATCATAGTAAGAATCAATAACACGTTAATTAGAAAAAAAATGAATCCAAAGGGCTAAAATACATTATAAATTCAGATATAAATTTTTCCTAAAAAAAAAATTTAGATATAAATCTTCAAGCACTATCGAGGATAGACTTCAGTACGTTATCATGGAAACCTCATCTTCTGGTGTTTGACATAGTTGCTCTTAGATCGATCCAACTAGACGGAAGCCACCCCTGAATTATTCTCCCGTCTCAAGGACATGTCGGATCCAATTCTACCGAGCTTATAATTTATAAAATGCCTGTTGTGAGGGTACTGGAAGAGTGACCGAGTAACTATTAAGCATTAGGACTATAGGATTCGTGGTTGGCCTATCAGCTGTATTTTCTTGCATGCATAATAACCCAATGTGGATGCTTCTCGTCACTTCAGTTCTTGAACTAGTCCTCATTGTGAGATCTATTAGATTTGAAGTTGTCCCTCCCCTCCAACTTTTACATGCCTGCAACCATTAATTTGTGAATTTGTAGAAATATAATCAGTGATAAATTAGTTATTTGTTTCTTGGTTGCATTACGTTTCAGTGACACCAAAACTACTATCTGTGGGTGCAAAAATTAAGGCTCAAGCAATGAGCCACTTCCCATGAATCTTAAATTTGGGGGGATGGAGTTAGAATAAAGGAGCATGATTGAACACTTCCATGGAATGTGAAACATGGGGAAATACAAGGAGTGTGGAACTTGGAGTCCAAGCATTTTATGCCTATAAAAAGGCTAATAATCACACTAGAAAGGGGGGGAGGAGAGAGGTAAGATATTGTTCTATATTTTACAATTATCCTGAACAAACACTAATTTGAGCGTCGAGTGTTTATTACAGGTCCCCCTCCTCCTTCATTGATGGCGAGCAAAGATGGAGTTTAAAGCTTCTCAACGTGTTCAAGATTATTTATTGGAGGAGAATTGAAGTACCTGAATTTTTCCGCTCCAACACTATCTATTTTAACAAAGCTAAGAAGATCCTCCTCATTTCTCCATGATGAAAGTAGCTAACACTCCTCGTCCCATACATTTTTGTGTTTCGAACCCAACGGATATCTCATGCAAAATTAAACATTTGAATGAAAACTTGTATTATTTTTTTCTGTTAACAGACGCATTTTAATGCATATAGTGAAACACTCAAAGTACACAAAAAAAGTCTTAACAATTATCCTGGAACAAAAACTTATAACCATAAAGAACTCATCACAGTCACAATTAAAAAAGTAATTAAACTAATCCCATTACATGAAGCACTACATAAATTATTCACAGTCAGGATTAAGCTAGCTTAGTTTGGCAAAAATAAAAACTAAACTAGCTTAGCTAATTAATTACAAGTGCGATCATGATTAAACTACTTTGCTCTTTGAAGAACAGAAAACCTGAAGATGTACTTGGAAGTTTTCCAGTCCCAGTCAAGGTAAAGACCGATTTCGTCATTTTCCTTCAAGCCTCTCCGAACCACAAACTCCGGTCTCCAACCTCCATTCAGAACGTAAAAATCGCCAGAGTTCCAATGCTTAAAAGTTAACTCACGCCGGTTGCACGTATCCCAGTCCACAATTGTAACTGGTAAGCCCTCTTTACTGTCGACCATCTTGGCTGACTTGTCGTCCAAGTAAGACATAACGTGTTTTCGCACTGCCTCTTTTGGCATCAACAGCCTGCTCAGCTCTCCGAGGTCGCTCGCCGCTAGCCTCTTCCTGATTTTCCAAATTGAGCTGTAGTCCCAGGTCGGATCCCACAGATACAGATCGGTAGAGGGTTCGTGTCCTCCGCGAGGATCATTCAAACTACTGCCGAGGCCAACGCCGAACAGTCGTACATTTGAAGGGTGGTGGTCTTCTTCTTCTAGTTTCATTGCTAATTTTTCGATTGAACGTAAATGCTCGGAAAGTCTGGAAGATAAGAGAAGCACACTGTTGGTATATATAAAGATTTAATCATGCTGGGATTAGGAAAGTATTGGCTTCCTAATTTCATTAGGAAACTTTTCCTTTTGTTTCATTTTTCCCTTTCTAATTATTCCTGGTTCGGGGAGGTATTTTGTTTTAAATTTCCAATTCCGTTGGGGCCTGAGTTGGTCGCTTTGCGGCGTGGCCCGCATACGTATTCAGTTGGGCTCCTTTCGAGCTGTCCAATGCCATTAGGCCTGGGTATGAATCCGTTTTAGTTTTTTTTTTTAATTTTTTTAATTTTTTTATTATGGACATTTTAGGTGTAAAAATTCCTTATTTAATTTAATAGGAAACTAGGTATTAATCCTTGAAAAAAAGTTAGTTTTGACAAATACCGTATGAAAGATTAACAATTGAATTAAGTCTCTGACTGACGTCAACCTACATAATTCCGCATTAGTTGTCATTTATTTCTTTGTTATTCTTCCAATTATACCCTTTTTTGAATGTTTGTAATGAAGACTTTTTTTTTTTTGTTAACAATCATAGGACGTCATTTATTATAGCTTATTTTTAGGATGTATATGATATTTTGTACTATTTTTTTTTATTCTCATTCAAATTTCAAACTGATTTTAGTTCATATTTGAGAAATTAGTAATTCATTTTCTAAAATTAAGAGGGCTATGTATATAGTATATTGTAATGACATCACCTTTTTTATCATGGGACCTAAGGTACGAATATTTAGGCGCATTCGACTAGATACTATGATTTAGGTGCATTCATGTAGGTTCTATGATTTAGGTGCATTCATGTAGGTACTATGATTTAGATGCATTTAAATAGATACTATGATTACATATTTAGGTGCATTCGACTAGATAGATATTGTGATTTAGGTGCATTGTGGTAGGTATCATGATTTAGATGCATTTGACTTGGTACTATGATTTATGTGCATTCGATTTTCACTAATAATTTTTTAGACGTCTAGATGAGGTATGTTTATTGTTTGAGAAAGTCAAACAATAATCAATGCAAAAAAATGTGGAGCAAAGTAAAACCAAATATTTAATATGGGCATTATGGGAACAAAAAAAAAAACACATTAAATATTTAAAAACTAGAAAATATGAATTTTAATATTTATGATGACATGGAAATTTAGTCAAATGACTATAATGAATATATAATTTAACATAAGGTTTTAATTGAATTTCAATTTTTATCAAGGATTAAAATGGAGAAACCCCTTAATTTAATTAAATTAATTTTTTTTAATGAAGGTGTCGAAACTATTATATTAATTTAAGGGAGATGAGAGTTTCGAATTCTAGATGACAGACAGAAACCCAACACTCTACCTACTAGGATATTGAACCACATGCAAATATTATATGCTTCTTGCTATATGAAGAGTGGCCTTACAAAAATAAATTTTTGTCAGACATTTTATGAAACACTGTCTCTCATCTTAAAAGAACTCAAATATTTGTGTCAAATTATATATCTTAAATCCCAGATTATTGAAGTCGACTATAATAACTCTGCTCCACCATTAGATTAAACCGTAGAGTAATCCTATAAAGAAAAACTCGATAGGAATTTAATCAAACACTTTGATCCTCACCTTAAAAAGAACTCAAATATTGAAACGAAATTATATATGTCATTAACCCGAGATTATTGAAAAGAAATGCAGAGCAAGCCGTATTACATTGGTCTTAATGGATACAAATTCAGGTACATGCCAACAAATATTACACTTGCTAAATGTATGTCAAAAATGAAACAAAATTGAACATGCATTTTCACCAATCGCTTCCACACTCTTAAAAAAATGCGTATGCTGATGACAAGCATAGCGACAATAGCAATCCCAAGAACGATGATGGTGATACTTTGGTTGTTATGTTACTCGTACCATTTCCTGTATTATTTCCTGCAAAAATCACAATGTTTTTAGTCAAAGAAGTAATAAGCAGATATCAAGAGCACAATATTGTCCTATTTTTCCTTTTTTATGAACTTTCAATATAGTTTAGGAAAACTAATGAAAAGGGTTTGAAAGCTTTGAGTTTTAATGATAAGGACAAAATAAAGGGTAAAGTGAATAGTATCAGGATTAACTTTTTAATGTAAAAATGTGGTTTTTCATTAAAGTGAACAGTACCGGGAGCTTTTCGTTGAAGTTCCCATATAGTTTTGAGATTTCCTAAACTTTCAATTTGAATCAATTTGAATAATAAATCTTATAAGTCAGCGAATTTACTGCATATGTGTAAGTTTCAGTTCATTTTTATGTTTTCTCATATCTCGATCTCAAGAATTTGAAGTATTTACTATTACTATTTTTTGTAAATTCTGATGGAATTAAGAGACAATTATGACAAAATTGACAGTTAGGAGATATAATGGCACGAATTCGGTTTAGAGTTCCTCTAAACTTCTAATTTAAAATTTTCCGAGGGCAAAGTGTAACAAAGTTCAAAGTTCAGGTTCATTTCTAAAGTTTTCCCTGAAAATTAAATTAATTGCAAGACATATAAATGATGTACCTTGTTTGCCTGGAAGATTTACTAGGGAATCAGATGCTGCGTCATAGAAAAGATTGCTCTCAAACCTCAAATTACAGCTGGGTCTAAGGACTCTCCCTCCTTCCTTTCCTTCACAACATTGTGGGATATCCGAGATGGCCTCATCAAGGCACTCACTGCAATTTTGTCGGTCCAAATCAGGGGTACACTGGACTATTGCGTATATGGTTTGATTTGTTGCAGGGACAAGTGCATGTCCAGCTGCAAATTTTTTCATGGAGTCTCCTGCTGCAGCTGTCCCACTTAAATTCACCACCAAGGGGTTGAGCACCTGCTTGAACTGCTCAGCGTTTGGTGCGTTAGTCGGGCCGGGCACAAACTTAACCGGATCATCTTCCGCAACACCGAAAATTGAGACGTTCGAGTAGTGTACCGTGCAGCGCTGTGCCCATATGGTCGCTTGCTTTTGATTGGTGCAGTTCTGCCGGAGAATGGAAATGGACTCATTGAAACATGTGTGACAGTCGTTTAGGGGAACGTCTCCCCTGCATAGTGCCATTGCATTGACTTTTTCGGGGCCTTGTCCGAGAGAAGAGTTGTAAAACCCAGAGTTGATTTCGGTTTTGTTGGAAGAGAAAGAGGAGAGGACAGTGTGGAGGTTTCGTTCGTAGTTGCTGCCATTGTTGAAGGTTTCATTAGTACCGGAACAGCTCCAGCAGTAGTCGGCCCTCGAAGTGCATACGCCGTTATCAACGTCGACATCGGCTATGGCTGGAGCATGAAGGCCCAAGATAATAGGAAGAATGAAGAAAAGCAATGGTCTTGAGTAACCCATTTTTCTGTATGAGAACTCTGTGTGAATATTATTGGTCATTACATATAGCTGTAAATAAATAGACAATTGCTTTAATGAGAATTTTTGTATTCGGACTGTATCTACGTGGTATCACTAATTTACCCAACTACACTTATATCCATTTATTAATACTACAATTTGGATACATATGACATATCAATCATTATGTACACATATCATTATTTATTTACTCTTTTTTTAGAGCTTTTGTTGAAAATTCGAGTCCGCAAACAAGTCACACGCTAGTGGGGATTGTGTTCGTCCTTCTTCTTGGTCTAATGTGGCTGCTTGGAGAAGACCTTGACTCCATCTGTGGTCCCCAATCTAGATGGTTGCTTGACAATTTTGTTATTGGTTTTGTCCCCTTCATTCTATGGCACTAACTTTTCTAAGAGAAGACTTAAGACTTACGAGTCTTTAGCATCTCCCATAACCCCTCCAATACGAAGAGAAATTCTGTGACATGGCTATTCCGGTTAAGTTAGGCTATCTCCAACCGAAAAGGGATTAAAGAGAAATCTATTATGTATCGTATAAATAGTGCATGTTTATTATATATCACATAACATCTAAAAATATTGACTATAAACATATAATATCTAGTTTTGAAAGAAATTATTTTTTAATGAATAGTGTCAGACCATATTTATATATCATCTCCAACCAAGGAGGCCAAAGGGCCATAGGTCAAAACATAGTCCGTTTGATAAAAAACTCATCTCCAACCGAGACGGCTATTTTTTAGCCCATGTCCAAATTATAGCCTTGAAATAAATTATTTTTTAATGAACAATACTAGACCATATTTATATACTATCTCCAACTAAGAGGACTAAAAGGTAATAGGCCAAAACATAGTCTATTTGTTCCTGCTTGTCTTTTTCCTCAAATTTTCAATTATTACATCTCCATATTCATATTCATATTTAGTCTTTACGTCTCTTGGAAAAGGTTTTGTCTTTTGGGGGTCTTGATTGAATCTTCTTCTCCCGGTTTGGTGTCATAAATTCAAGGATGAAAAGTATTGGTTACTATGGAAATATCAATAATTCAATGTCCCAATATTTCAATATTGATATTGATATCACCGAACATCGAGGAAAATGATGTAAATTTGGTTCAAAACTAACAAATGATGGTCTAGCCACAACTTGTTACATACGTTGGATAAAGATTATGATTAATTACTTCTTAATTATTTGTTATCAGGGCTTAAGATTGCTCTCCAGTTTGTAGTAATCTTCTTTCTTTTGTGTCTATGAAATAAGAAAAAGAGTTTTGCAATCAGTTTCTCTTCTCGTCCTTTAATCGGCCTAAAAATTCTCCTTCTAAAACTTAAATAACATGACTTTTCTTTGAGTGATGCTTATCTGGAAATGAATCGTAATTCCAGTTTTATTCATCGAGTAACTTGGTTGCAGCTCGAAAGCAGAGATCAATTAGTTAATAAAAAGATAACTCGCCCATGGAGATAAACAGTTACAACTCTAAAGCAACGTTAAACAAGAATACAAAATGATGACTTGTGCTACAAAATAAATAAAAAGTATGTTAACATATGGTTCATAACTAGCGAGCATAGGGCTCAGTAATATTTGAAGGCTCATTTTTTGACACAGAGACCGAAGGGGTTCTGGATTCGGATTCATCAGACTCTGCCAATATCAATCCACTGTCGTTTTGCGCATGAAATGCAGGTTTTGAGGGTACTGCAAGCGTGACAGAATGGCTATTAAGCATGGATACAACTGAAGCTGATGTCGGTCTGCTGACAACATTTTCTTGTACACAAAGTAAACCAATGTGGATGCATCTCGTCGTTTCGATTCTTGAACTCGTTGTCAACATGGGATCTATGACATTTGAAATTGTAGACTCACTCCAATTTCTCCAGGCCTAAAAGTAAAAAGTACATAAATATACACAATAAATAAATTTTACCACTTTGCCTTGTAGTGGGAAAAAGAGGGAATCCACTAACTTGATTGTACTATTACTCACATAGCTTACAAGGCTCTCTTCATTCTCGCCGTATCGAAAGCGACCAATCTTTTGACCACTTACAATTTCAAGAATCAGGACGCCGAAACTGAAGACATCCGTTTTTACAGATAAATTCCCATGATGTACATACTCAGGAGCCATATATCCACTGCATGATTATATTCCAATTTAAAATTTTAAGTTTTTCTTCTTCTGAATTCTAGTGTAAACAAAGCAGAAAACTAATGTGTAAAATGTTAATACAATACTTACTAGGTTCCCACAATTGCTTTTGTATTTCCTTGAGTTTGATCAACAGCAAACAATCTTGCCGTACCAAAATCAGCAATTTTTGGGTTCATATCTTCATCTAACAAAATGTTGCTCGCTTTGAGATCACGATGAATAATTCGAACACGAGAATCTTCGTGAAGGTAAAGAATCCCTCGAGCAATGCCTCCTATGATCTTGTACCGTGTTTCCCAATCCAAATGCATATGATTGTTGGGGCCTAAATATTATTTCATTAGAATGATACATGTGTGTGCGCGCGTCATATTATCTATAAGACGTTACTATGAATTATACTGAATTTGAAGTGAAGAAATATACCAAAAATGAAGTGATCAAGACTTTTGTTTGCCACATATTCGTAAATGAGGAGTCTTTCTTCTGCTTTTAAGCAAAATCCTAGGAGCCTTACTAAATTTCGGTGTTGAAGCTGAGCAAGTAGCATGACCTCATTCGAAAATTCACGATCGCCTTGTTCAGAATTCTTAGCGAGCCTTTTTACGGCTATAAGTTGCCCATTCAGTAGCCTTCCCTGAATGTGTAAAGGAGAAAAATAAGGAAACAATTCATAGGTAATCTTCTTTCTTGTGAAAATTTAATTATTTTGGTTTACCTTGTAAACAGCTCCAAATCCACCTCTTCCAAGCTCATTTGCATCAGAGAAGTCATCCGTTGCAGATCTTATAGTGTCATAGTCATATTTCAACGATTCCACTAAACTGATTTCATCTGAGTTATCCTGATCTGGAAAAGGAAACTAAATTAGCAAAAGTTCCAACAGCAGATGAGATAGTGTGAGATAAGCGTTGCACTTACCTTCAACTTCAAGTTTTACCCCTCGTTTCTTCACTCTCAAGTAAACGCATATGCTGCTGAGGATGGTCACAAAAGCGACCAAAACCACGACCACCACGATGATGATAATTACTTTTGTGTTACTCTTCTTTGCACCTGAAAATCACAAGGGTGCGATTATGAAGAATCACACCGTATAATTGCACGGTGATCAAATATTTATTACGTTTTAAGCTGAAATATTACCAAGGCTAGTAATTTTAGAACCTCTATTTTTAACCTCTTGCACTCCTCATGTGAGTGCAGAAAAAAATTATAATTACTCAGTCTGGAGAGCATAGTGCTAAAAAGCAGGAAATGAAAAAAATTGTATCGTACCTCCTTTGGGTGCTGGTGCTGCTGGACCCGGAGATGAAATATTTACTGGCAAATCGGATGTGGACTCATAGAAAAGACTAACCTCATACCTTAGGTTACAGCTGGGTTTAAGAACTCTTCCTCCTTGCATTCCACCACAACATCCGGGAATATCTGAGACTGCTTCTGTAAGGCAATGGCTGCAGTTTAGTTGCTTTATATCTGGAGTGCACTGGACAAGTGCATATATAGTTTCACCTCCCGGGACAGTTGCATGACCTGCTGCAAATTTTTTAGTAGAGTCCCCTGATGCAGCTTTTTCAATTAACGTACTCAACAAGGGGTTAAGCACCAGGTTAAACTGTGCAGAATCCTTAGCAGGATTTGGGCTAGGCACAAATTTTATAGGGTCCTCTTTCTCAATTCCGAATATCAAGTTGTTCGAGTATCGAACCATACAATGCTCTGTCCACATGATTGCTTCCTTTGGATGAGTAGAACAATTTTGCAAGAGAGCATTTATAGAATCATTGAGATGCGTATGGCAAGCGTCCTGAGAGAGGTCTCCTCTGCACAATGCAATGGCGTTCACTTTGTTGGGGTCTTGTCCCTCGGAAAAATTGTAGAAACCAGAACTGATTTCGGTGTTTGTGGTGAAGGAGGAGAGGAGGCGGTTGAGGTTATCTTGGTACATGTCGCCGGGCGTGTAGGTGCCGGTATCGGAACATTTCCAGCAGTAGTAAGGATTATCTGTGCAGATACCGTCGTTTTGGGAAGTGGTGGGAGGAATAAGGTTGAAAAGAATTGGAAAGATGAAGATAAGCAATGATCTTGAGGATCCCATTTCTCTCTTGCCCGTGTCAGAAAGTTTCAACTTGTCTTCAATTATTGATTTTCATAGACTAGATGAGGTGGAAGAAGCTAAGAAAAATCAAATTAAACAAAAGACCTTGGTTCCTTGACTCAAATGTCACTATCGACCCAGCTGGTTTCTTGACCCTTAATTAGAATTGCAGGTTTTGTTCCTTTGATCAATTACGGCAAATAGTATTTGGTTTGACTCTCGTTACAACAATAACGAGTTTTATCTTGCCAAATATGGTCGGCTTTATTTATATAATTTTAAAATATCATTACGCTCGATTTTGCACCAAGTCTTCTGTTAGCTCCAAGTACTCCATGTTTTTTCTTAAACACTCTTTCCAAATCTTCTTATGTCTTTCTCTGCTCTTTTGTTCTAAGCCTCTATCTCATAATCACATTTTCTAAACATATAGATCTTCGGTTCACATATCTAAATCACTTTAATCGATTTTCTCTTTTCTCATCTTCAATTGCGGCTACTCTACTCTTCCAATGATGCTAGCCACAATTTAGTTTCAAACTCACAACAAATGCACACTTTTTACAATTTATATCAGTCATAACTAGAGGTCTTCTCCAGTCAAATAGAGACAAATATCACTGAGAAGTGTAAACAGAGTAGAATTGCAGTTATGCATGTGGTTCATGTGTATTGGTCCTGGCCATGTCGTGGTTCATGTGTATTGAATCCGAACAGTGACATTCATCTATCTTCTTTCTCAGCTCACTTCTCTCTTCTTTCTCAGCTCACTTCTGTTTCTTTCATGCCATTCTCTGATCTTAGTATTCTTCTTGTTTGATTAACCTTCAACTGTTAATATGCCATTCTCGAAGAGACCAATTCCATTTGAAGAAAGAAAGATTCTGTCTTTTAAATTTCTTTGTGACATAAGCTCATAGGTGTCACTTAACTTTTTCTAAGGGAAACCTCTCAACTTAACTTTTTCTTAGGGGAACCTCTCAAACTTTTTATCATTATACGTGGAATTCATGTTTTAGCACCTATTCGACTAATCAAACTTTGAGGGGAAGTTGGCTAGTGTGACTGATTCATGAGGAATATCGTGTTGTGGGCCAACCACAAAGAAGAAGGAAATAATGATGTATATGTGAATACACTTTACGTACTCGACTCTCTCACCACCATACATTCAGCCACTCAGAATTTTCGATATTTTTTTTTTCCACAAATTACTGTAATTGTATTGACTAGAAAAAATGTGCCCGTGCTTTGCGGCGGATGTTAAATGTATTAATAAGTAAAATACAACTTAAGCTTAATTTATTAATAGCTTAATGCAGTTTAAAAGTATTTTCTATTCTGGTAAGAAGGAGAAGCTACAGCCAACCCGCCTTTACTTTTTATTTTTTCCAAATGCATATGTGCTGTTTACCTGCACCCTCAAAAGTCTTGAGCTGTTACCTATCCTCCACTTGCAGCAGTTTTCCTCCTCTGCATGGGAACCTCTTCTGCACTACTGGACTACAAAGAGGGAGAAAAACAATATTAGGAAAACACATCATACTCAAAACCATCACACTAAAGATATTTTCAAACAAATCACAATCCATCACACAAAGTGCATCCAACTCCAAGGCAAAACTAAGTAAACACACAAAATGTATAAAAACCCAAGAAAAGTAAAAGTGTAACAATATTGTTATGCGTCTGTATTTATTTTCACAAATAACGAATATAAGAATTTGATGATCTTGTTACTCAAACTCCAAGGAAAAATGAAATAAAATTCAATGGTTAAAATTAATCATTCTGTAAATGTATTCCCCACATCTATATCATTCAAGTACAACGAAATTCAACGGTTTCAACAACCAAAAAATTCCTGATTGACTTGAGTTCAAAACATTCAAGTTCAACGTAATTGAAACCTGTGCAAGAGATTCGATGAGAACCCAGTTCCAATATTAGCCACAACGAAATGAAGCCGCATCGGCTCAGCGAGAACCTTCTCGATAACCTCCTTCAACGCAATCTATCAGTTCCAACACAAAAATTGAGAAAAAGTTCGAGAATATTTGAGCTTGTGATTTTCCCGGAAACCAAACAGGGGTCAAGACTCTAAACCAAACCTTGGGCGAGGGGTGGGGTGGAGAGAGAGGGCAGAGCTTTGAGGCGAGCCACCACCTCTACCCTCCTATCCACCATATCTAAACTTCCACAGAGACAAATTGTCAAACACCTAATGGGTGCGCATATACAAACACACACACAGACCTATATATACAAAAATTACCACAAACAAACACACATACACCTATAAATACAAAAGGGGTTTCTATATAATCACCTTGGGGAAAATCTTCGGTGTGGAGGGACTTGTGGATGTCCATGGCGTAGTCGACCGAGTTGGTCTTGTTAAGGAGCATAAAATGGACTTGAGGATCTACTCATCTGGGTACATCTGCCGCTCCTGTCGGAACTCGAGGAGGGAAAAAAAATGAAGAAATTTGGGTTTAGGGATCTGGGTTTTGGGTTTGTCGTTAAAACTGGAACGATATAAAGAAATTTGGGTTTGTGGAGAGTAGCAGAAACTGAGAATGGCGAGAGAGAATCAAAAAGCAAAGAAAAAGCGGAGAAGAAGTCGAGGTGCAGCGATGACAGACGCGTGGGCAAGCTTCCACCGTGCGAAGCGGTGGCTCATACTTTTCTCTGACTACCCCCCCTCTCCCACTCATGAAATCGAGGATCTGCGGCAATGGCCTCTCTCTCTCTCTCTCACAGAGGAGGCATGGCCTCCCATCCCCGAAACCCTCACTGAATGACAACAAACCTAAACCCACCCCAATCCCTCTCTCACTCAGTCCAAACCCGTAGCTCCCATCTCTCCAATCTGTCAGTCCCTCTGTCCCCCTCCTCTCCTCCCCCCTAACAACCCTCTGACCGATGCATCAGCCACAGGACATCCACCCGCACGTCCCTCCTGAAAATCCTCTCCCCTAAATCCCGGCGAACGTCTCCCTTTCAACCCTTCTGTCGCCCTTCCCTCTCTCTCCCCAAGCCATAAGCCCAGATCCAGCCGAAAGACCGAAGACCCGTTATTAAGCCCAGTGGCAATCTTGTAAATGAAGCGAAATTTAGGCTAGAATCAGCCTGGTGGCAAACTCGTAAATAAAGTAAAATTGATGCAAAATTGCACAGTAGCAATCTTGATGTTCGATTCAAACACTACGATGCTATGTCCGTATTGTGATTTGCTTTTTGTGGATTTAAAGTATCCATTGCAGTGCATGTTTGACTAGTCACATTTAATGTTGTATTTTTTTTTATATACCTTTGAATATTGGATTCTTTAATTTGACTATCATAAATCAGAAACTATAACGTAGAGTCTTAATTTACTTATTTTGTGTAACATAATCTGCAATGCAATATGTGAATCCCTAATGACCAATTCCAAAATATATAAAATATGAAAAAGGGGTACCGAGTGTTAGATTTTATAATTTTTATTTATTTTAAATAATTTTGAAGAAACCGTATATTCAATATCTAGATTTGAGAGATTACAACCTATATTTATACATAAATTATAAGATATCTTCTTAGTGGTTACAATGGGACGGAAAACCAATTATATCCTAATAAAGGCTAATAACAACATAATAGCTAAACAATAATGTATTGTCCTTGAAGAACAGTAACTATGGTAACTCCCGTAACCCCCTAACAAATTTAAATACAGATTTTGTAGTTTTTGTTTATCATTCCCTCCCAGTTGCAAACATATGCATAGAAGGTCTAAACGCGGCTACATTTGACATCAAATAGGCCAATATATACATCATTGAAATGGTGTGGATTGATCATTGATACATTCTTCTCCTGACTATCCTTGGCCAGATACTTTCCTGTGTAAACGATTAGTTGAAAGAACATCTGGTATGGATATTGAACTTGGCATAGCTTGTACCAAACATTGCATCAGTTGTTTTGCAACTCATGAAGATTTCCTTGCTTGCTTCATGAAACAGTTTCGACAAACTATGGAGTTAACATCCCATCTACAAAGTGCTTGTCCAGGGACTATGTCACGTCCATCTCCAATCGTGTCATTGTAAAAACCTCCTGTGATGGAAGTGTTAGAAGACAATGACTCAATAGCCGCTCGAGATTGCTTTCAAATTGACTACTTCTGCCATCAGCTGAACAAAAAATTGAAAGGGGATCTGTAGCAGAAAGGGCAGCTGGCATCAACAGCAGAATAATTGCGAAAAGCATTACAAGAAGTTTATCTTTGTCCATTTGCAAGAAAAGGGTTCACGGTGAACACAGATTTTGGCCAAAAGCAAGAAACACTTTGAAGATTTATTTTGACGACGTTTCAGTTTTGACAGTGAAGTTCCAGCTACAAGTTTACATGTGACCATCACAGAAACTTCCTTGCTGATGGAAGACGCAAGCCGGATGTGATTAAAGTCATGATCTGCATGTTGATAGAGACCAGGAATAACATATGGTGTTCAAATGATCGGTTAATTGTTGATTGATCAAAGACTTTGCAGCTTGGTCACATATAGTGCATGCTTAAACTACTTGATTAAAATGTGATTGTTTAGAGTTGACTGGCCAAACAAGCAGTGTCTGTTGGTTAGTACAAGTCTAACTATTTGTTTGACCATTCTACTCGAAGGGAGCTGCCATGAAATTACTAGCAAGGTCTTTGGAGTCTTTATAGCAGCATGAGGATGTGTGGGCATACAAGAAATAATATGATCAAGAATAATAAGGATATCCAATGTAAAGTAGGAATGACCCTAATTGAAAATAAGATGAGAGAAAATTGATTAAGATGGTTTGAACATTTGAAATGAAGACCTAAAGATGCTCCAGTTAGAAAACGCGACTACGTGACAAAGACTCATAACACAAGGGCACAAGGGGTAGATGAAGACTTAAAAAAAATTAAGAGACTTTAAGAAAAGACAGAGACTATTTGGAGCTAATAAAATACTTGGCCCAAAACCGAGCATAGTGACGTTCTAGGATTCATACAACCAACCCTACTTAATGGGATGATGTATTTTTGTTGTTGTTGATGTGTTTATGCAGGCTCTATTTTGTTCACTTACTATATAAACCGGTCAAAGTATCGATTTGCTTATATCGCACAAATTTCCTTAAAAAAAGGTCGTACCCAGTGCACAAGGCTTCCGCTTTACGCAGGGTCTGGGAGAGGTGAATGTCGGCTAGCCTTACCCCCATTTATGGAGAGGCTGCTCCCAAGTCTCGAACCCGAGACATACCGCTCATGGGCGAAGGCACTTGCCATCGCACAAATTTCCTTGCTGACCGAAAATCCATAGATATGCAACCCTGCTCAACAAAGTCTACTAGAGGTGGATTGAGACCAAGAATACGGTATTGATCAAAGACTTGTTTAATTAAATTAGTTAAACTCACATCAGTAAAAATTAAAATTCAGTCGCACCCAAAGTTGAAAGATTTGTTGACCCAAAACTAATAGATAATGACAAGGACTTCACAACCATCAAATAATAGTAAACTGTCAGTGTTTGATTCGTGTTTGTATTATTTGAAAACAAAACTGCAAATTGATTCAGTGAGCCGATGATTCACACGGATCAGCTGAAAAACGAAGAACAGAGGAGGAAGAGAATTCGGAGTCGTTGCTTCAGCAAGAAGGATTCTATTTCTTCTTGTTGATGAGAATGAGTTTACGTTAATGGGAGGAAAGATCATGAGCTTATAAAAAAGGACTACTCTTCATATGATTAATTAGTTTTGTGGTGAAACCTTAACTTTTTTCATGGTATCAAAGTAGGTTGTCCCACGTGTGAAGCCAAACGGTAACACGCGCTCTGCGTCACCCTGTTGTATTGTCCACATGTTAGGCTTGAAAATTTATTACACGTGAGGGGACGTGTTGAGAATAAATCTCATTTTAAAAGGTTAAACTACTCTTCATTTTATGATGAAATCTCAACTTTCTCTGCTTGTAGCTGAATAGAGAGAGAACGAGAGGGAGTTAGATATAGCTGAGCTGAGCTATTGAAGGCATACTAGTTATTAGAATCCTTTTTACTATTTATCCTAGTATTAATTAAGGGAATTGTTATTAACACTAAAAAAATCTCATTATATACTCTTCACAAATATATTTTTTTCTTTCTAATTATTGAAAGTTTGGAGCGTCAAATGAGATTTTAGGAGTGCTAATAACAATTCCCTTAATTAAAGTTTGTATAATTAATCAAATATATACAAGATGTGATTGTAACATTATCATGGGATTCTTACTTTCAGCTTCTCGGTATATAGTTTTTACAGAAGAACATGAATCCCCTCTGGATCCATTATGTGGGGATCCTAGGAATCCTCACATCTCATCCGTACATCGTAAATCGTGCGGTCATAAATTATTTTATTTTTATTATTTTAAGTTAATCACAAATAGTACCTTACGAAAATTGGCCGCACGATATACGATGAATGACTGTGATGTAGGGATCCTTAGAATCCCCACATAATGGATCCGGAGGGGGGGGGAGAAATTTTCTCACTTAAAACATCGTCATCATGGATATTTTTTGTTGTAAAAATTTAGGGCTTGTTTGATACTCTACTTGAATCCAACTTTTTAAATTCAAAAACAATTTTCAAGTTTTAGACCTTAAAAACTTGTTTGGTATGACTATTTTAAAAAATTGAACTCAAGACTAACTAAAAAATATAGTCTATTATCTAAAACCATAAAAAGTGAGTTTTTAAATTTAAACTCACTCATTTCTTTCATTTCCCTCTTGCTCTCTCTCACTCCAAATCTATCTCTCTTTTCTTCTTTCTCTTTCCTCTTTTATTTTATTTATTTATTATTATTTTTTATCTTTTTTGTGTCTCCTCCAATTCGCTTTCTTCATTCTCTCAGTTATTTCTCTCACTCATCTTTTTCTCTCCTTCAATCATCTCTTACTTTCTTTCCTTCTCTCTTCTCTTTCTCCCTCTCCTATGACCCCCTCTTTTTAGATCTTTTTGTCTAGTTTAAGTTGTAAAATTTAAAATTTTTAAATCGCCAACCAATTAAGTTTTTGAGTCTTAAAGAAAATTGTTTTCAAGAAATGTTCTTAATAAATGTTTTGAGAAATGATAAAAAATTTCAAATAGGATACCAAACATACCCTTAAATTCCTCACTGTTTCATGGATCAAATTGGTTATCAAACTCAGTTCACAATCTTGCGAGAAAATTGAAATTTCCTTGAGTAATTATCTGCATATATATGACACGAATTTATAGATTTTTTAATTTGAGTAGAAAATCACACCAAATTGAGGTATAGTTAGATCACATGAAAAATAACACTCCTACTGAAAGATATGAGAAAATTAGAGCATCGGTCCCTAAACGGGTCATAAGGTATTGTAATGGTTCTTTTGAGTAAACATTGTTTTATAATACCTTCCAAAATTAAGGGTTTAAAGAGGAAAATATAAAAGGAATTATTCTAACGTGATTACCAAAAATAAATAATGTTACAGATTGTAACAAGTTATGGACCACTACTCAAATTAACTCAAAACATATTAAGTACGTAAAATAACACTACTCAAGTCATACTGCTAGTCATATACATACAGGATGCGTAATAACAAATTATGTAGATTCGAGATTATTAGGGAGCGCATGGTAATTAACATTAACCCTATACAAATGACAAGGTGAAAGAAAAGCTGTAAAGATTATAGGATTGTCTCTAAATGCAGCTTAAGAGCCTTTAACGGAAGAACTTCCAAAATATTAACCTTATTGTCATCGGTCTCAACGAGGAACATCGATAGAAATGGTCAAACCATTGCCTGAGCAATCTTGAGGACGCACTTGATCATGGTGGTCAACATATCCTCCGGTAAAGAAGGCTGGTTTCTCAGGTCTGGGAAGAATAATAGTTTCACTTTTTAACATAAGAACAACTGAGGACATGGTCGGCCTGTTGTTTGCATCTTCTTGAACACACAATAGTCCAATGTGGATGTACCTCAAAAATTCATTTGGACTGCAGGAATCTTTTAACAAGGGATCCATCAACTCCAACCCTTTCGTTTCATTCCATAATTGCCAAGCCTGCAATCAATATCTCTCAGGGATGTATGTACTACTCCAGTTTTAATAGCTACATTAATTAGCTCACGAATATTTTGAATAAGTATTTCAAGTAAAGAACTTACATAACCTATAAGGGTAGGTTTACAATTTGTGCGATGAAAGCCTAAAAAGTTCCTTCTCCCCGTTATGATCTCAAGCAGAAGTACTCCGAAGCTGAAGACATCCGATTTTACTGAATACAACTCTTCCATAGCATATTCTGGAGCCATGTAACCACTAATTGCAAGACAAAAATGGTTGACATATATTAGAGTTTAAATAACAAATATATACTTTTCTGTTGTCTATTTAAAGATAGGGTTAATTACATAAGTTGAAACAAATAATTGGAACTTAAGATTAACAATATTAGATAGAGGTTTTTGTATAAGTTGAAACTTACTAAGTGCCAACAATTCTTTTGGTATTTCCTTCAGTTTGATCATCAACTCCAAACATTCTAGCCATCCCAAAATCTGATATTTTCGGGTTCATGTTGCTATCTAATAAAATGTTGCTAGCTTTCAAATCACGATGTATAACTCTAAGCCTCGAATCTTCATGGAGATACAAAATTCCTCGAGCAATTCCTCCAATTATCATGGTGCGGCTCAACCAATCTAGTTGTTCTCGTTTTTCATGTTCTGTAAATTTATCAAGTTCAAGTAGTACTTTATGAAGTTATGAACTACAAAGAATTATATATGCTGACACAAACATATATGTATATTCATCAAATGATGTTCACATACCAAACAGAAAATAATCAAGGCTTTTGTTAGGCACATATTCATAAACAAGTAAGGTTTCTTCTCCTTCCAAGCAAAAACCTAAAAGCCTGACAAGATTTCTGTGTTGAAGCTTGGCTACCAACACAACCTCATTCTTAAATTCTTCTACACCTTGTCCAGAGCTTTTTGACAACCTCTTTACTGCTATTTCTTGGCCATCACTTAGCATTCCCTGTGATAAGGTATATAGGTGCTTTAGTTTATCCAACAATTTTGTTATGATCTAAGCAATTTATATATACTATACAAAGTTGTATTAGTAGAATGACTCATGAACTAATGCATTATATATTTGTTGGGTTATTACCTTGAAAACTGCACCGAATCCACCTTTGCCTAACTTGTTATCTTCGGAAAACTTATTTGTGGCAGTTTCGAGAGTTCCCAAATCAAATTGCAAGGACTCAGCCGTCCTCATATCTTTTGCATTGCAAAGAAAGTTATGATCTTATGCCAGACACATCAAAACAAATTCAAAATTTTCAGTTCTAACTTTTGGGTTTCATTTGTTTTCCCTTACCTTGCTGTTTGCCATTTTCTTGTTGCAAAGCCTCATCTTTCTTCTTTCTTTCTCTTCTGCCCGGGAGGCAGTAGCCCAATGCTACAAGGACCAGAGAGGCAACTAGAAGAGCAATTACGACACTCACAACAACAATGATAGTTATAGAGGAGTGTTTCTTTCTTCCTGCAGTAAGAACAGTTTGAGTTTTCTTGTCATAAAGCTCTTTTTGTACTTTTAAACTCACAATTTCCATTGATTAATTTAACTAGTTGAACATGTTTGTTTTCTGAATACTGTATTCTTTCCCTTCATAATATACTTACTCTTATCCACAAAATATGTATATAATGACCAATAAGATCGGAGGTCATACATATATCTAAATCTTGATTTTAAAATATAAAAAATGAATTAACAAAAGAACTGTTATTGATACTCTCAATCTAACCCTTGATTTAAAACTATAAAAAACGAATTAACAAGATAACTGTTATTGGTACTCTCATCGTTAAACACTACAACTGATGGCATAAATCTTTTTTACGTGCACAAGGTACTTTACCTATAGGTAATCGCGAATTTGGTAGTAGAGTACTTGGAGGAAGAGCCTCTGGCGTGGGAGGATGCTGTGCGTGGGTCCAATTGATGGCGTAAAAGAGGGTATTATTGTACCAAACATTACAACTGGGGTATACCCATCGTGCCCCTCGGAATTCCGATAGACGTAATATTTCTTCTGTAGCATTTGCTAGACACCGTTTGCAATCTGAAGCGGAGAGGTCCGGCGTGCACTGCGCAAGGCTGTACACCGTCTCATTTGACCCCTTAACTTTGGCTTCTTTGGTTGCAAAGTGTTTGCTGTTATTGGCAATCTCAGTGGTTAGCTCATGCAAACTAGTTGCTACTACCTGGCCATATCGGCTTTGCCCTGTTTCATTAACCTCGCTGTTCCACAAGCCCGCTGCAAGCAAAATGTTCATGGAGAAAAGTAATGTCTCATTCGAGTAGCGTACCATGCATTGGTCGTACCATATGATAACCTCTTTTCCATCTGGGCAGCGTTGTGGTGCCTCCATGATTGCTTCGGCCACGCAATCTTTGCAAACGTTGGTAGAGACATCACCGCGACATAGAAACATCCCATATGCCTTTTCAGTTGAGTTTCGGCCAACGGTGGCAGTGTAAAATCCGGTGTCAGTACGTGTTGCGTTCGAGGAAAGGGATTGGAGAAGTTGACGGAGATTATGTTGGAAGCTGTCGGGGTCGGATTCGTATACTTCGGCGGGGGTGAAAGTGGTATTGTCTGGGCAGCGATGGCTGAAGTAACGAACTGCTTCACTTCTAGCGATCAAACTCATGAGAAACAGAAAAGGGATCGTAGACATATTCCTCATCATCTCCCCCTCGCTCTTAATTACAAATGTTGATCATATATTCCTAAGTTTAACAATTAGTGATTGTTTGAGGTAATTAGATGGCAATTGCAAATTCGCAAGCATGGCTTGTTGACCCTCGAGTCAACCATAACGTGTGATTCGTGAGAAAACAATTAGCACACATTTCAATCAATTTTGATGTACGCTTTACTAAATTGCAGCTTCTTAGAAATTGATTCATTGGAAACTTCAACATGATTTGAGTGATAAAATCAATTGGCACCTATAGGTGGACGAGGACCAGGTGCTCTAGGTAATGATGTGACGTTTTGGAGGAGTTGAAATTTTTTGCACCCATCTTTGCGGAGCAGTTCGTCTGTCCTCCTGTTATGCTGACTGTACCATTTCTTTTTATTTAGACGGTTACGGTTAAATCATATTAATTTTTTATATTAATTTTTTTTATAGAAATAATAAGATAAAAAATAATAAAAATATAAAAAATTGAAATAACTTAACCGTGACGGCACAAATAGGAGTAGATAGGAAGAGAATCGTACGGCAGACAATCTGCCTCCATCTTTGCCTGTGCACCTCTGTGCCTTGCTTAATTGAGCGACACCTGTCTTTTTACTAACTACAACCAACACTGTTAACTTGCCAATATTTAAAATAATAAAAAAATAAACCAAATATTCAAGAAAAAAAATTAAGAAAACAACCCTAGCACCCTAAAAAGTAGCCTCTGTTCATAAATTATTTTCGACGCCATGCCCAATTTTCTCTGGTCTTTTCCCCTTTCTCAATTCTCTTTCCATGTTCTGCAATTCCTGCGATTCATGACCGTTAGGTTGGTTTTAAGTCAACCTCTTCTCTGGTCATTGCCGGCGAGATTGTCCGTAGCTTTCACATTGAAATTTTTATCGGTGAGTTTATGAACAGAGACACTGCAAAATTAAAGCCCTACCTCTCGTACTCCCCCCGTCGCTCTGTAATCTGTATGCATTAGGTTTCAAAATCGCAGGCCATAGCTTCGGACTGCTGCGACATCAACCTCGGCGGCCGACTGGTACCGCGAAATGTACTATTTTGGAACCGAATGAAGGAAAATGAGTAAAAATCAACGATTTTGTTTGATTTGGCGGTGAGGGGTTCGATCGATTATTCGATATCGAATCTGAATCCTAAATATGGTGCGGCAATTTTGAGAGAGTGGGAAACGGCCTCTTTGGCAGCGATGTGGAGGAGAAGAAGTACGGCGGCGGGTATGGTGGTTGACTGATGCGGTCGAGTGGTGGCTGTCGTCTGGGTTGGGGATGAAAGTGGCTGATAGGTATTTTTCAAAAAATTTCTTGAATATTTTGTTTATTATTTTTTATTATTTTAGATATTGTCAATTTAACAGTGTTAGTTCTAGTTAGTAGAAGGACAGGTGTCATTCAATTAAGCAAGGCACAAAAGGGCCAGAGGCAAAAATGATGCAGAAAATTTCAACTCTCCTCCTCCGCCTAAAGCCTAAGGGTGCGTTTTTTGCACCAGACCGTCTCGGACTAGACTAATTGCAGAGACTAAGCTGGACTAACTTAGTGAAGTATTTGGTGCAATGTCGGACTAAATTATTTTTTGAATAAAATATTTTGTCATTTTTTTCTTTTTTTTTCTCTCATTTTCTTTCCAGAGGCTTGTGGTCTCTTATTTTTCTCTTCCTTCTGAATCTCAAATCTTTATTTTCCTACTATCCCCGCAGGTGCTTCTAGTCCCTTACTTCAAATCCCTATTTTTTCCCTAATTTTTTCCATCCCTCTCCCTCTTTTTCTTCCCTCTCCAGCTTTGCCTTCTCAATCTCAAACCAGATTCCAAATTCTTAATGTTGCTGTGATTCTCCTGCACCTAAGCTTCCAAGCTGGACATCAATTGGAAAATCAGAATCAGAGCAAGCTCAGGTGCAACAAACACAAGATCCACCTATTCGGTCAAATTGAGCGAGCTCCAAGTCTCGGGAATTGAGGGCTTCAGCTATTCAAATAGGAAGAACCAAATAACGTTGGGGATCCGGAGAAGGAGCTTGCTGAGGTGGACGACGAGGGAGGCTCTGGATTCTTCAACGGTTAGGAGGGACGGGAAGAAATATATGAGATTGTGGGAGATGAGAGGTGATGAGGAGGAGAAGGCGAGGGAGGAGGCCGTCGACGACACTCTCTCGCAGGATGAGCGAGGATCTCTCTCGCAAGAATGCATGAGGTCTTACGAATCCGGGCGTTTTTGGGGTGCTTCGCTAGGAACTCCTAGCGAGGGGTTTAATCCGTGCGAGTCGGATCTAATCCCATTAAACCTAATCTTTGTCCATACCAAATATCAGACTATAGTGTAGTCTAGTCCAATCTCACCTAAGAAGGTCAAACAAACACCCCCTAAAGGTACTAATTAATTATCTAATTCAAATCATGTTTAAATTGCAAACATTAAATTTTGGCTGATGTTATTAGCATTTCAAAATAGTTATTGTTCACTCCTCTTCGCATGATAATTGTGTTGAAATAATATCTGGTAAATGTTTTGGTGCATCTTGAACACGACCACTTAGTATTATTATTTTATTTATTTATTAATACACTCTAAAATTGAGACGTATCAACCATATTTTGTACTGATACATACATATTTAATTTGGATAATGTTAGAGATAATAAATTTATAGATAAAATTTGCAAACTAAATGATATGTTAGTAATAGAAAATGAGCTCGTTTATCAACGCGTAAGTAATAGTTCAATCATCAACTTTTATAACATTTAGTTTACAAAATTTTATCTATAAATTTAGTGTCTCTGTCATTACTCATTTAATTTACCTCCAAAACGAGTTGAAATTTTTTGCACCATTTTTGCCCGTGGCCCCTTAATTGAATGACACCTGGCCATAAACTCTATCTGGTCCATTTCCAGCGGAAGTATTGTACAGCTTGGAAACAGAAGGATTTGAAGGCAATGAATTGAAAAGGCTGTGGAGGTTTTTGAAACGTACTATTTTCGACTTTAGACATCATAAACCATCAACTAATAGTAACATATGCTTTGGATTTTGTGGGTTTTTATTTATTTATTTATGTTACATATGGGATTAGCATGTCCCATAGGTCACACAACTAAAATAACTTCATTGCCTAGCCTGCTCTCCATATGTATGTATGCCTAATATTTGGACAGATCGAATTGAAATTATGAGTTTCATTTTCATTCAATTCCATCATAAAAAAATAACAATCAAAAATCAAAACTTCAACATCCATCTTGATTGAAAAAACTTTGAATTTCAAAAAAGTTGGTATCTTACATTTGAAAAATAGTTCAACTTTTGAATATACCCAACATCTTGAAAGAATTTTTTACATCATACCATGTGGTTATTAGATTTTATTTATTCCATCATAAAGTTAATCATTGTGGCGAATTTTAGTTTGACACCACAATATATTTCAAATATCGTAAATAATTAGAATTTTAAGATACATCCCAATTTCGATCCAAATTATTTGCAAATTTTGAATGTAAAATTCCATTCGATTGCAACAAAGTTGAAATTTTTCACCTCAATCTTTGGTCAGAACTGGTTGAAATTGAAATTTTCAATCCAACTTGCACTTGTTCTAAATAACTATTGGTTTGGACTTTCAAGCCCAAGACACAATGTTGGTCCAACGCAAATCCGGGCGGACGAAAATGCCCTCCATTATAAAATTAAAATCCCTTCCGGTCAAGCACCGTGGATACTCGGTTTCAAATACAAACGGGCAACAGTGCGCGCTTTCCCTCCTCGGACCAGTTAAGGGCAATCGCTCTTAGAAGACTTGTGAAAATGTCTCCGTTGCGCTTTGGAAATAGTTACAGTTCCTTCGTGCCTTCGGCTTCGTCTGGTATTCCCCGAACCTGCTTGTGAAAATGTCTCTTAGACAACACCTATTTTGTCATTAACTGCCATTTCTGCACTTGCTCTGTTTTTCAAGAACAGAGGACTGTGCTCCGACTGGTCATCCGGAATTCCGACAATAGAGAGAGAACGAGAGGGAGTGAGATGTAGCTGAGCTGAGCTGTTGAAGACATACTAGTTATTAAATTTCTTTTCATTATTTATCCTAGTATTAATTAAAGTTTGTAGCAATGGTTCTTTTGAGGAAACACTGTTCTATAATACCCTACAAAATAAAGGGCTTAAAGGGGAAAATATGAACGGAATTATTCTCTAAAATAAAGGGTTAAAGAGAAAAATATGAACGGAATTAACGGAGTTATAAAAAACAATCATTGTTACAGATTGTAAGTTCTGGGACCAATATTCTAATTAACTTGAAATATATAATAAGTATGTAAAATAACACCACTCAAGTCATACTGGTAGTATATATACAGTATATATTATTAAAAATTCTGGAGATTCGAGATTAGGGAGTGCATGGTAACTAACATTTACCCTATACAAATGACAAGGTGAAAGAAAAGCTGTAAAGACTATAGAATTGTCTCTAATGCAGCAAAGTGCCTTTAACGGAAGAGCTTCCAATGATATTAACCTTATTGTGTTATCGGTCTCAACGAGGAACATCGATAGAAATCGTCAAACCATTGGCTGAGAAATCTTGAGCACGCACTTGATCATGGTGATCAACATATCTCCCTGTAAAGAAGGCTGGTTTCTCAGGTCTGGAAAGACTTATAGTTTCAGTTTTTAACATATGAACAACTGATGACATGGTCGGCCTGTTGTTTGCATCCTCTTGAACACACAATAATCCAATGTGGATGTACCTCAAAAATTCATTTGGACTGCATGAATCTTTTAACAAGGGATCCATCAACTCCAAACCTTTCGTTTCATTCCATAATTGCCAAGCCTGCAATCAATATCTCTCAAGGATGTAAGTCCTCCTCCAGTTTTGATAGCTACATTAATTAAGCTCACGAATATTTTGTATAAGTATTCCAAGTAAAGAACTTACATAACCTATAAGAGTAGGTCCACAATTAGTGTGATGAAAGCCTAAAAAGTTCCTTCTCCTCGTTATGATCTCAAGCAGAAGTGCTCCGAAGCTGAAGACATCCGATTTTACTGAATACAACCCTTCCATAGCATATTCTGGAGCCATGTAACCACTAATTGCAGGACCAAAATGGTTGACATATATAAGAGTTTAAATAACAAACATATACTATTCTGTTATCTATTTATAGATAGAGGTAAGTACATTAGTTGAAACAAATAATTGGAATGTAAGATTACTAGTATTGGATAGAGGTATTTGTATAAGTTGAAACTTACTAAGTGCCAACAATTCTTTTGGTATTTCCTTCAGTTTGATCATCAACTCCAAACATTCTAGCCATCCCAAAATCTGATATTTTCGGGTTCATGTTGCTGTCTAATAAAATGTTGCTAGCTTTCAAATCACGATGTATAACTCTAAGTCTCGAATCTTCATGGAGATACAAAATTCCTCGAGCAATTCCTCTAATTATCATGGTGCGGCTCAACCAATCTAGTTGTTCTCGTTTTTTATGTTCTGTACATTTATCAAGTTCAAGCAGTACTTTTTGAAGTTAGGAACTACAAAGAATTATATTTACTGACACAAACATACATGTCTATTCATCAAATGATGTTCACATACCAAATAAAAAATAATCAAGGCTTTTGTTGGGCACGTATTCATAAACAAGTAAGGTTTCTTCTCCTTCCAAGCAAAAACCTAAAAGCCTGACAAGATTTCTGTGTTGAAGCTTGGCTACCAACACAACCTCATTCTTAAATTCTTCTACACCTTGTCCAGAGCTTTTTGACAACCTCTTTACTGCTATTTCGTGGCCATCACTTAGCATTCCCTGTGATAAGGTATATATAGGTGCTTTAGTTTATCCAACAATTTTGTTATGATCTAAGCAATTTATATATACTACACAAAGTTGTATTAGTAGAATGACTCATGAACTAATGCATTATATATTTGTTGGGTTATTACCTTAAAAACTGCACCGAATCCACCTTCTCCTAACTTGTTATCTTCGGAAAACTTATTTGTGGCAGTTTCGAGAGTTCCCAAATCAAATTGCAAGGACTCAGCCGTCCTCATATCTTTTGCATTGCAAAGAAAGTTATGATCTTATGCCAGACACATCAAAACAAATTCAAAATTTTCAGTTCTAACTTTTGGGTTTCACGAGTTCTTTTCCCTTACCTTGCTGTTTGCCATTTTCTTGTTGCAAAGCCTCATCTTTCTTCTTTCTTTCTCTTCTGCCCGGGAGGCAGTAGCCCAATGCTACAAGGACCAGAGGGGCAACTAGAAGAGCAATTACGACACTCACAACAACAATGATAGTTATAGAGAAGCGTTTCTTTCTTCCTGCAGTAAGAACAATAATATGTCATGTTCACTTTCACATACCTTCCACATTCATCAAAACAAAAACGATTAATATGTCATGTTCATTTACTTATTCTTATCCACTTAATATCTATCTAATGGCCGATAAGATCGTAGGTCCTACGTATATCTAAATCTTGATTTAAAAATATAAAAAACAAATTAACAAAATAACTGTTATTAGTACACTCATCAGTATACAGTTTCTTCCTCATATTCGTAGTAGAGAAGAGTGCATGATGACTTTTTTATGTGCACAAGCACAAGGTACTTTGCCTATAGGTATCATCATTGGGTGGTGAACGTGAATATAGTAGTAGAGTACTAGGAGGAGGAAGAGCCTCTGGCGTGGGAGGATGCTGTGTGCGGCTGTCCAATTGATCGCTTAAAAGTGGGCATCATCGAACCGAACATTACAACTGGGATATAGAAATCGTCCCCCCTGGGATACCGTTGAAACTATTCTTCTGCAGCTTTTGCTAGACACCGTTTGAAATCTGAAGCGGAGAGATCCTGCGTGCACTGCGCAAGGCTGCACACAGTCTCATTTGACCCTTTATTGGCAGCCCCAGTGGTTAGCTCATGCACATTAGTTGCGACTACCTGGCTATATCGGCTTGGTTTATTATCCCCGTACCAATCGCCCGCTGAATGCAAAATGTTCATGGAGAAAAATAATTTCTTATTTGAGTAGCGTACCATGCACTCGTCGTACCATATGATAACCTCTTTTCCATCAGGGCAGCGTTGTGCTGCCTCCACGTTTGTTGTGACATCCCACATCGTCAGGGGAGTGATCCTTAAATGTATATTCTCATCCTTACCTAGCACGAGGCCTTTTGGGAGCTTACTGGCTTCGGGTTCCATTAGAACTCTGAAGTTAAGCGAGTAACGCACAAGGGCACTCCCATTGGGTGACCCACTGGGAAGTTCTCGTGTGAGTTCCCAAAAATAAAACCGTGAGGGCGTGGTCGGCCCAAAGCAGACAATATCGTGCTACGGTGGTGGAGCGGGTCCGGGATGTGGTGGACCCCGGGTCGGAATGTGACAATTTGGTATAAGAGCCAATCCCTGGCCGGAAGTGTGCCGACGAGGACGTCGGGCCCCTAAGGGGGGTGGATTGTGACATCCCACATCGTCTAGGGGAGTGATCCTTAAATGTATATTCTCATCATTACCTAGCACGATGCTTTTTGGGAGCTCACTGGCTTCGGTTTCCATTGAAACTCCGAAGTTAAGCGAGTAGCGCACAAGAGCACTCTCATGATGGGTGACCCACTAGGAAGTTCTCATGTGAGTTCCCAAAAACAAAACCGTGAGGGCGTGGTCGGCCCAAAGCGAACAATATCGTGCTACGGTGGTGAAGCGGGCGCGGGATGTGACATTTGTGATGACCACGCTCTTTGCATACGCCGGTAGAGACATCAACTCAACTTGACATAGAAACATCCCGTAGGCATTGAAACAAACTGAATACTAGTGCTAGTTGCTTGCATATGTCACAAGTATGGTTGTAAACATCACTCTAGCAAGTATTGGTTGAAGTGATTTTCTCAACCATACTCTAGTCTTCCATACCTTGTCACTCACTTGGGTCTTTTGTCAATCTTTCTTCCTTGGTTCTAGGAACCTCTTTACTTGTTATTAATATTTGTCTTGTCCACTTGTTAGGACTGATTTGGTAGTGAGGTATGGCTGTTAGCCTTCCTCTTGTAGTCTTCTTTTAGGCTCTCTATAAGAGTTGTCTTTCACTCTTGTAATGAGAATGAGATATACAATACAAAATTTAAAACCAAAACTCAACAGTACGTGTGGCGTTGGAGGCAAGGGATTGGAGAAGTTGACCGAGATTATATTGGAAGCTGTCGGGGTCGGATTCGAATACTTCAGCCGGGTGAAAGTGGTAGTGTTTGGGCAATCATGGACGAAGTAACCAACTGCTTTCACTACTAGTGATCAAACTCAAGAGAAACAGAAAAGGGATCGTAGACATATTCCTCATCATCTCCCCCCCCTTGCCCTTAATTAGAAATGTTGATCTTATATTCAGAAGTTAACAATTAGTGATTATTTCAGGTAATTAGATGGCAATTGTAAGCATGGCTGGTTGACCCTGGAGTCAAGCATACTGTGTGATACATGAGAAAAACGTGCCACAAAGCCAAAAGTACTACAAGTTTGGCTTCAGCTAGCTAGTGTGGATCAGGCCTGGCCTAGGGCAGACGGTGCAACTGTCCAGGGTCCAGAATTTTATGGGGCACCAAAATTTGCTATACTAACAAATATGGGGATATATAAGAAAATAAATAAATAAATAAAAATTTGCAAACCCAGAAGTCGCGTCTTCTGAGTCTGACTCTTCTCTTTGTGTTCCTTCTTCGCAACTCGGAAGTCGCGTCGTGACACCTCACAGATCATAGAGTCATTATTAGGTATTATTCTATAGGGCAAAAGACTATTTACTACACTCATGTTTCATGGTTTTCAACATTTAGTACATCATTTTTTTTCGTCCCAGAGTCATACCTAAAGTGTAAATTTTGGGACAGTTTCATACATCCGTTAGTCAAACTGTTAATTCTCCCGTTAAGTGATGACGTGGCGCCCATGTGGACAATGACTGGGCGCCACGTGTCATTAAAAAATATTAAATTATTATTATTATTATTATAAATATATATATATATAATAATAATAAAAAACATGTCCTTTCCCACCCCGACCCCCCCTCCCTTCTCTCTCCAACCCCCAACCCTTGCACCTTCCCCCACCCCGAAACTGGACTCGACAAAATACCCTTCTCTTATTTGCACCTACCCAACCCCAACCTCTGCACCTTCCCCCACCCCGAAACTGGACTTGACAAAATGCAAGATCCAGCCAACCCGAAACCGGATCCGAGCTCCAGCTCTCAAGACGCATGGCGTAGCCGTTGCCAGACGCAACTCCGAGCGCCCCGTTCCGGGGCTCCTACCACCGTCGAACCCAATCCGAGATCCATTTTCTGATCCCGACAACCTGGATCTGCTCTAGGACCCGTTCGAAGCCCGTCCTGCAGCTTCGAGGAGCTGGGCGGCTCTGAGGACGAAATCTTCGGCACCTACTGGACATGGAGAAGCTCGAATCCAAACTCGATGATGGACCCTCTAATCGACTGTGCTTGGGAGAGAGAGGTGAAAAGGGAGGGTGCTTGGGAGAGAGAGGTGAAGAGGGAGGAATGAGGGGGATCGGGGAAGAGGGACAGGGGGTGGGGTTGGGTTGGGGTGCAGGATAATGAGGAGGAAGATGGAGTGGGGTTAGGAGAGGAATGGTGGAGGAGGTGGTGGTTGTGGAGAAGGGGGGATAAAAATGGGGGAGAGAAAAGGGGGAGCCGAAGAGAATGTTGCAGAGGGAAGAAGGAAGGGAGGTGGAAGACGGGTTAATTTACTTGATTTGGATGTGCAGTGGGGGAATATAGGGGGTGGGGGAAGGTGCAGAGGTTGGGGGTTGGGTAGGTGCAGAGAAGAGAAGGGAGAGAAAAGGGAGGGGGTCGGGGTGGGGAAGAAGATAGGGTTTTTTTTTATATAATAATAATAATAATTTAATATTTTTAATGACACGTGGCGCCCAGTCATTGTCCACATGGGCGCCACGTCATCACTTAACGGGAGAATTAACAGTTTAACTAACGGATGTATGAAACTGTCCCAAAATTTACACTTTAGGTATGACTCTGAGACGAAAAAAAATTGATGTACTAAATGTTGAAAACCATGAAACATGAGGGTAGTAAACAATCTTTTACCCTATTCTATATATATATTTTTTGGACGAGAGGTATTATTCTATATATTGGGTTTAATTTACTAATTTTTACAATATATGTTTGTAGGAATGATTGCGGTCTGGCCTCTCCTCCGATTTGGCCTCTTTCTTTTTAATGGATTTATTTTTTATTGTGGTTTGATAACGGATTTATGGCTCGATTTTGCAGCCAAATGTGAGACTGCATTTTGAGACGTCTGCAAAACCCGATTGGCGATTGCAAATTGCAAAACTCCTCTTCTACGAATTTCAGATTGGCATGGTTTTGCTAGCTTGGGTTGATAATATTAGGTATTTTTCATAATACATATTAGTAATTCTCTATTATATAGTTGGAACGATATGTGCAATGATAATTGATATGTTAATGATTTTTTTGGTATATATTGGGATGATAGGTTAGTATTTTTGATAATATATATTGGAATTATAATTTGATAATGAAAAATTTTCAAAATTAAAATTATTAAAACCAGTATGACTCAAGGTAGACTAAATAAAATTAGCAATTTTATGCATTTGGAGACTTGAATTATGATAATATAATTGATGATTTTACTTCAATAAATGAAGAAGATGATTTCTTAAAGGTTGACATTTTAAGAGAGTTTTGCTTGGAGTGGTTGAGTATGATTTTGCTTTTGATTGTTGGCAATGGCATTCAGGTATTATGTCCCCTTGTATGTTTTTTTCTTTGAAGTAATATAATATGAGTGTGAGGGTTTAGTCTCCCAACTTCGATTAGATTCCAACTCTCTTTAGATATTTATTTTAATATATGTTATTGTATTTTAAAAAAAAATAGAGCATATTTTCAACGTTCATCCTGGGCACCGAAAAACTCAGGATCGGCCCTGGTGTGGATGCATCACAAAGTATGTGCTATATTGCATTACGGAATTGGATCCATTCTGGACCTTGGTGTTCGGAACCTAGAGATCAAACAATCTGGACCACACATTGTGTGACAAAGAAATCGAACTTGTTGGTTTGTGTGAGGTAGGTCAGTGAAATGAGTTAATGAAAACCGTTGGTTTCAATTTGTGTAGTCTGGATTGTTTGATCCCTAGGCTCCAGAGACTATTGTCCGGAGTGGATCCAATTCCATTACAGCGCGATTAATCATTAATGTCGGTCAGTGTGAATACAATCACAAGTTGCTGCTCATCGTAGTTGAACCAATTTTTTTTTTTTTTTTTTTTTGTGAAAAGCAGGCCGTGCTTTGGTGGGGTATGGCTGGAGTTTGGTTTTTAATTCTATCCGGCATTTCCATCAATTTTGATCGATTTACAATCTATTAAATTTCAGCTTCTTAGAAATTGATTCATTGGAAACTTTGAACATGATTTGCACTATAAAATCAATTGGTACCTTTAGGTGCAGGAGGAGGAAGAGCCTTCGGTGCAGGCCCCGGTGCTGAGGTGGCGTTTTGGAGGTAAAAGGGATAAATTTCAAACCTAATGTTACAGCTCGGCATCAAAACTCGTCCCCCTTCACTTCCTTCACAACAGCTCGGCAATAGCGCCACGGCAAGCTTTAAACACCGGTTGCAATCCACTGCAGACAGATCCCATGTGCACTGTGCGACGCTGTACACAGAAAGAAACCTACTGATATTTGCCTGTTTCGTTGCAAACTTGTTGGCCGTATTAGTAGCCTCGGTGACCACCTCGTTCATACTCTCCCCCAGCACCTGGTTGAACCGATTCCATTCGGTTGCGTTCTGCGTGTTCCGCCAGTTGACGATCGGCAATTCGGACAAGGTAGATAAGGACTCGTTTGAGTAGCGTAGCATGCAGTAGTCGTACCATACAATTACATTTATTCGGGAGGGACAGCGTTGAGCTGCCATTATGCTTGCGGCAGTCACGCAATCTTTGCAAACGTCGGTAGAGACATATCCTTGGCAGAGAAAGAGGCCGTAGGCCTTTTCCGTAGAATTTAAGCCCGCTGTGATGTTGTAAAAGCCGGTGTCATGGGCAGCGGGAGAGGTAAGGGTGTTGAGGACTTTGTTGAGATTGGATTGGAAGCTATCGGTGGAGGGAGAGTACCAGCCTGTGTTGGAGGTGAAAGTGTTTGTGTTTGGGCAGATAATGTCTAAAAATTCACCGGTTTCATTACTGGTGATCAAACTGAGCAAGCTAAGCATGGAGATAAACAACAAAAGGATCATGGACATCTTCATCAGCATCCCCCCTTGCTCTTAATTAATTAGGATTCCTAAGGTTTTAAATATCAGTTTTTTATGAAAATATCGATATTATAATTTACGAAAACAACGATGGATAATTTATATATATATACTTTCCGTGAAGATGAAAATTGCAAAAGACATTGAATCAGACAACACCAGGTCCTTGGCCCTAGAGTGAACGGCAATGTATGCTGTACAAGGGGGGCCACAAAGCAAAATTTCCTAGCTAGCTCTTGTTTTTCTTTTTATGCATAGAAATATGAAAGTAAAAGAGTCCAGGTCCGTTAAAAGATAAACATTATAATGATTTATAAAAGGTTAAGCTACACCTTATATTGTCAATTGATTTTATGATAAACTTCGTAAAGATTCATTAAATTCCATGTGTTGAAAAGTATCCCACTCCTGTGTTGTGATCAACTGCGTTGGAAAGAAATACAAAATTTATAGTTCCAAAAAATAAAAAATAAGTAAGTAAGAAAGAAAAAATATAGTTAACTAACAGTTTGTCTATCTGAGTTGCCACAAACACTCTCTTAGGCCTGATTTTTTATCGGATCGGATAAAAAATATGTGTCCAATTCCAATCCAAAAAGTTTTGGAATCGCGTATCATTTCCAATCTTGGAATCGGAATTTCAAAATTTCATAAACTCATTCCAAATTTGGTATTTTCGGAATCGGATTATTTTAAAATTTCAAAATTATGGGAGTTGTATGACTTCATCTGTACCAAGATAAAAAATAGGAAAATTTCCAAAAATAACCAATTTTCTTAATCTTAGGACTGAAATATAACAAACTTAATATGCACACACCATGCATAACAATAAGACATAAATAAGATTTTGCCTACAACTGAAAATGACCTAATTGCATCAACATGAGCCAAAGCCCACTACGAGTGAAGCGGGTTTCTTTACGATATTTGGGGAATAATTTTTTTAAGGTTTGTTTATGGATTTTGATTTCCAATTTCAATATTTATGAGTATTAATTTATGGGTTCGTATGTTTTATTGCTGCTAGGTTTCTTGGCTTTGCCTGTATTTTGTGAGTTCCTATGTTCTATGACTGGGGTCAAATATTTCTTAGCTTTGCCTTCAATTTTCTAGAAAACTATACAGCATATGCACACGAAATGCACATCACATGCACATGATATGCTCATAGATCTGAGCTCAAAACCCAAAAACCCAGAGCTCACAGCTCTCACTTTGAAATTAGAAAAATGACGTCATCACTTGTGAGTTTTTACATTTTATATGTGAGTATTTTCGTTATTTTGCTTTTGTGCATGGTGTAGGGGTGGACACTTGGAACCGAAAACCGAAACTGAAACATGAATCGAATAGGACCGCACCGAACGGTTTGGTTTTGCGGTTTTGAAACTGAACCGCGGCAAAGAAAACGGTTTGGTTTCGGTTTTGGGTTTTCGAAACCGTACCATATATTGAATGTTTTTGCTGCATTGTTGTTGTTGTTTTTGCTGCACTTGTGGGATTCTGGACAAATCTTTATGTCATGAGAGTGAAAATTGCTTTGGCAGATAAGGGAGTCCATTACCTCTATTTGGAAGAAGAACATATTCTCCATAAAAACAAGAGCCCTTTGCTTCTTAAAGTCAACCCAATGCATCAGAAAGTTCATGTCCTTATTCATAACGATATTGGCGCGGCTCAATCAGATTCATGAGACCAACCATAACATATGTTCCTACGTACATGCAGATGCAGTAGTAAGCAGTAAGCAGTCTTCTTCTCTGAGTGAAATCGAGCCAACATCACGGTAATTATTTCAATAAGGTAATTATATATACGCAAAACACTATATTTTTCCTGCATGCTGCATCAACTATATATAGAATTATTTAGCAAATGAAGAAAACAAAGAAGTTGAAGAGGACTGACTATTGAGGAGGATATATATATTGATAATGATGATGGTGAAATTGAGGGCAGAGGGTGTAGTGAAAGCAATGAAAAGAAAATTGGGGATGTCATGGATCAATATTTAAGGAATGAAGAGAGAGAGAGAGAGAGAGAGAGAGAGAGAGAGAGAGAGAGAGAGAGAGAGAGAGAGAGAGAGAGAGAGAGAGAGAGAGAGAGAGAGAGAGAGAGAGAGAGAGAGAGAAGCATATTGCAGTTGCAGGGTGCTGGTGGTGTATTAAAAACCCGCAAATAGATGTATATTTTAAATTGTACATTTTTTTCTCAAAAACTGAACCGAAACCGTTTGAAACGCACCGAACCGAACCAAACGATTTGGTTTCATTTTGGTTTTGGCTTCAAAACCACACCGCAAAAAGTTTCGGTTTCGATTGCGGTTTCATTCGAAACCGCACCGAACTGCACCGCGCCTATCCCTAGCATGGTGTGCATGGATGGTTCCTATTTCAGCCATAAGATTAAGAAAATAAGTCATTTTTGGCAATTTCCCTAAAAGATATGCCATCTCTGATTTAGGTGAAGGTTGTTCCACCTAAGGCCATGGAAATGAGGGTAAAGGTCAAATATACCTCAGTTTATCACACTGAACTCTACTTCTGCCGAAGGTCAGCAATAATAGCTACTACATACACATAATATGCATAATATATATATATATATATATATATATATATATATATATATATATGATTTTATATGATTAAGCTTTGAGAATTGCAGATTTGTAAACTATGAGTAGAGTTTTCCAGGCACATTTACTTCGAGTGAATACATTGTTGTTCATTCTGGCAGTCTTTCCAAAACCAAGCCCCTTGCTCAGTTGGACAAAGTTTGCATCCTTAGTTGTGTGCCATACCAACATGTTTGGTGTCGTACTCAATGCTTTAGAGCCTTGAATTATGCATCCTCAACTAATACTACATATTAAATCATTTGCATTATACTGTTTGGGTTCCCCTCTCAATGTAGCAAAACGAAAAATTATCCTCAGTTGTTGTTCATTGGCCTCGCTGTAAGTTTGGACAAACTTTGTTGATCCCAAATTCTTTGTTCTAATAAATTGCATTTATTTTCTTTTCCGTATTTATACTGATACATGCATGATCTAGGCTACTAAAGGTGGAAAAATTTCTGAGGCACCGCTGAGTATTGGGGTGGAGTCGATGGACTTGAAGCCTAAGAGGTTTGACGAAGGTATTTATTTTTTATTTTTTATGTTTTGATTTGGTTTAACAGGTAATTTAGTGGGAAAACATAGAAACATATTTTTGCTTAAACATTCTTTCCCTGGCCATAACTAAGAAATTCGGAGTAAATGAATTTGTGAATTCGAGTGACAATGACAAACCAGTGCAAAAGATGAAAAATGATTCGCTATTGTTATTATGTGTTGGACATGAATCAACATAGATAGTTAAGTTGTAACTTTAACTTATATTTTTATTTTCTTCTGCTTCTCATCTACGCAAGTCTACAATGTACATACAGCTAAGGAAAAGACCAAGACATCAACAAGTGCAGAAGCTCCTGATAAGACTAATTGCAGATAGCACTACAAATGAGCACTACAATTTTAAGCTTGATGTTGGTATGTTATTTCCACTCCATCTCATCTTTTTTTTTTTAATGTTAGTTTAATTTTCAAATCTTTTGTACATATCAAGTAATTCTCCATATAATTAAATAATGACCCTTTTTTTTGTGTGTCTCTTTTTCACTCCTCCATCAATTCATTGGTTAAATAGATTGAAAATTTTTAATTTTTTATATTGAATTCTTACTGATTCCAATTCTTAATATATAGCAAGAGAAAAATTATAGACAAAGCAAAAAATAACATGATGACCAAGAAAAAGATGGTCATTCCCAAACAAGCAAGACCAAAAGATTGACCAGGGAAAATCATAAACACTGAGCAGATGTGCGGTGCCAAGCTTCTGATATGGACATGTAAATTTTTCGTATTTGAAGGATTTTGATACTATGAACTTCTGTACATGAATATAGCTTTCATAGCATCTCTATCTTTATAACAGTGAGGAATTGCACATTGACTATCTCTATCTTATGTATATAAATCTAACTTCAATAAATTCTGTTTTATGTATGTACATATTATCAAAATATTTTAAACATCCGTAGCAACGCGCGGGCACTTTTGCTAGTTGTACATATACTAAAATTCAATTTTCTGGCACTCTTCATTAAAAGTGAAAGGGCAAAAATACCCTCGATTTCTTCTTTGCTCTGTGTCCTGTTCCCACTTTTCTACAGTGGAAAGTCGGCTATGCTCTTCCCAGCCATGCGTCTCTCATCGTTTGTTTCTCTGCTTCGACCGCATCTTTTTTGCTTTTACCCTTCCTCTTCGTTTTTCACCTACATTAGTCTGCGATTTTCTCCCTCTTCGTCAGCCCGTCTTTTGCTCTCAAATCCTTTCTTTTACTTTCGCAAAATAGTCTCACAAGAGATCCTGCGTTTGATTTTTAATTTTTTAATTTTTTTTTTTTTGGGATTTGGTTTCCAGTCTCTCCCGGTATTGAATCCTTTGCTATTCGGCGTTTTGTTCTCATCTTGCCATCGTCGGGGCAAGAACTTTAAGTTTAGTTTGTTCTCAATGTTTTATCGTCATTTTGCTATCTCTAGTGTTTTGTGAAATTATTGACAAAGAAATTATATTGAACTTGGTTAAGTTTTAAAACAGCTACGTGTAATTTTCGATTCTCAGTTTGTATTTGTTTGAAAGAAACCCTGAAAATTGGTTTTCTCTCTGTGTTCTCAATTGATTCAAAGCATAGCATTAGAAAAAATATGTAATTATTGGGGGTTTTTGTTTTTGGTGGATTTAGAGTTTTGTCTAAGTTTTATTATATTGGAGTTGAATTTGGTTGCTCCTTGGCTGTGGGGACTGGGGAGAGAGGTATGGTGCGTCATTTGGTGAAGAAAGGTTGGGGAAAGAGACAGGGGGTGTAAGGAGTGTGGTTGCAGATGAGAACTATCAATTTTCTGTCTTTTCAATTTCTACAGAGCACCCATTTCCTTCCTGCAAATGGGTCTTACAAACTTCCACTCGGTTCTATCAATTTTGTTAGAATCAACAATTCTGCGGAGCATTTTTGCAGTGAATTTCAGCGATACATTTGCCTAATTAGTTTGCAATTTATTGGTATTTTAAAAAAGTTCAAAAATTAACTCACACATTCTCCACAAGCACCTGATTCTTCAAAATTTTTCAAAAATGGTATTTTCTGAATGTGTTTTCTTTATCTTTTGGTCAAAAAATATATCAGATTAAAGTTTAAGATGAATTCCACTTTACTCAGAATCCGACAATTGTTTCTTCCACAACACCCAACTTTAAAAGTCTTTGTGTGAATTGTTTATCTAACTTTTGATTTTGAGATAAGATTCATGCTTAAAAGATAATAATTGTTCAAAAAGTGAGTGTGAGATTTTATACTTTGTGTGAATTGTCTACCTAGCTTTTGATTTTGAGATAAGATTTATGCTTAAAAGATAATAATTGTTCAAAAAGTGAGTGTGAGATTGTAGAATTATCAGTGAGATGGGCCATACGGCCCACTTTCAACAACAACGATATTGTTCCCACATTGTTAATTACCACCTGCATAATCCGTCAAATGCCTCGGTATTAGTTAGAGTGGGGTTAAGATATTTAAACTCTTACTTATCTTTTACTACGACCGATGTGGGATTCAACACGTCCCCCTCACGTGGGATCCAATTAGTAGGTCATATGTGGAAGATCCACACATCGGCAATCATGTGGAGCCAAGATGACTCACCCTACACAAAGGGCCAAATGACCCACCATCATCTCGCGGGGCCAAGGGGACCCATCCATCATGTGGCAGTACAGTACGAGCCTGCTCTCTGGCTCTGATACCATGTAGAATTATCAGAGAGACAAGCCATAAGACCCACTTCCAACAACACCGATATTGTCTCCAACTTGGTAATTATCATTTGCACAATCCGTCAGGTGTGGGGTTTTATCACAAAAGGTCTCGGTGTTAGTTAGAGTGGGGTTATGATATTTAAACTATTACTTATCTTTTACTACAACCGATGTGGAATTCAACACGCCCCTTCACGTGGGACCCAATTAGTGGGTCACAAGTGAGAGATCCACACATCGGCAACAACGTGGAGACAAGGGGACTCACCCTACACACGGGGCCAAGGGACCCACCATCATCGCGCGGGGCCAAGGGGACCTACCCATCACGTGGTAGTACAATACGGGCCCGCTCCCTGACTCTGATACCATGTAGAATTATCAGAGAGACGGGTCATACGATCCACTTCCAACAACACTGATATTGTCCCCAACTTGGTAATTATCATCTGCACAATTTGTCAGGTGTGAGGTTTTATCAAAAAATGCCTCGATATTAGTTAGAGTGGGGTTAGGACATTTAAACTATTACTTATCTTTTAGTACGGTCGATGTGGGATTCAACAGAGATGACTCACCTCTACCCTACCATTATTATTTGTCTAGCTACCCCATAGTCTTCATGGTTCATTAGTTTTCTTTTGTCAATATTTAACATTTAAATTCGATTTTTGGTAACATTTTTCTTCAAGGGAATTGGCTGTTACCAGTATAGATAATCATTATCTTCTTTTGGCTTGGTCTCAATACATGACCAATTGTTTGCCTGACCATTAACAAACTCAGATAGGTATACAAAAGTATTAGTAAAATTGTCTCTACTATAGATATACCCTATCCACATGCCTTAATTAGCCAAAGTACACCTTAACGATACATAAATGGTTAAATCTATCCATGTACTATTTCCATCACTCATAACCCGGATTTAACAATTTTTCCAATTCTAAGATATTTTTTGGATCAATCAATGGAGAAGGTGTATCTTTGGTTGGAGCATTTGTATCCATACTTTTAGATATCCATCTTAAACATCTCAATAAACAGTTGAATACTTGATTATGTTTATAGAGCAAGCTAAAAGAAGAAAGTTTTTATCAATATATTGGTAACAACCAATTCCTCTGAAGAAAAAAGATGAAAATGATGACACTTGAAATGCTTGATCAAATTACATCTCTATATTTTGCAGAGAAACCAAACCAAAGATATCTGATCCATCTTAGCACATATTATATCCCATTCTTATATGGCAACTTTTAACAGATTAATAACTCCACAAATTTTAGACAAATTTATGTTCACAATTTCCAATTTGACAAAATACTTTATTGCCCTGTGTTATCTTTTTTGATAAACATATGAATGCACAAAAACAACCACACATGCCTTACCAATTTAGATAGGCATTTGTATCCATGTTTACACCCCAATATATTTCAGATGTAATAGATAATTAGAATTTTAAGATACTACCCAATTCCGATCCAAATTATGTCCGAACTATGAAGGTCAAATACCATTCGATTGCATCAAGGTTGAAAATTTTCACCTGGAGCTTTAGTCAGAACTGGTTAAAATCGAAATTTCCAATCCATCTTGCACTTGCACCCACCCCCAATCTACCCTTGTGTGATTCCTGTTAAAGCATATACTCGGAGGTGGGTGCAGGGCAGACAATTTCAAAGCAGACTCCCATTCATCAGATAGAGAAGTTCTAAATAGTCTGGTGGTTGGACTTTCAAGCCCAACACCTAATGTTGGTCCAACTCAAATCGCAAATCTAGGCGGACGAAACTGCCCTGCATTACAAAAGCCCTTCCGGTCAAACACGGTGGATACTTCGGTTCAAAATAAACGGGCAGCAGTGCGCGCTTTCCCTCCTCGGACCTCAGTTAATGGCAAGCGCTCTTAGAAGACTTGCAGCTGCATTCTGCTACTCGCCACATCTCCAATTCGTCCGAAGCTTGTCTCCGTTGCGCTTTGGAAATAGTTACCGTTCCTTCGTGTCTTCGGCTTCGTCTGGTATGCCCCGAACCTGCTTGTGAAAATGTCTCTTAGACAACACCTATTTTGTCATTAACTGCCATTTCTGCACTTGCTCTGTATTTCAAGATCAGAGGACTCTGCTCCAACTGGTCATCCAGAATTCCGACAATGGAAGAACGGAGGTGGGACTTTCCACAAGTCTGCCTGCATTGACCCAACAGTTTTCATAGAGTTTGGAGCTGTTGTTCATTCAAAATCCGTTGTCGGCGAACATGTTTGTATTGGTTCTGGAGCTGTCTTTGGACCATCGGTTACAGTTGGGCAATCAACGAAATTGGGTAATGATCAAACTTTTAACATGACATTGCCTTGTTAATATTTTTGCTTACTTGATTTTGATAGAGTAACTACGGCCATAATCTCTGCAGCTACAATGTGGCACTCAGTAATTGCAGCATAGGAGATTCGTTATATATAGGACATTGCCTTGTTAATATTTTTGCTTACTTGATTTATACATCTTTATGTGATGAATTGTGTTTTGAAATTTAAAGGATGAGTAGGAATTAAAATTTTGGGATTGGGTGTGAGAATTTGTTAGAAACAATAAGAGCTTGGAAATATAAGTTGTTAAGGTTATCACTTTAATCTATTAATGGCGATGTATATGTTTTGCTAAATTTTTCTTCCTTTGCTAAAGGGTTGCCTAGAAGGTTTGTGCATTACATTTTTTTTGGATGATGTGGAGAAATAGTGGAGACTACCCATGTGACTTGTTGAGCCTATGCTTTTCGTGAGAGGGTTTATTTGTTTCTACTCTTAAACACTTTTCAATTTGTTTCTTTAATTTTTATGATCTCTTTAACATTAGTTTGCATTGAGTACTAAAGAACTTTAATATATGTTGGGTATATTTTGTCATTGGGTTAGACGGAACTATAAAAACGATGTTAGGCTATGCATGCTTTCCACCACTAAAAGGCCTATTCCCTACCCTTTTGTGTGCTCCATTAACCCCAATGAAGCCAAACACTTAGCCTTTTCTTTCTTCATCCACATAAATTCTTATCCACTCTACCCTATATTAGCCATACCATATAGCTTGAGAGATACCAAGGTGATACCAAAAGAAATCAAGGTTGAGTTCTACACCAAAGTAGTGGCGTGTACCGAGGTACCATGTGTCTTATTATTATTTCTTGTAGTTATTTTCAAAAAAAGAGTCAAGAAAAAGAAAAAGAAGAGAAATTGTACCATTCATATAACTTGAGTCCTGGACGCCACAAATTGTACATTAAGGTTCAAAGGGGTGCCAACCCAACTACATACGACGAAGTCTTGGTGTTTCTCAAGTTCTTGTTTTTCCTTATCCTTTCTTTCTTAGCCCAAATACCTAGCCTTACGTTACAACCGTTTCAAAGACCTAACGGATTCATGGGAAAGTCAAGCTTATTTGGTGAAGGTTGATACCTATGTTCTTAGTATTCGATTCCTTTCATGAGATCTATTTTCAGAAATGGCTGTTTTTCAATGTTGATCATATGTGACTATATATTGATTCCTTTTGCATAAAATCATCACATATGCTTGTTAAGAGAGAAAGCCTAGGTTCTGTGAGAAAATTGAGTGATATCTAGTGAGGCTTACAGTCGAGGCGAATTTGTACACACGCCAAGTGTGGATGTTTTTAAGCCCGAGTGCTTGGGATGTTGGCTAACTCCGCCGTGTAAGTTTATCTTACATTGCCGGTCCCAAGCCCGGATAAAGGAGGAGGGGGAGGGCGTCAGGTAGTCGACAGCCGGCACTCCATGATCACGTCGAATCCTTATGAAAATGAATCCAGAATGAAATCGCGCTAAAGCTAGGGCGTCGCCCGTAAGTGGCGCGCTGTGTGGCCTGAGCACAGTGATAAATGAGCAAGGGTCGCTGTATCTCCATCGGCACCCGGATGCAGTGTTAAATGAGCAAGGGGGCTATAGAAACTTCTTTTCGAACGACTCCACTCAAAGTTGTTTGGGAGCATATGCTCCTATCAACTTTACACGGGACACACAAAAGAAGTACTTTGATCCTATTAGACGGGGAATGGTGAAGAAGCTAGGACAGAAGGGTAGAGTTCAAGAGAGCAAAATGCGTTTAGGAACGTGGAATATAGGAACCTTGACGGGAAAATCTATGGAAGTAGTAGAAGTTATGGTGAGGAGAAGGATAAATATTATGTGCCTACAAGAAACTAAGTGGGTTGGGTGTAAGGCAAAGGATCTAGAAAACTCAGGGTTTAAACTATGGTATTCGGGCACAAATAGAACGAGAAACGGTGTTGGCATCATCGTGGACAAGACCTTGACACAAGATGTTGTAGATGTCAAGAGGGTAGGAGATAGAATCATGGCAATCAAGATTGTAATAGGACAAGAACTTATCAATGTGATTAGTGCGTACGCACCTCAAGTAGGGTTGGATACGAGTTCGAAGGAGAAATTTTGGGAAGACCTTGGAGACTTGGTGCAAGGAATTGCTCAGACGGAGAAGTTATTTATAGGAGGAGATTTAAATGGACACGTGGGCAGGGAGACAGGCAACTATGGAGGTTTTCATGGTGGCCATGGTTTTGGGGAGAGAAACGAGGATGGGGAAGCTATCTTGGATTTTGCAATGGCATATGATCTCTTCTTAGCCAACACCTTCTTTAAGAAGAGAGAAGAACATGTGATCACCTACAAGAGTGGGTCGTCAAAAACACAAATAGATTTTCTTCTAATGAGGAAAGGGGATCATATAACTTGTAAGGATTGCAAAGTTATACCAGGAGAGAGCGTGGCTAATCAACATCGCTTGTTGGTGATGGATGTACATATCAAACGAGTGAGAAAAAAGAACAAGACTTGGAAGTGCCCAAGGACTAGATGGTGGAATCTAAAAGAACAAAAACAAGCCATTTTCAAAGAGAAAGTAATCACCCAGTGTGTGTGGGATAGAGAGGGGGAAGCTAACCAAATGTGGGATTCCATGGCTAGTTGTATCCGAAAAGTAGCAAAAGAGGTATTAGGAGAGTCCAAGGGCTTTGCCCCACACCAAAAGGAATCTTGGTGGTGGAATGAGGAGGTACAAACAAAGGTGAAGGCTAAGAAGGAATGTTGTAAAACCTTATACAAGGATAGGACCGATGAAAATGGTGAAAGGTATAGAAAAGCGAAGCAAGAGGCGAAGAAAGCTGTGAGAGAAGCTAAGTTAGCGGCTTATGACGATATGTATAAGCGACTAGATACCAAAGAAGGAGAGTTGGATATCTATAAACTAGCTAGAGCAAGGGAAAAGAAGACAAGGGACCTAAACCAAGTGAGGTGCATCAAGGATGAGGATGGAAAGGTTCTTGCTACAGAGAACGCGGTTAAAGACAGATGGAAAGGTTATTTTCATAATCTTTTCAATGAAGGACATGAAAGGAGTGCTTCTTTAGGGGAGTTGAGTAACTCAGAAGAGTGTAGAAACTACTCTTTTTATCGTAGAATCCGTAAGGAAGAAGTGGTTGTAGCTTTGAAGAAGATGAAGCATAGAAAAGCAGTAGGCCCAGACGATATACCAATCGAAGTGTGGAAAGTTTTGGGAGAGACAGGTATAACATGGCTCACTGACCTTTTCAATAGGATTTTGAAAACGAAGAAGATGCCAAATGAGTGGCGAACGAGCACTTTGGTGCCTATCTACAAGAATAAGGGCGATGTACAAAATTGCATGAACTATAGGGGTATTAAGCTAATGAGTCATACAATGAAGCTCTGGGAGAGAGTCATTGAGCATAGATTGAGGCAAGAGACACGGGTTTCGGACAACCAATTCGGGTTCATGCCAGGGCGCTCAACCATGGAGGCAATCTATCTCTTACGAAGATTGATGGAAAGATATAGAGATGGGAAAAAGGATTTACACATGGTCTTTATAGATTTGGAAAAAGCGTATGATAGGGTCCCAAGAGACATTCTTTGGAGGATTTTAGAGAAGAAAGGAGTACGAGTAGCATATATCCAAGCTATACAGGATATGTATGAAGGAGCAAAGACTGCCGTAAGAACTCATGAAGGACAAACCGAAAGCTTCCCCATAACTGTAGGATTACATCAAGGCTCATCCTTAAGTCCTTACCTTTTTGCGTTGGTAATGGATGAGTTAACAGGACATATTCAAGATGATATTCCTTGGTGTATGCTTTTCGCAGACGTTATAGTGTTGATAGATGAAACTCAGGAATGGGTAAATGCAAAGCTTAACCTTTGGAGAGAAGTGTTGGAATCTAAAGGTCTTCGCCTAAGCCGATCAAAGACAGAATATATGGAGTGCAAGTTCAGTGCAAATGGAGGCCAAAACGAGTTAGGGGTGAGGATCGGAGATCAAGAAATACCAAAGAGCGACCGTTTTCGTTACCTAGGATCTATCTTGCAAAAGAACGGAGAATTAGATGGAGATCTCAACCATAGAATACAAGCTGGATGGATGAAGTGGAAGAGTGCATACGGCGTGTTATGTGACCGCCGTATGCCACTGAAGCTCAAGGGAAAATTTTATAGGACGACAATAAGGCCGGCGATGCTGTATGGCACAGAATGTTGGGCGGTGAAGCATCAACACGTACACAAAATGGGTGTAGCGGAGATGAGGATGCTTCGTTGGATGTGTGGGCACACGAGAAAGGATAAGATTAGGAATGAGGATATCCGGGGTAAAGTAGGAGTAGCCGAAATTGAAGGAAAGATGAGAGAAAATCGGTTACGGTGGTTTGGACATGTGCAAAGAAGGCCTACTGACGCTCCGATTAGCAGATGCGACTATGGGACAGAGGTTCAGTGCCGAAGGGGTAGAGGAAGACCTAGGAAAACTTTGGAAGAGACCCTAAGAAAGGACTTAGAGTACTTGGATCTAACAGAGGACATGACACAGGACAGAACACAATGGCGTTCTAAGATTCATATAGCCGATCCCACTCAGTGACTTGGATTTTCCAAGTCTCCAACCGAGAAGTTTTCCTCACTCGGGAAATTAAGGGAACACTACCTCAACCTACATGCTCCACTCACAAAGCTTCAACATACAAGCTTCAACAAAAGAAAATTCAAAGAACTTAGCGAAGAAGACTTTGGTGTATTTAACACAATACGTTGAAATGAAGGAAAGCTTATTTATTGATATCCCCGATAAGTTACAAATATGTACATATACTTGAGTCAAAATAAACAAACAAGAGGGAGCTTTCACAAAGGTTGCTTAGGAGAAGTCTCAGCAGTCGGTAGAGCCCCAGAAAGAGAAGGCACCGGAGGGGGATCATTCGGAGCCTCAGTACTGGATAGAACCCTAGAAGGAGGAGGCATCAGAGGTTGATCATTTGGAGCTTCATTACGCGGTACAGCCCCAGAAGACGAAGGCAATAAATGCCTTTGGAACAAACCCACAAATCTCTGATGATCAAGTAAAACCTGACCATCAGATTCCTTCATCTGGTCAAGCTTCCTCTTCATGTTTGTAGCATAGTCATGTGCGAGCCGGTGCAACTGTTTATTCTCATGCTTGAGCCCTCTAATCTCCTGTTTGAGACTCATCACTTCAGCCGCCAATGATTCAACTTGGCGGGTTCGAGCAAATAGGCGTTGGGCCATATTAGACACAGAACCTGCACACTGAACACTAAGAGCCAGAGAATCCTTAACAGCCAACTCATCAGACCGTTTGGAAAGTAGTCTGTTATCTTTGGGAGTGAGAAGGTTCCTGGCCACTACCGCAGCGGTCATATCATTCTTCATCACGGAATCCCTAACGGTAAGAGGACCAGTAGGGGAGACGAAGGATGGGCGCCATATGTTGTCTGGAGAAGGCGGGGCTACCTCTTCAACAAGGTTCAAGTCAAAACGACGGTCGAAGGGGCCAGACATTTTCAAAGGTGTTGAAGAGAGAAGAGGTCGGACAAATCAAGATCTTAGAAGTGCAAGAATGGAGCTTCTACTGGTGGATATTCAAGTGTGCTTTGGAACTTAATGTCTGCCCCTATAAAAATCTGCACTCGATGAAGCTTCAGAAATCGAAGAGGCGCCTGCTCAGAAATCGAAGAGGCGTTTGCTTTCTCAAAAGCTGGGCTGCTCAGAGACCACGAGGGTCGATCTCAGAAATCGAAGAGGCGTTTGCTTTCTCAAAAGCTGGGCTGCTCAAAGACCACGAAGGTCGATCTCAGAAATCGAAGAGGCTTGCTTTCTCAAAAGCTGGGCTGCTCAGAGACCACGAGGGCCGATCTCAGAAATCGAAGAGGCACCTACTTTTCCAGCCCTGTCAGCACCTGTCACACGCACACTCAGCTTTGCGAAAATTATGGGCATTCTGTCGAAGATTTCTGGTGAAGTAGAAAGCACATGAATCGTACTGTTCAATCACCCACTTCCCACACGCAACAGTAGCTCATGGGTACCACATATAACTTTGCCAAAGTTCTCTGACAAAGTTGAGACACGTGAAGCTTGCAGCTCCCACTACATCGCTCTGACCAAGAAGGGTAAAAGATTAGCAAAGAAACAACACTAACAAAGTTTAGACACATAAATTTTGAAGGTCTAGCTACCATATTATTACCCACAAGGGTAAAGGAACAGTACCACTGCTGGATAATTGGAAAGTCCCGGTGTGTCAACCTTTGTGCTTCGTGGCAAGGTAGACTAGCAAACATGCCCAACCTTTACTCACATTCGAGAAAACACTCCCAACAAGATTGCTTGCTCCAAAATCAAAGAGGCACCGCCCTCCGAATCTCGAGAGCCAGACTCCCAACATGATTACTTTCTAAAAAATCGAAGAGAGGGTAAAGGAACAGTACCACGGCTGGATAATTGGAAAGTCCCTGTGTGTCAACCTCTGTGCTCCGTGGCAAGGTAGACTAGCAAACATGCCCAACCTTTACTCACATTCGAGAAAACACTCCCAACAAGATTGCTTGCTCCAAAATCGAAGAGGCACCGCCCTCCGAATCTCGAGAGCCAGACTCCTAACATGATTACTTTCTCAAAAATCGAAGAGAGGGTAAAGGAACAGTACCACTGCTGGATAATTGGAAAGTCCCTGTGTGTCAACCTCTGTGCTTCGTGGCAAGGTAGACTAGCAAACATGCCCAACCTTTACTCACATTCGAGAAAACACTCCCAACAAGATTGTTTGCTCCAAAATCGAAGAGGCACCGCCCTCCGAATCTCGAGAGCCAGACTCCCAACATGATTACTTTCTCAAAAATCGAAGACACCGCTCTCCGAATCTCGAGAGCCAGACCCCTAGTAGGATTGTTTTCTCAAAAATCGAAGAGGCATCGTTCTCCGAATCTCGAGAGCCATACCCCCAGTAGGATTGCTTTCTCAAAAATCGAAGAGGCATCACCGCCCTTCGAATCTCGAGAGCCAGACTCCCAACATGATTACTTTCTCAAAAATCGAAGACAGCGCTCTCCGAATCTCGAGAGCCAGACCCTCAGTAGGATTGCTTTCTCAAAAATCGAAGAGGCATCGTCCTCCGAGAGCCAGATCCCCGACAGGATTGCTTGTTCGAAAACTGAAGAGGCACCACTTTCCCAACTTCAAGAGCTGGATCTCCTTGGATAAAGCTTGTCTGTAATCTTCACACGCAACATCAGCTTTCCAGATACCACAGACCACTTTTTCAAAGTGCTCTGACAGAGTTAAAACTTGTGAAGCTGGCAGCTCCCACTACCGTGTATGACCAAGCAGGGTAAAGGAATATCATTATTACTTGATGTTAGGGAGACTCCTATATATGTCGACCTCCATCCCCAACGGACAGGCAGACCTGCAAAAATGCTCAACCCTTCATCTTATCTGAGAGGGCACTCCCAACGAAGCCTTTCGAAATATTCAGCTTTCTTTCCCCCCGATAATACCTCTGTAAACAAGCTATACTAGAGCAAGAATATCTCATATCATCAGGGTTAAAAGCAAGAGTATCTCATATCATGCTTTTTCCCTGTCTTTTCCTTTGGCCTTGTTCTTACCTGCAAGACAAGGAGAAAGAGAGCAATCAGTCAGCACTTGGAATCAAGCTTCCAGCCAGGAACTGACTGCCTGGAACCCCTTACCTGATTACTTACCTGGCATTGCTCTCGAGTACTCATCTTCAACACCTTATGCTTCCAGGGAAGATCCCGCATCTGCCTGAGGAACAGATAGGGCAAGTGAGAAGGATACAAGGAAGCATGTGGAGACAAGCGTAACAGCACACGTGCCGATACATCCATTACTCTGTCAAAAGCAAAAGTATCCCATATCAGCAGGGTCGAACGTACTCTAGATTTGATGGACTTGTTTTGACCCTCAAATTTTTCAGTCGGCCTTATCTCTGGAGGAAACCAGAAAACCCTCCAGCCCAGTTCAAGAATAAGCCTGTGGAAAGTTACTTCTTCAAAAGCAAAAGTATCCCATATCATCTCTTCTCATTTTTCTTCTCTTTATCCTTCATGCTGCCTGCAAGATAGGGAGAATGTGAACAATCAGTCGGAGCTCTGATTGCTTACCTTGTCTGTCACCTCTTTCAGCAGATCCCCTAACTCGGCGACTTGGGGGACTCCTACTACATGGTTTGTATCGCGCTTGACCAAGCCTGAAACTACAAGTAAGCTTCAAGTGACATTGATACATTACCTTGTGCATCTCCACCAGTTACAGATACCACCCCTGGATGGAGGAAGAGTACTTCCAGAGAAGATGCCACATCTACCTATGAGACAAATAAGGAAAGTCAAGACGATACCACACTCCAGTACTTAGAAGTTTCGTGGTTACGAGATCATTCTCCCACAATATTTCCTAATGTCATTTGTACTAAATCATTCACTTGTACTCACTAAAGGAGAGCTTGAACCTATGTACTTGTGTAAACCCTTCACAATTAATGAGAACTCCTCTATTCCGTGGACGTAGCCAATCTGGGTGAACCACGTACATCTTGTGTTTGCTTTCCTATCTCTATCCATTTATATACTTATCCACACTAATGACCGGAGCAATCTAGCGAAGATCACAAAAAGTGACCGTTTTCGCTACCTAGGATCTATCTTGCAAGAGAACGGAGAATTAGATGGAGATCTCAACCATAGAATACAAGCTGGATGGATGAAGTGTAAGAGTGCATCCGGCGTGTTGTGTGACCGTCGTAGGCCACTGAAGCTCAAGGGAAAATTTTATAGGACGGCAATAAGGCCAGTGATGTTGTATGGCACAGAATGTTGGGCGGTGAAGCATCAACACGTACACAAAATGGGTGTAGCGGAGATGAGGATGCTTCGTGCGATGTATGGGCACACGAGAAAGGATAAGATTGGGAATGAGGATATCCGAGGTTTGGACATGTGCAAAGAAGGCCTACTGACGCTCTGATTCGAAAATGTGACTACGGGACAGAGGTTCAGGGCCGAAGGGATAGAGGAAGATCTAGGAAAACTTTGGAAGAGACCCTAAGAAAAGACTTGATTTTGGATCTAACGAAGGACATGACACAAGACCGAGCGCAATGGCGTTCTAGGATTCATATAGCCGACCCCACTTAGTGGGAAAAGGCTTTGTTGTTGTTGTTGTTGTTGCTTGGGATGTTGGCTACATACTTTCCATTGTGATGCATTGACTTATAAGGGCATACCTTTAGTTTTGGAAGTGTGATTGGCATGCATTGGTTTTCATTAATTGCTGGAAGTGATAACTGTAACACCTTTGCTTTTCAATAAAACGTTTGTGGGTAGCGTAACTGGTAAACCCTCAGGAGACACAACTCCTCCAACTAGGGACACCTAGGGGCTTAAAGGCTTGTTGCACATGCTCAGTGCAATCGTTTCGCCAGCGAAAGGGCTTCGTTAGACTTGTTTTAGTCAGTTTCTTATTTTTGTTTTATGTTTTGCTTGAGGACTAGCAAAAGATAGGTTTGGGGGTATTATCAAAGTTTGGCTTCAGCTAGCTAGTGTGGATGCATCGCAAAGTATGTGCTATATTCCATTACGGAATTGGATCCACTCCGGACATTGGTGTTCAGAGCCTAGAGATCAAACAATAAGGGCCACATATTCTGTGATAAAGAAATCGAAGTCGTTGGTTTTTTTGAGGTAAGTCAGCAAAATGAGTTAACGGAAACCGTAGGTTCTAATTTGTGTGGCCCAGATTGTTTGATCCCTAGGCTCCAGACACTAATGTCCAGAGTGGATGCAATTCCATTACAGCGCGATTAATCATTAATGTCGGTCAGTGCGAATACAATCACAAAAAAGTGAAAAGCAGACCGTGCTTTGGTGGGGTATGGCTGGAGTTTGGTTTTTATTTTATCCGGCATTTCCATCAATTTTGATCGATTTACAATCTATTAAATTTCAGCTTCTTAGAAATTGATTCATTGGAAACTTTAAACATGATTTGCATTATAAAATCAATTGGTACCTTGAGGTGCAGGAGGAGGAAGAGCCTTCGGTGCAGGCGCCGGTTCTGAGGTGGCGTTTTGGAGGTAAAAGGGATAAATTTCACACCTAACGTTACAGCTCGGCATCAAAACTCGTCCCCCTTTCCTTCCTTCACAACAGCTCCGCAATCTCGAGACGGCAAGCTTTAAACACCGGTTGCAATCCACTTCAGACAGATCCCATGTGCACTGTGCGACGCTGTACACAGAAAGAAACCTACTAATATTTGCCTGTTTCATTGCAAACTTGTTGGCAGTATTAGTAGCCTCGGCGACCACCTCGTTCATACTTTTCCCCAGAACCTGGTTGAACCGACTCCATTCGGTTGCGTTCTGCTCGTTCCACGCGGAGATGGACGGCGATTCGTACAAGGTGGATAAGGACTCGTTTGAGTAGCGTAGCATGCAGTGGGCGTACCATACAATTACATTTATTCGGTAGGCACAGCGTTGAGCTGCCATTATGCTTGCGGCAGTCACACAATCTTTGCAAACGTCGGTAGAGACAAATCCTTGGCAGAGAAAGAGGCCGTAGCTTTTTCCGTAGAATTTAAGCCCGCCGTGGTGTTGTAAAAGCCGGTGTCAGGGGCAGCGGGAGAGATAAGGGTGTTGAGGACTTCGTTGAGATTGGATTGGAAGCTCTCGTGGAAGGAGAGAAAGTACCAGCTTGTGTCGGAGGTGAAAATGGTTGTGTTATTTGGGCAGCTAATGGCTAGAAATTGGCCAGTTTCATTACTGGTGATCAAACTGAGCAAGCTAAGCATGGAGAGAAACAACAAAATGATCATGGACATCTTCATCAGTTTTTTATGAAAGTATCGATATTATAATTTACGAAAACAACGATATTATAAAAGGAAAACTAATGAAAAGGGCTTGAAAATTTTGAGTTTTAATAATAAGGACAAAATAAAAGGTAAAGTGAATAGTACCAAAATTGACTTTTTAGTGTAAAAATGTGATTTTTCGTTAAAGTGAACAATACCGGATGCTTTTCGTTAAAGTTCCCTATTATAAAGGCTTTGACTCAGACAACAGTCCAACACCAAATCGTTGGCCCTAGAGTGAACAGCGATGTATACAAGGGGGACCACAAACTAAAATTTCCTAGCGAGCTCTTGTTTTCTCTTTTTACGCATAGAAATATGAAAGTAAAAAAGTCATGCGTCGATGGAAAGATAAACATTATAATAACTTATAAGAGATTACGGTATATCTTATATTGTCAATTGATTTTATGATAGAATTCGTAAAGATTCATTAAATTCCATGTGTTGAAGAGTTTCCCACTCTTGTTCCTGTGTTGAAAAGTATCTCACTCTTGTATAGTGACCAACCGTGTTGATTACTGTGTTGAAAAGTATCCCACTCTTGTGTTGGCACTCTTGTATTGTGACCAACTGTGTTGATTAAATTCCCTGTGTTGAAAAGTATCACACTCTTGTGTTGTGATCAACTGCGTTGGAAAGAAATACAAAATGTATAGTTCCAAAAAAAAAAAATAAGAATGAAAGAAAGAAAAGATACAGTTAACTAACAGTTTGTCTGTCTGAGTTGCCACAAACACTCTCTTAGGCCTTTTTTTTTTGTCGGATCAGATCAAAAATTTATGTCCAATTCCAATCCAAAAAGTTTTGGAAACGCGTATCATTTCCAATCTCGGAATCGGAATTTCAAAATTTCATAAACTCATTTCAAATTTGGTATTTTCAGAATCGGATTATTTTAGAATTTCAAAATTATGGGAGTTGTATGACTCCATCTATACCAAGATAAAAAAAAATAGAAAAATTTTCAAAAATGACCAATTTTCTTAATCTTAGGACGAAATAGGACAAACTTAATATGCACAGAGCATGCACACGCCATGCACAATAATAGGACATAAATAAGATTTTTTTTCTATAACTGAAAATGACTTAATTGCCCTCGTATATAAATGAGTTATTTCCTCATATTTTCTGATTTCTCTACTCTCTCTCGAAAGAAACTTAACAATGCACTCACCCTTTAACAACCCACTTCACTGGCGGTAACCCTTTCTCTCTCACCGATGTCAATCCTTTCACCAATCCCCTCACTCCTCTCTTTTCGAACTAGTAACCCAAGATTCATATCGCATCTAACTTTTAGGTGGCAGTACAATTTCCAACTCAAAATCCCAAAAGCTTGGTATGTAATGAATAATAATTCATCTACCAAAGCTCTCGTGAAGGTCGCAGCTGAAGAGTGCACTACCAATTGGTCATCCGGAATTCCGACAATAGAGAGAGAATGAGAGGGAGTGAGATGTAGCTGAGCTGAGCTGTTGAAGGCATACTAGTTATTAAAATTCTTTTTATTATTTATCCTAGTATTAATTAAAGTTTGTATAATTAATCCTACAGAAAGATACGAGAAAATTAGAGCATTGATCCCTAAATGGGCCACAATGTAGCAATGGTTCTTTTGAGTAAATACTGTTTTATAATACCCTCCAAAATAAAGGGCTTAAAGGGGAAAATATGAACAGAATTATTCTCCAAAATAAAGGGTTAAAGAGGACAATATGAACGGAATTAACGGAGTTACCAAAAAGGATCATTGTTACAGATTGTAACAAGTTCTGGGACCAATATTCTAATTAACTTGAAACATATAAGTATGTAAAATAACACCACTCAAGTCATACTGGTAGTATATATACAGTATATGTTATTAAAATTCTGGAGATTCGAGATTAGGGAGTGCATGGTAACTAACATTTACCTTATACAAATGACAAAGGTGAAAGAAAAGCTGTAAAGATTATAGAATTGTCTCTAATGCGGCAAAGTGCCTTTAACGGAAGAGCTTCCAATGATATTAACCTTATTGTTATCGGTCTCAACGAGGAAAATCGATAGAAATCGTGAAACCATTGGCTGAGCAATCTTGAGCACGCACTTGATCATGGTGATCAACATATCTCCCTGTAAAGAAGGCTGGTTTCTCAGGTCTGGAAAGACTAATAGTTTCACTTTTTAACATATGAACAACTGATGACATGGTCGGCCTGTTGTTTGCATCCTCTTGAACACACAATAATCCAATGTGGATGTACCTCAAAAATTCATTTGGACTGCATGAATCTTTTAACAAGGGATCCATCAACTCCAAGCCTTTCGTTTCATTCCATAATTGCCAAGCCTGCAATCAATATCTCTCAAGGATGTAAGTCCTCCTCCAGTTTTGATAGCTACATTAATTAAGCTCACGAATATTTTGTATAAGTATTCCAAGTAAAGCACTTACATAACCTATAAGAGTAGGTCCACAATTAGTGCGATGAAAGCCTAAAAAGTTCCTTCTCCCCGTTATGATCTCAAGCAGAAGTACTCCGAAGCTGAAGACATCCGATTTTACTGAATACAACCCTTCCATAGCATATTCTGGAGCCATGTAACCACTAATTGCAGGACCAAAATGGTTGACATATATAAGAGTTTAAATAACAAACATATACTATTCTGTTATCTATTTATAGATAGAGGTAAGTACATAAGTAGAAACAAATAATTGGAATGTAAGATTATTAGTATTGGATAGAGGTATTTGTATAAGTTGAAACTTACTAAGTGCCAACAATTCTTTTGGTATTTCCTTCAGTTTGATCATCAACTCCAAACATTCTAGCCATCCCAAAATCTGATATTTTCGGGTTCATGTTGCTGTCTAATAAAATGTTGCCAGCTTTCAAATCACGATGTATAACTCTAAGCCTCGAATCTTCATGGAGATACAAAATTCCTCGAGCAATTCCTCCAATTATCATGGTGCGGCTCAACCAATCTAGTTGTCCTCGTTTTTTATGTTCTGTAAATTTATCAAGTTCAAGTAGTACTTTATGAAGTTAGGAACTACAAAGTATTATATTTACTGACACAAACACATATGTATATTCATCAATTGATGTTCACATACCAAATAGAAAATAATCAAGGCTTTTGTTGGGCACATTTTCATAAACAAGTAAGGTTTCTTCTCCTTCCAAGCAAAATCCTAAAAGCCTGACAAGATTTCTGTGTTGAAGCTTGGCTACCAATACTACCTCATTCTTAAATTCTTGTACACCTTGTCCGGAGCTTTTTGACAGCCTCTTTACTGCTATTTCTTGTCCATTAATAAGCATTCCCTGTGATAAGGTATATAGGTACTTTAGTTTACCCAACGAATTTGTTGTGATCTAAGCAATTTATATATACTGTACAATGTCGGATTAATAGAATGACTCATGAACTAATGCATTACATATTTGTTGGGTTATTACCTTGAAAACTGCACCGAATCCACCTTCGCCTAACTTGTTATCTTCGGAGAACTTATTTGTGGCAGTTTCGAGAGTTCCCAAAGGAAATTGCAAGGACTCAGCCGTCCTCATATCTTTTGCATTGCAAAGAAAATTATGACCATATGCCAGAGACTTCAAAATAAATCCAAAATTTTCAATTCTAACTTTTGGGTTTCACGAGTTCTTTTCCCTTACCTTGCTGTTTGCCATTTTCATGTTGTAGAGCCTCATCATTCTTCTTTCTTTCTCTTCTGCCCGGAAAGCAGTAGCCCGATGCTACAAGAACTAGAGAGACAACTAGAAGAGTAATGCCAACACACCCGACGGCAATGATAATTGTAGAGAGGTGTTTCCTTCTTCCTGCAGTAAGAACAATAATATGTCATGTTCATTTTCACATACCTTCCACATTCATCAAAACAAAAACGATTAATATGTCATGTTCATTTTTCTGAATACTTATTCTTCCCCTTTATAATACTTATTCTTATCCACTTAATATGTACATGATAAAATTGTTCTGGAAACTGTTGAGGCAGTTGAGAAGGAACATAAGAACTGTCTGGCACAGCAGTAATTGTACTAGCAGGTATATGACTGTGATTCTGGGAGCTAGAAGATGATGCAGAACTAGAATTAGAACTAGAACCCTAAACAAACATTGCAGACATACTCTGTGATAGCACATTCATTTCTCCCTCAATTTCTTTCTCAGCCCCTAAAAGTTGTGCTCTAAACTCCATCATAGTAATAGAAGACTCCCTAGCCAAGATTACAGTTCGAAAGACTGCATATTCTTTAGGTAGACTAGCAAGTCCGCAATCATGATGTCATATCAGATACAGATTCACCTGCTGCAGTTATTGCTATCTAATTCCCTTTAATTTCAGCAGATACTTGTGAATAGAATCAGTGCCCTTCTGAATTGTATGCAACTTTGTCTTAAGATGATTAACCCTAGACTTTGAAACAGACGCATACCTATCAACAAGATTGGTCCATGCTTCATGAGCAGTCCTACACCCAAGAACATATTCCATTGCCTCATCAGTCAAAGTGGCAAGTAAAAGGCTTGACAATGCCATGTTTGTAGACTCCAAAGCCCCAGAGATTTCTTTTGTCACACCAACTTCAGTGCTAACAACATATTTTGGTGGCCACACAATTGTGCCATCAAAGTGACCAAACAATTTGTAACCTCTTAGAACATATTGAAACTGAAGTGCCCATTTGGCAAAATTATCATCTCTCAGCTTTATAGTAAGCATACCCAGTACTCCTTCCATTTTAAAATTTCGAGTAATCATGACTATTTTCACAAACAACAACTAATCATGATTCGAATTATACGTAGAGAATGAAATCCTGAGCTTAAGAAGAAAGACTAACACTTTCTTGAAGAAACACGTTCTTGATTTAGAAAGAAGGACACGTTCTTGAAAGATTGACACTTTCTTGACTACAAAACTTCTTATCTCAACACATTAACACATCCATATCAATATATGCAGATGATCAAACTCAACCAAATCAACAGAAATATCCCAGATCAATAAAAAACATCCCAAATCAACATCTTGAGAAGCCAACTATAATCTTCGAATTCAATTAATGAACTAGAATAACAAAACAAGAACACTTGAGATGATTGCAGACACAGCTAGCAACCCAGAAGAAGCTTCGCAACCAACAATTCCCAGCAACCTTCACTGTAATCACCCAACACAACAGTAGAAATCGCACCTCTTCGTTGTACGAATGTTGCTCCTTTGCAGCACCTCTTGATATCATAGCAACAGAAGAATCGGGATCAAAACCGGTGACGAACCTATTCCGGCCATGATACCATCATAACAGTGTAGAGAATAATGAAAGTTTTAAGGATTTCTGAGAAACGGTAAGAGAGAAGAGAAAAGGGAAAAGCTCTATTGAATACAACGAAATGAATTACAAGACGATCTCCAAAATGCCTGGCCAATTTCCTTTTACAGTGAACTAACTAACTATAGAATTACTATATTACCCTTTCTTACAATCTCACCTATTTCTAGGTAACTTGATCCGTACAACTACCTTAGAGCACTTCCACCGGGGGTGGGATAGGCCCACACACAGCCAAAAAAATGGTCCGGCACCTAGGGAAGTCTCTCCAGCCCATGGGATTGCCTGGCACCCAGCCCAAGCTGGTCTCCAGGCCAACCCAAAATTGACGGACCTTGGGACCGACCCACATGATGTCAGGCTGAAGTCATGATTTGAAATCGGTGATGACGAACTCCATCTCCGGCGAGTAAGACAGCTGGATGACGCTACCATCGAGGACGAGGCCGTCGACCCGGAACTTGCTGTTGAGGATGAGCTGGTCTTGGAAGATGTTGAGGATGATGACATACAAATTCGACGATGCAGCTGAAGGTCAAGGCGTAGGTCCAGAGGCGGCGGGTTTGGAGCTGGCGAGCCCGGGTGCCAATGTTGACCGGTTTGGGGCGGGTCGGACCGCAGAGGGCGGTGGAGAGGAAGCGAAGAGTGAAGGGGAGGTGGGGATTTAATGGAGGGTGGAGACGAGGGTGGGTTGGCGTGCTCTGGTCTGAGGAGCATTTTTGGGGAGAAACTCGGAAATTAAAAATCAAATTATTAATTTTTATTATTTTATAATAAAAATTAATAATATTTTAATAAAATTGACTAGGCTATTTAGTTTTAGGGGTGGATATGCATTGGCCTATTACTGTTCATTATAGTCTATCACTGTTCACTGAGTGGATTAAATGGGCTGGGTGCTGGTGCAAAGCCTTTAGAGGTGGAATTGCTCTTATAACAACAAATCACCACATGTCAACCGATTGCCACATGTACACTATAGTTATTAGGTCCTACGTATATCTAAATCTTGATTTAAAAATATAAAAAATGAATTAACAAAAGAACTGTTATTAGTACTCTCATCATTGTACAGTTTCTTCCTTATATTCGTAGTTGAGAAGAGTGCATGATGACTTTTTTTATGTGCACAAGGTATTTGCCTATAGGTATCATCACCAAGTTGGGTGGTGAACGTGAATATAGTAGTAGACTGTAGAGTACTAGGAGGAGGAAGAGCCTCTGGCGTGGGAGGACGCTGTGCGGCTGTCCAATTGATCGCACCTGGGATACCATTGAAACTAATTCTTCTGCAGCTTTTGCTAGACACCGTTTGAAATCTGAAGCGGAGAGGGCCTGCGTGCATTGCGCAAGGCTGTACACCGTCTCATTTGACCCTTTATTGGCAGCCGCAGTGGTTAGCTCATGCACACTAGTTGCGACTACCTGGCTATATCCGGTTGGTTTATTATCCCCGTACCACTCGCCCGCTGAATGCAAAATTTTCATGGAGAAAAATAATGTCTTATTTGATTAGCGTACCATGCACTCGTCGTACCATATGATAACCTCTTTTCCATCAGGGCAGCGTTGTGTTGCCTCCACGTTTGTGACGGCCACGCTCTCTGCAAACGCCGGCAGAGACATCACCATGACATAGAACCATCCCGTAGGCCTTTTCAGTTGAGCTTCGGCCAGCGGTGTCAGTACGTGTGGTGTTCGAGGCAAGGGATTGGAGAAGTTGACCGAGATTATATTGGAAGCTAACGCGGTCGGATTCGAATACTTCGGCCAGGGTGGTAGTGTTTGGGCAGTCATGGACGAAGTAACGAACTGCTTTCACCAGGGCCGGTCCAGAGATTTTTGAGGCCCGGGACGACGTAAAAAAAAGTGCCCTAACTTCATGTAAGAAAATTATTTATTTTCACACATAAGACATCGAAAAAATTATACTTAGAAAAACACTTCAAACTCAATAATTTAGAAACACAGAAAAACTAATTTATTTTGTATTGATAGAAGGAAACAAAAAAACTTCGGGCTTACAAGTAGATAGATGATGAGTTTTGTTTTCCATCTGAACTTTGAATATGTTTTTGAATAAATCATGAAGTTTTTTTATTTTATTTACTAACATTGTCAATATGGGACTAAAAAATAATGATGTTTTCGAGTCTTTAATTGATATGTATTATTAATGAATGGGCACTAAATTAAACATTTTGATGACACGTCGTACAATTTGCAAATTTTGTCTACGTATTATTCTTTGTTGAAGATTAGACTTGAATTAAAACGAATATTTAAAAATAACAACCCACATAGCTACTAGATAGTAACTAAAAATAAATTACCAACCAAACAAAAATTTATAAAAATTGAAAAGAATAAACATGCACATAGCATTTTGAACTTAGGACCTCTTGTTAATTTTAAACAACAAAAATCATTGTTTCTAATTAAACTTCTTGATCCTTTAACCAAATTTTCTAAATTTATACTCTTATAAAAAGAAATTTGTAAAAAAAGGAAAGTAAATAAGCACATATGGTGTTTTGAACCCAAGACCTCCTTATTATTTTCAAATGACAAACCATCACTTCTAGTTAAATTTCTATGTCTTTGAACCAAATTTTATAAATTTATACTCTTATAAAAACATATATAAATATACCGTTCTAGTAATTTTGGTGCCCCTAATTTTTTTGGGCCCTGGACGGTTGCCCCACCTGCACTGGGCCTGGGCCGGCCCTGGCTTTCACTACTAGTGATCAAACTCATGAGAAACAGAAAAGGGATCTAGACATATTCCTCATCATCTACCCCCCCCCCTCCCCCCCCTAGAAATGTTGATCTTATATTCAGAAGTTTAACAATTAGTGATTATTTCAGGTAATTAGATGGCGATTGTAAGCATGGCTCGTTGACCCTAGAGTCAAGCATACTGTGTGACACATGGGAAAAACATGCAAAGTCAAAAGTACCACAAGTTTGGCTTCAGCTAGCTAGTGTGGATGCATCGCAAAGTATTTGCTATATTCCATTATGGAATTGGATCCACTCCGAACCTTGGTGTTCAGAGCCTAGAGATCAAACAATATGGGCCATATATTGTGTGACAAAGAAATCAAAGTTATTGGTTTGTTTGAGGTAAGTCAGCGAAATGAGTTAACGGAAACTGTAGGTTCTAATTTGTGTGGCCTGGATTGTTTGATCCCTAAGCTTCAGACGCTAATGTCCGGAGTGGATGCAATTCCATTACAGCGCCATTAATCATTAATGTCGGTCAGTGCGAATACAATCACAAGTTGCTGCTCATTGTTGAACCAATTTTTTTTTTTTTTTTTGTGAAAAGTGAAAAGCAGGCCGTGCTTTGGTGGGGTATGGCTGGAGTTTGGTTTTTATTCTATCCGGCATTTCCATCAATTTAGATCGATTTACAATCTATTAAATTTCAGCTTCTTAGAAATTGATTCATTGGAAACTTTAAACATGATTTGCATTATAAAATCAATTGGTACCTTTAGGTGCAGGAGGAGGAAGAGCCTTCGGTGCAGGCGCCGGTTCTGAGGTGGCGTTTTGGAGGTAAAAGGGATAAATTTCAAACCTAACGTTACAGCTCGGCATCAAAACTCGTCCCCCTTTCCTTCCTTCACAACAGCTCCGCAATCTCGAGACGGCAAGCTTTAAACACCGGTTGCAATCCACTTCAGATAGATCCCATGTGCACTGTGCGACGCTGTACACAGAAAGAAACCTACTAATATTTGCCTGTTTCATTGCAAACTTGTTGGCAGTATTAGTAGCCTCGGTGACCACCTCGTTCATACTTTTCCCCAGAACCTGGTTGAACCGATTCCATTCGGTTGCGTTCTGCTCGTTCCACGCGGAGATGGACGGCGATTCGTACAAGGTGGATAAGGACTCGTTTGAGTAGCGTAGCATGCAGTGGGCGTACCATACAATTACATTTATTCGGTAGGCACAGCGTTGTGCTGCCATTATGCTTGCAGCAGTCACGCAATCTTTGCAAACGTCGGTAGAGACATATCCTTGGCAGAGAAAGAGGCCGTAGGCTTTTTCCGTAGAATTTAAGCCCGCCGTGGTGTTGTAAAAGCCGGTGTCAGGGGCAGCGGGAGAGATAAGGGTGTTGAGGACTTCGTTGAGATTGGATTGGAAGCTCTCGTGGAAGGTGGGAAAGTACCAGCCTGTGTTGGAGGTGAAAGTGGTTGTGTTATTTGGGCAGCTAATGGCTAGAAATTGACCAGTTTCATTACTGGTGATCAAACTGAGCAAGCTAAGCATGGAGAGAAACAACAAAAGGATCATGGACATCTTCATCAGCATCCCGCCTTGCTCTTGATTAATTAGGATTTTAAATATCAGTTTTTTATGAAAATATCGATATTACTATTTACGAAAACAACGATGGATAATCGTTATATATATGCTTTCGTTGAAGATGAAAATTGCAAAAGGCTTTGACTCAGACGACACCAGGTCGTTGGCCCTAAGTGAACGGCGGTGTTGTACAAGGGGGGACCACAAAGAAAAATTTCCTAGGTAGCTCTTGTTTTCTCTTTTATGCATAGAAATATGAAAGTAAAAAAGTCGCCCTGGTGAAAAGATAAACATTATAATAACTTATAAGAGGTTAAGGTATATTTTATATTGTTAATTGATTTTAGGATAGACACTCATTAAATTTCCTGTGTTGAAGAGTTGCCCACTGTTGTTCCTGTGTTGAAAAGTATCACATTCTTGTGTTGTGACCAATGGTGTTGATTAAATTCCCAGTGTTCAAAAGTATCCCACTCTTGTGTTGTGATCCCCTGCGTTGGAAAGAAATACAAAATTTATAGTTCCAAAAATAAAAATACAAAGAACGAAAGAAAGAAAAGATACAGTTAACTAACAGTTTGTCTATCTTAGTTGCCACAAACACTCTCTTAGGCCTGTTTACCAAAAAAAAAAAACACTCTCTTAGCCCTTTTTTTTTGTCGGATCAGATCAAAAATATGTGTCCAATTCCTATCCAAAAAGTTTTGGAAACATATATCATTTCCAATTTCGGAATCGGAATTTCAAAATTTCATAAACTCATTCTGAATTTGGTATTTTCGGAATCAGATTATTTTAGAATTTTAAAATTATGGGAGTTGTATGACTTCATCTATACCAAGATAAAAAATAGAAAATTTTCTAAAAATGACCAATTTTCTTAATCTTAGGATTGAAATAGGACAAACTTAATATGCACATAGCATGCACACGTCATGCACAAACAATAGGACATCAATAAGATTTTTTCTACAACTGAAAATGACTTAATTGCCTTCCTATATAAATGGGTTATTTCCTCCCATTTTCTTATTTCTCTCTCTACTCTCTCTCGAAAGAACGCTAACGATGCACTCACCCTTTAACAACCCACCTCACCCGCGGTAACCCTTTCTCTCTCACTTATGGCCATCCTTTCACCAGTCCCCTCTCTCCTCTCTTTTCAAACTAGTAACCCAAGATTCAGATCGCATCTAACTTTTGGGTGGCAGTACAATTCCCAACTCAAAATCCCAAAAGCTTGTCGTGTAATGAATAATAATTCATCCACCAAAGCTCTCGTGAAGGTCTCAGGTTAAGAGTGCACTTCCAAACTCATGACCTTCTTGCCAATTTCTTTTAACTTCTTAGTTTCAAGGCGCGATGGGATTGGATGAATCAACATGAGCCAAAGCCCACTACAAGTGATGCGGGTTTCTTTACGATATTTGGGAAATAAATTTTTTAAGGTTTGTTTATGGGTTTTGATTTCAAGTTTCTTGGCTTTGCCTGTATTTTGTGAGTTCCTATGTTCTATGGCTGAAGTCAAATATTTCTTGGCTTTGCCTTCCATTTTCTAGAAAACTGTACACTGTATGCACACGAGTTGCACATCACATGCACATGATATGCTCACAGATCTGAGCTCAACCCAAAAACCCAGAGCTCATAGCTCTCACTTTGAAATCAGAAAAATGATGTCATCACTTGTGAGTTTCTACATTTTATATGTGGGTATTTTCATTATTTCGCTTTTGTGCATGGTGTGCATGGTGTGCATGTCCTATTTCAGTCTTAAGATTAAGAAAATGGGTCATTTTTGGCAATTTCCCTAAAAGATATGTCATCTCCGATTTTAGTTCTCAAATACATGTCATCTCCGATTTTAGTTTTCAAATACTCATTTTTTCGTATGTAATACATTCAAGTGAATTGTAATTGACAAAATAGTTACATATTTGAGTACATTGTATTACAAATTCAAAGTCAATAGCACATAATTAAGTGTATGTGTTGACCCTAAAAACTACCAAGCCTACGTGGCGCGCAGGCCGATTAATTAATAAGCTAACTACGTCATTCGGTTGTGTGCGGGGCGTGCCAACTCGTCGGCCGAGCTCGGTCGAGGAGTAAATTTGTTGATGTTGTGTTGGGTGCGCTGCTGACTTCTGAATCTTGCGACTGCGGCCGAGGAAGGAACACGTCTCGGCCTTCGGGTTCTAGAGTCTGAAGACAAGGCTGCTAGTTCTGCGAAGTTCAATATCAAATTCGGCTTTCAATGTGCCGAATGTAATAACTTGTAACACCTCACTTCGCCGAGAAGGCTAATGAGATAACCTCGACCAATAAGGATTCGAAAATCCTTCTCGACCGAGACTTGGATAGATAACCAACCGTCATCGCCGCAGTGCTGTGGATGCCAACGGAAGATGCTACGAGATCGGCTGATTCTACGGTGACAGAGCTATCTATGCCGACTTAAGATATCACCGGTTGCTTTCACAGTGCTGTTGATGCCAACGGAAGATGTGTCAGCGAAAAAGAGAAAATAAAAAATCTCAAGTTGTTGAGAAAGTTTGCGCAGGGCAGTTGTGTGTTGAATGGAGGTCCTTTCACGTTGCACATCGCCTCTGTATTTATAGAACTGAAGTACTTGCTTTCCACAGTCAGATAATTAAGTAGTGTTCATCTGCAACTCAAACTAGTGCAGCTGCTCCGTGCCATAGGTTAAGGCGTATCCCCCTTTTTAGGCTTGGTATCACATCACCACAAATAAACAAGTTTATTTACATGCAATCACTTCACCAATCAAATCCATCAAGTATATCTCCCCACACGAGGACCACATGCATGCATGATGATTCCTTCATCATCTTAAACTTTGAAAAATAATTGATAAAATTCATCATCATATCCCAAGAAAAAAAAAACCCATGTGCTTCAACCTTGTCCATGAATTCAAGGTCCATTTGAACTGCACCACCCACTCCTATATCATAAACAGAACACGTAAGAGACTGCATACACTTGGAGTATGATATCATAAGCCAATTCAAATGTCTCCGTGCAATCATTTGAAGACAGATCAGATATCTTTTCCAAAACAACCAACTGGATATATCAAAAATTAGGTCTTAACTATCCTAGTTAATATTAAGAGATAATATTATGATTAAAATAATATTACCTCTCAATAATAACTAAAAATCATTTCAACCACCTTATCATCCAACGGTTTAATATCTGCTTATTCAACGGCCTCGATTGCTCGGGCCGATGATGTAAAATCGGGCCCAAACATTGCCCCCCAGTTTCCTTGAGCTTCGGCCCGTAAGCCGAAGGTTAAGGAAATTAATTGTTCACAGCCAATAAAAACTTACCGTAGCTTTCTACTGTCGATGCCGAGAAAATTTTGGTAGTCAAGAAAATAGGGGCCAAGGCAACCATTCCTGGTAGCTCGGCCTGTCATCTATCAAAGATGTTGCAAATACTTTTCTGAAACAATCACACTCGGCTGAGTTTGGCCTATCATTCAACCATCCACTCCTCAGCATTATTATATATATATATATATATATATATATATATATATATATATATATATATATATATATATATATATATATATATAAGCCAAGGCCATAAAAAACAAGATCAAAGCTTGGCTAATTTGGCCTATTCTGTCCAACTTGGTGTTGGAAATGTGCCCTAAAGCCAATCATGTGATGATACTTTACGGACATTTCACATGTTAAACTAATCTAGTTTTACATATAAAGGGCATACATTATTGTTTGAGCCGTCTCATATAAATGTTATATGCTTAAACGATAAAGTCCAAGGAATATGTGATTGAGAGAATGTAATCTAATGAAGTTAGATTCATGAGACCATTCTTTCGTAGACACATCCTAAATGTTCCTGATCATAGGATTGTCAATTGGGCATTGACAGTCCGTAAAGATCGGTACGTACTATGTCTTCTCTCAGGGAGAGTGATTAGTCTCGAGTCATTGGTGTGTGTGACATCAAGACAAGTACGTAGGTGCTCAATAGAGAATGAGTACACTGAACGTGATCAACGAAGAGTTCTCATATTCCATGTCACATAAGAACTCATGGTTGGGATAATGCAAAGTAGTCCTTTGACCTGAGACATCACAGTTGTCTTGTGGTTAAGTCCTTGATCTTTGATTATGTCAAAGTCACCCCCTCGGGGTGTCCACGGCATCGTTGGGGTTAAGCCACTTAGCTATGGAGACAAGTGAATGCGCAACAAGGGATCTCTAACCTTCAAACAGTTGAGGGAGAATACTCTATGATATGATTTGGAATCTCTGGCCAGAGTATGAATGAGATTAGGGAATGCGTTCCAAATCACATTCAAGGAAATCATATAAGCAAATGATTTACATTGGATAGTAGACATGAGTAAATAAACTATCATACCAAACAATGTGGTCAAGAGTATTAGATTAGAGAAGGACCGTATTGCATTTATAATCCCGAACTGAATAGGTTCTCCACCTCTTCTGATTAGCTTGGGTAACCATGATATGCTGCTAGGTGTCACTCATGGTTTGTGGAAGCCCTAAACGTGTGTAATCACTAAAGGGAGAATTGAAAATAGTTTCAATTCACAATCGATGTAAAATGGTTTTAATCGCCCACTACCTCGCTAAAAAGAACCTAATGGATCGCACACCGTAAAAGGTAGAGATTGGAGATTAAACGGAAATGAGTAAGAATGATTAAATGGTTTAATCATTTATTTATGGCAAGGATTAATTAATATGTTAATTAATCAAACGAATAAGTTCGTTAAAGACTTCGGGATAGTTTTGGACCTTAAGGCCCAATGGGCTTCGAACGTCAAGCCCATTAACTTAAGTTGTATGACAATTTAATGAATGAAGATTCATTAAAGCCCAAAAGCCCAAAATCCCCTAAATGGCCGGCCATATGTGAATGAATTAGGGTTTTGGTTGTTTAGGTCACTTAAAGAAGTGACTATATAAATGATTTTATAGCCAAATATTCATTAAGTGATTAAGGGTTTATTTTTGGGTGAAAATGGGTGAGAATTGTCTCTCCATTTTCTCTCTAAAGAGGCCAACACCTTGGAGGGTACATCTAGCAATCCTACTACTCCAAGGTCACTCATTTCTTCTACAATCTAACCTTGGTGAAGAGACTTAGAGGTTCTCAATTTTGGGAACTTGGAGAACCTATTCTTCCATCCAAATCCATGGATCTAAGAAGCAAGGAATGAAGGCCCTATCTCTTTGGGTGATTAGCCTTTGCTTATGCAAAGAGGAATATACAAAGGTATTAATTTCAACTCACTTTGTTTTGAGTTGATTATTGGTTCACCAATCTACTAGGCTTTGAATTTCATGGTAATGTTTTGTTTTTGAGTGCATACAAGCATGATTCCGCCTTTAATTGTTAATTGCATGCTATATGATGTTGCTCAAATGAACATGTTTTACAAAATAAATCCTTCACTTGGAATGATGTTGTCAGCCATGCATACTTTTATCTTATTTATTCTTTTCTGACTCCCAATTCCACCAAATAACAAAACAATTGTTTCCAGTGAGATTCAAAGCCGTGCAGACCCACCGAATGACAAAATCCAAATGCACCGAATTTCCACCGCCCTGCTTGCTTACTCTCGGCCATTTGCCCCTACCACCGAGTAGAACAATTTTTGTACAAGGTCAGGACTCAAGATGCTCGTGAGGATTCTCCTGTGCACTCAACAAGAAATATATGGTCGAGGAAAAATGAGCATCCACCGTCGCATAAAAATTGACTCGGCAGAAAGTTGTTCTAAATACAACCTTGCCGAGTAAGCCGCTTGTCGAGGAAGAAAAGCAGCTATAAACTAGACGGTTGGGTTTCGTGCCAGGTCAAATTTGGGCCAAATAAGGTTAAATCTACCTCGGACTAGACAGAAACTTGTTAGACCACTTTGGCCGTGGACCAAGTCAAATGCAACGGGATTGGGGGTGAATTATGTCTCGAACTTGTCTGAGGGATGGGTGAATTATGTCTCGAACTCGTCTGAGGCCATCCCTTTTCTCTTGCCAGTGGTATTCTGACATTGCCAATGGTATCCTGACATAACCTAGAAGCAAATCATGATTTCTCACGCCAGCTATTTAAATTTACTCATTCTCGACGAGATTAAAATAATTTTAATTGTCGAAACCTTCAAAATGTACCACGTATGCCCCTTTTATTTTCTTAAGCATCGGCTGAGCAGCCGAATGGTTAAGAAAATAATTTTTATTTTTATTTTGTAGCAAAAGAAAACAAAAGTGGCCCTACTATAAGTGGAGGAGGCCAACAATGCTTTATTCCAAGCCGAGATCTTTTTACATCAAAATTTTCACTTTGACATTTTCCAAAGCCGAATAAAAGATCATCTCCAAATATTTCTGCCTTTGTGAAATATTTTTTATTTTCGGCCGCCGAATGTGTTGAACAATTATTATGCCCCCCAGGCATAATTTCGGCTTTTAATTCAAATAACTTGGCCGAATGAGATTTCTCCCTATCGGCTTTATCACCAAAAATCATATCGATTGGCATGGTTTTTCTGGCTAGGCCTATGTCTCGACCTTGTTCGTCATTGGAGCACTCATCTGACAAATCATTTTCTGAGTCGATTTGTGGATCAAAAACTTGAATTTTTTCTTCTCGGCCTACCGCCCTTTCAATCTCGACCGAGACAACAGGTGGCTTAGGTTTTTCTTCGGCCATCTCGATAATGTTCTGAGGTCGAATTTTGATTGCGGCCGAAGCGGAAATTTGCCCCCCGGCCTTTTGATCCAACCATTCTTCGAATGGAATTGATTTGAACCCAAAAGGCGTTTTCTTATCGAGCCACTCATAATATCGATCTCTATCTTCATTTAACCATTGATCTTGTAAGCTGTGATGAACCTTCACCTTTATCATTTGAGAGAAAGATTTTCGCCTTTCTTCATTTGCTTCAACGATCTGGCCAAGAAATCTTTGTTGCTCGACAGTTTCCATGAATAGATGCCGAATCTCATCCTGATATATCATGTGAACTTCGTAGTTTTAGCACTGGGTCCCACTGGGCGTGCCAAAATGTTGACCCTAAAAACTACCAAGCCTACGTGGCGCGCAGGCCGAGTAATTAATAAGCTAACTACGTCATTCGGTTGTGTGCGGGGCGTGCCAACTCGTCGGTCAAGCTCGGCCGAGGAGTAAAATTTGTTGATGTTGAGTTGGGTGCGCTGCTGACTTCTGAATCTTGCGACTACGGCCGAGGAAGGAACACGTCTCGGCCTTCGGGTTCTAGAGCCTGAAGACAAGGCTGCTAGTTCTGCGAAGTTCAATATCAAATTCGGCTTTCAATGTGCCGAATGTAATAACTTGTAACACCTCACTTCGCCGAGAAAGCTAATGAGATGACCTCGACCAATAAGGATTCGGAAATCCTTCTCGACCGAGACTTGGATAGATAACCAATCGTCTTCGCCGCAGTGCTGTTGATGCCAACGGAAGATGCTGCGAGATCGACTGATTCTACGATGACAGAGCTATCTATGCCGACTTAAGATATCACCGGTTGCTTTCACAGTGCTGTTGATGCCAACGGAAGATGTGTCAGCGAAAAAGAGAAAATAAAAAATCTCAAGTTGTTGAGAAAGTTTGCGCAGGGCAGTTGTGTGTTGAATGGAGGTCCTTTCACGTTGCACATCGCCTCTGTATTTATAGAACTGAAGTACTTGCTCTCCACAGTCAGATAATTAAGTAGTGTTCATCTGCAACTCAAACTAGTGCAGCTGCTCCGTGCCATAGGTTAAGGCATATCCCCCTTTTTAGGCTTGGTATCACATCACCACAAATAAACAAGTTTATTTACATGCAATCACTTCACCAATCAAATCCATCAAGTATATCTCCCCACACGAGGACCACATGCATGCATGATGATTCCTTCATCATCTTAAACTTTGAAAAATAATTGATAAAATTCATCATCATATCCCAAGAAAAAAAAAACCCACGTGCTTCAACCTTGTCCATGAATTCAAGGTCCATTTGAACTGCACCACCCACTCCTATATCAGAAACAGAACACGTAGGAGACTGCATACACTTGGAGTCTGATATGATAAGCCAATTCAAATGTCTCCGTGCAATCATTTGAAGACAGATCAGATATCTTTTCCAAAACAACCAACTGGATATATCAAAAATTAGGTCTTAACTATCCTAGTTAATATTAAGAGATAATATTATGATTAAAATAATATTATTTCTCAATAATAACTAAAAATCATTTCAACCACCTTATCATCCAACGGTTTAATATTTTCTTATTCAATGGCCTCGATTGCTCGGGCCGATGATGTAAAATCGGGTCCAAACAGTATGTAATGGAGTTATGTATGTTTTGGAATTTCAGATCGGATTCGGAATATTAAATAATTGCAATTCCTATCCAATTTTTTCTTCTTCTTGGATTTCGGAATTTTGGTTTTGGATTTGTATCCGACGGAATATTTTGAAATACTTCTGCTCACAATCGGTCGGAATCAAATATTCCTATCCAAGTTGCACCTATCCTCTCTCGTGAAATATCTTCTTCTTTAAAACCCCAATATGTTTCGTATATTGGGAATTATTAAAATTTTAAGGTACGTCATAGTTTCGATCCAAATTATTTCAGAATAATGAGTAGGATTCATCAGTTTCATTATTGATGATTGTAGGATCTATATGGTATATTAATATAAATCACCAATGATTAATTCATCCAAATTAGGGTGTTTTGTTGTTGGAGTCTTTTGCCCCACATCGACCGTTTTGATCTTTTTCTCATCCCCTCCTAACCACTATATAACGAGAACTTCAGGGAAAGGAGGAGACACACCCAGTGAAACATTTCTCTTAGCTTTAAAGAGGAGAGGTCAGTAATCTTTTTCTTTCTTAGTTTAGCCTCTATGGTATCACCTTGGCCCTAGACTTAGAAGGCTACTAAGAATTACAAGGGTTTAATCCTTGTGCATTGGCACAAACTACGTAGGCAATCAAGCCGAGCTAGAAGCAACCGAATCCTTCCTTTGGTGAATCTTGTTTGTGGTTCTTGTAACGGTTTGTAGGAACGAGACGGCAATCCAGAATTCGTTAATTCCTCTAGGTATAATCTTAATCAAATTCCTTTAGATTACTTGTATATATCCAACGGTGGTATCAGAGCCATAGGGCTTGTTCCTCGCCTTACAATCCGATGTAAGTAGCGGAAACCATGATATCCACCATGATTGCATAAACCCGGAAAATTCACATTTTGATTTATCGTGTCTTTTGAGGATTTCTTTTTAGAAATAAGTTCTCCAATGTGTGAGACTCATACTCTCAAAATTTTATGCAAAGACGTGCCACAGTTTGACAGAAATCACAAACCCTAGTTTTGTGATTTCTTGAAAATTTTAGCTTATTTTCAGCCTTTTGGGGGGCTGAATTTAGGGTACATGGTGTTGATATTTTCTGTACGTTTTGCTTGGGGCTTGTGGTTTTCTATTTGAGCTTCAAAACCATATAAAATACACGTCATTTGGATGAGTACAGAAGAAGAAATGGCTTTATAACTGCCTACGTAAAATTTTGAAATCTGGGATTTCAGCAAAAAGTTTGAAAAAAAAAAGTGATTTATTTTAGTTTTGCGAGCTCTTTTTCATGCTGTTAGAGTTAGGTTTTCGAATGTTATCCAGCAATGGAGTGCGAGACTAAACACGTGTACGGTTTCACTTACAAAACATATACTAGATATGCATGTATGTCGCGTTAGAATGTCTAAGATGAGACCTATCAAAGGTCGAACATGGAGATTTTTTTATTTGAAATCCATATTAAAACTTGTCAAGCCGAACGTGAGTAACTAGGTGAGCGTCGAAAGGGAGACTAGGCTAGATGCTCAAGTTAAACGTTTGTGTAGTGCTTAGACTAAGATCAGTATGGTGTATGTCCAATGAACATGTGACACGCTCATTAAATTGAGAACATACCATAGCATACATTTCATACTGTATGTGCTAGTTGCGGCTGATAGTGAGAGGGACGAATTGATCTCTGCTTCAAGTCACTGTGTGACCTACTGAATCTATGTGATCCTACCCTTAATACCCTTTGGATTAAAGCTTACATCAAAAAGATGAGATTTGATGATTGCTACTTTTGCACATTTATCTAAGATGGTCAAGTTAGCTATTATCCCCATAAGCATGTCTGGGCAAGCAGTTAAACCAAGTTGGACTGAGGAAGATAGTTTGAAGACTACATTATGGGCTGGTTTGGTATTGCTGTGCTTTGAAAAAAAGCTGCTGTGAGAATAAGCGGCTGTGCTGTGAGAATAAGCGGCTTTGAAATAAATCAGCAGAGCGTTTGGTAAACTTTTTTGTAAAAGTGCTTTTGGAAAAAAAAAAAAACAGTCTGATAGTGGGTCTTTTCATTAAAGGAGTACTGTAGCCCCGTGTGCTTTGAAAAAAAGCCAGTTTTCAAAGCTGCAAATAGCAGCTTTAGCTTTTTCCTTTGATTTCAGCTTATTCTCACAGCAGCTTCCAAAATAAGCCCTTTTTTTTCAGTTTACCAAACACCTAAAACCCTAACAGCTTTTTTTCATAGGTGCTTTTTTTTAAACACCTCACCCCCAAACTAGGTCTATATCATGTGAATCATTGGCTGCCCAACGTCTATTTGATATTTGTTATCAAATGTAAGACATGGATACATGGAACATGACATTGATTTTTATATCATAAACAAGTGATAAAGAATGTCAAGTTTGGTATGTCAAGTTTGGTACGTATAACGAACTGTCTAGAGTATAAAGCAATGAACTTCCGAGTGATACACTCTTGTTAAGTTTGGTGATAGTTTAATGGCAGCTCTCCTGGATATATACGTTCGTTCTCGCAAGGTGTCGAGCGCCCTAAATCCCATACGAAGAGGTAAACTGTAACAACTGAGAATTGGATGAGCCAATTGAGTTGATGCGAAATTGTAATGGACAAAGTAACGAACAGCGCTGCTTCACTGTATATTCCTCATCATCTCCCCCCGGCTCTTGCTCTTAATTAGGAATGTTGACAATATTGCTAAGGTTAATAATTAGTGATTATTTCAGGTAATTAGATGAAAATTGCAAGCATGACTTGACATTGCCTCTTTGACCCCAGAGTCAAGCATACTGTGTGATTCATGAATACCCCAATATATTTCAGATATTATAAATAATTAGAATTTTAAGATACTTCCCAATTCCGATCCAAATTATGTCCGAATTATGAAGGTCAAATACCATTCGATTGCATCAAAGTTGAAAATTTTCACCTGGAGCTTTGGTCAGAAGTGGTTAAAATCGAAATTTCCAATCCATCTTACACTTGTTTTAAATAATCTGTTGGCTTGGACTTTCAAGGCCAACACCGGTTAAAATCGAAATTTCCAATCCAGAAATCCATCTTGCACTTGTTTTAAATAATCTATTGGCTTGGATTTTAAGGCCAACACCTAATGTTCCTTTTTTTTTAAAAAAAAAGAAGACAATTGGTAACAAATTACTGTTATCTACCTTTTTGGAAGGCCGGAAGGACTTATAAAAACCCATCACCTAATGTTGGTCCAACGCAAATCGCAAATCTAGGTGGAGGAAACTGCCCTCCTTTACAAAAGCCCTTCCGGTCAAACACGGTGGAAACTTCGGTTCAAAATAAACGGGCAGCAAGTTTTCAAAAAAAAAAATAAATAAATAAATAAAGGGGCAGCAGTGCGCGCTTTCCCTCCTCGGACCTCAGTTAATGCCAAGCGCTCTTAGAAGACTTCCAGCTGCTTTCTGCTACCCGTCACATCTCCAATTCGTCCGAAGCTTGTCTCCGTTGCGCTTTGGAAATAGTCACCGTTCCTTCGTGTCTTCGGCTTCGTCTGGTATGCCCCGAACCTGCTTGTGAAAATGTCTCTTAGACAGCACCTATTTTGTCATTAACTGCCATTTCTGCACTTGCTCTGTATTTCAAGATCAGAGGACTGTGCTCCAACTGGTCATAAGAATTTCCGACAATAGAGAGAGAACGAGAGGGAGTGAGATGTAGCTGAGCTGAGGTGTTGAAGGCGTACTAGTTATTAAAATTCTTTTTATTATTTATCCTAGTATTAATTAAAGTTTGTATAATTAATCCTACAGAAAGATACGAGAAAATTAGAGCATCGATCCCTAAATGGGCCACAATGTAGCAATGGTTCTTTTAGTAAACACTGTTTTATAATACCCTCCAAAATAAAGGGCTTAAAGGGGAAAATATGAACGGAATTATTCTCCAAAATAAAGGGTTAAAGAGGACAATATGAACTGAATTAATGGAGTTACAAAAAATGATCATTGTTACAGATTGTAACAAGTTATGGGACCAATATTCTAATTAACTTGAAACATATAAGTATGTAAAATAACATCACTCAAGTCATACTGGTAGTAATATACAGTATACTGTATATGTTATTAAAAATTCTGGAGATTCGAGATTAGGGAGTGCATGGTAACTAACATTTACCCTATACAAATGACAAGGTGAAAGAAAAGCTGTAAAGACTATAGAATTGTCTCTAATCCAGCAAAGTGCCTTTAACGGAAGAGCTTCTAATGATATTAACCTTATTGTTATCGGTCTCAACGAGGAACATCGATAGAAATCGTCAAACCATTGGCTGAGCAATCTTGAGCTCGCACTTGATCATGGTGATCAACATATCTCCCTGTAAAGAAGGCTGGTTTCTCAGGTCTGGAAAGACTAATAGTTTCACTTTTTAACATATGAACAACTGATGACATGGTCGGCCTGTTGTTTGCATCCTCTTGAACACACAATAATCCAATGTGGATGTACCTCAAAAATTCATTTGGACTGCATGAATCTTTTAACAAGGAATCCATCAACTCCAAATCTTTCGTTTCATTCCATAATTGCCAAGCCTGCAATCAATATCTCTCAAGGATGTAAGTCCTCCTCCAGTTTTGATAGCTACATTAATTAAGCTCACGAATATTTTGTATAAGTATTCCAAGTAAAGAACTTACATAACCTATAAGAGTAGGTCCACAATTAGTGTGATGAAAGCCTAAAAAGTTCCTTCTCCCCGTTATGATCTCAAGCAAAAGTACTCCGAAGCTGAAGACATCCGATTTTACTGAATACAACCCTTCCATAGCATATTCTGGAGCCATGTAACCACTAATTGCAGGACCAAAATGGTTGACATATATAAGAGTTTAAATAACAAACATATACTATTCTGTTATCTATTTATAGATAGAGGTAAGTACATAAGTTGAAACAAATAATTGGAATGTAAGATTACTAGTATTGGATAGAGGTATTTGTATAAGTTGAAACTTACTAAGTGCCAACAATTCTTTTGGTATTTCCTTCAGTTTGATCATCAACTCCAAACATTCTAGCCATCCCAAAATCTGATATTTTCGGATTCATGTTGCTGTCTAATAAAATGTTGCTAGCTTTCAAATCACGATGTGTAACTCTAAGCCTCGAATCTTCATGGAGATATAAAATTCCTCGAGCAATTCCTCCAATTATCATGGTGCGGCTCAACCAATCTAGTTGTTCTCGTTTTTCATGTTCTGTAAATTTATCAAGTTCAAGTAGTACTTTTTGAAGTTAGGAACTACAAAGAATTATATACACTGACACAAACATATATGTATATTCATCAAATGATGTTCACATACCAAATGGAAAATAATCAAGGCTTTTGTTGGGCACGTATTCATAAACAAGTAAGGTTTCTTCTCCTTCCAGGCAAAATCCTAAAAGCCTGACAAGATTTCTGTGTTGAAGCTTGGCTACCAATACAACCTCGTTCTTAAATTCTTGTACACCTTGTCCGGAGCTTTTTGACAACCTCTTTACTGCTATTTCTTGTCCATTAATAAGCATTCCCTGTGATAAGGTATATAGGTGCTTTAGTTTATCCAACAATTTTGTTGTGATCTAAGCAATTTATACATACTATACAATGTTGGATTAATAGAATGACTCATGAACTAATGCATTATATATTTGTTGGGTTATTACCTTGAAAACTGCACCGAATCCACCTTCGCCTAACTTGTTATCTTCGGAGAACTTATTTGTGGCAGTTTCGAGAGTTCCCAAATCAAATTGCAAGGACTCAGCCGTCCTCATATCTTTTGCATTGCAAAGAAAGTTATGATCATATGCCAGACACATCAAAATGAATTCAAAATTTTCAGTTCCAACTGTTGGGTTTCATTTGTTTAGCCTTACCTTGCTGTTTGCCATTTTCTTGTTGTAGTTGTAGAGCCTCATCGTTCTTCTTTCTTTCTCTTCTGCCCGGGAGGCAGTAGCCCAATGCTACAAGGACCAGAGAGATAACTAGAAGAGCAATTGCAACACTCACAACAACAATGGTAGTTATAGAGGAGTGTTTCTTTCTTCCTGCAGTAAGAACAGTTTGAGGCTTCTTGTCATAAAGCTCTTTTTGTACTTTTAAACTCTACAAATTTCCATTGATTAATTTAACTAGTTGAACATGTTTGTTTTCTGAATACTGTATTCTTTCCCCTCATAATATACTTACTCTTATCCACAAAATATCTATCTAATGACCAATAAAATCGGAGGTCATACATATATCTAAATCTTGATTTAACATTATAAAAAAACGAATTAACAAGAGAACTATTATTGATACTCTCAATCTAAATCTTGATTTAAAAATATAAAAAAACGAATTAACAAAAGTACTATTATTGATACTCTCAATCTAAATCTTGATTTAAAACTATAAAAAACGAATTAACAAGAGAACTGTTATTGATATTCTCATCATTGAACACTACAACTGATGGCATAAATCTTTTTGACGTGCACAAGGTACTTTACCTATAGGTAATCGCGAATTTGATAGTAGAGTACTAGGAGGAGGAGCCTCTGGCGTGGGAGGATGCTGTGCGTGGGTCCAATTGATGGCGTAAAAGAGGGTATTATTGTACCAAACATTACAACTGGGGTATACCCATCGTGCCCCTCGGAATTCCATTTCCGATAGACGTAATATTTCTTCTGTAGCATTTGCTAGACACCGTTTGCAATCTGAAGCGGAGAGGTCCGGCGTGCACTGCGCAAGGCTGTACACCGTCTCATTTGACCCTTTAACTTTGGCTTCTTTGGTTGCAAAGTGTTTGCTGTTATTGGCAGTCTCAGTGGTTAGCTCATGCAAACTAGTTGCCACTACCTGGCCATATTGGCTTTGCCCTGTTTCATTAACCCTGCTGTCCCACAAGCCCGCTGAAAGCGAACTGTTCATGGAGAAAAGTAATGTCTCATTCGAGTAGCGTACCATGCATTCGTCGTACCATATGATAACCTCTTTTCCATCTGGGCAGCGTTGTGGTGCCTCCATGATTGCTTCGGCCACGCAATCTTTGCAAACGTTGGTAGAGACATCACCGCGACATAGAAACATCCCATATGCCTTTTCAGTTGAGTTTCGGCCAACGGTGGCAGTGTAAAATCCGGTGTCAGTACGTGTTGCGTTCGAGGAAAGGGATTGGAGAAGTTGACGGAGATTATGTTGGAAGCTCTCGGGGTCGGATTCGTATACTTCGGCGGGGGTGAAAGTGGTATTGTCTGGGCAGCGATGGCTGAAGTAACGAACTGCTTCACTTCTAGCGATCAAACTCATGAGAAACAGAAAAGGGATCGTAGACATATTCCTCATCATCTCCCCCTCGCTCTTAATTACAAATGTTGATCATATATTCCTAAGTTTAACAATTAGTGATTGTTTGAGGTAATTAGATGGCAATTGCAAATTCGCAAGCATGGCTTGTTGACCCTCGGGTCAACCATACCATGTGACTCATGAGAAAACATGCAAGGGGAAATTTCGCCACTGATGTGGGCCAACAATCACAAGAAACTTCTTTAAGGATACCGATACTGTTTCAAATTTAATAACTACCACATACCTAATCTGTCTGGTGTAGAATTTTATCACAAAAATACCTTATTATTAGTTAGAGTACGGTAATCATATTTAAACTCAAAATTTTCTTTTTCCCCTAACGATGTAGAATTTTGACGTACGCTTTACTAAATTGCAGCTTCTTAGAAATTGATTCATTGGAAACTTTAACATTATTTGAGTGATAAAATCAATTGGCACCTTTAGGTGGACGAGGACCAGGTGCTCTTGGTGCAGGCGCCGGTAATGATGTGACGTTTTGGAGTTGAAATTTTTTGCACCGAGTAAATTGTAGTTATAGTCTTTTAACTTTAATTCAATAGGAGCAATGATCCATCAATTAAAAATTCATTACCATTGGTCCCTCAACTCATCAAAAATGCCGCTATGGTCTCTCAACTAAAAATTCATTACCATTAGTCCCTCAACTTTAATTCAACTGGAGAAATGATCCCTTAACTTTAACCCAATTGTAGTAATGGTCATTCCAACATAACTCGTTTCGACAAAAAATTTGACATAGTTGACAAAAATGACCATAATTACACATTTTGATGAGTTGAGGGACCCTAATTATATAAATGGTTATTCTAACATAACTTATTTTGATAAAATTTTGATAAAATTGATGAAAATGACTAGCTACACATTTTGATAAGTTGAATGACCAATAATAATGAATTTTTAATTAAGGGACCATCGTTACAATTTACTCTTTTTGCATCCATCTTTGCCTGTGCCCCTCGGTGCCTTGCTTAATTGAGTGACACCTGTCTTTTTACTAACCACAACCAACACTGTTAACTTGCCAATATTTAAAATAATAAAAAATAAACCAAATATTCGAGAAAGAAAATTAAGAAAACAACCCTAAGCAGCCTCTGTTCATAAATTATTTTCGACGCCATGCCCAATTTTCTCTGGTCTTTTCCCCTTTCTCAATTCTCTTTCCATGTTCTGCAATTCCTGCGATTCATGACCGTTAGGTTGGTTTTAAGTCGACCTCTTCTCTGGTCATTGCCGGCCAGATTGTCCGTAGCTTTCACATCGAAATTTTTATCGGTGAGTTTATGAACAGAGACACTGCACTCTTACTCCCCCCGTCGATCTGTAATCTGTATGCATAGGGTTTCAAAATCGCAGGCCATAGCTTCGGACTGCTGCGACATCAACCTCGGCGGCCGACTGGTACCGCGAAATGTACTATTTTGGAACCGAAGGAAGGAAAATGAGTAAACATCAACACTTTTGTTTGATTTGGCGGTGAGGGGTTCGATCGACGATTCGATATCGAATCTGAATCCTAAATATGGTGCGGCACTTTTGAGAGAGTGGGAAACGGCCTGTTCGGCAGCGATGTGGAGGAGAAGAAGTACGGCGGCGGGTATGGTGGTTGACTGATGCGGTCGAGTGGTGGCTGTCGTCTGGGTTGGGGATGAAAGTGGCGGATAGGTATTTTTAAAAAAATTTCTTGAATATTTTGTTTATTATTTTTTATTATTTTAGATATTGTCAATTTAACAGTGTTAGCTCTAGTTAGTAGAAGGACAGGTGTCATTCAATTAAGCAAGGCACAAAGGGGTCACAGGCAAAAATGATGCAGATTTTTTCAACTCTCCCCCTCCGTCTAAGACCATCTTCAAATTGGGTTAAAAGTCAAATTACTCTCCAAATTACCCCCTAAACACTCTCCAATTCATGTTAAAATTTTAGACTAAATGTCAAATGTTATTTCTAGGCCAAATACTCCCAGCTTTCCCCTGGGCTAAATGTCAAATGTTTATCGGAATTTAAATTTTTTTAGATTAAAATGTTCATAAAATTAATTTACAATAATCTACCTATTTATTTAAAAAAAATTGATTTAAGAAAAAAATTTGCCTAAATTCATTCTTTAATAATTCTGGGCTAAAATTTTAGGGCAGCATGTTTAGAGCAGAAAAGATGTTTCTGGGCTAAAAGCCAAATTTTCCGGACTAAAAAATTTGGCTTTTAGCCAAAGGGTTGGAGATGATCTAAAGGTACTTTTTGATTATCTAATTCAAATCATGTTTAAATTACAAACATTAAATTTTGGCTGATGTTATTAGCATTTTAAAATAGTTATTGTTCACTCCTCTTCGCATGATAATTGTGTTCAAATAATATCTGGTAAATGTTTTGGTGCACCTTGAACACGACCACTTAGTATTATTATTTTATTTATTTATTAATACACTTTAAAACTGAGACATATCAACCATATTTTGTACTGATATATGCCTATTTAATTTGGGTAATGCTAGAGAAAATAAATTTGTAGATAAAATTTGCAAACTAAATGATATGTTAGCAATAAGAAATGAGCACGTTTATCGATGCTTAAGTAATAATCAAATCATCAACTTCTAAGTTATTTTGTTTACAAAATTTAGTCTTCCTATCATTACTCATTTAATTTTCCTCCAAAGCAAGTTGAAATTTTCTGCACCAATTTTGCCCGTGGCCCCTTTGTGCCTTGCTTAATTGAATGACATAACATTGTTAATCATTGTGGTTATTAGATTTTACTAGAAAAAAAGTCCGCGCGTTGATGCGGGAACCAACTGATTCAGGTGTAATCGGATGAATAAAACACATTTAAGTTGAATAAATTCAACACAATTATGAACAAACAAAGGGATACATGAGTGAATGAAGTTAATAAGATAAGCAGTTTTGCTTTTATATACATTCAAGTGAGATGGCATATAAACACATTGTACCTTGAAACATCCACACAGATAGTAGAATCGGGGATCCTTCAATGTTATGAAACACATTGGAATAGAGGATATCCTTGAATGTTATGAAACATCCACACTGATCTTAAAGCTACAAATGTAAGCACCGAGCTCTGTAAAGGAATCATCTCTGATACATCATTTGCATATATGCCTTCTCTCATCCCCTTCACATATACTAAACCACTTTTATGCACTACAAATTCAAGAAAGAATCAGCCCCCTAACAATCTAACAAAGAGAGATTTACGTCAAAAGAGAAAAAGAAAAAGAGCTTTAAATGCGAGTTGTTTGGTGTGTGGTTTTCGTTTTCTCTTCTTCTTTTACGAACTAAGCATACACCTATCCTTCCATCTTCCCCTTATGTATAAATCTATACGCGCACACACATCTATACACGCATAATTAAATATACACACGGACAACATTGAGTTCAATCCAAATCTATAATTCTAACAATGTACTTGACACATCAGAAACATAAATCCAATGTACCTCCAACAGAGATTTGAACCATCTTTTGTGAGTCAACATCGCTTTCCTTTGCCCTTTTTCACTTTCTAATTTCTGCAGATCCTAACTTTTATCTGGAAACATATAAAGACTACAAAATCACAACTCGCTTATACTGGATCAACGTTTTGCTCTGAAATCTCTATTTTAAACTTAGTATCAAGAAACAAAAAGTCTTATATGCAAAAGATAACTCATTCATCACAAAGCAACAATATATTTGCAGTAACTGTTTAAGTCAGAACATATTGATCATCATGAATTGCAGCATTAGCATTCTAATTAGAAACTTGTAGCCATCAAATTTAACATTTCACTACCACATTTGATCAGATTAAACAATCCAACTATCGATAATTACCTTAGCAGAAGCTTGAATTTCTCTGGCAGTCACATCCAAAGCAAGTGCATAACCTTAAACCCTCCGATTTCTAATAGTATACCTAAAAATAGCAAGGAACCGGCTTCTTCCTCCCACAACCAAAGTTCCTGAAATTTCCAAAGAAAGTAAATCCGTTAGCAATTCAGAGAAATTAGAGGGCCAAATTGTATTAAATTTCAGTTAAATGAGCAAAGGTACACCAATTAAATGAGATACTAAACACATTTCGAATCTATGAAATAGAAGAACAATCATGTTAAGACTCCAAGATGGTGTGCTGAGCACAAAATTATAGATTAATAAAGGTAAATCCCAATCCAAAGCTTCAACCTTTTAACCCAAAATGAAAACAAAAAGCATGGAACATATATTTCAGTTTTATTATTAGATTTCGAAATCCTCAATTTGAATGGATTGTAAAGATAATACCACCAACTCAGGGTGGCAATCTGACCATGGTTGTGTATGTCATGTTGACTCTATGCAACTGAATATATGAAATTTAAGCAGCCCCAGACAGTCTCCTAAGCATCTACAAACTATTAACATTATTTCCCCAACTTTATTTCCCAATTTTATCAAATGCTGCAGAAACGATCACAATTTACTCCCTTCCAATTTCCACATAGCTCCAAACAAACAATATTAATAAATCGTTATCATCACCTTTAACAAAACAGGAGACCACCTCCCTTTACTACCTTCTCTTTGCAACCAACCCCCTCTCCTCTCTTTCCCCCATATCACACCCCACCCTGTGAGGGCATTGACAGCAGACCACCTCCCTAGAAACCGACCCTAAAATCCCATACCCATACCTCCCTTGCCCGTTCCCTTTAACCCTCGCATAAAATCCTCCCCTCTCTCACCCTTGTCTCATCTCTCTGTCTCTACAAAGCGCAGAAAACAAACCCTAAACCAAATCCCTAAAATCCCACCTAAATCCTCCTCCTCCCACACTTCTCTTGGACACTCCCTGTCTCTCTCCGCAATTCCTAAAACAAATCTCCTAAATCCTATCTCGGACACCCCCATCTCTCTACAAATCGCACAAACAAAACCCAAACCTAATCCATAAAATCCCACCCAAACCTAATCCCTGAAACCCTTTCTCTCGGACACCCCATACCACAGAAAATGCATCTGAACTTTAGTTTATAAAATCACAGGCCGCCTTCTCTCTTCCTACCTTTTAAAAATTCACCAGTAAGATTATCTCAATAAAAACTTATATTAGCAAATCCAGTGATGAATGACGTGAAACGGAAGCTGTAATGAAAGCTTATTTTGAGAAAGAATGAAAAGTTGTCTTTATACAACTTGAAACCAAAATTTAAGTGAATGGCCCTGTAACTAAGGTTATCGAACATGATTAACCATCCGCAACCCTCAACCTTGTAACCTGAATCAAGCTGGTTTCACACATACCAATAGAAAACCAAAATATCAATGTTTGGGGAAGTTACCTTATTTGAAATACCACTAAAAAACAAAGTATTCTTTTAGGCAAATATTGTTTAAACACCCAAACTTAATTCATGATATATGCCAAAAAGAAAATACCTCTCGATTAGATTTCTTTCATTCACGAACTTTCTCCCTGACAAATTCCTGAGATAGAACCAAAAAAGAAAATAAGTCACAACTGATGCAAGTAGAGGGGAAGGAGGCAGAGAAAATTAGGAATTTATGAGTACACCACTCCTGTTTTAGGTTCCCAATTTATAAGGATGCTAACTTCATCATATAGGATTACCGTTCGCATTTCCTTCCGAAATTAAATTAAGAAAAAAGTTCGACACTCACATGCCACAACAAATGTTACACAAAGTAATCTTATCATCACAACCAAACTGACACAAAACTTCTAACAGTCCCTTTGAAAGCGAAAGTCAAGCGATTAATCAAATACTCATTTTCCGAAAAAGAAAAAACCCAACAAAAATACATAAAAAGTAAAAGTACCTAAGTTCCCAATAGTCCAATCCATCAGAAAAAAAGAAACTCGCACATGTGAGTATAAGGACCATAAGAAAGAAGTAGGGGATGCAAAATTTTGAGAATTGGGTCTAATAATACTCATTAAGTACAGATAATCAAAGTTAAAAGGAGGTAATAAAGGTATAGAAAAAAGAAGAATATATTCTACAAATGAATGAAACAAAAGATGGTGACACTGGAATGGAAACACTTCAGGAGGCCAGAGGAAGGGACAATACTATAGAAGGCTTTAGAGCACAAATATACCTGAGGTGCTGAAATATGGAGCTGAGGAAATGTTTTCTTCTTATTTTGAGGGAAGAAAAATGCAGCTCTGAATTTGGACCCATTTTCTTAACCGGTGGTTCCTATAACCCATAAATAATTTTAGTGTCATTCAAAATCACAAATACCCCAGATGAATTGAAAAACTGCAGAGATTAGTTTCATGAATACATAATGAAGCAGAAAGCCATAGTTAATCTAAAAAGAGGGTTTAGTTAATCTAAAAAGAGGCATACACATACTACCAATCCTCCGAATGTTCTCTGCACGGTGTTCTGCTTTAAAACTAAGGTCGCAATTCAAGCCATGCATGTCATTGTCCCCATCAAGAACGTACAACAGCTTCCCCTGCGGTACAAACTCCCACTCAAAGAACACACCACCGTGCTCTTCCCTGAACAAACTAAATAAATTATACGCAAGTAATGAGCAACTTTCTTTCGGCACATAGTCTAAGTTCAAACTTATCCTTTAGCATCGTTCAATCATATACTACCAGTATGTTGACCCAGGTATGATTCTAATTTACATCTGTTCTTATAAAAAAAGTTTATATACATAAATTTCAATACGTCTGCTTACAATTTTTAAAGGGATTAGTGGGGATAAGATTAGGGGTACGCTTTAGACATCAACCCCTTCTTAATCCTTCAAGTGTAATCTAGTCCATATTAAGCATGGCCTAAATGCTTAACAATCCGGGATAACTTGTATGGAAATGAACTGACAATGAAGGTGGGTTTTGTCTTTTGGGTGATCTCATGATGCAAACATATACTGGAGGATAGGTAGCTAAGGCTATTTATGCTTCGATCACATCTTAGTATCTATTTGTACAGTGCGAAGCTCTTACCTCAAAGTTTGCCTTATATGTGATAGCTTTCTCCATGTATGCACCATTGAAAGTTGAACCACTGAAATCAAATTCCCTCATATCCGCTCATGTTAAATTGGCTAACTTTTTTGCATCAGTCAGTTTACATTGATGTGAAAATGCAGATACTAATGACAAAATTAGTCTTGTTATTTTCAAACCAAATACATTAGCTTTAACAGGTCGTTCATTGTGGAGTGTAGCAGACAAATGCAACAAAGAAAAACTACAATTTGCGGAAGGAAAAAAATAAACAAAAACAAAAATTTTAAGGAAAAAAAAAATTGGTTATTTTTTTCTCATGTGAGGGACCATACCAATATTTGATTCAACCAAGGGTTTTTCTCTGAGCTAAAAGTTCGGACTTCCACTTTTCAACTGAGGATGAAATAACAGAGAAAACGCACAAAATAAAAAGCCTTAATCCAAATTATTTAAAGGAAAATAAAAAAAATTAATTTGAAACAAACTGAAGAAAAAAGTTCAAATTAAGAAAATCCTAGTAAGTGGAAAAGGATATGGTGAGTGATTATTTACCTTGAAAACTCACATAGTTTGGAATGGATCATCAACAATCTCTGGAGTCATCGAGTGGCAGCATCAGCTTCACATCCAACAGCAGGAAGTAGCTCTATATTCTTGTATAAAAGAGTATGCCCATCTGGGTTAGCAAGAATGGGGCATTGAGTCTGCCAATCGAAAACCTTAACCTCCCACTCACTGTAAGCTGCAGGTACAACATTCTCGGGAAGTTTTATTGGGCACCCTTCCCGTGTAAAGTCTGCTCCATGGCCATCCCATTCACCGGACACATTCCTGGCAAATTCGAACCACGCTCGAACACATAAAAGAGAAATTGAATTATAGCAGCACGTCAAATATATTAACTTATAGATTCTAGACTTCAAATAGTTAACATAACAAATACAAATTTAACCATCATCTCTCTTATCCATTGCCTTTTCTACTATAAATGAAACCAGATATTAAATAACTGACCGTTTTAGATTGGCAGAGTGCAATTTCTTTGGAAATTAGTCATAAAAGTTAATACATTTCATCACTCCATTCCTGACTTATCCTCTTATCAACTGTTGTGCACCCTAATCCAAAGAATGGAAATTTACCCGCCATATATCAAATTGGATATCTAATAACTGGAAATTTTCCATTTGATATCTAATAAATTTCAATTACTCAATTTTTATACAACCCCAAATCCAATTACCATATGTTGCTCCAAATATCAATGCAAAGATGCAAACTTTTTTTACGCTACAACAACAACCATACGATTTTAATAAAACCCACAAAAACCAAGTAAAGAAGCAGATTTTTGGCAAAAGCGCTTAAAATACACTCACCAGAAGCAAAAGTGGAAATGGGATTGAAGCCATTGCTATGGTCCTCCTCCTGGAGCTGCAGCTTAACATCTGACACAGCCGTGTTGGTGGAGGAAGAGGCAGCGCTCTGGACAATCCGACCTTTCTGGCAGCGGTTGTGAGGCAGTTGGAATGTATAGGCCTCGGTTTATCCGTTGCTGTTTTTTTTTTCATTGGATCTCCCATTTGGTCTCACTGTTGTTATATCCGTTTCTATTCTTCCTTGTCAATCAGGATCTGCACCCCTGAAAACCCACAAAGACATTAGAAATGGAACCCTCTGCATATCTTATGAAAATAGCGTTGAGCCTTGAGGTGTCCTCGCAACCCTAAGGTATGGCACAGTTGGAGTTTTCAACAACATGAGGAAACGTGTAACCCCCATCGGCCCAGCCACATTCAAAAAGTCTCTAAGATTGTTCCGCCTCTTCTCCTGCAAAAACATTGCGGAAAAAGCTCAGCTCTTTACTTCAGATTCTTACTTCTGATTTTCATCAGCTCTTCAAATCAATTAAAATTTAAACAAATCAAATATCATAAAGCATTGCAAAACATATTAAGACCGGAATGAATATTTGCATACCTTAAGCTTAAGGGCAGTGTAGGGAAGCATCAGTTTCCTCAAATCAGCTTGAAGCTGCTTTAGAGGACCAGGCAACTTGCATCTGGAAAACACAAAGCTCCTTGGGATTTTATCCCCTGTGATATGGTCCATATTAGCCTCTTCTTCATCGAAACCGACTTCACAAACACCTTCTTCTTCTGTTGTCAAATTTTCAGAAGCTCAACAATCAACTACGCTTCCGAGATAATTAACAAAACAAAAAATAAAATAAAATAACCTCTTTGATTCACTTTTCTCAACAACCAGACAGAACTTAAAAATTTCAAGCTTACATTTTTTAAGCGAGCCATGATAGCGTTTGCAATTTCAGCTCCGTAACTTTGTGATTAATACTGCAAAAAATTAAAACAAAAAAATTATACGCATTTAGAGTACAGAGAGAGTGAATTTATGCTAGGGATTCGTCAGATAATAAAAACTAATTGAAAAATTAAAACAAAATTACCTTTGGGCGTTTAGGGTTTTGGGGGAGCTCTGTCTCTGTGTGAGGTTTTAGACGAAGGAAGGTGATGACTGAACGCCCGAGGCAAATTAGGTTTGTTTATTAGGCGCATCCAAACCGTTTAATCATACTAAGGAAATCAAGATGCATCCAAAACACATACAGTCAAACTGGAATGCGCAGGGAGAAGCGGAAGAAGAAAAAGAAGATGGAGAGGGGGTAGTCGATAGCTTACCCGACATTGGTCGTGGTCGGAGTTGACAGAAATCAACGAAGCCCTGTGCGATTTCATCGTTGTAAGCTGTGAGAGAGAATACAATGGTCACATCACGATTTTATCACCTGAAGGTCGACTCTTCCAAGTTGGAAAACAGAAAAATTAAAATTCAAAAACAATAAACTAACAGAAACAAATTACAGAAGAGGAAACAATCAAATTACCTCAACAAAAATCCATGATTATTCCATGAGTGCTGATTCTATGGGTTCTTAAGGGGGAAGGTTTTTTTATTTGAGATGGAGGATGTTCGTGTAAGAATGTGAGTATGAGATAGAGGAGTTTTAGGACCGGATATATGTGTTCAATTGGATAGAAAAGTCTTGTTAATAAAAGGAATGCTAATCCCTTATGAAGAGGGATTCTGTACAGCATGAAGATCAGAACAAGGAGACAAGAATTTGTTTCCTACATGGATTTTGATAGGGAATCCTAATCAGTTATGGTAAAGATTATATGTATATATATAGTGGCCTCTCTTCTCACAGGGTAACGCTCATATTCTGGACTTAATCCTATTTATAAGTCGAGCTCTTGATAACCTGCGAGAGAAGAGAAGGTGCACTGAAAGTTTGCTGCTATGGCTTCGGGTTCTGCTACAAGTGCAGGTATGTTCTTCTTGCTGTGTTTCTCAGATACATAAATTGAATATTTCTCTCTAAGTTGTAGTTCATGTTTTGGTCTTGGTGATTATGATTAAGGGTCTTACATGTGGTATCAGAGCCACAATACTTATCAACATGAATTCAATCTGTAAAGAAGAAATTTTGTATGTTACTATAAAAAAAAAAAAAAAATAAAATAAAAAAAAATTTACTCTTATGAAGAATTGAAGTCTGGTTCTGGAGGAAATAAAAGAAGCGTTGGTGATAATGAACCGTCAAAGGAACCCTTAAGTCATTATCGAGTGAAGGTTTTCCAGAATTGAAGAAAGCAATGCTTTCTTCTATAAACATCGATCTGGGTTTTTCCTTTCCAAAACTAAAATCTTCTATTTTCAAATTCTAAATCGCTTCCGCTGCCCGATTCGTGAATTTGAGTTATAAAGATTAAAAGGTATGTTGTTAATTGCTTTGAATCTTTTGGTGAAATGTAAAGATGAATGTGTTTACTTTCCCAGTTCATCGACTGCAAATGTAAGTCATATGCAGATGTATTTTGATCTTTTAAATTAGAGATACAGACATTATTAACCATTCGGTGCTTTCTTTGATCACTTTCAAAATGCCTTTTAAATGTATGAGACACCATTAAACCATTTGGTGTCTAAGGATATATGGCAGATATCAGCAGATCGTTTTTCAAGTTCTTGCTTAATCATTCCACTCTATGTATGCTTATCAACAGATTGTTGATTAAGACTATATATACGGGTCTGTGATTATAGTCATGATGTGCACGGTGATGTTGAGATGAAATCAGGAACTAATAAGTTCAAATTGTGATTTCATTGCAGGTTCATCATCTGCAATATCGTTCCGGACTATGAACTTGGCAAACATTCCTGTTCTCACAGGGGGAAGCAACTACAAGAAATGGAGACGTGAGATTGGGCTCTTATTGACACTCAATGACTTTGACATAGCCCTTGAAACTCCCAAGCCGATTCTGACTGATCAAAGTACAAGGGCTGAGAAAGCTGATGCAGAGAGATGGGTCAGAGCAAACAAAGTGGCACTTTCTATACTTGAAAGTGCCATGACTGATACTGTTCGCGGTGGAATCAAGAAGCATGAACTAGCTATTGATTATTTGCAAGCAATTGAAAGAAAGTTCAAAGAATCTCAGAAGGCAGAAATCAGTCACTATATGGCAATGCTGACCACATACAAGATTGAGGGCATAGGGTCAATCAGAGACCATATCTTGAAAATGACTGATGCAGCTGAGAAATTAAATTCTTTAGATGTTAATATTGGTGAAAAACAGTTAGTTTTTATGATCCTTCAAGCTCTTCCAAACAAATATAGTCAGTTAAAGGTGTCTTACAACACTCAAGACAAGAACTGGGATGTTGATGAGCTAATAGCACAGTGCGTTCAAGAAGAGGCTAGACAGAAGCAAGAAAGAGGGAAAGAAACTGAAACGGTGCATTTTGTGCAACCAGACAAGGGGAAGAAATCATTCAAATCATTCTCTGGACACTCTGGTAAGAACAACAATCCCAAGGTAACCTCTTTTAAGTCTAATGCATCTATCAAAGTAAAGGACTCTATTAAAGGATCTAACAATCTTATGGTCAAAACTAAAAATATTGCCAAACTAAGATGTTTTTTCTGCAAAACTAAAGGACACTTGAGAAAAGATTGTCAAGTTTTTCAGGACTATCTTAAAAGTAAGGGTGTAGAAAATGTCAATGTCTGTGTTGAGTCTAATTTGATTGAAATCCCTGTGAATTCTTGGTGGTTTGACACCGGTTGCTCAGTTCACATTTCAAATTCTTTGGAGGGTTTTGTGAAATCAAAACAAACTGGTTTTAAAAATTATAATGTCTTTGTGGGAGAAGGTACTAAAGTTGCGGTAGAAGCTATAGGTATGGTGTGTTTAAAATTGTCTTCTGGTTTTACACTAAAACTAAAGGATGTGCTTTATGTGCCTAAAATGAGGAGAAATCTGATCTCTGCTTCAAGAATTGTCAAAGACGGTTTTGCTTTTCTAGGTGATGATGAAAGTTTAAAAATTTTTGAAAAGAACCACCTAGATTGTGTTTTGGGAACTGCTTTTTTGAGTGACAATCTGTGGTGTCTGAATTGTACTTTGGAATCCCCAAATCAACATGTTTTAAACATAAGCACTAAGAGGATGAACTGCAGTGATGATTCTTTCCTCCTTTGGCACAAGAGGTTAGGCCACATATCCAAAGAAAGAGTTTTAAAACTGTCCAAAGCTCAGTTGATCCCTGAATTAAATCTTGCTACTGCAATTGAGTGTGTTGATTGTGCAAAAGGGAAGATGACTAATTCTAGAAAGTTAGATGCCAAAAGGAGTCAGAATTTGCTAGAGATTATACACACTGACATCTGCGGTCCTTTTCCAACCAAAACTATTTGCGGTAATTCTTATTTTGTCAACTTTATTGATGATTTTTCAAGGTTTTGTTACACTTATTTAATCAGTGAGAAATCATCTGTCCTTGATTATTTTAAAGTTTATAAAACTGAGGTAGAAAAACAATTAGGCAAGACCATTAAGATTGTTAGATCGGATAGAGGAGGAGAGTACTTTGGCAGGTACAGTGAGGCTGGACAACACAAGGGTCCGTTTGCGCTCTATCTTGAACAACAAGGCATTGTTGCGCAATACACTACACCAGGAACACCACAGCAAAACGGAGTTTCAGAAAGGAGGAATCGAACTCTGATTGGAATGGTAAGAAGCATGATGACAAGATCAAAGTTACCAGGATTCCTATGGGGTGAAGCATTGAAGACAGCAACTTATATACTGAACAGAGTTCCGAGCAAAGCTGTTTCATCAACACCTTTTGAAATCTGGAATGGCAGGAAGCCCAGTTTTAGTCATTTCCATGTTTGGGGATGTAAAGCTGAGGCTAGAATTTACAATCCAAATGAGAAGAAATTGGACTCAAGGACAGAATCATGCTATTTCATTGGCTACTCAGAGAAATCTAAGGGCTTCAAGTTTTATTGTCCTCAAGCTCACACCAGGATTCATGAAACTCACAATGCTAGGTTCTTTGAAGATCAAGATATTGCAGACTTATCACAGGGCAGGTTCATTTTTGAAGAGATTGATCAAAATGAGAAGTCCTTTTGCAGTAATTCTTACAAAGAAATGTTGATCACTCCTGCTTCCATGATTGCATTGGAGGAAGCACAATTAGACTGTCCAGAAGATATTGACAGAATGGAAATTGATCTTGGGTCCCAACCACTGCATCAAGGGGATCCAACTCCAACTGATGATGCACCAATGAATCCGAGCACTGAAGTTCTCCATGATCCGTCATTACCATTGAGACAATCTTCAAGAATCAGAAAAACCACAATGTCAAATGACTATGTTTATTTGCAGGAGCATGAGTTTGATTTTGGTGATATAGATGACCCTCTCACTTATTCTCAGGCCATGAATAGTTCTCAACAATCATTGTGGCACAGTGCAATGAAGGAGGAATTGGAGTCGATGTCAAAAAACTCAGTATGGACATTAGTGGATTCCAATCCTCAATTCAAGGCTATTGGGTGTAAATGGGTTTATAAAACCAAAAGAGATGCTCACGGCAATATTGAACGGTACAAGGCAAGGTTAGTTGCCAAAGGATTCACTCAGAGGGAAGGGGTGGATTACAATGACACCTTTTCTCCGGTCTCTTCCAAGGATTCTATGAGGGTTATCATGGCACTTGTGGCTCATTACAATCTGGAACTGCATCAAATGGATGTCAAAACTGCCTTTCTTAATGGTGAACTGGCCGAAGACATTTACATGAAGCAGCCTCCTGGATTTGTTGAAAAGGGGAAAGAAGACATGGTTTGTAAACTTAACAAGTCAATCTACGGGCTTAAACAGGCATCAAGACAATGGTTCTTAAAGTTTGATCAAGTAGTTACAGGACAAGGTTTTGTGGAAAACAAATTAGATGATTGCATCTATGTTAAGTTTTCAGGCACTAGTTTTATATTTTTAGTGTTATATGTTGATGACATTCTCCTTGCCAGTTCTAACATGAAGCTGCTCAAAGACACTAAGACCATGCTCAGTAAGAATTTTGAAATGAAGGACCTTGGTGAAGCACACTATGTACTTGGTATTGAAATTGTTCGAGATAGATCAAGAAATTTACTCGGTTTATCACAAAAGGGATACATAGAAAGGGTACTCATGAGGTTCAATATGTCAAGCTGCAGTAATGGTGAAGTGCCAGTAAACAAGGGAGACAGATTCTCAAAGGCTCAATGTCCTAAGACGCCTATGGAGATAGATAAAATGAAGAATAAGCCTTATGCTTCATTAGTGGGAAGTTTGATGTATACCACTATTTGCACAAGACCGGACATTGCTTTTATAGTTGGAATGTTGGGCAGGTTTCAAGCAAATCCAGGAGAGACACATTGGGTAGCAGCAAAGAAAGTTTTGAGATACTTGCAAAGAACCAAGAACTATATGTTGGTTTATGGCAGGAATGAGCTATTGGAGTTAGTTGGATACACTGATTCTGATTTAGCCGGTGATGTAGATGATAGGAAATCTACTGGAGGTTATATCTTTATGCTAAGTGGTGGTGCAGTCTCCTGGAAAAGTGCAAAACAGACTATCATCGCAACATCGACAATGGAGGCAGAATTTATAGCTTGTTTTGAAGGAATGAAACAAGCTGTATGGTTGAAAAACTTTGTGACAGATTTGAATGTTGTAAATTCTGTGCAAAGGCCTGTCATGATGTATTGTGATAACAATTCTGCAGTATTTTTTAGCAAGAACAATAAGAGGACTTCAGCTTCAAGACTGATGGATGTAAAATTCCTCAAGGTCCGAGAAAAGGTTAGAGAAGGAGCAATTCAGGTGGAGCACTTAAGCACAAATGAAATGATTGCGGATCCTTTGACTAAAGCATTGCCGATTGGAGCATTTAAAACGCATGTCTCTCGGATGGGAATACTTGAATCCTTTGATCAGTGGGAGTAATTCGTTAGTCTTATTATGACTGTTTATTCGCTGCTGTGAAGTTCAGAGAGCTGGTGTGGTGATATAGACAGGTTTCAAATTTCACATTTAAAATCTTATGGCTGGATAGTATTAGGTTTGTTAGTTTGTTTTTTTTATTTTATCGAATTGAGATCAGTTATGATGATCTATTGTTTCGAACAAAATAAAGTTTGATATAATTCATTTGTTGCTTTTATAATGGTTTGTCCGTTTAAAGCATTTAGTGATGAGTTGATTGATTCATGCATTGTTTTGAAGCAAAGATTTGTTTCACATCTTGCTAACAATGATTTGAAATAGTGGGAGCAGATTATTTTGCTTATTGCTGATATTGATCAAGTTCATAACGTTGAGCATACAAATTGAATGTCTGTAACTCTTGAAAACCTGTTTGCTTTATTGTGGTAATACAGTTACAAGCGTTCTGCATTTTGAGATGTATGATAGCTGGTTGTGATTGAAATTTTATTAACAAGATTAGTGATCACTTCTATCTGCACATAATTGACTTGGCTGAGTACTTAAAACTGTTCTCATACTCAAGTGGGAGAATGTAAGAATGTGAGTATGAGATAGAGGAGTTTTAGGACCGGATATATGTGTTCAATTGGATAGAAAAGTCTTGTTAATAAAAGGAATGCTAATCCCTTATGAAGAGGGATTCTGTACAGCATGAAGATCAGAACAAGGAGACAAGAATTTGTTTCCTACATGGATTTTGATAGGGAATCCTAATCAGTTATGGTAAAGATTATATGTATATATATAGTGGCCTCTCTTCTCACAGGGTAACGCTCATATTCTGGACTTAATCCTATTTATAAGTCGAGCTCTTGATAACCTGCGAGAGAAGAGAAGGTGCACTGAAAGTTTGCTGCTATGGCTTCGGGTTTTGCTACAAGTGCAGGTATGTTCTTCTTGCTGTGTTTCTTAGATACATAAATTGAATATTTCTCTCTAAGTTGTAGTTCATGTTTTGGTCTTGGTGATTATGATTAAGGGTCTTACAGTTCGATCTGGGGATTTTTAGGTGAGCATATTGAAACTGAGGGAGAGAGAAAGAGAGTGATGAAGAGAATGGTAAAGTGACGATCGCACCCTGCCTTTCCACGATCATCAACACGCGGGCATCAGGATCAACGGCAGAGAGCGTCAGTGGCAACCTCGTAAATGAAGTGAAATTCGGCCCAAATCACTGTTCATTTGAATAGTGCCAATTTCAAAGCCTTCTTTAGACTAAAGTAATTTATTCCATCATAAAGTTAATCATTGTGGTGAATTTTAAATATCGTAAATAATTAGAATTTTAAGATACATCCCAATTTCGATCCAAATTATATGCGAATTTTGAATGTGAAATTCCATTCGATTGCAACAAAATTGAAAATTTTCACCTCAAACCTTGGTCAGAACTGGTTGAAATAAAAATTTCCAATCCAACTTGCACTTGTTCTAAATAATCTATAGGCCATTTCCCAAAAAAACAAAAAACAAAATGTATATATATATATAGATATATATAGGCTTGGACTTTCAAGCCCAAGACACAATGTTGGTCCAACGCAAATCTGGGCGGACGAAAATACCCTCCATTATAAAATTAAAATCCCTTCCGGTCAAACACGGTGGATACTCGGTTTCAAATACAAACGGGCAACAGTGCGCGCTTTCCCGCCTCGGACCTCAGTTAATGGCAATCGCTCCTAGAAGACTTGCGGCTGCATTCTGCAACTCGCCACATCTCCAATGCGTCCGAAGCTTGTCTCCGTTGCGCTTTGGAAATAGTTACAGTTCCTTCGTGCCTTCGGTTTCGTCTGGTATGCCCCGAACCTGCTTGTGAAAATGTCTCTTAGACAACACCTATTTTGTCATTAACTGCCATTTCTGCACTTGCTCTGTATTTCAAGATCAGAGGACTGTGCTCCAACTGGTCATCCGGAATTCCGACAATAGAGAGAGAACGAGAGGGAGTGAGATGTAGCTGAGCTGAGCTGTTGAAGACATACTAGTTATTAAAATTCTTTTCATTATTTATGTTAGAAAAATAATGGGAATTTAATGATGGCAGTAGCGAAGAAGAAAAATAAGAACGTTGAGCCAAAGCACGAATTGAATTTGCTTTCTTTAAGACTAATTTGTCGCTCTTTCTTAGTGCAAAAAGAGTTGTAAAACAAATTGTCTCCAGGATACTATGGACTCAAACTCACTTGATATTATTTCTTAAGATTTGCACAACTTAAGAAATAATCTGAAATTTAGAGACAAGAAAGAAAGAAGTAGTTCATATTATGATTGTTGAATTCATGTTGTATTTATAGAACTCTAAATGATGTTTCATCAACAGTTGTAACCCTCCAATTCTATGTCCAATCAGTTATATGAGTAGAAAGATGCATCATTTCTTAATTTAATTGCAACCTTCAAGAATCATATACACTCATTCGGTGATGGATATACCTTTTCACTTATAACTGAACACTAATACACAACCATTCCAAACAATATTTCTGATATATTTGAAATTTTCCAACAATTCTCCCCAAATTTCAAATATATGTGCTTCTTCTATGATACTTCAAAATAAATACATAGCCTATGAGGTGTCCTTAGACTTGAACCCCTAGTTAGTCCAAATATATCAAAGCTTTGTCAGGTGCTGTGGTAGTCGCAACTTTGAACCAAGGACCTTATATGACTAAGCCGGATATATTGAACATACTTATCATGGATTTCTCTAAAATTCTTTAATCCGCGTTTTACGGCCGTGCGCATACCCTGTTTCATAAGTAATCCTAGAGAAAGGTCATTTAATCTCTTTCGGAAGCGGCCAAACTTCCTTACTTATATAGGTAAATCTATCTAGGATGTCCTTACCTTTACATCCTCGCTATCTGCTTATAGATTTATTAAGAGCATAATACAATACTCAACCTCCACCAGATAAGTGTCCTTATGTTGCTAGAACTTAATATAACATATATAGATGGAACTACAAATATTGTCTAGCATTCTTACATAATCACACATTCGATTTGTTATTACCCGTTGAACCAAAGCCTATATTTCAAGACTTTGGTTGGGTTTCTGTCGAAGTGATTGTCATTTAATAGACCTTAGTCCCATCACTTTTGATGTTTTATAAACCATGTCTCGTGCGAGCCCTTTCGTCAAAGGATCCGCCAAATTCTCAATTGATTTAACATATGTCAAACTTATTACTCCACAACTAAGGAGTTGTTTTATATAATTGTGTCTTAGACCAATATGTCTAGACTTTCCATTATACGTCTTGCTTGTTGCACGAGCAAGAGTTGCTTGACTATCACAATAGATAGTAATTGAAGGAGTTGGCTTCTTCCATAAAGGAATTTCCATCAACAAATCTCTAATCCATTCACCTTCTTTACAGGCTACTCCTAATGCAATCAACTCAGACTCCATTGTTAAGTGTGAAATGCATACTTGCTTCTTGGATCCCCAAGAGATTGCTCCTCCGCCAAGAGTAAATATCCACCCACTTGTTGATTTGGACTCCATATCGGTGTTCCAGCTAGCATCACTATATCCTTCTAAAACAGAAGGATAACCATGATAATGTAATCCATAATCAATCGTTCCTTTCAAGTATCTTAATACTCGAGAAATCCTTTCCCAATGCTTATTGCTTGGATTACTAGTGAATCTACTCAACATCCCAACGGCAAATGCTATATCGGGTCTTGTACAATGCATTAGATACATAAGACTACCTACAATCCTTGAATATTGTAGTTGATGTATGCATCTGCCATTATTCTTTACTAGTTTAACACTAGAGTCATACGGGGTTGAAACTGGTTTTTTATTAAAATAATCAAATTTCTTTAGTATATTCTCAACGTAGTGAGATTGTACTAGAGCTATTGAAGCATTGTTTCTTTTGATTTTAATTCCCAAAATCACATCTGCCTCCCCCATATCTTTCATGTCAAAACTAGTGGATAAAAGCTTTTTGGCTTTCATTACATACTCTAAGTTGGTTCCAAAAATTAACATGTCGTCTACATATAAGCAAATGATGACTCCACCATTGGTGTCAAATTTACTATATATGCATTTGTCTGCATTATTGACACTATAACCATTTGACAAAATGACACTATCAAATTTTTCATGCCATTGCTTGGGTGCTTGCTTTAAGCCATATAAAGATTTAATAAGTTTACAAACTTTATGTTCTTGACCCGGTCTAACATACCCTTCCGGTTGTTCCATATAAATTTCTTCGTCTAGATCTGCATTCAAAAAGGCTGTTTTCACATCCATTTGATGGATTACTAGGTTATGAACTGAAGCAAGAGAAATTAGTAATCGAATTGAGCTAATCCGTGCCACTGGGGCATATGTGTCAAAAAAATCAATTCCTTCCTTTTGTCTAAAGCCTTTGGCCACCAACCTAGCTTTAAATTTATTTATTGATCCATCTGTATTTAATTTTCTTTTAAATACCCACTTACAACCTATTGGTTTAGAGCCTTGTGGTAAATCCACTAACTTCCAAGTCCCATTAGATGTAATAGAATCTAATTCATCTTTAATTGCTTATGTCCAGAAAAAAGCATCTGATGAATCCATTGCTTCATCGAAAGATGATGGATCTCCTTCTGTATTCATCACAAAATTTATTTCCTTTGTTATTTTTTCTCTATTACCTTCAACAAGATAAAGATAAAAATCTGAACCAAAGGAATAGTTTGTGACTCTCGCTCTTTTAGGATATCTAGGATTATCATCTTGTGAAATAGATTCATTATTGTTTGAGTTTTCATGCAGACTAGTACTATCATCATGCGAACTAAAGGGCTCATCAATGTTTAACTCATTTTGTTTCAATTTATCTTTAGCATATATATGCTCAAAGAATTCCACATCTCTTGATTCTATAACCTCGTTTGTTCCAAGATTAAGAAATCTATAAGCTTTACTATTTTTTGCATATCCTATGAATGCACATTTATAAGTCTTAGGCCCTAATCTGGATCTTTTAATATCTGGTATTATTACATAAGCAAGACATCCCCATATTCTTAAATAATCCAATTTAGGTTTCCTGTTAAACCATAACTCATATGAAGTCATGTTGGACTTCTTGTGTGGTATTCTATTAAGAATGTAACACGAAGTCAGTAAAGCTTCTCCCCATAAATTATTTGGGAGTCCTGAACTTATTAATAATGAGTTAACCATTTCTTTTAAAGTTCTATTTTTCCTTTTGGCAAGTCCATTTTGTTGTGGAGTGTGGGGGGCTGAAACTTCATGTCTAATTCCACGAGTTTCACAAAATTTTGTGAATTGCTCCGGAAAGTATTCACCTCCTCTATCACTTCTCAAAACTTTTATCTTTTTGCCAAGTTGATTTTCCACCTCTGCTTTATAAATCTTGAACTTATCAAATGCTTCATCTTTACTATTCAATAAATATACATAAGTATACCTTGAATAACGATCAATAAAGGTAAGAAAGTATTTCTTACCATTACGAGTTATAAAGCTCTTAAGATCACATAGATCTAAATGGACAAGTCCAAGCAATTCAGAAGTTCGTTCAACCTTTTGAAATGGTTTTCTCACTATTTTTGCTTGTGCACATATTTCGCATTTTGATATACTACTGCTATCACATTTTGGAATTAATCCTATATTACTCATACATTTGATAGATTGAAAATTTACATGTCCTAATCTACCATGCCATAATTGAAATGACTCAAGCATATAAATAGAATTCATAACTTTATTAATATTGAGTTTAATCATACCATTACATGAATAACCTTTTCCCACAAATATCCCATTCTTAGACAAGATAAACTTATCTGATTCATACACTAGTTTAAAGCCAGCCTTGTTCAATAAATCACCAGAAACTAGACTTTTCCTCATTTCGGGAACATGACGAACATTCTTCAAAGTGACTGTTTTTCCAGAAGTGAAATTAAGTTCAACTGACCCAATTCCCATCACAAATGCTGCTTGATTGTTTGCCATCTTGACACTTTGCCCGTCTATGATTTTCTCATAATTTGAGAAAACCTCTCGATCTTTTGCAACATGTATAGTGGCTCCAGTATCAAGCCACCAACCATCAGAATCAATATGATTCACTTCAATCACCATGGCTGTAAAATCATCACTTTCTTCGATCATATTTACTTGTGACTTAAGATGTTTCTTGTAATGTCGACAATTTTTCATAATATGACCAGGTTTTTGACAAAAGAAGCATCCTTTCTTCACATCACTAGTGTTCTTCCCTTTCTTTTTGAAACTCTTTCCCTTAGGAGGAATAATATATTTTTTGTTTTTTGTCACTTGACTCTCCTTCAACCAAATTTGCTCTAGAAATATCACTTGTTATCTCAGTTAATTCGCCGTCTCGCTTACGAGATTCTTCTTCTATACGAAGGTGTCGAGTTATCTCTTCTAGAGTAAATTTCTTCTCTTGGTGTTTGAGTTTCTTTTTATAATCGTTCCATTTTGGTGGTAATTTTGCTATAATTACACCAACTTGGAATTCCTCATCAACCGTTATTCCTCCAATGACAATATCATCCATAAGGAGTTGTAGTTCCTCAACTTGGGAAAGGATAGACTTATTATCTATCATTTTGAAATGCACATAATTATCGATAAGAAGTTTACGTGCACTAACCTCTTCAGTTTTGTACTTGTTTTCCAACCGAGTCCAAAGCTCTTTTGCCGAAGGAGCATTTCGATACACATTGTAGAGAGCGGTTAACAAAGCATTGAGAATGTGGCCTTTGCATAAAAAATCATCTTCCTTCCTTTTGTTCCTTTGATCCTTCAAAGCAGTTGACTCATCCACAGTTTCTTCTGGAATTATTGGAAGATCATCTTGAATAATGTAGGCCAACTTCAAGGTAGTCAGGAAGAACAAAACCTTTTGTTGCCATTGTTGGAAAAATTGACCATTGAAGCGATCGAGACGAACCAAATCTTGATTCATGACTTGAATTGATTGAACAGTAGTTGCTAATGCCTCCATTGAACAAATTAGTCTTAAAATTGTTAGAAAAATAATGTGAATTTAATGATGGCAGTAGCGAAGAAGAAAAATGAGAACGTTGAGCCAAAGCACGAATTGAATTCGCTTTCTTTAAGACTAATTTGCCGCTCTTTCTTAGTGCAAAAAGAGTTGTAAAACAAATTGTCTCCAGGATACTATGGATTCAAACTCACTTGATATTATTTCTTAAGATTTGCACAACTTAAGAAATAATCTGAAATTTAGAGACAAGAAAGAAAGAAGTAGTTCATATTATGATTATTGAATTCATGTTGTATTTATAGAACTCTAGATGATGTTTCATCAACAGTTGTAACCCTCCAATTCTATGTCCAATCAGTTATATGAGTAGAAAGATGCATCATTTCTTAATTTAATTGCAACCTTTAAGAATCATATACACCCATTCGGTGATGGATATACCTTTTCACTCATAACTGAACACTAATACACAACCATTCCAAACAATATTTCTGATATATTTGAAATTTTCCAACAATTTATCCTAGTATTAATTAAAGTTTGTAGCAATGGTTCTTTTGAGTAAACACTGTTTTATAATACCCTCCAAAATAAAGGGCTTAAAGGGGAAAATATGAACGGAATTATTCTCTAAAATAAAGGGTTAAAGAGGAAAATATTAACGGAATTAACGGAGTTATCAAAAAGGATCATTGTTACAGATTGTAACAAGTTCTAGGATCAATATTCTAATTAACTTGAAACATATAAGTATGTAAAATAACACCACTCAAATCATACTCGCAGTATATATACAGTATATGTTATTAAAAATTCTGGAGATTCGAGATTAGGGAGTGCATGGTAACTAACATCTACCCTATACAAGTAGCAAGGTGAAAGAAAAGCTGTAAAGATTATAGAATTGTCTCTAATGCAGTAAAGTGCCTTCAACGGAAGAGCTTCCAATAATATTAACCTTATTGGCACCGGTCTCAACGAGGAACATCGATAGAAATCGTCAAACCATTGGCTGAGCAATCTTGAGCACGCACTTGATCATGGTGATCCACATATCTCCCTGTAAAGAAGGCTGGTTTCTCAGGTCTGGAAAGACTTATAGTTTCAGTTTTTAACATATGAACAACTGATGACATGGTCGGCCTGTTGTTTGCATCCTCTTGAACACACAATAATCCAATGTGGATGTACCTCAAAAATTCATTTGGACTGCATGAATCTTTTAACAAGAGATCCATCAACTCCAAACCTTTCGTTTCATTCCATAATTGCCAAGCCTGCAATCAATATCTCTCAAGGATGTAAGTCCTCCTCCAGTTTTGATAGCTACATTAATTAAGCTCACGAATATTTTGTATAAGTATTCCAAGTAAAGAACTTACATAACCTATAAGAGTAGGTCCACAATTAGTGTGATGAAAGCCTAAAAAGTTCCTTCTCCCCGTTATGATCTCAAGCAGAAGTACTCCGAAGCTGAAGACATCCGATTTTACTGAATACAACCCTTCCATAGCATATTCTGGAGCCATGTAACCACTAATTGCAGGACCAAAATGGTTGACATATATAAGAGTTTAAATAACAAACATATACTATTCTGTTATCTATTTATAGATAGAGGTAAGTACATAAGTTGAAACAAATAATTGGAATGTAAGATTACTAGTATTGGATAGAGGTATTTGTATAAGTTGAAACTTACTAAGTGCCAACAATTCTTTTGGTATTTCCTTCAATTTGATCATCAACTCCAAACATTCTAGCCATCCCAAAATCTGATATTCTCGGGTTCATGTTGCTGTCTAATAAAATGTTGCTAGCTTTCAAATCACGATGTATAACTCTAAGCCTCGAATCTTCATGAAGATACAAAATTCCTCGAGCAATTCCTCCAATTATCATGGTGCGGCTCAACCAATCTAGTTGTTCTCGTTTTTTATGTTCTGTAAATTTATCAAGTTCAAGTAGTACTTTTTGATGTTAGGAACTACAAAGAATTATATTTACTGACACAAACATACATGTCTATTCATCAAATGATGTTCACATACCAAATAGAAAATAATCAAGGCTTTTGTTGGGCACATATTCATAAACAAGTAAGGTTTCTTCTCCTTCCAAGCAAAATCCTAAAAGCCTGACAAGATTTCTGTGTTGAAGCTTGGCTACCAATACTACCTCGTTCTTAAATTCTTGTACACCTTGTCCGGAGCTTTTTGACAACCTCTTTACTGCTATTTCTTGTCCATTAATAAGCATTCCCTGTGATAAGGTATATAGGTACTTTAATTTATCCAACAATTTTGTTGTGATCTAAGCAACATATATACTATACAATGTTGGATTAATAGAATGACTCATGAACTAATGCATTATATATTTGTTGTGTTATTACCCTGAAAACTGCACCGAATCCACCTTCGCCTAACTTGTTATCTTCGGAGAACTTATTTGTGGCAGTTTCGAGAGTTCCCAAATGAAATTGCAAGGACTCAGCCGTCCTCATATCTTTTGCATTGCAAAGAAAGTTATGATCATATGGCAGAGACATCAAAATAAATCCAAAAGTTTCAATTCTAACTTTTGGGTTTCACGAGTTCTTTTCCCTTACCTTGCTGTTTGCCATTTTCATGTTGTAGAGCCTCATCATTCTTCTTTCTTTCTCTTCTGCCCGGAAAGCAGTAGCCCAATGCTACAAGAACTAGAGAGACAACTAGAAGAGCAATGCCAACACACCCGACAACAATGATAATTGTAGAGAAGTGTTTCCTTCTTCCTGCAGTAAGAACAATAATATGTCATGTTCATTTTCACATACCTTCCACATTCATCAAAACAAAAACGATTAATATGTCATGTTCATTTACTTATTCTTATCCACTTAATATCTATCTAATGGCGGATAAGATCGTAGGTCCTACGTATATCTAAATCTTGATTTAAAAATATAAAAAACAAATTAACAAAAGAACTGTTATTAGTACACTCATCAGTATACAGTTTCTTCCTCATATTCGTAGTAGAGAAGAGTGCATGATGACTTTTTTATGTGCACAAGCACAAGGTACTTTGCCTATAGGTATCATCATTGGGTGGTGAACGTGAATATAGTAGTAGAGTACTAGGAGGAGGAAGAGCCTCTGGCGTGGGAGGATGCTGTGCGGCTGTCCAATTGATCGCTTAAAAGAGGGCATCATCGAACCGAACACTACAACTGGGATATAGAAATCGTCCCCCCTGGGATACCGTTGAAACTATTCTTCTGCAGCTTTTGCTAGACACCGTTTGAAATCTGAAGCGGAGAGGTCCTGCGTGCACTGCGCAAGGCTGCACACAGTCTCATTTGACCCTTTATTGGCAGCCCCAGTGGTTAGCTCATGCACATTAGTTGCAATTACCTGGCTATATCCGCTTGGTTTATTATCCCCGTACCAATCGCCCGCTGAATGCAAAATGTTCATGGAGAAAAATAATGTCTTATTTGAGTAGCGTACCATGCACTCGTCGTACCATATGATAACCTCTTTTCCATCAGGGCAGCGTTGTGCTGCCTCCACGTTTGTGATGGCCAAACTCTTTGCAAACGCCGGTAGAGACATCACCGTGACATAGAAACATCCCGTAGGCCTTTTCAGTTGAGCTTCGGCCAGCGGTGGCAGTGTAAAAGCTGGTGTCAGTACGTATTGAAACAAACCGAATACTAGTGCTAGTTGCTTGCATATGTCACAAGTATGGTGGTCACAAGTATGGTTGTAAAGCATATGTCACAAGTATGGTTGTAAACATCACTCTAGCAAGTATTGGTTAAAGGGATTTTCTCAACCATAGTCTTCCATACCTTGTCACTCACTTAGGTCTTTTGTCAATCTTTCTTCCTTGGTTCTAGGAACCTCTTTACTTGTTATTAATATTTGTCTTGTCCACTTGTTAGGACTGATTTGGTAGTGAGGTATGGCTGTTAGCCTTCCTCTTGTAGTCTTCTTTTCGGCTCTCTATAAGAGTTGCCTTTCACTCTTGTAATGAGAATGAGATATACAATACAAAATTTAAAACCAAAACTCAACAGTACGTGTGGCGTTGGAGGCAAGGGATTGGAGAAGTTGACCGAGATTATATTGGAAGCTATCGGGGTCGGATTCGAATACTTCAGCCAGGGTAAAAGTGGTAGTGTTTGGGCAGTCATGGACGAAGTAACCAACTGCTTTCACTACTAGTGATCAAACTCAAGAGAAACAGAAAAGGGATCGTAGACATATTCCTCATCATCTCCCCCCCCCCCCCACCTTGCCCTTAATTAGAAATGTTGATCTTATATTCAGAAGTTAACAATTAGTGATTATTTCAGGTAATTAGATGGCAATTGTAAGCATGGCTGGTTGACCCTGGAGTCAAGCATACTGTATGATACATGAGAAAAACATGCCACAAAGCCAAAAGTACTACAAGTTTGGCTTCAGCTAGCTAGTGTGGATCAGGCCTGGCCTTGGCCTAGGGCAGACAGTGCAACTGTCCAGGGTCCAGAATTTTATGGGGCACCAAAATTTGCTATACTAACAAATATGGGGATATATAAGAAAATAAATAAATAAATAAAAATTTGCAAACCCAGAAGTCGCGTCTTCTGAGTCTGACTCTTCTCTTTGTGTTCCTTCTTCGCAACTCGGAAGTCGCGTCGTGACACCTCATAGATCATAGAGTCATTATTAGGTATTATTTTATATATATATTTTTGGACGAGAGGTATTATTCTATATATTGGGTTTAATTTACTAATTTTTACAATATATGTTTGTCGGAATGATTGCGGTCTGGCCTCTCCTCCGATTTGGCCTCTTTCTTTTTAATGGATTTATTTTTTATTGCGGTTTGATAATGGATTTATGGCTCAATTTTGCAGCCAAATGTGAGACTACATTTTGAGACGTCTACAAAACCCGATTGGCGATTGCAAATTGCAAAACTCCTCTTCTACGAATTTCAGATTGGCATGGTTTTGCTAGCTTGGGTTGATAATATTAGGTATTTTTCATAATACATATTAGTAATTCTCTATTATATAGTTGGAACGATATGTGCAATGATAATTGATATGTTAATGCTTTTTTTGATATATATTGGGATGATAGGTTAGTATTTTTGATAATATATATTGGAATTATAATTTGATAATGAAAATTTTTCAAAATTAAAATTATTAAAACCAGTATGACTCAAGGTAGACTAAATAAAATTAGCAATTTTATGCATTTGGAGACTTGAATTATGATAATATAATTGATGATTTTACTTCAATAAATGAAGAAGATGATTTCTTAAAGGTTGAAATTTTAAGAGAGTTTTGCTTGGAGTGGTTGAGTATGATTTTGCTTTTGATGGTTGGCAATGGCATTTAGGTATTATGTCCCCTTGTATGTTTTTTTCTTCGAAGTAATATAATATGAGTGTGAGGGTTTAGTCTCCCAACTTCGATTAGATTCCAACTCTCTTTAGATATTTATTTTAATATATGTTCTTGTATTAAAAAAAAAAGCATATTTCGTCCTGGGCACCGAAAAACTCAGGATCGGCCTTGGTGTGGATGCATCGCAAAGTATGTGCTATATTCCATTACGGAATTGGATCCATTCCGGACCTTGGAGTTCGGAACCTAGAGATCAAACAATCTGGACCACACATCGTGTGACATAGAAATCGAAATCGTTAGCTTGTGTGAGATAGGTCAGTGAAATGAGTTAATAAAAACCGTTGGTTTCAATTTGTGTAGTCTGGATTGTTTGATCCCTAGGCTCTAGACACTATTGTCCGGAGTGGATCCAATTCCATTACAGCGCGATTAATCATTAATGTCGGTCAGTGCGAATATAATCACAAGTTGCTGCTCATCGTAGTTGAACCAATTTTTTTTTTTTTTTTTTTTTGTGAAAAGCAGGCCGTGCTTTGGTGGGGTATGGCTGGAGTTTGGTTTTTAATTCTATCCGGCATTTCCATCAATTTTGATCGATTTACAATCTATTAAATTTCAGCTTCTTAGAAATTGATTCATTGGAAACTTTGAACATGATTTGCATTATAAAATCAATTGGTACCTTTAGGTGCAGGAGGAGGAAGAGCCTTCGGTGCAGGCCCCGGTGCTGAGGTGGCGTTTTGGAGGTAAAAGGGATAAATTTCAAACCTAATGTTACAGCTCGGCATCAAAACTCGTCCCCCTTCACTTCCTTCACAACAGCTCGGCAATAGCGCCACGGCAAGCTTTAAACACCGGTTGCAATCCACTGCAGACAGATCCCATGTGCACTGTGCGAGGCTGTACACAGAAAGAAACCTACTGATATTTGCCTGTTTCGTTGCAAACTTGTTGGCCGTATTAATAGCCTCGGTGACCACCTCGTTCATACTCTCCCCCAGCACCTGGTTGAACCGATTCCATTCGGTTGCGTTCTGCGTGTTCCGCCAGTTGACGATCGGCGATTCGGACAAGGTGGATAAGGACTCGTTTGAGTAGCGTAGCATGCAGTAGTCGTACCATACAATTACATTTATTCGGGAGGGACAGCGTTGAGCTGCCATTATGCTTGCGGCAGTCACGCAATCTTTGCAAACGTCGGTAGAGACATATCCTTGGCAGAGAAAGAGGCCGTAGGCCTTTTCCGTAGAATTTAAGCCCGCTGTGATGTTGTAAAAGCCGGTGTCATGGGCAGCGGGAGAGGTAAGGGTGTTGAGGACTTTGTTGAGATTGGATTGGAAGCTATCGATGGAGGGAGAGTACCAGCCTGTGTCGGAGGTGAAAGTGTTTGTGTTTGGGCAGATAATGTCTAAAAATTCACCAGTTTCATTACTGGTGCTCAAACTGAGCAAGCTAAGCATGGAGATAAACAACAAAAGGATCATGGACATCTTCATCAGCATCCCCCCTTGCTCTTAATTAATTAGGATTCCTAAGGTTTTAAATTTCAGTTTTTTATGAAAATATCGATATTATAATTTACGAAAACAACGATGCATAATTTATATATATATACTTTCCGTGAAGATGAAAATTGCAAAAGACATTGAATCAGACAACACCAGGTCCTTGGCCCTAGAGTGAACGGCAATGTATGCTGTACAAGGGGGGCCACAAAGCAAAATTTCCTAGCTAGCTCTTGTTTTTCTCTTTTTATGCATAGAAATATGAAAGTAAAAGAGTCCAGGTCCGTTAAAAGATAAACATTATAATTATTTATAAAAGGTTAAGCTACATTTTATATTGTCAATTGATTTTATGATAAACTTCGTAAAGACTCATTAAATTCCCTGTGTCGAAAAGTTTCCCACTCTTGTTCCTATGTTGAAAAGTATCCCACCCTTGTGTTGTGACCAACTGTGTTGATTAAATTCCCTGTGTTGAAAAGTATCTCACTCCTGTGTTGTAATCAACTGCGTTGGAAAGAAATACAAAATTTATAGTTCCAAAAAATAAAAAATAAGTAAGAAAGAAAGAAAAAATACAGTTAACTAACAGTTTGTTTGTCTGAGTTGCCACAAACACTCTCTTAGGCCTGATTTTTTGTCGGATCGGATCAAAAATATGTGTCCAATTCCAATCCAAAAAGTTTTGGATACGCGTATCATTTTCCAATCTTGGAATCGGAACTTCAAAATGTCATAAACTCATTCCAAATTTGGTATTTTCGGAATCGGATTATTTTAAAATTTCAAAATTATGGGAGTTGTATGACTTCATCTGTACCAAGATAAAAAATAGGAAAATTTCCAAAAATGACCAATTTTCTTAATCTTAGGACTGAAATATAACAAACTTAATATGCACACACCATGCACAACAATAAGACATAAATAAGATTTTGCCTACAACTGAAAATGACCTAATTGCATCAACATGAGCCAAAGCCCACTACGAGTGAAGCGGGTTTCTTTACGATATTTGGGGAATAATTTTTTAAGGTTTGTTTATGGATTTTGATTTCCAAGTTCAATATTTATGAGTATTAATTTCTGGGTTCGTATGTTTTATTGCTGCTAGGTTTCTTGGCTTTGCCTGTATTTTGTGAGTTCCTATGTTCTATGACTGGGGTCAAATATTTCTTAGCTTTGCCTTCAATTTTCTAGAAAACTATACACTATATGCACACGAGATGCACATCCCATGCACACGAGATGCACATCCCATGCACATGATATGCTCATAGATCTGAGCTCAAAACCCAAAAACCCAAAGCTCACAGCTCTCACTTTGAAATCAGAAAAATGACGTCATCACTTGTGAGTTTTTACATTTTATATGTGAGTATTTTCGTTATTTTGCTTTTGTGCATGGTGTAGGGGCGGGCACTTGGAACCAAAAACCGAAACTGAAACATGAATCGAATAGGACCGCACCGAAAGGTTTGGTTTTGCGGTTTTGAAACCGAACCGCGACAAAGAAAACGGTTTGGTTTCGGTTTTGGGTTTTCGAAACCGCACCATATTTATCCGAGACATGACTCGCATTCTATTTATCTGGTTTAAGAAGACACCGAGATAATTCAAATTAAAAGATAATTATGATAAAAACCATAATATTATCTTTTAACAAAAATATCTTCACTTTTCCATCCGACGGTTGAGAACTATGCTTACTCAACGGCTTGATTACATGGACCGATGATGTAAAATTGGGTCCAAACACAATGACAAACCAGTGCACGAGATGAAAAATGATTCGCTATTGTTATTATGTGTTGGACATGAATCAACATAGATAGTTAAGTTGTAACTTTAACTTATATTTTTATTTTCTTCTGCTTCTCATCTACCCAAGTCTACAATGTACATACAGCTAAGGAAAAGACCAAGACATCAACAAGTGCAGAAGCTCCTGATAAGACTAATTGCAGATAGCACTACAAATGAGCACTACAATTTTAAGCTTGATGTTGGTATGTGATTTCCACTCCATCTCATTTTTTTTTTTTTGTAATGTTAGTTTAATTTTCAAACCTTTTGTACATATCAAGTAATTCTCCATATAATTAAATAATGACCCTTTTTTTTTTGTGTCTCTTTGTCGCTCCTCCATCAATTCATTGGTTAAATAGATTGAATTTTTTAAATTTTTTATATTGAATTTTTACTGATTCCAATTCTTAATATATAGCAAGAGAAAAATTATAGACAAAGCAAAAAATAACATAATGACCAAGAAAAAGATGGTCATTCCCAAACAAGCAAGACCAAAAGATTGACCAGGAAAAATCATAAACACTGAGCAGATGTGCGGTGCCAAGCTTCTGATATGGACATGTATATTTTTCTTATTTGAAGGATTTTGATACTATGAACTTCAGTACATGAATATAGATTTCATAGCATTTCTATCTTTATAACAGTGATGAATTGCACACTACCAATCTCTATCTTATGTATATAAATCTAACTTTAATAAATTCTGTTTTCTGTATGTACATATTATCAAAATATTTTAAACACCCGCAGAAACGTGCGGACACTTTTGCTAGTTGTGCATATACTAAAATTCAATTTTCTGGCACTCTTCAGTAAAAGTGAAAGGGTGAAATACCCTCGATTTCTCCTTTGCTCTGTGTACTGTTTCCACTTTTCTACAGTGGAAAGTCGACTATGCTCTTCCCAGCCACGATTCTTTCATCGTTTGATTCTCTGCTTCGACCGCATCTTTTTTGCTTTTACCCTTCCTCTTCGTTTTTCACCTACATTAGTCTGCGATTTTCTCCTTCTTCGCCAGCCCGTCTTTTGCTCTCAAACCCTTTCTTTTACTTTCGCAAAATAGTCTCACTAGAGATCCTGCGTTTGATTTTTTTATTTTTTATTTTTTTATTTTATGGATTTGGTTTCCAGTCTCTCCCGGTATTGAATCCTTTGCTATTCGGCGTTTTGTTCTCATCTTGCCATCGTCGGGGCAAGAACTTTAAGGTTAGTTTGTTCTCAATGTTTTATCCTCATTTTGCTATCTCTAGTTTTTTGTGAAATTATTGACAAAGAAATTACATTGAACTTGGGTAAGTTTTAAAACAGCTACGTGTACTTTTGGATTCTCAGTTTGTATTTGTTTGAAAGAAACCATGAAAATTGGTTTTCTCTCTGTGTTCTCAATTGATTCAAAGCATAGCATTAGAAAAAAAAATGTAATTATTGGGGGTTTTTGTTTTTGGTGGATTTAGAGTTTTGTCTAAGTTTTATTATATTGGAGTTGAATTTGGTTGCTCCTTGGCTGTGGGGACTGGGGAGAGAGGTCTGGTGCGTCATTTGGTGAAGAAGGGTTGGGGAAAGAGACGGGGTGTAAGGAGTGTGGTTGCAGATGAGAACTATCAATTTTCTATCTTTTCAATTTCTACAGAGCACCCATTTCCTTCCTGCAAATGGGTCTTACAAACTTCCACTCGGTTCTATCAATTTTCTTAGAATCAACAATTCTGCGGAGCATTTTTGCAGTGAATTTCAGCGACCCATTTGCCTAATTAGTTTGCAATTTATTGGTATTTTAAAAAAGTGCAAAAATTAACTCACACATTCTCCACAAGCAACTGATTCTTCAAAATTTTCCAAAAATGGAGAACTGAATCACCCAATTTTCTTAATTGAAGAAAGAAAAAAAAAATCAGTTTTCTTTTAGGCCAAATTCGAAGACCCAATGAAGAAGTAAGTGAATTTTCTCAGAGGGGGGAGAGAGAGAGCACAGCGGGGGACTGACCTCTAAACAACAAAGCAGAAACGAATCACTTGATTTTTAAACTGCAATGATCAGGAATCTTAAAAACTTAGCAGTTTTTCTGAATGTGTTTGGTTAAAAAATATATTAAAAAATATATCAGATTAAAGTTTAAGATGAAGAATTCCACTTTACTCAGAATCTGACAATTGTTTCTTCTACGACACCCAACTTTAAAAGTCTTTGTGTGAATTGTTTATCTAACTTTTGATTTTGAGATAAGATTCCTGCTTAAAAGATAATAATTGTTCAAAAAGTGTTAATTGTCTACCTAGCTTTTGATTTTGAGATAAGATTCCTACTTTAAAGATAATAATTGTTCAAAAAGTGAGTGCTTAAAAGATAATAATTGTTTAAAAAGTGAGTGTGAGATTGTAGAATTATCAATGAGACGGGCCATACGGCTCACTTTCAACAATACCAATATTGTCCTCAATTTGGTAATTACCACATGCACAATACGTTAGGTGTGGAGTTTTATCACAAAAAGTCTCAGTATTTGTTAGAGTGGGGTTAGGATATTTAAAATATTACTTATCTTTTACTACGACCGATGTAGGATTTAACACGCCCCCTCACGTGGGATCCAAGTGGGAGATCCACGCATTGGCAACCACGTGGAACAAAGGGGACTCACCCTACACAAGGGGCCAAGGGACCCACCATCATCGCGCGGGGCCAAGGGGACCCACCCATCACGTGGCAGTAGAGAAGTGAGCCGTATGACCTGTCTCTGATACCATGTAGAATTATCAGAGAGACAGGTCATACGGCTCACTTCTAACAACACCGATATTGTCCCCAACTTGATAATTACCACCTGCACAATCCGTCAGGTGTGAGGTTTCATCACAAAAAACATCAGCGTTAGTTAGAGTGGGGTTATGATATTTAAACTATTACTTATCTTTTACTACAACCGATGTGGGATTCAACACTCCTCCTCACGTGAGACCTAATTAATGGGTTACACATGAGAGATCCACATATCGGCAACCACGTGGCGGCACTTGCTCTTAATTAGGAATGTTGACCATATATTCCTAAGGTTAATAATTAGTGATTATTTCAGGTAATTAGATGGAAATTGCAAGCATGACTTGACATTGCCTCGTTGACCTCAGAGTTAAGCATACAGTGTGATTCATGAACACCCCCGTATATTTCAGATGTCATAAATAATTAGAATTTTAAGATACTACCCAATTCCGATCCAAACTATGTCCGAACTATGAAGGTCAAATACCATTCGATTGCATCAAAGTTGAAAATTTTCACCTAGAGCTTTGGTCAGAACTGGTTAAAATCGAAATTGCCAATCCATCTTGCACTTGCACCCACCCAACCCCCCGGGGAGTATTTGCTTCAACAGGAATCACACAAGGGTAGATTGATACAATGGAAACCTCTGGTAAAATGCCCATCCGTAAAATACTGTATCTGCTGGATTACAGGTGGACATTTTACTAGAAGTTTTTATTGTATCAATCTACCCTTGTGTGATTCCTGTAAAGCATATACTCGGAAGTGGGTACAGGGCAGATGATTTCAAAGCAGACTCCCATTCATTAGATAGAGAAGTTCTAAATAATCTGGTGGCTTGGACTTTCAAGCCCAACACCTAATGTTGGTCCAACTCAATTCGCAAATCTTGGCGGACGAAACTGCCCTGCATTACAAAAGCCCTTCCGGTCAAACACGGTGGATACTTCGGTTCAAAATAAACGGGCAGCAGTGCGCGCTTTCCCTCCTCGGACCTCAGTTAATGGCAAGCGCTCTTAGAAGACTTGCAGCTGCGTTCTGCTACTCGCCACATCTCCAATTCGTCCGAAGCTTGTCTCCGTTGCGCTTTGGAAATAGTTACCGTTCCTTAGTGTCTTCGGCTTCGTCTGGTATGCCCCGAACCTGCTTGTGAAAATGTCTCTTAGACAACACCTATTTTGTCATTAGCTGCCATTTCTGCACTTGCTCTGTATTTCAAGATCAGAGGACAGTGCTCCAACTGGTCATCCAGAATTCCGACAATGGAAGAACGGAGGTGGGACATTCCACAAGTCTGCCTGCATTGACCCAACAGTTTTCATAGAGTTTGGAGCTGTTGTTCATTCAAAATCCGTTGTCAGCGAACATGTTTGTATTGGTTCTGGAGCTGTCGTTGGACCATCGGTTACAGTTGGGCAATCAACGAAATTGGGTAATGATCAAACTTTTAACTTGACATTGCCTTGTTAATATTTTTACTTACTTGATTTTGATAGAGTAACTAGGGCCATAATCTCTGCACCTACAATGTTGCACTCAGTAATTGCAGCATAGGAGTTTCGTTATATATAGGACATTGCCTTGTTAATATTTTTGCTTACTTGATTTATACATCTTTATGTGATGAATTGTGTTTTGAAATTTAAAGGATGAGTAGGAATTAAAATTTTGGGATTGGGTGTGAGAATTTGTTGGAAACAATAAGAGCTTGGAAACATAAGTTGTTAAGGTTATCACTTTAATCTATTAATGGCGATGTATATGTTTTGCTAAATTTTTTTTCCTTTGCTAAAGGGTTGCCTAGAAGGTTTGTGCATTACATTTTTTTTGGATGATGTGGAGAAATAGTGGAGACTACCCATGTGACTTGTTGAGCCTATGCTTTTCTTGAGAGGGTTTATTTGTTTCTACTCTTAAATACTTTTCAATTTCTTTCTTTAATTTTTATGATCTCTTTAACATTAGTGTGCATTGAGTACTAAAGAACTTTAATATATGTTGGGTATATTTTGTCATTGGGTTAGACGGAACTATAAAAACGATGTTAGGCTATGCATGCTTTCCACCACTAAAAGGCCTATTCCCTACCCTTTTGTGTGCTCCATTAACCCCAATGAAGCCAAACACTTAGCCTTTTCTTTCTTCACCCACATAAATTCTTATCCACTCTACCCTATATTAGCCATACCATATAGCTTGAGAGATACCAAGGTGATACCAAAAGAAATCAAGGTTGAGTTCTACACCAAAGTAGTGGCGTGTACCGAGGTACCATGTGTCTTATTATTATTTCTTGTAGTTATTTAAAAAAAAAAAGAGTCGAGAAAAAGAAAAAGAAGAGAAATTGTACCATTCATATAACTTGAGTCTTGGACGCCACAAATTGTACATTAAGGTTCAAAGGGGTGCCAACCCAACTCCATACGACGAAGTCTTGGTGTTTCTCAAGTTCTTGTTTTTCCTTATCCTTTCTTTCTTAGCCCAAATACCTAGCCTTACGTACAACCGTTTCAAAGACCTAACGGATTCATGGGAAAGTCAAGCTTATTTGGTGAAGGTTGATACCTATGTTCTTAGTATTCGATTCCTTTCATGAGATCTATTTTCAGAAATGGCTGTTTTTCAATGTTGATCATATGTGACTATATATTGATTCCTTTTGCATAAAATCATCACATATGCTTGTTAAGAGAGAAAGCCTAGGTTCTGTGAGAAAATTGAGTGATATCTAGTGAGGCTTAGAGTCGAGGCGAATTTGTACACACGCCAAGTGTGGATGTTTTTAAGCCCGAGTGCTTGGGATGTTGGCTACGTACTTTCCATTGTGATGCATTGACTTATAAGGGCATAACTTTAGTTTTGGAAGTGTGATTGGCATGCATTGGTTTTCATTAATTGATGGAAGTGATAACTGTAACACCTTTGCTTTTCAATAAAACGTTTGTGTGTAGCGTAACTGGTAAACCCTCAGGAGACACAACTCCTCCAACTAGGGACACCTAGGGGTTTAAAGGCTTGTTGCACATGCTCAGTGCAATTGTTTCGCCAGCGAAATTGGGCTTCGTTAGACTTGTTTTAGTCAGTTTCTTATTTTTGTTTTATGTTTTGCTTGAGGACTAGCAAAAGATAGGTTTGGGGGTATTATCAAAGTTTGGCTTCAGCTAGCTAGTGTGGATGCATCGCAAAGTATATGCTATATTCCATTACGGAATTGGATCCGCTCTGGACATTGGTGTTTAGAGCCTAGAGATTAAACAATATGGGCCACATATTGTGTGATAAAGAAATCGAAGTCGTTGGTTTTTTTGAGGTAAGTCAGCGAAATGAGTTAACGGAAACCGTAGGTTCTAATTTGTATGGCCCAGATTGTTTGATCCCTAGGCTCTAGACACTAATGCCCGGAGTGGATGCAATTCCATTACAGCGCGATTAATCATTAATGTCGGTCAGTGCGAATACAATCACAAAAAGGTGAAAAGCAGACCGTGCTTTGGTGGGGTATGGCTGGAGTTTGGTTTTTATTCTATCCGGCATTTCCATCAATTTTGATCGATTTACAATCTATTAAATTTCAGCTTCTTAGAAATTGATTCATTGGAAACTTTAAACATGATTTGCATTATAAAATCAATTGGTACCTTTAGGTGCAGGAGGAGGAAGAGCCTTCGATGCAGGCGCCGGTTCTGAGGTGGCGTTTTGGAGGTAAAAGGGATAAATTTCAAACCTAACGTTACAGCTCGGCATCAAAACTCGTCCCCCTTTCCTTCCTTCACAACAGCTCCGCAATCTCGCAACGGCAAGCTTTAAACACCGGTTGCAATCCACTTCAGACAGATCCCATGTGCACTGTGCGACGCTGTACACAGAAAGAAACCTACTGATATTTGCCTGTTTCTTTGCAAACTTGTTGGCAGTATTAGGGCTGGTTTGGTATTGCTGTGCTTTGAAAAAAAGCTGCTGTGAGAATAAGCGGCTGTGCTGTGAAAATAAGCGGCTGTGAAATAAATCAGCAGAGTGTTTGGTAAACTTTTTTGTAAAAGTGATTTTGAAAAAAAAAGCAGTCTGATAGTGGATCTTTTCATTAAAGGAGCACTGTAGTTCTGTGTGCTTTGAAAAAAAGCCAGTTTTCCAAAGCTACAAATTGCAGCTTCAGCTTTTTTCTTTGATTTCAGCTTATTCTCACAGCAGCTTCCAAAATAAGCCCTTTTTTTTAAGTTTACCAAACACCAAAAACACTCCCAGCTTTTTTTCATAGGAGCTTTTTTTTAAATCACCTCAACCCCAAACTGGGGCTTAGTAGCCTCGGTGACCACCTCGTTCATACTTTTCCCCAGAACCTGGTTGAACCGACTCCATTCGGTTGCGTTCTGCTCGTTCCACGCGGAGATGGACGGCGATTCGTACAAGGTGGATAAGGACTCGTTTGAGTAGCGTAGCATGCAGTGGGCGTACCATACAATTACATTTATTCGGTAGGCACAGCGTTGAGCTGCCATTATGCTTGCGGCAGTCACGCAATCTTTGCAAACGTCGGTAGAGACATATCCTTGGCAGAGAAAGAGGCCGTAGCTTTTTCCGTAGAATTTAAGCCCGCCGTGGTGTTGTAAAAGCTGGTGTCAGGGGCAGCGGGAGAGATAAGGGTGTTGAGGACTTCGTTGAGATTGGATTGGAAGCTCTCGTGGAAGGAGAGAAAGTACCAGCTTGTGTCGGAGGTGAAAATGGTTGTGTCATTTGGGCAGCTAATGGCTAGAAATTGGCCAGTTTCATTACTGGTGATCAAACCGAGTAAGCTAAGCATGGAGAGAAACAACAAAAATGATCATGGACATCTTCATCAGCATCCCCCCTTGCTCTTAATTAATTAGGATTCCTAAGGTTTTAAATATCAGTTTTTTATGAAAGTATCGATATTATAATTTACGAAAACAACGATGGATAATTGTTATATATATGCATTGACTAACGAAAACAACGATATTATAAAGGCTTTGACTCAGACAACAGTCCAACACCAAGTCGTTGGCCCTAGAGTGAACAGCGATGTATACAAGGGGGACAACAAACTAAAATTTCCTAGCTAACTCTTGTTTTCTCTTTTTATGCATAGAAATATGAAAGTAAAAAAGTCATGCATCGATGGAAAGATAAACATTATAATAACTTATAAGAGATTAAGATATATCTTATATTGTCAATTGATTTTATGATAGACTTCATAAAGACTCATTAAATTCCATGTGTTGAAGAGTTTCTCACTCTTGTTCTTGTGTTGAAATGTATCTCACTCTTGTATAGTGACCAACCGTGTTGATTAAATTCCCTGTGTTGAAAAGTATCCCACTCTTGTGTTGGCACTCGTGTTGTGACCAACTGTGTTGATTAAATTCCCTATGTTGAAAAGTATCATACTCTTGTGTTGTGATCAACTACGTTGGAAAGAAATACAAAATGTATAGTTCCAAAAAAAAAAAAAAGAATGAAAGAAAGAAAAGATACAGTTAACTAACAGTTTGTCTGTCTGAGTTGCCACAAACACTCTCTTAGGCCTTATTTTTTTGTTGGATCAGATAAAAAATTTATGTCCAATTCCAATCCAAAAAGTTTTGGAAACGCGTATCATTTCCAATCTCGGAATCGGAATTTCAAAATTTCATAAACTCATTTCAAATTTGGTATTTTCATAATCGGATTATTTTAGAATTTCAAAATTATGGGAGTTGTATGACTCCATCTATACCAAGATTAAAAAAAATAGAAAAATTTCCAAAAATGACCAATTTTCTTAATCTTAGGACGAAATAGGACAAACTTAATATGCACAGAGCATGCACACGTCACGTCATGCACAACAATAGGACATAAATAAGATTTTTTTTCTATAACTGAAAATGACTTAATTGCCCTTGTATATAAATTGGTTATTTCCTCTTATTTTCTGATTTCTCTACTCTCTCTCGAAGGAACCCTAACGATGCACTCACCCTTTAACAACCCACCTCACTAGCGGTAACCCTTTCTCTCTCACCGATGGCAATCCTTTCACCAATCCCCTCACTCCTCTCTTTTCAAACTAGTAACCCAAGATTCAGATCGCATCTAACTTTTAGGTGGCATTACAATTTCCAACACAAAATCCCAAAAGCTTGATATGTAATGAATAATAATTCATCTACCAAAGCTCTCATGAAGGTCGCAGGTGAAGAGTGCACTACCAACTGGTCATTCGGAATTTCGACAATAGAGAGAGAATGAGAGGGAGTGAGATGTAGCTGAGCTGAGCTGTTGAAGGCATACTAGTTATTAAAATTCTTTTTATTATTTATCCTGGTGTTAATTAAAGTTTGTATAATTAATCATACAGAAAGATACGAGAAAATTAGAGCATCGATCCCTAAATGGGCCACAATGTAGCAATGGTTCTTTTGAGTAAACACTGTTTTATAGTACCCTCCAAAATAAAGGGCTTAAGGGGGAAAATATGAACATAATTATTCTCCAAAATAAAGGGTTAAAGAGGACAATATGAACGGAATTAATGGTGTTACCAAATAGGATCATTGTTATAGATTGTAACAAGTTCTAGGACCAATATTCTAATTAACTTGAAACATATAAGTATGTAAAATAACACCAACTCAAGTCATACTGGTAGTATATATACAATATATGTTATTAAAAATTCTGGAGATTCGAGATTAGGGAGTGCATGGTAACTAACATTTACCCTATACAAATGACAAGGTGAAAGAAAAGCTGTAAAGATTATAGAATTGTCTCTAATGCAGTAAAGTGCCTTTAACGGAAGAGCTTCCAATGATATTAACCTTATTGTCATCGGTCTCAACGAGGAACATCGATAGAAATCGTCAAACGATTGGCTGAGCAATCTTGAGCACGCACTTGATCATGGTGATCAACATATCTCCCCGTAAAGAAGGCTGGTTTCTCAGGTCGGGAAAGACTTATAGTTTCAGTTTTTAACATGTGAACAACTGATGACATGGTCGGCCTGTTGTTTGCATCCTCTTGAACACACAATAATCCAATGTGGATGTACCTCAAAAATTCATTTGGACTGCATGAATCTTTTAATAAGGGATCCATCAACTCCAAACCTTTCGTTTCATTCCATAATTGCCAAGCCTGCAATCAATATCTCTCAAGGATGTAAGTCCTCCTCCAGTTTTGATAGCTACATTAATTAAGCTCACGAATATTTTCTACAAGTATTCCAAGTAAAGCACTTACATAACCTATAAGAGTAGGTCCACAATTAGTGCGATGAAAGCCTAAAAAGTTCCTTCTCCCCGTTATGATCTCAAGCAGAAGTACCCCGAAGCTGAAGACATCCGATTTTACTGAATACAACCCTTCCATAGCATATTCTGGAGCCATGTAACCACTAATTGCAGGACCAAAATGGTTGACATATATAAGAGTTTAAATAACAAACATATACTATTCTGTTATCTATTTATAGATAGAGGTAAGTACACAAGTAGAAACAAATAATTGGAATGTAAGATTATTAGTATTGGATAGATGTATTTGTATAAGTTGAAACTTACTAAGTGCCAACAATTCTTTCGGTATTTCCTTCAGTTTGATCATCAACTCCAAACATTCTAGCCATCCCAAAATCTGATATTTTCGGGTTCATGTTGCTGTCTAATAAAATGTTGCTAGCTTTCAAATCACGATGTATAACTCTAAGCCTCGAATCTTCATGGAGATACAAAATTCCTCGAGCAATTCCTCCAATTATCATGGTGCGGCTCAACCAATCTAGTTGTCCTCGTTTTTTATGTTCTGTAAATTTATCAAGTTCAAGTAGTACTTTATGAAGTTAGGAACTACAAAGTATTATATTTAGGGGTGGTTCGGTATGGGATACCATACCGAAATTAGTATCTCAAATCCCAAACCTAAATTTTTCGGGATGAGAATTTGAAGACCAATCCCAAACCAAATTTTCCCAAATTTCTGGAATCCCGAAATATTTTCAGGATTTCGGGACAAATCAGGAATCCCAAATTGAAATATGAAATTATGAATTTTTGTTCAAATATATAATTCAAGAACACATTCATGAACTAAGAATGTCATTTCATTCACACTACCATTTAATCGAACACTGACATGCCTGATTGTTTTTATCAGAGTCAAAATTCAAATTAATTAAACCCTTTTTGTAATCTGTTGAGAGACAAAAGAATCAAGCCTTCTGAAATCATCAGTCATGGCAACAGCAATAATAAAATCCAAATGAATATCAAACAGAACATGAAAAATATGCAAAGTGCAGGGCATTCCAGGTTGTAGAGCATGAATTAGAAACTACTAGCATCAATTATAAAAGAATAATATTATATATATATATAATAATTAATATTATATATTTTTGGTTCGGTATGGGATTTCCAAAATATCAAGAAGCTAATCCTGAATCCTGTACCGAAATTTCAGGAATTTCGGTTTGGAAAATTTTTGGTTTGGGATCGGGATTTTTTCGGTTCGGTTTCGGATTTTCGGGATTTTTTTCCACCCCTAATTATATTTACTGACACAAACACATATGTATATTCATCAATTGATGTTCACATACCAAATAGAAAATAATCAAGGCTTTTGTTGGGCACATTTTCATAAACAAGTAAGGTTTCTTCTCCTTCCAAGCAAAATCCTAAAAGCCTGACAAGATTTCTGTGTTGAAGCTTGGCTACCAATACTACCTCATTCTTAAATTCTTGTACACCTTGTCCGGAGCTTTTTGACAGCCTCTTTACTGCTATTTCTTGTCCATTAATAAGCATTCCCTGTGATAAGGTATATAGGTACTTTAGTTTATCCAACGAATTTGTTGTGATCTAAGCAATTTATATATACTGTACAATGTCGGATTAATAGAATGACTCATGAACTAATGCATTACATATTTGTTGAGTTATTACCTTGAAAACTGCACCGAATCCACCTTCGCCTAACTTGTTACCTTCGGAGAACTTATTTGTGGCAGTTTCGAGAGTTGCCAAATCAAATTGCAAGGACTCAGCCGTCCTCATATCATCTGCATTGCAAAGAAAATTATGACCATATGCCAGAGACTTCAAAATAAATCCAAAATTTTCAATTCTAACTTTTGGGTTTCACGAGTTCTTTTCCCTTACCTTGCTGTTTGCCATTTTCATGTTGTAGAGCCTCATCATTCTTCTTTCTTTCTCTTCTGCCCGGAAAGCAGTAGCCCAATGCTACAAGAACTAGAGAGACAACTAGAAGAGCAATGCCAACACACCCGACAGCAATGATAATTGTAGAGAGGTGTTTCCTTCTTCCTGCAGTAAGAACAATAATATGTCATGTTCATTTTCACATACCTTCCACATTCATCAAAACAAAAAAGATTAATATGTCATGTTCATTTTTCTGAATGCTTATTCTTCCCATTTATAATACTTATTCTTATCCACTTAATATGTACATGATAAAATTGTTCTAGAAACTGTTGAGGCAGTTGAGAAGGAACATAAGAACTGTCTTGAAACTGAGATGAAGATCCATATGGCACAGCAGTAATTGTACTAGCAGGTATATGACTGTCATTCTGGGAGCTAGGAGATGATGCAGAACTAGAATTAGAACTAGAACCCTAAACAAACATTGCAGACATACTCTGCGATAGCACATTCATTTCTCCCTCAATTTCTTTCTCAGCCCGTAAAAGTTGTGCTCTAAACTCCTTCATAGTAATAGAAGACTCCCTAGCCAGGATTACAGTTCGAATGACTGCATATTCTTTAGGTAGCAAGTCCGCAATCATGATGTCATTATCAGATACAGATTCACCTGCTGCAGTTAATTGCTATCTAATTCCCTTTAATTTAGAATCAGTGCCCTTCTGAATTGTATGCAACTTTGTCTTAAGATGATTAACCCTAGACTTTGAAACAGACGCATACCTATCAACAAGATTGGTCCATGCTTCATGAGCAGTCCTACACCCAAGAACATATTTCATTGCCTCATCAGTCAAAGTGGCAAGTAAAAGGCTTAACAATGCCATGTTTGTAGACTCCCAATCAATGAAAGCCCCAGAGATTTCTTTTGTCACACCAACTTCAGTGCTAACAACGTATTTTGGTGGACACACAATTGTGCCATCAAAGTGACCAAACAATTTGTAACCTCTTAGAACAGATTGAAATTGAAGTGCCCATTTGGCAAAATTATCATCTCTCAGCTTTATAGGAAGCATACCTAGTACTCCTTCCATTTTAAAATTTGGAGTAGTCATGACTATTTTCACAAACAACAACATAATCATGATTCGAATTATATGTAGAGAATGACATCATGAGCTTAAGAAGAAAGACTAACACTTTCTTGAAGAAACACGTTCTTGATTTAGAAAGAAGTACACTTTCTTGAAAGATTGACACTTTCTTGACTACAAAACTTCTTATCTCAACACGTTAACACATCCATATCAATATATGCAGATTATCAAACTCATCCAAATCAACAGAAATATCCTAGATCAATCAAAAACATCCCAAATCAACATCTTGAGAAGCCAACTATAATCTTCGAATTCAATTAATGAAATAGAATAACAAAAGCACTCTTGATATCATAGCAGCAGAAGAATCGGGATCAAAACCGGTGACGAACCTATTCCGGCCATGATACCATCCTAACAGTGTAGAGAATAATGAAAGTTTTAAGGATTTCTGAGACGATCTCCAAAATGCCTAGCTAATTTCCTTTTAAAGTGAACTAACTAACTATAGAATTACTATATTACCCTTTCTTACAATCCCACCTATTTCTATGTAACTTGATCCGTACAACTACCTTAGAGCACTTCCACCGGGGGTGGGATAGGCCAACACACAGCCAAAAAAATGGCTTGGCACCTAGGGAAGTCTCTCTAGCCCACGGGATTGCCTGGCACCCAGCCCAAGCTGGTCTTTAGGCCAACCTAAAATTGACAAACCTTGGGACCGACCTACATGATGTCAAGCTGAAGTCATGATTTGAAATCGGTGACAATGAACTCCATCTCCGGTGAGTAAGACGGCTGGATGACGCTACCATCGAGGACGAGGCAGTCGACCTAGAACTTGCTGTTGAGGACGAGTTGGTCTTGGAAGTTGTTGAGGACGATGACATACAAATTCGATGATGCAGCTGAAGGTCAGGGCGTAGGTCCAGAGGCGGCGGGTTGGAGCTGGCGAGCCCGGGCGCCGATGTTGACCAGTTTGGGGCGGGTCGGACCATAGAAGGCGGTGGAGAGGAAGCGAAGAGTGAAGGGGAGGTGGGGATTTGATGGAGGGTGGAGACAGGGGGTGGGTTGCGTGCTCTGGTCTGAGGAGAATTTTTGGGGAGAAACTCAGAAATTAAAAATCAAATTATTAATTTTTATTATTTTATAATAAAATTAATAATATTTTAATAAAATTGACTAGGCTATTTAGTTTTAGGGGTGGATATGCATTGGCTTATTACTGTTCATTAGACTCTATAACTGTTCACCGAGTGGATTAAATGGGCTGGGTGCTGGTGCAAAGCCTTTAAAGGTGGAATTGCTCTTATAACAACAAATCACCACATGTCAACCGATTGCCACATGTACACTATAGTTATTAGGTCCTATGTACATCTAAATCTTGATTTTAAAATATAAAAAATGAATTAATAAAAGAACTGTTATTAGTACTCTCGTCATTGTACAGTTTCTTCCTTATATTCGTAGTAGAGAAGAGTGCATGATGACTTTTTTTATGTGCACAAGGTATTTGCCTATAGGTATCATATGATAACCTCTTTTCCATCAGGGCAGCGTTGTGTTGCCTCCACGTTTGTGACGGCCATGCTCTTTGCAAACGCCGGCAGAGACATCACCACGACATAGAAACATCCCGTAGGCCTTTTCAGTTGAGCTTCGGCCAGCGGTGTCAGTACGTGTGGTGTTCGAGGCAAGGGATTAGAGAAGTTGACCGAGATTATATTGGAAGCTATCGCGGTCGGATTAGAATACTCCGGCCAGGGTGAAAGTGTTAGTGTTTGGGCAGTCATGGACGAAGTAACGAACTGCTTTCGCTACTCGTGATCAAACTCATGAGAAACAGAAAAGGGATCTAGACATATTCCTCATCATCTCCCCCCTCCTCTGTCCTTAATTAGAAATGTTGATCTTATATTCAGAAGTTAACAATTAGCGATTATTTCAGGTAATTAGATGGCAGTTGTAAGCATGTCTCGTAGACCCTAGAGTCAAGCATACTGTGTGATACATGGGAAAAACATGCCACAAAGTCAAAAGTACCACAAGTTTTTCTTTAGCTAGCTAGTGTGGATGCATCGCAAAGTATGTGCTATATTCCATTACGGAATTGGATCCACCCGGACATTGGTGTAGGGGTGGGTTCGGTTTAAATCGGTTCGGTTTTTTGCCAAAACCGAAACCAAACCGAAATTTCGGTTCGGTTCGGTTCATTTTTTTTCGGTTTTTTTCGGTTTGGTTTTTTCCGGTTTGGTTTCGGTTTTTTGGTTTTTTTTTTTTCAAAAAATGAAAAACATTGAAATTTTAAATTTTAACATATCCAACACAATCATAACATAAGCATTCTAACTAGAATCAAAGACAATGAAAATAAACATTTAAAATTGAACTAAAATCATCAATCAAGTCTTCCAAAGTCCAAACTAACAACCTCACAACACAAAAATCGACTTAGAAAAGTTAAATTGTATGATGTTGTTCAAAGATTAAGGTTGTTTGTTTGTAATTGCATGTTGACAACTTGATTAGTAAAAATAATGCGTGGGTGGATTTATTTAGTGTGTGTTAGATTCTTTTCCATCACAAATTACCCAAGTAATCTACCCGAAATAAATGTTTATGGATTCTGTTACATGTTATATGAGAGTAGATTTGGAAAAGAAAGCTAGGGCAGAAGTAGGCAGTGCTATGGAGATGGATGTAGGTACTTCTGGAGGAGGTTTGGTTCCGGAACCTTATATGGGGGATAAATAATAGGTTAGGGTTTAGAGTTTTTATAGGCATTTTTTAAATATTTTGAGCTTAAAGTTTAGCAACACATTGGGTTTAGCACATTTTAACTTACAAATTGGGTTTAGAAAATAATACCCAAAACAAATAATTAAATAAAAAAAATAATTTAATTAATTTGGTTCGGTTCAGTTTAGTTCGTTTCTAGATCACTAAAACCGAACCGAACCAAAAGAATTCGGTTCGGTTCGGTTTTTTCAATTCGGTTCGATTTTTTCGTTCGGTTCGGTTTTTTCGGTTTCGGTTTGATTTGGTTTTCGGTTTTTTGAACCCACCCCTACATTGGTGTTCAGAGCCTAGAGATCAAACAATATGGGTCACATATTGTGTGATAAATAAATCGAAGTCATTGGTTTTTTTGAGATAAGTCAGCGAAATGAGTTAACGGAAACCGTAGGTTCTAATTTGTGTGGTCCAGATTGTTTGATCCCTAGGTTCTAGACACTAATGTCCGGAGTGGATGCAATTCCATTACAGCGCGATTAATCATTAATGTCGGTCAGTGCGAATACAATCACAAAAAAGTGAAAAGCAGACCGTGCTTTGGTGGGGTATGGCTGGAGTTTGGTTTTTATTCTATCCGGCATTTCCATCAATTTTGATCGATTTACAATCTATTAAATTTCAGCTTCTTAGAAATTGATTCATTGGAAACTTTAAACATGATTTGCATTATAAAATCAATTGGTACCTTTAGGTGCAGGAGGAGGAAGAGCCTTCGATGCAGGCGCCGGTTCTGAGGCGGCGTTTTGGAGGTAAAAGGGATAAATTTCAAACCTAACGTTACAGCTCGGCATCAAAACTCGTCCCCCTTTCCTTCCTTCACAACAGCTCCGCAATCTCGCAACGGCAAGCTTTAAACACCGGTTGCAATCCACTTCAGACAGATCCCATGTGCACTGTGCGACGCTGTACACAGAAAGAAACCTACTAATATTTGCCTGTTTCATTGCAAACTTGTTGGCAGTATTAGTAGCCTCGGCGACCACCTCGTTCATACTTTTCCCCAGAACCTGGTTGAACCGATTCCATTCGGTTGCGTTCTGCTCGTTCCACGCGGAGATGGACGGCGATTCGTACAAGGTGGATAAGGACTCGTTTGAGTAGCGTAGCATGCAGTGGGCGTACCATACAATTACATTTATTCCGTTGGCACAGCGTTGTGCTGCCATTATGCTAGCAGCAGTCACGCAATCTTTGCAAACGTCGGTAGAGACATATCCTTGGCAGAGAAAGAGGCCGTAGGCTTTTTCCGTAGAATTTAAGCCCGCCGTGGTGTTGTAAAAGCCGGTGTCAAGGGCAGCGGGAGAGGTAAGGGTGTTGAGGACTTCGTTGAGATTGGATTGGAAGCTCTCGTGGAAGGTGGGAAAGTACCAGCCTGTGTTGGAGGTGAAAGTGGTTGTGTTATTTTGGCAGCTTATGGCTAGAAATTGACCAGTTTCATTACTGGTGATCAAACTGAGCAAGCTAAGCATGGAGAGAAACAACAAAAGGATCATGGACATCTTCATCAGCATCCCGCCTTGCTCTTAATTAATTAGGATTTTAAATATCAGTTTTTTATGAAAATATCGATATTACTATTTACGAAAACAACGACGGATAATCGTTATATATATGCTTTCGGTGAAGATGAAAATTGCAAAAGGCTTTGACTCAGACGACACCAGGTCGTTGGCCCTAAGTGAACGGCGGTGTTGTACAAGGGGGGACCACAAAGGAAAATTTCCTAGCTAGCTCTTGTTTTCTCTTTTTATGCATAGAAATATGAAAGTAGGTCGCGCGGGTGAAAACATATACATTATAATAACTTATAAGAGGTTAAGGTATATTTTATATTGTTAATTGATTTTATGATAGACACTCATTAAATTCCCTGTGTTGAAGAGTTTCTTACTGTTGTTCCTGTGTTGAAAAGTATCACACTCTTGTGTTGTGACCAACGGTGTTGATTAAATTTCCAGTGTTTAAAAGTATCTCACTCTTATGTTGTGATCAACTGCGTCGGAAAGAAATACAAAATTTATAGTTCCAAAAAAAAAAACGAAAGAAAGAAAAGATACATTAACTAATAGTTTGTCTATCTGAGTTGCTACAAACACTCTCTTAGGCCTGTTTACCAAAAAAAAAAAAAAACTCTCTTAGGCCTTATTTTTTTTTGTCGGATCAGATAATAAATATGTGTCAAATTCCTATCCAAAAAGTTTTGGAAACACGTATCATTTCCAATTTAGGAATCGGAATTTCAAAATTTCATAAACTCATTCTGAATTTGGTATTTTTGGAATCGGATTATTTTAGAATTTTAAAATTATGGGAGTTGTATGACTTCATCTATACCAAGATAAAAAAAATAGAAAATTTTCTAAAAATGACCAATTTTCTTAATCTTAGGATTGAAATATGACAAACTTAATATGCACAGAGCATGCACACGCCATGCACAAACAATAGGACATAAATAAGATTTTTTCTACAACTGAAAATGACTTAATTACCCTCCTATATAAATGGGTTATTTTCTCCCATTTTCTGATTTCTCTCTCTACTCTCTCTCGAAAGAAAATGTTTGGACCCATTTTTACAATAACGGCCCGAGCATTCAAGGTCGTTGGATGAGCAAGGTTTTAGGCCATTGAACGACAAAGTGGTTGAAATAAATTATGATTGAGATAATGTTGGGATTTTAATCATAATTTATTAAACCTAGTTTTTATCTAAAACCCCAATTTGGTCGTAGGATGGTGGGGCATCAAGCCATTTTATAAAGAATCCTAATGCATTACTGCATTATTGGCGAATGTTTATAGATTGGTATAGATTTTTGCGCATGCATGAAGATAAGGATGCCAATTTGGATTTAATCAGCCGCATGCTTGGCGTTGGTCAGCCGTACATGCATATTATTGGCATATTTCAAGGCGTGAAGTTTATCGGCAGAAAGGGATATGATCCTTGGCTAAGGGATATGAGATATAATTTACAACCAGATGCAACTCCACAAGACAAAATCCAATTAGGACTCTCCAAGAGTATCAAGTTGTGCCAAGCGGAGGGGTGTAACTTTCACTATAAGTAGAGAGGGTTGCACACCATTCAAAAGACCTCCAATTCAACACACAACTACCCTGCGCAAACTCTCTCAACAACTTTGAGATTTTTATTTTCTCTTTTCGCTGACACATCTTCCGTTGGCATCAACAGCACTGTGCAAGCAACCGGTGATATCTTAAGTCGACATAGATAGCTCTGTCATCGTAGAATTAGCATGTCTCGCAGTATCTTCCGTTGGCATCAATAGCACTGCGGCGAGGACGGTTGGTTACCTATCCAAGTCTCGGTCGAGAAGGATTTCCGGATCCTTATTGATTGAGGTCGTCTCATTAGCCTTCTCGGCGAAGTGAGGTGTTACAGTTTATTGAGCTCGGCACATTGCACGCCGAGTTATTTTATGATTGGATACTCCCAAGTGGGATTTAGAGTTCGGCATTCAGACGGCCGAACCACGTTCACTATTAAGACTTATATTTGCTTTGAGTATTTGTGCCCTTACACTTTGGTGTCGATTCGGCGAGAGTTTACTCTGACGAATAACATCACTGTGACCGAATCCGACGACGGCGATTCGTAAACTTCGTAAGAATAGTAACCTTGTCTTCAGGTTTGAGAACCCAAGAGGCCGAGACGTGTTCCTTTCTCGGCCGCAATCGCAGGACGCAGAAGTCAGCCACGCACCCAACGCAACATCAACAAATTTACTCCTTGGCCGAGCTCGGCCGACGAGTTAGCACGCCCCGCATTCACCGAAGGACGTAGTTAGCTTATAGATTACTTGGCCTGCGCGCCACGTAGGCTTGGTAGTTTTTTGGGACAACATTTTGGCATGCCCAGTGAGACCCAGTGCTAAAACTACGAAGTTCACATGATCTACCTCGACCAGGCTTCATGGGAAGAGTGTCATCGCCTATTAAAGAAGCAAAAACAACTCCTCGAGAGTTTGGGAAGAATTTCTGAAAGGCAAGAGGTCGGGGGGGCAAATTTTCGCTTCGGCTACAACCAATATTCGGCCTAAGAAAATTGTTAATTTGGTCGAAGAACAAAGGCCACCTATTTTTTTGGTCGAGGCTGAAAGTGTGGTAGGCCTAGAAGAAAATGTTCAAGTTTCTGAGCCACAAATTGACTCAAAAAATGATTCGTCAGAAGAGTGCTCCAATGACGAACAAGACCAATACACGACTTCTGACCATAAAACCACATCAATTGATATGGTAATTGGAGACATTGGCCTAGCCAAACAAACCACGCCACTTAATATGATTATCGGCGATAAAGCCGATATGGGAAAATCCCATTCGGCTAAGTTATTTGACTTACAAGCCGAAATTGGTAAAATTGTTATGCATGGGGGGCATAATAATTGGTCAACACATTCGGCAGCCGAAAATGAAAAATATTTCGCCGAGTCAAAAATATTTGGAGGAAAATCTTTATTCGGCCTAGAGCGAAATCAATGTGAAGATTTTGTTATTACAAGATCTCGACTTGGAATAAAGCATCATTGGCCTCCTCCTAACTATGGTTTGGCCACTTTTCTTTTCGTTTGTTAAATAAATATATATATATATGTCATTTTTTGCGGGAATCCAAAAATATATATATATATTAGTTGGCCGAGGAAGTAATCCAAATTTGCTAAGAAGACGTGATATTGCAGCATGTATTTCATTGTGTGTTTTCTGCTACAAAGACGGCCGAGAGTCAAAAAAAAAAAAAATCTCGGCTTTGGCTCGGCCTCAGCCCCATTATAAAACAGAGCCTCGGCCAAAACATATGGCCGAATGAAAGAAGTTTGGCCGAGTACCATTTATATATATATATATGTATGTATATATGTATATATGTATATATGTAGGCTATATGTTCATTTTTTCGTTGGCTTCGACTTCGGCCTACTTTACAACTATAATTGGTTTCTGCATCAATCAACAACACTGCGGCGAGGACGGTTGGTTACCTATCCAAGTCTCGGTCAAGAAGGATTTTCAGATCCTTATTGATTGAGGTCGTCTCATTAGCCTTCTCGGCGAAGTGAGGTATTACAGTTTATTGAGCTCGGCGCATTGCACGCCGAGTTATTTTATGATTGGATACTCTCAAGTGGGATTTAGAGTTCGGCATTCAGACGGCCGAACCACGTTCACTATTAAGACTTATATTTTCTTTGAGTATTTGTGCCCTTACACTTTGGTGTCAATTCGGCGAGAGTTTACTCTGACGAATAACATCACTGTGACCGAATCCGATGATGGCGATTCGTGAACTTCGTAAGAATAGTAACCTTGTCTTCAGGTTCGAGAACCCAAGAGGCCGAGACGTGTTCCTTTCTCGGCCGCAATCGTAGGACGCAGAAGTCAGCCGCGCACCCAACGCAACATCAACAAATTTACTTTTCGGCCGAGCTCGGCCGACGAGTTGGCACGCCCCGCATTCACCGAATGACGTAGTTAGCTTATAGATTACTCGACATGCGCGCCACATAAGCTTGGTAGTTTTTAGGGTCAACAGAACCCTAACGATGCACTCACCCTTTAACAACCCACCTCACCGGCGGTAACCCTTTCTCTCTCATCGATGGCTAGCCTTTCACCAGTCCCTTCTCTCTTCTCTTTTTGAACTAGTAACCCAAGATTCAGATCGCATCTAACTTTTGGGTGACAGTACAATTCCCAACTCAAAATCCCAAAGCTTGTTGTGTAATGAATAATAATTCATCCACCAAAGCTCTCGTGAAGGTCGTAGATGAAGAGTGCACTTCCAAACTCATGACCTTCTTGCTAATTTCTTTTAACTTCTTAGTTTCAAGGCATGATGGGATTGGATGAATCAACATGAGCCAAAGCCCACTACAAGTGGTGCGGGTTTCTTTACGATATTTGGGAAATAAATTTTTTAAGGTTTGTTTATGGGTTTTGATTTCAATTTTCTTGGATTTGCCTATATTTTGTGAGTTCCTACGTTCTATGGCTGAAGTCAAATATTTCTTGGCTTGCCTTCCATTTTCTAGAAAAAATGTACACCGTATCCACACGAGTTGCACATCACATGCACATGATATGCTCACAGATATGAGCTCAACCCAAAAACCTAGAGCTCATAGCTCTCACTTCGAAATCAGAAAAATGACATCATCACTTGTGAGTTTTTACATTTTATATGTGAGTATTTTCATTATTTCACTTTTGTGCATGGTGTGTATGGCTGATTTGTCCTATTTCAATATTAAGATTAAGAAAATTGGTCATTTTTGGCAATTTCCCTAAAAGATATATCATCTCCTATTTTAGTTCTCAAATACTCATTTTTTCGTATGTAATACATTCAAGTGAGTTGTAATTGACAAAATAGTTACATATGAGTACATTGTATTACAAATTCAAAGTCAATAGTACATAATTAAGTGTATGCAATGGAGTTATGTATGTTTTGGAATTTCAGATTGGATTTGGAATATTAAATAATTCCAATTCCTATCCACTTTTTTTTTTCTTCTTGGATTTCGGAATTTTGGTTTTGGATTTGCATCCGACGGAATATTTTGAAATACTTCTGCTCACAATCGGTCGGAATCAAATATTCCTATCCAAGTTGCACCCATCCTCTCTCGTGAAATATCTTCTTCTTTAAAACCCCAATATGTTTCGTATATTGGGAATTATTAAAATTTTAAAGTACGTCCTAGTTTCGATCCAAATTATTTCAGAATAATGAGTAGGATTCATCAGTTTCATTACTGATGATTGTAGGATCTATATAGTATATTAATATAAATCACCAATAATTAATCCATCCAAATTAGGGTGTTTTGTTGTTGGAGTCTTTTGCCCCACATCGACCGTTTTGATCTTTTTCTCATCCCCTCCTAACCACTATATAACGAGAACTTCAGGAGGGGATGAGAAAAAGATCAAAACGGTCGATAATTATTGGTGATTAATCTTTTAGCTTTAAAGAGGAGAGGTCAGTAATCTTTTTCTTTCTTAGTTTAGCCTCTAGGGTATCACCTTGGTCCTAGACTTAGAAGGCTACTAAGAATTACAACGGTTTGATCCATGCATTGGCATAAACTATGTAGGCAATCAAGCCGGGCTAGATGCAACCGAATCCTTCCTTTGATGAATCTTGTTTGTGGTTCTTGTAACGGTTTGTAGAAAAGAGACGGCAATCCAGAATTCGTTAATTCCTCTAGGTATAATCCTAATCAAATTCCTTTAGATTACTTGTATTTATCCAACAGTGGTATTAGAGCCATAGGGCTTGTTCCTCGCCTTACAATCCAATGTAAGTAGCAGAAACCATGATATCCACCATGATTGCATAAAACTGGAAAAATCACATTTTGATTTATCGTGTTTTTTGAGGATTTCTTTTTAGAAATAAGTTCTCCAATGTGTGAGACTCATACTCTCAAAATTTTATGCAAGGAAGTGCCGCAGTTTGACAGAAATCACAAACCCTAGTTTTGTGATTTCTTGAAAATTTTAGCTTATTTTCAGCCTTTTGGGGGACTGAATTTAGGGTACATGGTGTTGATATTTTCTGTACGTTTTGCTTGGGGCTTGTGGTTTTCTATTTGAGCTTCAAAACCATATAAAATACACGTCATTTGGATGAGCATAGAAGAAGAAATGGCTTTGCAACTGCCTACGTAAATTTTTGAAATCTGGGATTTCAGCAAAAAGTTTGAAAAAAAAAAGTGATTTTATTTTAGTTTTGCGAGCTCTTTTTCATGCTGTTAGAGTTAGGTTTTCGAATGTTATCCAGCAATGGAGTGCGAGACTAAACACGTGTACGGTTTCACTTACAAAACATATACTAGATATGCATGTATGTCGCTTTAGAATGTCTAAGATGAGACCTATCAAAGGTCGAACATGGAGATTTTTTCATTTGAAATCCATATTAAAACTTGTCAGCCGAACGTGAGTAACTAGGTGGGCGTCGAAAGGGAGACTAGGCTAGATGCTCGAGTTAAACGTTTGTGTTACACTTGGATTAAGATTAGTATGGATATGTGACACGCTCATTAAATTGAGAACATACCATAGCATACATTTCATATTGTATGTGCTAGTTGAACTTGCAGTTGATAGTGAGAGTGACGACTTGATCTCTGCTTCAAGTCACTGTGTGACCTACTGAATCTATGTGATCCTACCCTTAATACCCTTTGGATTAAAACTTACATAAAAAAGATGAGATTTGATGATCGCTATTTTTGCACATTTATTTAAGATGGTCAAGTTAGCTATTATCCCAAGAAGCGTGTCTAGGCAAGCAGTTAAACCAAGTTGGACTAAGGAAGATAGTTTGAAGACTACATTATATCATGTGAATCATTGGCTGCCCAGCGTCTATTTGATATTTGTTATCAAATGTAAGACATGGATACATGATACTTGTGGAACATGACATTGATTTTTATATCATAAACAAGGGATAGAGAATGTCAAGTTTGGTACGTATACATAACAAACTGTCTAGGTATAAAGCGATGAACTTCCTAGTGATACACTCTTGTTATGTTTGATGATAGTTTAATAGCAGCTCTCCTGGATATATACGTTCGTTCTCGCAAGGTGTCGAGCGCCCTAAATCCCATATGAAGAGGTAAACTGTAACAACTGATGAGCCAATTGAGTTGATGCGAAATTGTAATGGACAAAGTAACGAACAGGGCTGCTTCACTCTATATTCCTCATCATCTCCCCCCGGCTCTTGCTCTTAATTAGGAATGTTGACAATATTGCTAAGGTTAATAATTAGTGATTATTTCAGGTAATTAGATGGAAATTGCAAGCATGACTTGACATTGCCTCTTTGACCCCAGAGTCAAGCATACTGTGTGATTCATGAATACCCCAATATATTTCAGATATCATAAATAATTAGAATTTTAAGATACTTCCCATTTCCGATCCAAATTATGTCCGAATTATGAAGGTCAAATACCATTCGATTGCATGAAAGTTGAAAATTTTCACCTGAGCTTTGGTTAGAAGTGGTTAAAATCTAAATTTCCAATCCATCTTACACTTGTTTTAAATAATCTATTGGCTTGAACTTTCAAAAATTTCCAATCCATCTTAGACTTGTTTTAAATAATCTTTTGGCTAGGACTTTCAAGGCCAACACCGGTTAAAATTGAAATTTCCAATCCATCTTACACTTGTTTTAAATAATCTATTGGCTTGGACTTTCAAGGTCAACACCTAATATTATCTATTATTTTTTTTTTTAAAAGAAGATAAATGATACCAAATTACTGTTATCTTCCTTTTTAGAAGAAGACTCATAGAAAACTCATCACCTAATGTTGGTCCAACGCAAATCTCAAATCTAGACCGACAAAACTGCCCTCCTTTACAAAAGCCCTTCCGGTCAAACACGGTGGATATTTCGGTTCAAAATAAACGGGCAGCAAGTTTTCAAAAAAATAAAAAAATAAACGGGCAGCAGTGCGCGCTTTCCCTCCTCGGACCTCAGTTAATGGCAAGCGCTCTTAGAAGACTTGCAGCTGCATTCTGCTACCCGTCACATCTCCAATTCGTGCGAAGCTTGTCTCCGTTGCGCTTTGGAAATAGTCACCGTTCCTTCGTGTCTTCGGCTTCGTCTGGTATGCCCCGAACCTGCTCGTGAAAATGTCTCTTAGACAGCACCTATTTTGTCATTAACTGCCATTTCTGCACTTGCTCTGTATTTCAAGATCAGAGGACAGTCCTCCAGCTGGTCATCCGGAATTCCGACAATAGAGAGAGAACGAGAGGGAGTGAGATGTAGCTGAGCTGAGCTGTTGAAGGCGTACTAGTTATTAAAATTCTTTTTATTATTTATCCTAGTATTAATTAAAGTTTGTATAATTTTTTTTTTTGGGAAACTTAAAAGTTTGTATAATTAATCCTACATAAAGATACCAGAAAATTAGAACATCGATCCCTAAATGGGCCACAATGTAGTAATGGTTCTTTTGAGTAAACACTGTTTTATAATACCCTCCAAAATAAAGGGCTTAAAGGAGAAAATATGGACGGAATTATTCTCCAAAATAAAGGGTTAAAGAGGACAATATGAACGGAATTAATAGAGTTACAAAAAATGATCATTGTTACAGATTGTAACAAGTTATGGACCAATATTCTAATTAACTTGAAACATATAAGTATGTAAAATAACATCACTCAAGTCATACTGGTAGTAATATACAGTATATGTTATTAAAAATTATAGAGATTCGAGATTAGGGAGTGCATGGTAACTAACATTTACCCTATAAAAATGACAAGGTGAAAGAAAAGCTGTAAAGATTATAGAATTGTCTCTAGTGCAGTAAAGTGCCTTTAACGGAAGAGCTTCCAATGATATTAACCTTATTGTCATCGGTCTCAACGAGGAACATCGATAGAAATCGTCAAACCATTGGCTGAGCAATCTTGAGCACGCACTTGATCATGGTGATCAACATATCTCCCTGTAAAGAAGGCTGGTTTCTCAGGTCTGGAAAGACTAATAGTTTCAGTTTTTAACATATGAACGACTGATGACATGGTCGGCCTGTTGTTTGCAGCCTCTTGAACACACAATAATCCAATGTGGATATACCTCAAAAATTCATTTGGACTGCTTGAATCTTTTAACAAGGGATCCATCAACTCCAAACCTTTCGTTTCAGTCCATAATTGCCAAGCCTGCAATCAATATCTCTCAAGGATTTAAGTCCTCCTCCAGTTTTGATAGCTACATTAATTAAGCTCATGAATATTTTGTACAAGTATTCCAAGTAAAGAACTTACATAACCTATAAGAGTAGGTCCACAATTAGTGCGATGAAAGCCTAAAAAGTTCCTTCTCCCCGTTATGATCTCAAGCAGAAGTACTCCAAAGCTGAAGACATCCGATTTTACTGAATACAATCCTTCCATAGCATATTCTGGAGCCATGTAACCACTAATTGCATGACCAAAATGGTTGACATATATAAGAGTTTAAATAACAAACATATACTATTCTGTTATCTATTTATAGATAGAGGTAAGTACATAAGTTGAAACAAATAATTGGAAGATGTATTTATATAAGTTGAAACTTACTAAGTGCCAACAATTCTTTTGGTATTTCCTTCAGTTTGATCATCAACTCCAAACATTCTAGCCATCCCAAAATCTGATATTTTCGTGTTCATGTTGATGTCTAATAAAATGCTGCTAACTTTCAAATCACGATGTATAACTCTAAGCCTCGAATCTTCATGGAGATACAAAATTCCTCGAGCAATTCCTCCAATTATCATGGTGCGGCTCAACCAATCTAGTTGTTCTCGTTTTTTATGTTCTGTAAATTTATCAAGTTCAAGTAGTACTTTATGAAGTTAGGAACTACAAAGTATTATATTTACTGACACAAACATATATGTATATTCATCAAATGATGTTCACATACCAAATAGAAAATAATCAAGGCTTTTGTTGGGCACACATTCATAAACAAGTAAGGTTTCTTCTCCTTCCAAGCAAAAACCTAAAAGCCTGACAAGATTTCTGTGTTGAAGCTTGGCTACCAATACAACCTCATTCTTAAATTCTTGTACACCTTGTCCGGAGCTTTTTGACAACCTCTTTACTGCTATTTCTTGTCCATTAATAAGCATTCCCTGTGATAAGGTATATAGGTGTTGATTATTGACTCAAACATGTAGTCAAAGTCCAAATCTTTGGGCTACTTTTGTGGTCAAAATTGTTGGATGGCATGCTACATGTGGGAAACCAAAATTGGATGCACTTATGCCTAATTCTTTTTGACTTGATGTTAGGCCTTTGGCCATTGATGTCTTTGAGAAGCTTTTCTTTGGCTATAAAAGGGGAGCAAGGTGCATCCCATAAGCATGGAGTATAGACAAGAGAAGAACAAGGAAGAGGAGAAAGAGCAAGAAGCCATTTGGCATAGAGAAGAATTTTCTCAAATTGTCTTGCTTTGTATTTTTGGTTTTTTCTCTTCCTATTGTAAGTGTGAGAGCTTGGGTTATTTGGGTCTTTGGGAAATTGAGTGATAAACACTATTGTATGTTCTCATTGATTATAGTGGAATACTCCGTCGTCTCCAAACTGGATGTAGGCATTGCCGAACCAGTATAAATCTTGGTGTTCTTGTTGGTGTTGGTTTTATTTTGTTCTGTCTTACTATTCACTTACAGTTGAATGCCGCTTCCGCACAACAAGTGGTACCAGAGCCCAGTTCCGTGAATAGTGTTGGCGCTACAGTTCCGTGAACAGTGAACTGCTACAGTATCTGTGAACAGTGCCGTATTTGTGAACAGTGCCGAGTAGATGGCTGGAGATAAAGACGAATCTGTAAAGAAGGGGTCAACGTCGTCTTCGTCTACATCCAATAGACATCCAACCACTACTACAAGGTTAGAGGTTGATAAATTCAATGGCTCTAATAATTTTGGTATGTGGCAATGTGAAGTTATGGATGTGTTGTATCAACAAGAGTTGGATATGGTTCTGGAAGATAAACCAGAAGATATTGATGACAAGCAGTGGACGCGAATTAATCTTCATGCTTGTGCTGCTATTCGATCGTTCCTTGATAAGGAGTTGAAATACCCGTATATGAAGGAAACTTCTGCTAAGGAGTTATGGACGAAATTGGAGGAGAAGTATATGACCAAGAGCGCAGAAAATCGTCTCTTCTTGAAGAAACGACTCTTCCGATTTCAGTATCGTCCAGGTATCTCTATGCACGAACACCTCAATGATTATAATAAAATACTTGCTGATTTAGCAAACCTTGATGTGAAAATTCCTGACGAGGACAAGGCACTATGTTTGTTAAATTCATTGCCTGATGATTATGATCATTTGACAACTACTCTGTTGTATGGAAAATTCGAGGTGAAACTTGATGAGGTGTCTGCGGCATTGGTGAATCATGAGTGTCGTAAGAAGGAACTGAAGACTCACAATTCACAAACCGAGGCATTTGTTGCAAGGGGTCGAACAGAGGAAAGAAAATCTGGGAAGCGGGGAAAATCTCGTTCAAAGTCACGAGGGAAGTTTCCTGCTAAAGATGAATGTGCTTTTTGTCGCCAAAAGGGTCATTGGAAGAAAGACTGCCCCAAATTGAAGAACAAAGAGAAGGAGAAAGCGGGGTCTGAAGCAAATATTGCAAAATCTGGAGATGATGATTTCGAGTTTGCTTTGGCTAGTTCATATGCTGATGGTCACTCAAATGAGTGGATTTTGGATTCAGGTTGCACCTATCATATGTGTCCCATTCGGGAATGGTTTTCTAATTTCGAGGAGCTGGATGGTGGAGTTGTTTTGATGGGTAATAATAATGCTTGCAAAACACAAGGGATAGGCAAAATCTGTTTGAAGATGCATGATGGAACAGTCAGAGAATTAAGTGATGTTCGGTATGTACCGGATATGAAGAAAAATCTCATCTCACTGGGTGCATTGGAATCCAAGGGTCTCAAGATCACCATGGAGGGTGGAGTTCTTAAAGCTGTGTACGGGGCACTGGTGGTGATGAAAGGTATAAGACGAAATAACTTGTATTTCTTGCAGGGGAGTACAGTTATTGGTGGAGCAGCTGTCACCGAAGCTGCTGACGCAGATAGCAGAGACACCACGAGGTTATGGCATATGCGTCTTGGGCATGCTGGTGAAAAAGCGTTGCAAGGATTAGTGAAGCAAGGCTTATTGAAAGGTGCAAAGGCATGCAAATTGGAATTCTGTGAGCATTGTGTGTTGGGTAAGCAAACTAGAGTAAAATTTGGCACTGCTATTCACCACACTAAAGGCATTCTTGATTATGTTCACACTGATGTTTGGGGACCTTCCAAGAATGCATCTTGGGGAGGTAGCCATTATTTTGTCTCCTTTGTTGATGACTTCTCTAGAAGAATATGGGTGTACACCATGAAGCGTAAAGATGAAGTCTTGAAGATATTCCTGAAGTGGAAAAAGATGATTGAAACGCAAAGCGGTCGAAAGATCAAGACTCTCAGATCAGACAATGGGGGTGAATATAAGTCTGATCCTTTCTTGAAAGTTTGTCAAGATGAGGGTATTGTGAGGCACTTCACGGTTAGGGAGACACCGCAACAGAATGGGGTGGCGGAGTGCATGAACCGTACTTTACTTGAGAAAGTTCGGTGTATGTTGTCTAATGCTGGATTAGGCAAGGCATTTTGGGCTGAGGCACTCACTTATGCAAGCCATCTCATTAATCGATTGCCAACTGCTGCGAATGAGGGCAAAACGCCCATTGAGGTATGGTCTGGTAAACCTTGTACTGATTACAAGTTTTTACACATATTTGGTTGTCCTGCTTACTATCATGTCAGAGAAAGCAAGTTGGATCCAAGAGCAAAGAAAGCTCTATTTATGGGCTTTAGCACTGGCGTGAAGGGATACCGACTCTGGTGTCCAGATAAGAAGAAATTTGTTGTAAGCAGAGATGTGACTTTTGATGAGGCTGCTATGGTTAATCAGAACAAGCATGAAGGTGAAACTGAAGCGACCGAGACCATGAGTAGCTCAAAGCAGGTGGAGTTACTGAAGACTCCAGTTGTTCCAGTAAGGTCTGATGTTTCAAACACTAGTCCTACAGTTAATTCTGATGATGAGGACAAGGATGATGAAGAGGAGGCACCTACCCAAGAGCCTCCACAACAACAAGACTATATTGCAACCAGAAGATCGAGAAGGGAAATCCGAAAGCCTGCTCGATTTACTGATATTGTGGCATATGCACTTCCCGTTATTGAAGATGATATTCCATCCGCCTACAAAAAAGCTGTCATGAGTTCAGAGTGCGAGTTGTGGAAGAAATCTATGGATGAGGAGATGAAATCTCTTCATAAAAATGAGACTTGGAATCTGGTTCAGTTACCAAAGGGGAAGAAAGCAATTGGTTGTAAATGGGTGTATGCCAAAAAGATGGAATCTTTGGGAAAAGACAATGTAAGATTCAAAGCCAGATTGGTAGCTAAAAGCTACGCTCAGAAGGAAGGCATTGACTACAATGAGGTATTTTCTCCTGTAGTAAAACATTCTTCTATTCGTATTTTGTTGGCTTTGGTTGTGCAGTTTGACCTTGAGTTGGCCCAACATGATGTCAAGACTGCGTTCTTACATGGTGATTTGGAGGAAGAGATTTATATGTCTCAACCAGAAGGTTTTAAGGTTGCTGGGAAGGGCACTAGCAGTAGATATATGCATAATCCAGGAAAAGGGCATTGGCAAGCTGTGAAATGGATTCTACGGTATATTCTGGGTACTGTGGATGTTGGTTTATTGTTCCAGCAGGATAAAATTACTGGTCAATGTGTTGTTGGATATGTGGATTCTGATTACGCAGGTGATTTGGACAAGCGTAGGTCCACTACTGGTTTTGTATTCACTATTGCTGGAGGTCCAGTAAGTTGGAGGTCGATTCTGCAATCTACAGTTGCTTTGTCGACTACTGAGGCTGAATACATGGCTGTAACAGAAGCTATAAAGGAAGCCATCTGGCTTCAAGGGTTGCTTGATGACTTAGGGGTTCAACAAGACCATGTGGATGTTCATTGCGACAGTCAGAGTGCTATTCATTTAGCAAAGAATCAAGTTCATCATGCACGTACGAAACACATTGACGTGAGGTTCCATTTTGTTCGTGAGATTATTGACGAGGGAGATATTCTTCTTCAGAAGATTGGGACCGCTGACAATCCTGCGGATATGTTAACAAAGCCAATTTCGTTGCACAAGTTTAAGCATTGCTTAGACTTGATTGGCATTTGTAAAATTTGTTGATTGCCCCATGGGGGATTGGGAGACGACTATTTGGAGTTCTACTTAGAGGGTTTGAGTCAAGGTGGAGATTGTTGATTATTGACTCAAACATGTAGTCAAAGTCCAAATCTTTGGGCTACTTTTGTGGTCAAAATTGTTGGATGGCATGCTACATGTGGGAAACCAAAATTGGATGCACTTATGCCTAATTCTTTTTTACTTGATGTTAGGCCTTTGGTCATTGATGTCTTTGAGAAGCTTTTCTTTGGCTATAAAAGGGGAGCAAGGTGCATCCCATAAGCATGGAGTATAGACAAGAGAAGAACAAGGAAGAGGAGAAAGAGCAAGAAGCCATTTGGCATAGAGAAGAATTTTCTCAAATTGTCTTGCTTTGTATTTTTGGTTTTTTCTCTTCCTATTGTAAGTGTGAGAGCTTGGGTTATTTGGGTCTTTGGGAAATTGAGTGATAAACACTATTGTATGTTCTCATTGATTATAGTGGAATACTCCGTCGTCTCCAAACTGGATGTAGGCATTGCCGAACCAGTATAAATCTTGGTGTTCTTGTTGGTGTTGGTTTTATTCTGTTCTGTCTTACTATTCACTTACAGTTGAATGCCGCTTCCGCACAACAATAGGTACTTTAGTATATCCAACAATTTTGTTGTGATCTAAGCAATTTATATATACTAGACAATGTTGTATTAGTAGAATGACTCATGAACTAATGCATTATATATTTGTTGGGTTATTACCTTAAAAACTGCACCGAATCCACCTTCGCCTAACTTGTTATCTTCGGAAAACTTATTTGTGGCAGTTTCGAGAGTTGCCAAATCAAATTGCAAGGACTCGGCCGTCCTCATATCTTTTGCATTGCAAAGAAAGTTATGATCATATGCCAGACACATCAAAATAAATTCAAAATTTTCAGTTCTAACTTTTGGGTTTCATTTGTTTTCCCTTACCTTGCTGTTTGCCATTTTCTTGTTGTAGAGCCTCATCGTTCTTCTTTCTTTCTCTTCTGCCCGGGAGGCAGTGGCCCAATGCTACAAGGACCAGAGAGACAACTAGAAGAGAAATGACAGCACTCACGAGAACAATGATAGTTATAGAGAAGTGTTTCTTTCTTCCTGCAGTAAGAACAATATTGAATTTTCTTGTCATAAAGCTCTTTTTGTACTTTTAAACTCGCAATTTCCATTGATTAATTTAGTTAGTTGAACATGGAAAAATACAAATGATAGTTTTCTCATACCTTTCTTCTTCTTCATTCATCAAAACAAAAACAATTAATATGTCATGTTTGTTTTCTGAATACTGTATTCTTCCCCTTTATAATATACTTGTTCTTATCCACTAATTATCTATCTAATGGCCGATAAGATCATAGGTCCTACGTATATCTAAATCTTGATTTAAAAATATTAAAAAAAATGAATTAACGGGAGAACTGTTATTAGTATTCTTATCATTAAACACTACAACTGATGGCGTAAATCTTTTTTACGCACAAGGTACTTTACCTATAGGTAATCGCAAATTTGATAGTAGAGTACTCGGAGGAGGAAGAGCCTCTGGCGTGGTGGGAGGATGCTGTGCGTGGGTCCAATTTATGGCGTAAAAGAGGGTATTATCCAACCAAATACTACAACTGGGATATAGGACTTGTCTCCCTCGGAATTCGGATTGAACTAATATTTTTTCTGCAGCTCTTGCTAAACACCGTTTGCAATTTGAAGCGGAGATGTCTTGCGTGCACTGCGCAAGGCTGTACACCGTCTCATTTGACCCTTTAACTTTGGCTTCTTTGGTTGCAAAGTACTTGCTGTTATTGGCCGCCTCAGTGGTTAGCTCATGCACACTAGTTGCCAATACCTGGCTATATCCACTTGGTTTTTTTTCAGTAGACCCGTAGAATTGGCCATGGGAAGACGACTCGTTCATTGAGAAAACTAATTTCTTATTTGAGTAGCGTACCATGCACTCGTCGTTCCATATCATAGCATCTGTTCCATCAAGGCAGAGCTGTACTGCCTCCAGGTTTGCGAAGGTCATGCACTCTCTGCAAACGTCGGTAGAGACATCACCGCGACATAGAAACATCCCATAGGCCTGTTCAGTTGTGCTTCGGCCAGCGGTGGTAGTGTAAAAGCCGGTGTCAGTATGTGTGGCGTTCAAGGAAAGGGATTGGAGAAGCTGAACGAGATTATATGGGTAGCTATCGGGGTTCGATTCGACTGCTTCGGCGAGGGTGGAAGTGGTATTGTCTGGGCAGGCGACGGACCAACAAAGTGCTTCCCTACTGTCACTACTAGTGATCAAACTCATGAGAAACAGAAAAAGGATCTGTTTGGGCCCAAAATAATAGTTTGGGCCGAGGGTAGGATCACTCTCGGCCCAGGAGGCCGGGCGGCAAAAGGACCATGGATCGGTCAACCCGTGGGAGTCCAAACCTAGGGCGGTTAGGACGAATCCTAGTGCAATGGGGAGTCTCGACGGGATCGGATATCCAGGAAACTAATCCAGCTTAGCTAAGGACTAGGTTCATAATCCTAGCAGATGTAGGACTGGTCGAGGTGATCCGGAGAGGGAAACCTAGTCCGAGTAGGATGTAAACTCGGACTCAAGGTTCAGTACTATAAATAGGGGACGCTGTGCATCAGGAAAGCCCCCTGCAAATCAATACAAAATTGCCCTGCGCAAACTCTCACAACTTGAGATCTTTTCTTTTTCCTTTTTTCGCTGACACATCTTCCGTTGGCATCAACAGCACTGTGGAAGCAACCGGTGATATCTTAAGTCGGCATAGATAGCTCTGTCACCGTAGAGTCAGTCGGTCTCGCAGTATCTTCCGTTGGCATCAACAGCACTGCGGCGAGGACGATTGATTACCTATCCAAGTCTCGGTCGAGAAGGGTTTCTAAATCCTTATTGGTCGAGGTCATCTCATTAGCCTTCTTGGCGAAGTGAGGTGTTACAGTTATTACATTCGGCACATTGAAAGCCGAATTGGATATTGAACTTCGTAAGATTAGTAACCTTGTCTTCAGGTTCGATAGCCCAAGAGGCCGAGACGTGTTCCTTTCTCGGCCACAATCGCAAGACGCAGAAGTCAGTAGCGCGACCCAACGCAACATCAACAAATTTTACTCCTCGGCCGAGCTCGGCCAACGAGTTGGCACGCCCCGCATTCACCGAAGGACGTAGTTAGCTTAGAAAATACTCGGCCTGCGTGCCACGTAGGTTTTGCAGTTTCTAGGGTCAACATTTTGGCACGCCCAGTGGGACCCAGTGCTAAACTACGAAGTTCATGCCAATTGAAACACGATCGGTAAAAAAAAAGACAGCTATGGGAAAGTCGATAGCCGATTTACCGAGTCAGAGCATAGGACAGAGTGTGCCACAGGCGCAGAATCCCCTTAGCGCTGGTACACCTGAGTCCACGAGCGCGACTCGCCGAGAGAGAGAAGTTAATCTCGACGGTCAACTCCGTGGTTTAGAGATCCCTAACAGAAACACATGCGTTCTCAATGAAGGGATAATAGAGGAGTGTGACGAGGATGGTGGTGAAGGATCTGACCCACCAACGAGGTCGTTTCTCCGAAAGCGACTGGACGAGCAGTCTCGGTCAGTCGAGCAGACGTTCAGTCGAGGTATTGATAAGCTGCATGACGCGATACTCAGTGCCAATGATCGACAAACCAAGCTGCTCGAAATGCTGGTTAGTAAAGTTGGTGGCAGCAGACCTTTCGACCTTCTCCAGCATTGTCCACCAGGAAACAATCCGGTACCGATTGTACCGGTCGATCCTATTCCTGCTCCGCTCAAACCAATTAACTTGGAGAAAGGAGGAGGGTCGAATGGTAGGACAAACGGGACCGACCAGAGGGTCAAAGCAACACCTGTTGATATGACCGAAGTTCAGCGGATGATCGACTCGGCCATGAAGAAAGGGCCGAAGTTTCCCAAGTTTATTCATCCGTACCCAGCTTACGTGGAAACGTTTGGGTACCCGAAGGGTTTCAAGATCCCAGATTTTAGTCTTTTTACCGGTGAGTCGTCCCTGTCTTCGTTGGAGCACGTGGCTCGTTTCACCGTGCAATGCGGAGATGTTAATAGTGATTTCCACAAGTTACGGCTGTTCAATTTTTCATTGACCGGCTCGGCATTTGCCTGGTACATCAATCTCCCGCCTAATTCCATCCAAAACTGGGAGGAGTTGGTCGAGAAGTTTCACGAGTAGTTTTATCGGCCGGGGATGGAGATGTCAATCTCTTCATTAGCACGGATGGCTCAAGCATCTGATGAGGCACCAATGGATTATCTTACCAGGTTCAAATCGGCTAGGAATTGGTGCCGAGTACCTTTGCCCGAAGTCGAATTTGTCAGGCTTGCTTTGAACGGCCTTGACGTCGAGTACAAAAAGAAATTCTTGGGGGCAAATTTCCGGGATATGTACGAATTAGCCCAACATGTCGAGCAGTATGATTATTTGCTCCGCGAGGAAAAGACTTCGAAGACTCCAACTCGGGGAACGATTTACAAGAACCCTACTGTCAATTATGCATCAACCGAGGATGAATGTGTTAGTGTGGATGCGGCTGAGATAGTGATAGATAAGCCGTACGTTTGCAAGGCATTGACTCAGGTTGATTCTAGGGAAGCCAAAAGTTGCTCGGTCACTGAAGGAACATTGAAACAGTCAAAGGTTTATACTTTTGATATTACCAAGGCTGACGCAATTTTTGACCAACTGTTATCAGCAAGAATCATTAAGCTTCGGCCTGGTCATAACACTCCTAAGGCCGAAGAGCTTAAAGGAAATGTGTATTGCAAATACCACAATTCGAGCAAACATACGACAAACAATTGCGTCGTATTTCGCGATAACGTCCAAAGCTGGATCGATAATGGCAAACTAAAGTTTCCCGAGAAGAGGATGAGTGTTGATACTGATCCGTTCCCCACGGCAACAGTAAATATGGTCGACGCGTACCTACCCAAGGACAAAGGGAAAGGCAAGGCCGAAGTGGTCGAAACGCAGCGTCCGCGGAATCAGAATGTTCGACCACGGTTCATGGCCGATTTTCGTTCAAACAAACCGCCGACGGCTTTAACGGGGCCTGCTATCGTCAAACCTATGGTGGATTATAGCACTGATGAAGACAGTGGGACGGCGGTTTTGTGCAGGAAATGTAGAGCGAAGGTCGACAGTGAACCAGAGGCGAAGCCCTCTTCGCAACCTGTGGCCGCGACTCGGTAAAAGATAGGCAATGAAGGCCAACATCACGGGGTTTTTGAGAGGCTCGGTCCTAAAGTACGGATGGAAGAGACACCCCCGGTCAGGCGGCGTCTCGATTTTAATGCTTCATTCTATGACGATGATTACTATAAGCGTAATTCTAGCAGTTCAGAATCATCACGGAGCCAAAAGACCTTCAAGCCCCCCGAGCCTAGAGATCAACGTTGGTATACATATCATTCTTCGAAGGGTGTCTACACTGCGTTGTCCAAATTTCAGAAACGCCGGCATCAACGGATAGATTGCATGGCTCGCCGACGAGCAGCCGAAGAAACTTCGGCCCCTAAGTGGCGGCCGAAGGACACAGCTGCCATTGATGATGAGCGACCACCTCCAGCAATTATGACAGAGTTGGCTCAAGGGAAAAGGCTGGTTGATCAAGATATCGAGACCACGTTCGAAGAAGCTGATAAACGGATCAAACTTCTCATTCGACCAGGGGAGATGAGGGCACGCCTTGAGCATTTCAGGCGAGAAGCCGAGAGCAAATTATCCCCGCCGGCTATACAAGAACCTTTGGTCAGAATTCGACGGAATTTGCACCCCCCGTTCCTTGGGGAGTCTTTGGAGTATATGTGAGAATTTCATAAGAAACATTCGGCCAACGATTTGTATGGTTTGCCGAAAGCATGCCAGGACACCATTGATCTGGTCCTGACTTGTCCGGATGCTGAGCGGATCATCCAGAAGACCTCAGATCCAGGATTGAAAGCAAGGTTCCAGCACATACGAGAAGCTCGTGTCCTTGGATTTGAAGTCAACCCGTATACCGATATCGATACAGCCGACCTTCCTTTCTCGCTGGAGGACCTTCAGTATTTGCGATATCACTTTGAAGTATTTTCAGCGGTTTCCCTCTTCGGCCTTACGGCCGATGAAATCGCACGTGTTGCCCGTCTAGATGCTTATCTCGACACGAGGGATGCTCGGCTACACTACCAGGACCAGGTTCAGGTCCCGACCCCAAATACATTGTCAATCTCTGAAGCGGTCACACAGAACCAACACGTCGCCGAAGCAGCTCCGCCGAGTGACGTCATTGAAGAGGGAACAGAAGAGTCTCGGTGTCTGACTTTGACGACAAATGAGTCTGTTGTCGCCGACCAACCGAACGAGGAGGGTCTTGACCAGATGGGCCCATCAGTCCTGGATAATATGGAAATCAGTATGGTTCATGTGTTACCTGCCGATTTCCAGTCAAGCACGGCTCAACCAAATTTCCTTGATGGCGATGTGGTTGCTGAGGAACCTGGCCATGTTGATTTTGTGTCTATTGCTGAAGGCGAGTCAACAACAAAAGATGATAGTCTAAAGGCCGCTTTGGCCGAATTGTTCCCTCGTTCATCATCGGCCAAGCTTCACCATTTAAAGCCATTGTATGTGACGGCCCATATCGAGGGATATCCAGTTTCTAAAGTTTTTGTCGATTGTGGAGCTACCGTCAACATCATGAAGGTCTTATGCCGTTCGAATGACGAGCTTATTCCATCAGGAATCACAATGAGTAGTTTCGTCGGCGACAAATCCCAAACCAAAGGTGTACTTTCGTTAACTGTGACTATTGCTGGTCGTACCCACATGACCGCCTTTTTCGTGGTTGATTCCAAAATCGAGTATAATGCACTGCTCGGCCGAGATTGGATCCATCAAACCAGCTGTATTCCTTCGTCGTTGTATCAAGTGCTTGTCTTTTGGGATGGCAAATCGGTCACTGTTCACCCGGCCGATAGCCAGCCCTTCGAAGCTAACATGATCCAAGCCCGGTATTATGATGACCACGTCGGCTATATTACGTTGCAAGGCTTCAATGAAGACGGACGGCCGACTCGGATTTCAGTTCAGAAAGCTATCGAGGTTGGCGCCGAGACTGTCCACCAGGATTCGGCGAGACTCGGATTGGCCAATTTCCTCCCCGAGTCTGATGTCTGACACTGATCAGGACAAACGTAGGGTCGCGGTTTCATCTACGATGGAACGACTGCTGGCTCATTGGTATACTATATCTCGGCAACCGAATTCAGGCGTTAACCTCGTCGAGTTCCTTGCCGAAGAAGATCATGGTCCTGCCCTATCTTTTGATAAAGTCCGAGCCGCCCCGGCCGAGCTCGAGGATTATCGGCCCCAAGTTAAGGACCCCTTAGAAGAAATTAATGTTGGGACGGCCGGTGACCCACGGCCTGTGTTTGTTAGCGCTTTACTTCCTCAACAAATGAAGGACGAGTTGCGGGCCTTGCTTACGGAATTCAAATATTGTTTTGCTTGGAGTTATCATGAAATGCCCGGCTTAGATCGTGCTCTGGTCGAGCATGAATTACGTATTAAGCCCGGATTCAAGCCTTTCCGTCAGCCACCTCGTCGATTCTCGACCGAAGTACAACTCAGTATCAAGGACGAACTAGTTCGGCTTTTGAAAGCCGGATTCATTCGGACAGCTCGATATGTCGAATGGTTGGCGAATATTGTTCCTGTATTAAAGAAAAGTGGTGCACTGCACATCTGCACCGATTTTCGAAATCTGAATCTGGCAACGCCCAAAGATGAGTATACAATGCCGATTTCAGATTTGTTAATCGATGCCGTGGCGAATCATGCGATCTTATCCTTTATGGATGGACATGCCGGGTACAACCAAATATTTATTGCCGAAGCCGATATGCACAAAACTGCTTTCCGTTGCCCGGGGGCACTCGGCACTTACGAATGGGTTGTCATGCCATTCGGCCTCAAGAATGCCGGCACCACGTACCAACGGGCGATGAACACCATCTTCCATGATTTAATTGGCACCATCGTCGAAGTTTATATCGACGATGTTGTTGTCAAATCTAAACGCCGACAGACACATCTGGACGATTTCCAACAGGCTTTCCTCCGCATGCGTCAGCACAACCTCAAGATGAATCCTGCCAAGTATGCCTTCAGTGTATCGGCCGGGAATTTTCTTGGTTTTCTCGTACATCATCGTGGGATTGAAGTCGATGAGAATAAGGCTCGCGCAATCATCACTGCTCCACCCCCAACAACGAAGAAACAATTACAATCCTTACTCGGCCAGATCAATTTTTTACGCCGATTTATTGGTAATTCGGCAGGTAAGATGAAAACGTTTTCCACACTTTTGAAACTCAAGGACTCAGATAAGTTCGTGTGGAATGAGGAGCATCAGGCGACGTTTACACAGATCAAGGTTTCTCTCACAAATCCACCTGTCTTGGTCCCTCCTCAGCGCGGTAAGCCTCTCAAGCTATACATTTCGGCGGCCGAGGAGTCCATCGGTTGCCTCCTCGCGCAAGACAACGATGCCGGACGGGAACAGGCTATCTTCTACCTCAGCCGTAATCTGAGTCATCCGGAGATCAATTATTCCGCCGTTGAGAAGCTCTGTCTCGCTGTGTTCTTCGCTACATCCAAGCTTCGACATTACATGCTCCCGTCGGTCACCCAAGTCATTGCCCAGACCGACGTTATCCGGTACATGCTTACCCGGCCAATTGTGAAGGGTCGAATTGGGAAATGGACGATGGCGTTGTTCGAGTTCAGTTTGCAATACGTGCCGTAAAAAACTGTGAAGGGACAGGCGTTGGCCGATTTCCTTGCCCAGCACCCTTCGCCTTACGATTTTGGGAGAGCTAACGTCGAAATCGGCATGGTGGTGACCCGCGACAACTATTGGACGATGTATTTCGATGGTTCCAGTACTTCGTCCTCGGCCGGCGCAGGCATCGTCATTCAATCTCCTCACAACGATCGTTGGTATTTTTCGCTCAAATTGGATTTCGACTGCACCAATAATCAGGCCGAATACGAGGCTCTGGTCATTGGTCTGGGCCTCCTTCTTGACCTACATGCCACTCGTGTCCTCGTCCTCGGGGATTCTGAACTAGTGATTAACCAAATTAATGGGTCGTTTCGCTGCATGAGTTGTACTCTGGCGCCTTACCACATGGTCGCCAGCTATTTGGCCGAGTCCTTTGACGGTATTACATTCGAGCATGTTTCTCGAGTTCATAATACCGACGCAGACGAGTTGGCTCAAATCGCCTCCGGTGCACAACTCATGGGGGGCAAGCTAGGCCGGAAGATACCAATATTACGACAATTATACCCGGCCTTGGTTGATCAGCAAATCCTCCATCGAGACAATGTGATACACACCAGGGTCATGTCCCTGCCTTCGTTGTTAGATCGGCAGGACTCTATAGAAATTTACGCGGCCGAGGCAGTACCAGATGATTGGAGAAAGCCCATTATGCAGTACCTTGACAATCCTAACGGAAAACATAGTCGCAGGACACGGGTTCACGCCACGAACTATGTCACGTACCAGAACGAGTTGTACCGAAAGGGCGAAAATGGTTTGTTATTGCTATGCCTCGGCCCCCAAGAGAGTGCTCGAGCGATCGCAGAGGTTCATGAAGAAGTATACGGAGCTCACCAGTCTGGACGGAAAATGCGATGGCTACTCCGACGACACGGTTATTTTTGGCCGAGAATACTGAAAGATTGTATCGAGTTTGCACGAGGATGCGTGCAGTGCCAAATCCATGGGCCTATACAAAGGGTCCCAGCCGAATCGCTACATTCGGTCATTAAGCCGTGGCCGTTTAGAGGATGGGCCATGGACGTAATCGGCAAAATCACGCCGACTTCTGGAGCTGCTAAGCATGCATGGATAATAGTCGCAACTGATTACTTTACTAAGTGGGTCGAAGCAAAATCATATGCCGAGTTAACATCTAAAGAAGTTTGCGATTTCGTGGAGGAACACATTGTGACCCGGTTCGGTGTGCCAGAAACGATCATAACCGACAATGGAACAATCTTCACAGCCGAAAGGTTTAAGGAATACACGGCCAACTTGAAAATTCGGCTGGAACAGTCCACACCGTATAATCCACAGGCGAATGGGCAGGCCGAGGCAAGTAATAAAGTGTTGATCGGCATCCTCGAAAAAATAATAAAAGAAAGGCCTGGCATGTGGCATTTGAAGTTGAACGAGGCATTATGGGCATACCGAACGTTGCCCCGATCGGCGACTGCAACGACCCCATACGCATTAACCTACGGACACGATGCGGTGCTACCAGTCGAGTTGAGCATAAATTCGTTGCGATTAATTGAACAAAGTAGTTTGTTTAGCGCCGAATATAATCAGTCCATGAGACAGGAATTAGAAGATTTGGAAGAGGTGCGACTTGACGCTTATAACTTACTGGTGGCACAAAAACAGATTGCCGAGCGAGCCTATAATCAAAAGGTACGACAGAAAACGTTCGGCGAGGGTGAATTAGTGTGGCAAACGGTGTTGCCCGTAGGAATAAAAGATCCTAGGTTCGGCAAGTGGTCACCAAATTGGGAAGGGCCGTTCATTGTGCATAAGGTATACGGCAAAGGGGCGTATCATCTTAAAGACCGGACTGGAGTAGTTCACAAATTACCGATTAATGGGAAGTTCTTGAAGAAATACTATCCGGTCACATGGGAAATGCGTGAATAAAAAATTTGTTGTACCAGTAGAAAAAAAATCATTCCATTAAGATTGATAGGTATTACAAAAATGAGTAGGTCGAATACATTCAAGGAGACGAGGGAAGAAGAGTGCTGAGCAGAGCCTTCAACTCCAACCACCGCACGTCGGCCATGATGACTTCGGCTTGCCGATTCTTTTTGTCCAGCTTCAGCCGCTCGACCCATTTTTTGGCCGCCGCATACTCAGTTAGGCGATTCTTCCCACCTGACTCGAAGTCCCTCGCAAGCTCAGAAGCAATGGCCGACCGGCGTTTTGCTAGTTCGGCCATCTGACGGTCGAGCTCGGCTAACGCTTCTCCTTTTGCCCGTAGATCGTCAATCTTCGGACGGAGGGTGTCTTGAACGGCCGTGGCGGCTTGCAGGTCCTGTTCGGCCTTCAGAGCAGTCTGGAAGATACTAAATGTCTCCCGAACGCGCTCCAAGGCAGACGATGCCCGAACAATAGCATCTCCGCTCAGGCGACCGTCGGCTCCAAGGTCGTTCAGACACACGCCGAGCAGATCAAGACCGTTGCGCTCAAGTACTTGCGATGATGAGAGCGACAGGACTTCTCGCAAATGGGTTAGGGCGCTTGGATCGGCAGCCTCAGTCGGAGCGGCCGAAGGGCCGGACTCTGCAGTCGTGCTGGAGAGGAGGGCTTTGAATTCAACCTCCCATGAGGCCTGCACGAATAGACAAGGTTAAGCTTAAAGGAAGTCATGACAAGAATAGCAAGAAGGTGTCGTTTTTTTTAACCTGCCGAGAGGAGACCTCGGCCATGTCCCCAAGATCGTTGCTCGAACCTAAAGAACTCAATGGCCGAACCCAGTGTCTCAGATTGCTTCTCACTTCACGCGGCCGATGGAGGTTATCTACGTTTGATGGCCACTGAGGCGGCCAGGAAATATAGATAACGCCCTTCGGCGCATGGAATTGACGGTGAAAAGAATGTACAGGCACCTGACATTTAGTATTTTCCTTGTTTAGAATTCTAAAGCAGAAAAGCAATCAGGATGAGACAATTGAAGGTACTTACAAAAGCCGAGGTAACCTCCTGTGGAGGAATGTGAAAGCCTTGGTCTTGAGGATGGACCGGCGATTCCGCCGTGGCCTCGGGGTCCTCGAGCAGCCGTTTGCCACGGTCGGCTGCCGATGGGCCGACTGGCGCAGCTGCTTCAAAGGAGGCAGGGACGTCCTGGTCCTGAGAAGGAACGAGAGGTTCAGCCACCGGGGTCGGTTCCTCGACCGCGGGCTTGCCACGATTAGCCGAGGAGGGGCCGGTTTGAACCGCCATCTCGGATACTGGAGGAGGTTGTCGACGAGTATAAGGACGATGCGCCAGCGGGACCTCGTCGCTCCCCTCACTCTCTTCCAACACGAGGACCGAGGGCTTTGGATTCTTCGGAGAGGTTCCCTCGGTCGTAGAAACCGCCTGTTGTGAGACAGGTGCCTTCTCGATAGAGGGAGGTACGACTGATGCGCCGGCCACAGAGGCAGGCCGCGCTGGGGCCGTCTCTGCGGCCGAAGCCGGCTGTTTCTCGACCCCAGAATGACCGGCGGCGGGAGAAGGGGAAGCACTGGGAGTCGTCGTGTGACTGGAGATAATGTGGATCTCCCGTGCACCTTTCTTCGCCATTTGTTTAACCCGCTTAGCAGGCGGGGAAGGCTCGACAGCCGGCTCGGCCTCTTGACGAGGTCGTTTGATCAGCACGGCCCTACCAGCGGGTTTGTCCTTTTGGGCCACGACCGATTTTTTCCCGGCCGTGGCAGCGGCAACTGCCTCCGTCTTTCTCAAAGGCCGACTACCTAAAAAGATAAAGACAATTCAGTAAGGCAAATCAATATGCAAGGTTGATGGAAAGGAGGAAAATGGGACAGGTACCTTGAAGATGAGGGGCTGAGGCCTTCTTAGGCCGGTCACCGAAGAGTCTGCTAAGCACATCTTTGACCGGCGCACCAAAGAATTCCTGGGTGTATTTCTCCCACCACTCACCAAAGGTGTCGGTGCAATGGGTTTCCGGGGTGGCTGGTCGAAGGTGGAATTTTTAGCAGCGCTCTTGGAACTTCCTCACGGCGGTTCTACACTCCTTCTCAGAGGAACGAGGTTCGCGTCCACGGCTTATGACCGTTCGGGAGGAGAAAAGGGGGATAGGGCAGCCCTGAAGGTAGCCGAGCTGTCGGGCAAGGAAGTTCGGATGATATACTTCCCAACCTGACCGTTTCCCATCACAACCGAGAGGGAGGTCGCGAGCAAGCACAAACGACCCCCAGGTCTGATGAAGATCGGCGTCCTCATCCGCGCTCCATGGGGAGGTAGGCAGCCTGATGGAGGAAGGATAGTCTCGACGACGACATATTAGGAACTCGTCGTTGGAAAAGTCATCGAGAGCAAAGAGGTACCGAAATACCTCTTCGGCTTCATGGGGAGGTGTCGGTCGAGAGGCCAGTTGAGGTCCAAGCGCCTCTGTTAGTGAGAATTCAGCTATGGCCGGCCAAAGGGAGGCGAAGTATACCTGCAACCAGAGTTGGAAGACCCAGAGAGGACCATTCTGGTGTGGGTCGACCTTGTGGAGGGTCGCCTCGGCCAGGCAGCGGAAAAGTTGGGCGAGAATGTTGAAACTCAGTGCCAAGACGTGACCACTAGCCAGGGCTTCGGCTACCGGCATGTTCTCGACCAAACACTTGTTTGACTTGGTACAACAAATGTATTTGTTGTACCAGTAGAAGAGGAAGGCTTCATGCTCTCCCTCTCGCAGGTCCTCTTCTCCTCGGCCAGCGAAGTGGAGATAGAGGGTGTTGTAATTACAGAAGTTCTTGTGGAGCTTCTGAATATCTTCCTTTGACGGGATATGACCGTCACGGTTCAAGGTCTCGAAGGCCCGACGGTCGAAGAGCGTTTTCAGGTCGATATTCGACGGATGCCTAGAGAGGGTCGCGTCGACAGGGATCCCGGTCGCCGAAGTCCCCAGAATGGCAGTGATATCCAGGATGGTGGGACCAATGGGACCCAGAGGAATGACCATTGTGTTGATGGCCGAGCACCAGAAGCACAGAGCGGCTTGGAGAAGCTCCTTGTCGGGGACGATTTCCATAGACGAAAGGAGGATGGCGTCGTAGATGCCAAGGGCCTTCCATTGCTCGCCGAAGAGTCGTTCCATTCGAACGACCCAGGCTGCCCAGGATGTGGTCGTCGAGGGCCAGGAGCCCTGGGGTTTAGCCGCATCCCATCGCGACCATTCAAACCCTTGAAGCAAGGGTGTTAGGCAGTGCTCCTGTAGAAGGCCGATGATAGTCGGCGGTATTGTAGCCTTGAAGAGAGGACCCAGGATTTGGTACTGGGTGCTCATGTCGTTTTCAAACCGGATGGTCTTGATCGAGCTCCGATAAAAAATCTTCTGATGTTGGTCACATTCCCTGGAAAGCTTGGAGATGAAGGACGCCATTGTGAGAAAGACGAAGACTTGGAATAGGAGAAATGCACTAGAAATCAATGGCAGAGGATTTCAGGAAGTTTGAGAGCGTAAAAGTACAAATGAGGGAATTTCGGTATTTATAGAGTTATGGGGGGAAGAGCAATCGTTCGAAATTCAAAACAAAGGGCAAAATCGACCGAAGGAATTGTTGATCATGATGAACATTTGGGAAATGCGGTTGAGAAGACCGAAGGTTAGGGTTTTGGGGGCGCATGATTGCGTGTGACGGCGAAATTAATGACGAAAGACGGTTCGATGCCCGCACGATGACAAGTAGGCTCACGGACTGAGGTAGTGGCTCGCAGATTGAGATAGTGGTCATGATGGCAAGACGGTTCAGGATGCCGCACGCCTTAGACGTCATTATGGGGGATTGGCCATGTTAGAGGACGCCACGTGGCGAGTGGGTTAGCAGGATCAAGATCGTGTGATCGTGCTCAATAAATGCGCCTTGGAACTCGGGTATTAGGATCCTGAGTGGTAGATTCGCTTCTTCAAGGCCGAAACTCGGCCGAAGGTTTCAGGCCGAGGACCTCAGAAGCGAGGGGGCAATGTTTGGGCCCAAAATAGTTTGGGCCGAGGGTAGGATCACTCTCGGCCCAGGAGGCCGGGCAGCAAAAGGACCATGGATCGGTCAACCCGTGGGAGTCCAAACCTAGGGCGGTTAGGACGAATCCTAGTGCAATGGGGAGTCTCGACGGGATCGGATATCCAGGAAACTAATCCAGCTTAGCTAAGGACTAGGTTCATAGTCCTAGCAGATGTAGGACTGGTCGAAGTGATCCGGAGAGGGAAACCTAGTCCGAGTAGGATGTAAACTCGGACTCAAGGTTCAGTACTATAAATAGGGGACGCTGTGCATCAGGAAAGCCCCCTGCAAATCAATACAAAATTGCCCTGCGCAAACTCTCACAACTTGAGATCTTTTCTTTTTCCTTTTTTCGCTGACACATCTTCCGTTGGCATCAACAGCACTGTGGAAGCAACCAGTGATATCTTAAGTCGGCATAGATAGCTCTGTCACCGTAGAGTCAGTTGGTCTCGCAGTATCTTCCGTTGGCATCAACAACACTGCGGCGAGGACGATTGATTACCTATCCAAGTCTCGGTCGAGAAGGGTTTCTAAATCCTTATTGGTCGAGGTCATCTCATTAGCCTTCTCGGCGAAGTGAGGTGTTACAGTTATTACATTCGGCACATTGAAAGCCGAATTGGATATTGAACTTCGTAAGATTAGTAACCTTGTCTTCAGGTTCGAGAGCCCAAGAGGCCGAGACGTGTTCCTTTCTCGACCACAATCGCAAGACGCAGAAGTCAGTAGCGCGACCCAACGCAACATCAACAAATTTTACTCCTCGGCCGAGCTCGGCCGACGAGTTGGCACGCCCCGCATTCACCGAAGGACGTAGTTAGCTTAGAAAATACTCGGCCTGCGCGCCACGTAGGTTTTGCAGTTTCTAGGGTCAACAGGATCGTAGACATATTCCTCGTCATCTCCCCCTTCTCTTAATTCCAGATGTTGATCATATATTTTTAAGTTTAACAATTAGTGATTATTTGAGGTAATTAGATGGCAATTGCAGATTTGCAAGCATGGCTCGCTGACCCTCGATCAACCATACTGTGTGATTCATGAGAAAACATGCATGGGGAGCAACAAAGTCAAACGTAGCACAAGATTAGCTTTGGCTTCCGGATGCATCGAAATGCATGAAAGGGATTCGGATTTCCTCCTCCTAATCCATTAAATTCATGAATTCGAATTACTAAAATTTGATTCAACGATTAAAGTTATTATAATTTTTAAAATAAATCTTTATTTATAACTGTTGGATCAAATTTCAATACTCAGAATTCTCAAACTTGAATTAAAATGAAGGAATTCAGAAAGTATACCTTTCCGAAATGTATGTGCTAATTACAGTGCGATTAAGCATCAATGTCGGTCAGTGTGAATAGTCACAATTTTTTAGGAAAGTGAAAAACAGGCCGTGCTTTGGTGGGGTAGGGCTGCAGTTCGGTTTTTATCCTATCCGGCGTTTCCATCAATTTTGACGCAGCGTCTTAGAAATTGATTGTTTGGATTTGGAACTTTAAATATGATTTGAATTATAAAATCAAATGGTAGGTGGATGAGGAGGAGGACGAGGACAAGGAGCCCTTAAGTGCGGGTGCCGGTAATGATGTCACGTTTTGAAGGTAAAGTAGGTATGTATCACTGCATAATATGAATGATATGTCTCACTTTTAGGTATGTTAAGAAATAAATAAAAATAAATATGTAAGTTTATATTTTGAGTGAGATAATAACAATGAGTGACCATGTTCCAGGTGCACCAAAAAATTGTGAGGATGTAAAGGTAAAAGAGTTTTACATTGGAGCAGGTTGACCCATGTGTGAAGTCTAAGGGTCATACGTGCTCTACACCATCCAATTCGTGTTCTCCACGTTTTTGGCTTGAAAATTTGTCAAGCGTGTGAAGATGTGAAGGTAAAAGAGTTACCACATCAATAAAAAGAAAAACCATACAAAAATTTATAAGATGTTAGACTACTCTCCATATTGTCAATTAGTTTTATAATGAAATCTCAACTTTATTAAAAAATTACTCGACATTATTTCCAACACAATTATCATGCTAAGAGGAGTAAACAATAACTATTTCTGCTAATAACATCAGCCAAATTTGAATGTTAGTAATTTAAACATGATTTGAATTAGAAAATCAATCAGTACCTTTAGGCGGAGGCGGAGGAGGAGGAGCCCCAAGTGCAGGCACAGTATGGCTAGACATGCTGACACAACCGTAAAGATTGTGATCCACCATCCTCTACCTGAACAACCATGCATCTGCAGTTAATTTATAACGTCGTAGCGTCAAAATAGACACACTTTAAAAGTGCTCACCAACACCTGTGTTGTTATTTGGAGAGCCAGAAACAGAAGCTTCAGTTGCAACATTATACAAGGCATACAACTCGTATCTCAGTTAGCAACTCCGGTGCAGAAGCCGTGCAACAATGGAGAAATAAAACTCTCTCAAAACGTCTTCTATGGTGCCGAAGGCATTTGTCACAGTCATCTCCAGATAAATTTCTGGTGCACTGCACAAGAGCATATATCACTCTATCTTCAAATTGTACATCTCCAGTAGCATACATTTTTGCTGAAACATTATACGCCGCTAGCTTCATAAGCTCACCCAGATTCTCCTTCACAACATACTCAAACTTTTTTGGGTCTGAAATAGTTTTCTTGTTAGCCAAGGCAATATTGTCTGCCACATGGAACTCACCATGGAACTTCACATCGGGGTAGAGCAGTTGGCACTTTTCCTCCCACACAACTGATTCTGTTCAGTTGGGACAAATCCTCACAATGTCTAAATGCGCGGCAGTTGTGACGTATTCGTAACATAATCGAGGCACATTAAAGGTCATAAACTATATCTGGCTCATTTCCAGCGGAAGTATTGTACAGCTTGGAAGGAGAAGCATTGAAGGCAATGAATTGGGCAGGTTGTGGAGGTTTTTCTGAAACGTACTATTTTCGACTTAAGACTTCACAAACAATCAAATAATACTAACATATGCTTTGGATTTTGTGGGTTTTTAGTTATTTATGTACATATAACATTAGCATGTCTCATAGGTCACACAACTAGAATTAAACTTCATTGCCTAGCCTGCTCTTTATTTATACAAATCGAATTGAAATTATGAGATCCATTTTCATTCAATTCCGTCGTAAAAGAAATTCATAAATTCAACATCCTCATTGAAAAAACTTTGAATTTCAGAAAAGTTGGTAGCTTCCATTTCAAAAATAGTTCGGCTTTTGAATATACCCAACATTTTGAAAGAATTTTTTACAACATACTATGTGGTTATTAGATCTTATTTAATTTCATCATGAAGTTAGTCATTGTGGACAATTTTAGTTTGGCACCCTAATATATTTCAAATACAGTAAACTATTAGAACTTTAAGATACTTCCCAATTTCAATCCAAATTATTTCCGAATTTTGAATGTCAAATTCCATTCGATTGCAACAAATTTGAAAATGTTCACCTTAAACTTAGGTCATAACTGGTTGAAATCGAAACTTTCAATCCAACTTACACTTGTTCTAAGTAAGGGTGAATAATTGTTATTTTGTGGTGCAAATCTGGGGGTGTGGATTGTCGGCCGTTTCTGGTTTTCACCCTTGGACCTCTACTATTTGAGCCTTTGTGAAAGATCTGTTTTTAGGTTAAAACCTAAAACCGTCTCATGTTTATTACCTTTATGTACTATTTGTAATTGCTACAGAGAATAAGCTTTACTCATGGCTGACGGCAGTTTCCATGCTTTGTAATTGCTAAATTTGTGTGGATGGCGTCGGCCCTTTGTCCTCCTCCTTCTGATCACATTTCAGTCTGGATTGGTGATTTTGTTACCCATACCCGTCGCCAAGGAAACAACATTGCACACCTCCTATCAAGCCATGCTTTCAAGCCCAAGACCTTTTGTTGGTCCAACCCAAATCTAGGCGGACGAAAATGCCCTCCATTACAAAGGCCCTTCCGTACAAACACGGTGGATACTCTGGTTCAAAGACAAACGGGCATCAGGGCGTGCTTTCCCTCCTCGGACCTCAGTTAATGGCAATCGCTCTCAGAAGACTTGCAGCTGCATTCTGCTTCTGGCCACATCTCCAATTCGTTCGAAGCTTGTCTCCGTTGCGCTTTGGAAATGGTTACCGTTCCTTCGTGTATTCGGTTTCCTCTGGTATGCCCCGAACCTGCTTGTGAAAATGTCTCTTAGACAACACCTATATTGTCACTAACTGCCATTTCTGCACTTGCTCTGTATATCAAGATCAGAGGACGGTGCTCCAACTGGTCATCCAGATTTCGGACAATGGAAGAACGGAGGCGGGTTTTTCCACAAGTCTGCCTGCATTGACCCAACAGTTTTCATAGAGTTTGGTGCTGTTGTTCATTCAAAATCCGTTGTCGGCGAACATGTTTGTATTGGTTCTGGAGCTGTTATTGGACCTTCGGTTACAGTCGGGCAATCAACAAAAATTGGGTACTGATCAAATTTTTAACTTGACATTGCCTTGTTAATGTTTTCGCTTACTTGATTTTTGATAGAGTAACCACGGTCATAATCTCTGCAGCTACAATGTTGCACTTAGTAATTGCAGCATAGGAGATTCGTGCATAATCCACAATGGTGTATGCATCGGTCAAGATGGTAGGGCCGCTTCTTGTAGGCTTTGACTCATTTGGGAATATTGATATGGATCAATCAGCTTAGTTATGATTTAATGTAAATAGTGTTTGATGTGTGGCGATGGAAAATCTGATGTTTGGTGGGATGTTTGTTTAACTACAGGATTCGGATTTATGGTGGATGAGCATGGGAATATGTTAAAGAAGCCTCAAGTTAGTGATGCTTTTATGTACTTGAATTGAAGTCCTTTTGTTTTCTTGCTGTTTCTCTGTGTTTTTGAATATTTTTCTCTGATAATGTTTGAATGCAATCACGATACATTAGTTCTTTAGGATCAACATATTCAATTTCGTAGTAGTTTGTTGCATTGCATTATAGAGGCAAGAGTGTCTTCATATATGTGACTTGTATGACGATAAGAGGTTATTTATGCATTTGCATCCAACTGTAGAAATCGAAGCATCTTATTGTATGTATTTCTTGTTTTTTTTTCCTCATCCCCAAGATGCTGAATGCTAGGATTGGAAACCACGTGGAGATTGGTGCAAATACGTGCGTTGACAGGGGCAGGTTAGAAATAGAGCCCTGGATATCAACTGATTTCAGATGCATGGTTGTATTTTCTGAATAATTTTGTACTTGGATTCTGTTAAAGTTTGAATAATAATTTATAACATTGTTTGGTTTATGCAGTTGGAGAGATACCGTTGTAGGGGATCATTCAAAGATAGACAATTTAGTTCAGGTTAACTTTTGCTTTTTAAGTTCTTGGTAATTTTCCGGAATATAGTATACAATTATCCATTTGCTCGTTTCTTGTAGATTGGTCATAATGTAGTTATTGGGAAGAATTGCATACTTTGTGGACTAGTTGGGATTGCAGGCTCAGTGACGTATGTTCTTTTTATGCTCCCTCTGTATTTTTCTAATTTAGAAAGCCCACCATAACTTGATTCACTTTCACTTCAACAACTTAGCCGATGATTCAGAAGATCTACCAAATCTGATCGCTGTCCCTTTTTTTTTTCTATTGTAGGATAGGAGACTATGTAACTATGGGAGGGAGGGTAGCAGTTCGTGACCATGTATCCATTGTATCAAAGGTATTTTCTTACATACAATTGCCCAATCTAATAGTAGCCAAAATTAGTCATTGCTTGTCACTTGGTTAAAGAAGTCGGTACAGGATTTTTATATCATTTGAGTTTTGAAGTTTGATGTTACTTCCTTTTTAGTTTTTCTTCTGATATTTTATTCTTTTTTGTGCTCTCACAATTTTTCATTGATTACAAATGTTGCTGAATATAATTACATGGACTTTGCAGGTACGGCTTGCTGGTATGAGCTGTGTCACGAAAGATATTACAGAACCTGGAGATTATGGTGGCTTCCCTGCTGTAAGTATCATGTTGTACTTTTCTTATGAAAAATGAGAATAACAAGAAAAATTGTTTTCATATATTGTGTACCCAAAATAATGGAGCTGGAACTGTGGGTGATTGTTGGATATTTGGGATATATAAATGACATAATTCTGGTTGCGTTTTAGGTTCCAGCCCATCAATGGCGAAGACAAGTTACAAACTACAGTCGGACATCAAAACAGCGGAACCCTGGGAATCATTAGAAAGGAAAATCAGGTGCACTCTTATGTTATTGAACATTGAAACTGAAATTTTGGGCGGAATTTTGGTTGGGTTTGCGCCAGCTCTCCTATTAATATTAAGGCATATGTCAAGAACTTGTTCTTAATTCTACTGCTGTATTGTTATTTATGACTCTAAAAGGGCATTACAGGTATGGATCATTACAACTGTGCAGGTCATTTGCTAAATTGTTGAATTGTGTGATCTACTACAATAAAAATTGGAACAATTACGAGTATATAATTACAAGCAACAAAATGAAAGTAAGGCAAGCCATATTGTAAATTTACAAGAAAACATCTAACCTAGTAATCGTCGGCTATTGCTCCTTCTCCATTTGTTGGAAGCATGGCTTAGCTTAACTTTCTTCTTCTTACCAGAAATCTTACCATCTGAACCGATAGGTAATTTACCGTGCAAATCTAGCCCATGATGCTTACTCTTCACTCCCCATGTTTTATATTGAACCCGAGTTAGTAAAGCCACCTTCAATTCTGCAGTTGCATTCAATATGGAATTGCGAAATGTTTTCCAAACTCGTGGGTTGACATCAACAAAATCAATCACTTGACGGTTTTTACCTTTTCCTTGCCGAAAAGCAGGTATGTGTTTCTCCCCAACACTATCGGACCCATACAAGAACGTTAAAACTGCCTCATCATAGTAAATGCTAGAGTCTTTGTTAGGATTTTCAATTTGAAGGCCATATGTGAGAGAGCCATTGTGTCCCCCGCCCCCTAAATCAGATTCTGGGATGGTAATATCCACGATGGTATACCGAGGGTCCTTTGGACGTAAGGCCACCCATAGACAGAGGGCTAGGAGTCCCAAGAAAGCTAGAAATTGCATAGCCCAGCAATTGAAAGTCTTTGCTTCGCACATTTCTCCGTCTGAGGATTAGATTCACTTCAAAGTTTTAAATGAATCGGGTTGCAATAGTTGTTTATATGAGGATTCATAAGGAGGAGGAGAAAAGTAGGAGTATCAGAGGGTCCTTGTAATCCAAGTTACAAGAGGATATGTTCTTTTCTTCTTGACATTGAAGGATAAAGTCTGATACATCTGTAGGTCAGGAATTGTAAATTAGGCAACTTGGAATCCTTGGAGAAGAAGGAACATGATTTGGGTAAGCTCTTCTCATTCCTTACTTGGGTAGGAGTCTACCCAATTCGGACCCGTTTTATGATCGTGATTCTGTTGAATATCTTGTTTATCCCCTAAATTCCCTTGGTTCCGATTTGAAGACGAATCAAATGGCATCGTAAGCTTCATTAAGGTAGTGTTTATGCTTTGAGGATGCACAAATCATATGTAACATATTGGAGTTTGAAAACAAAATGTGTGTTTTCTTGCATCCAAATAGCTCATATTAGTGTTTATTGCTAAGCCAATATGTTTAGCACAAATATTGTACATGATCATCTTTTAGTACAAAAGTTTTGCATGATTTGGAGATAGAAGTTGGAAGATTTTTGCAACTTTTTTCTGTCCAAAAGATTTATTTTCGTTTTTACATTCGAGAAAACATGAAATGCATGTCGAAAAGTGTGAGAGAATGTCAGCAATCTTTGTATTTGGTCTTTTTTACCTCTTTGCGTGATTCGTGGCATATTTTTACTCAAAAATCAAGTGTCATTTGAAGAAGTGAAAAGTCTAAATGCAAAGGTTAGTGCAAATTGCTAACTACACTACCAATTTTTGAGGTTTTAATTTGTTTTCGCAATTTCTTTTAAAGTAAAACTATAACGATTTTATTAGAACATTAAGAAACAGTATAAATTTCAAGAACATCTTGCATTAAAAAGATTTGCACCACAAATTCAATAATTTGAACCAATTAATGTAGAAAGATTGCACAACAAATGAAATAAATCACAACAAATGAAAAAAACGAATTTTAAAAAATAAAAAATGTCCGAACTCAGGTGAAATACACAGGGCATCTCCTATCTTTAGAAATGGGCAAGATCAAGCCGTCCTGGCCCACATCAACATCACAGTTGGCGTGCATCCGATGACGCCTGCTATCCCACGCGTGGATCCTAAATCTAATCGTAGCCGTAAATTCTAGACGAAACACGACCGTTCCTTTTTTACGATCATTCGTGAACTCCATCCAACGCTGGTTATTCACCGTTAAGGTGGCCCCCTGAAACGACCCCATCACGATCGTCGTATTCTTTGGGCCCTGATAAAACGGGTCCAGTAAACCCATGATTGACCCGACCCGTTGGTCCCTGTAATACACCGTCGCGTACATCGAATCATAATATATGCCTATATTATGGTTCGCGTTACGGGCCGTGGCATTGAACATTATCCCTGCATTTGCGAACCCGGTTTCTTGACCCAAACCCGGAACTGAAAATGCATGGATGTGAAATCTAGGTCGGTGGGGACGTAGGCTGAGCCATAGTATGAACGTTAGCATGCCAAGGATGAGGAGGAGGCTTAAGAAAATGGTGCATATGAGCTTGGAGACCCGGGTGGTGAGGCTTTCGCGGACGCGGTGGGCGTAGTACCGGGCAGTGTGTTGACGCTTCATGGGCCGTTGTTGCCCTGGGGTGGTGGAATACTGGATCGGCAACCGGTCGGAGTTGTACATATTCTGGAGAAAAGAATGCGTGGGAGGAGGGTTTTGGTGAGCAGGACAGAAGTGTTGGTTAATGGAGTTGGTTTTATATATGTTGTGAAGTGAAGGGACGTTAAAGCATTTTGGTCTTTTTGCATGCAGAAAGAAAAGAATATTAACAACAGTGTATCGATAGGTTTTGCATATTCATGCTCATTGTATACGAAAGAATAAATGTTTTTAAGGATTCTGGAAAGTATATAACGAATTTCCAAAAAGAAGAGAATCCTGTTAGCTGGGGATCCGAAATGTCTATTTGCTTCATTCATGAACATGGCACTAATTGTTAGAATCCTTTAATTATTCATCGTAGTATTAATCAAAGTCTGAATAATTAATCAAATGTATAAGGTGTGATTGTGACGGTATCATCGGATACCTACTTTACATACGTGTTACAAGTTATGACATTGTTTAGGCCTGAAATTCAGATTTTCGGCTGAATTGAAGTCAGCCCAGAAAGGTTACTGCAAGTCTTGACCCTTCATTTGACCAAGTCCGGCATGAAGTAGAACTGTCTTGAGATGAAGATCGGTTTCCGATGAGCTTCGAATCATTTATCAAAGGATTAGAATTGGATTTTTAGATAACGGTTGAATTTTTCACTTAACTAGATTCAGAATCTTAATGCAAATGAAACTCAGTGGTGATGAGTTTTGATGAAGGAAATTGTGAAGATAATTCTGTATGTTTGAAGAATATGCTAAAGAATTGGAATATTATCATAATTCTACAACTCGGCAGACTTCATCATCACGAAATTCAACACACTAACAAACGCTCTACATAAAACCTTCTCATACCTTGAGAAAAATACTAATTGCTCTACTGACCTGCCAACACATATTCAATTGGTTAAACATCACTAAGTTGACAAATCCACAACATATTTAATTCGGTTGAACATCACTGGAGCCGTAGAATTAGCTTGGTCTAGGAGTTTCTTCAATTTGGTTAAACAACACTTACTTCTTGTTCGACTAGTTATCTATCCTAAATTTTGGTCTAGGAGTTTCTTCAGTTTGGTTAAACAACACTTACTTCTTGGTTGACTTGTTATTTATCCTAAATTTAAGCCAGCGAAGAGTCTTTGATTCTTTTAGCGAAAAGTCTTTGAATCTTTTACAGTAAGAGGCCACTTCCTTAGCTTTCTCGACAAAGTGAGGTGTTATCCAAGTTACACTATATTCGGGACATTGAACACCAACCGTTATTGGCCTTCTTAGCAAAAGGCATAAATGTGTCTTCAAGTTATAGAACCCAAGGCTAAGAGTGTTTCTTCCTCGGTCGAAATTGCTCAGTGCAAAAAGCGACAACGCATTTCGTCACCATACCATGCACTGCATCCATTTTACTCGTCCAACCTCAGTAGCGAGTTGGCACGCCTGCATCAACAATCATCCTCAAAAAGACATAGTTAGCTTATAAATTGCTTCGATTTAGTCTGAGTAATTTTTGAGTCAACATTTTGACACGCCATGTAGGACCAAAGTACTAAAATTGCAAAGTTTCGAAGTTCAAATTATTTAGCAGCATGCATATCTAGTACAACTGCAGGCGTTGCAGAATTTAAATAGAAAAACATATCAATTTCCCATGCTGAGCAAGAGTTTATTGTACCCCCACAAAAGAGGGAAGTAGAAAATGGTATCCCGCTCCCACTTGCAGAGCATCTTCGCCGTCCACATCAAGGGGATGGAAAAGTACTTGCAACAAGAAACAGAGAGCTTAGTACATACTGCTCATCCAGCCTTGATATGCAGTTAAACTTAATTAATTAATTTAAAACCCTAAAGCCCACACAGACACGGAATCACAGATATGATGGATCCAGATGCGTCGGTTGGCATGACGACAGTGCTTTCTCGTCGCGACTTGTGCTCGATGGAGGTTCAAGCTTAGCCACCTCGAGACAGCCCCTCGCAATTGGCGTTGCACGTTAATTCATTTGCATGCAATAATACAAATGACTCGCACAAACAGACACAGTACGGATGTCTGGAGTGTCACAGCGTCACAGTGTGGTGGCGCTGAAGGGGGGAGGGGGGCTACCTTCTCGCTATATGCTCATTCTACATGCTGATGTGTCGTTATCAATATTTTCCATCAAAACAGCTTAATTTGTCAAGTCTCTGTAATTAGAAGTCGAGCCCTTTATGCGAAGAGATTCTATTTTTTTCAAAAAATAGGGATTAAGTGTGGGATCCAATCCACATCAAACTTCAACGATCCGAACCGTCTATTTTGTAAGTCTCGATTCATAGATCATTCTTACAAAAATTTAATTCAATCCAAAACCATTTACATATTTAATTATCAAGATAAAAATTTATTATTTCTTATATAACAAAGTATTCGTTGATTTCTTTGAACCCAATTAGATGTCTTAAACATTTCTGATTTGGCTAATATTTTGCAAGAATGATCTATGAGGTGCAACTTGAAAAATAGATGATTCAGATTGTTAAAATTAATGCAGTGTGGACCCCACAACTAATCTTCATTTTTACAAAAAAAAAAATATGAGAATCCATTTCCTTAAAGGCTTCCTATATATACACCTTTTTTAGCTCTAGCTTACGTTAACGTCCCCCCAAAATAGATTACATGTGATGGAAACGGTGAAACTTGGAGGATATGATCGATTATAAGCAATGTCCTTAGACTGTTGAGCACAATGTTGTGTAAAATATATGTTGATTCTTTGACAATATCGACTCATTACAATTGTCCAAGAGAAGTTACCACTTTTTTTATGGATGTAACTTCAGACATATCATATTCAGTTAATTGAATAAATAAATAATCGCTTAGTAGTGCAGTCTAATGATTTTTCTCTTCACTTGTAAGTGAGATATCTTAAGTTTGAATCTCGAGAATGAAAAGTTTGTTAGAGATAATGTACACATAGGATTGTGACACTTGTAAACAGATTAAGAGAGTTAGTTATAGTTGTTAAGAATATGCAAATGTAAGTAGGGTGTAGTATATATACTCTTATAGTGTAATAGCTTGGTGATTAAGAAAAGAAATAGAAATATCTTTCTCTCTCTATAAATCTCTTTCTCTGACTTCTCTCTCTAAGATTACTGTCTGTGATTCCCTTCTTCTTAGATTACATGGTATCAATCGCCATTTTCGCTCTTGCTGTTTTCTTCGATCCTTCGGCTGCTTCCGCTCATCTTCTCACTCTGTGATTCTTTCTCGTCCTCGACGTCGATTCATTTCTGTATGCTTGGATGTCTTATGGTATTCTTCTTATTCTTCTGTGATTTCTAAGGTTCTTGGTGTTTCTTGATCTTCTTGCATCGGTGTTTCCAGAGTGTGCACACCAGGTGTTTGTGATATTTCCTCTCTTGGATTTCTATCTTCTTTCTGCATAAATGGTGTCTGCATCTCAATTACAACTCCTTCAGTCGCCTATTACTGCTCTCATTTCTACTCTTTCAACATCTATCAATGTTAAGCTTGATGATTCGAATTATCTTAATTGGCATTTCCAAATGCAATTGTTACTAGAAAGTAATGGAATCATGGGGTTTGTTGATGGTTCAACACCCTGTCCTGCTCGGTTTGCTCCTAATTCTGGTGATTCTGGAGTTAATTCTGCTACTTCCTCCTCTGGTTTAGAAACAGATGAATATACTGTTTGGAAATTACATGATCGCGCACTTATGCAGCTTGTTACTGCCACCTTGTCCCCAGTAGCTATGTCATGTGCAATTGGTAGTGCTAGTTCTCGGGAGTTGTGGACTCGGCTTAAGGAACAGTTTTCTACTGTTTCCAAGACTAGTATTTTTCAGATGAAGTCCAATCTTCAAACCATTAAAAAGGGGTCCGATTCGGTCACTCGGTATTTACAGAAGATCAAAGAAGCAAGGAATTATTTGTCTGCTGCTAGTGTGTTTCTTGATGATGAAGACATTATTATTTTGGCTCTTAATGGTTTGCCTCCAGAGTATAATACATTCCGCACGGTTGTTCGAGGCTGAGAAAGTGTTATGACTATGAAAGAGTTTCGGACTCAACTCCTTGCTGAAGAAGAAATTGTTGATAGTCATTCTCATGTTCCTTTTCTGTCTGCGATGGTTGTCAATAATAACTCATCCACTGTGCACAAAGGTTCTAATCAGGCATTTAACTCTGGCGGTGGCATTCCTTTCATCATACTAGGGGTCAATCCTATGGTGTTTCAGGAGGTTTCAAGCCGTATGTTCACAAGAACAAAGGGAGGGGCAAGTTCAATGGAGGTCAGCGATACTACACTCCTCGGCCAATGTATCATACACAAACCCATGTCTTCCCTACACATACTCCTGGTGTTCTTGGTTCGTCGCCCTCCGCACCTCTATTGCCGACTTGTCAATTGTGTAATGCTGAAAGTCACACTGCTCCTTATTGTTACAATAAGTCTTCTGATCGCCAACAGTGTCAAATCTGTGGCAAGTTCAATCATACAACTTGGTATTGTTTTTACAATGAAAAAGGGCATTCCTATATGGGACCTCAGTATTCTCAACGGGCAGGTACTCCAATGCAGGGATACTCTTACAATGTGCCTCCTGTGTTGCATGGCTCTCACCCCTCTTCCCTACAAGCAATGAATACTGTATTTTCTCCCACATCACCATCTTCTCATATGGGCTCTGTGGCATCTACTTCTCAATCACCACAAGTCTGGTTGACAGATTCCGGTGCTACTACACATATGACAGCTGATCTTAACAATTTGTCCTTAGCTTCTCCATATCCAAGCAATGAAGTTGTTCAAACTACCAATGGTGAAGGTTTGCGAGTTTCTCACATTGGCAGTTCTATTCTTAACACTTCTAAAAATCCTATCACATTAAATTCCATTCTCTATGTTCCTAAATTGACACAGAATTTATTGTCAGTTCATAAGTTGTGTTTGGACAACAATTGATGGCTAATCTTTGATGCATTTTACTTCTGGATTCAGGACAAGGTCACAGGGAGAATCATGTACAAGGGCCCGTGCAGTAGTGGACTCTATCCTATCCACTCACTCTCTACTAGCTTCCTACCTTCTCAATCTTCACATGTTGCTTTTCTTGGACATCTTGTTGGTTCCAGCCTATGGCATACTAGGTTCGGACATCCATCCAATAATGTAGTTTCTTTACTTCTTAAACAAGCAAATATTCCATGTAATCAGGATGTTGTCTCTCATATGTGTCAAAGTTGTCTCAAGGGAAAATTCACACAGTTACCATTTCCTTCCACTCATGTCAAGTCTGTCATACCATTTCAAATTGTTCACAGTGACCTTTGGGGTCCTGCACCATGTACATCCATTGATGGCTATAAATACTATGTTACTCTCATTGATGAGTGCACTCGGTTTTGTTGGTTGTTTCCCTTATCCAATAAATCTGATTTCACTGATGTTTTTGTTACCTTTTGTGCATTTGTCTCCACTCAATTCTCTACTTCTGTGAAAATACTACAAACTGATGGGGGGTGAATATATTAGTAATAAGCTCCACACTTTTCTGAAATCTAAAGGTATTGTACATCATAAATCTTGTCCCTATACACCTGAACAGAATGGATTAGCTGAGAGGAAACATAGGCATATCATTGAAACTACTGTCACTTTGTTACAACATGCCACACTGCCTTCTCAATTCTGGACCTTTGCTTGTCAAACAGCAATTTACTTAATCAATAGGATGCCAACTCCAGTTTTACAGAATCAATCTCCTTTTCAAGTTTTGTATGGTCAAAATCCTGTCATTACTCACCTCTGTGTCTTTGGTTGTTCTTGCTATCCTTTACTTAGACCCTACAACACTTCCAAACTTCAAGCTAAGACCACCAAGTGTGTTTTTCTGGGGTATGCTTCCCAATATAAGGGTTATATTTGTTATGAGGTGTCCAAAGCCAAGTTTTTTATCTCCAGACATGTTATCTTTAATGAGACTGAATTTCCTTATCTTAGTCTTCTTCAATTGTCCAAACAAAATAGTGTGTCCCATGTCCCTTGTTCACCTTCATCTTTTACACCTGTTCCTAACCATCAGAATGTTTTGGTGGTGCCTCTTCCTTCGGTTTCTTCCTCAACCTCTCCACATGTCCCTCCATCCCCTGACTCTAGTGTTGCTGTTCATTCTCCACATATGGTTGCTTCACCTCCATTTTCCTCCTTACCTTCTTCTTCCTCCATTACTGCTCCATCAAGTACTACTCCTTCTCTCCCTGTGGATCATGAGTTCAGCCCCGATCGGTTACAAGTGGTGTTACCTATTGCACCATTGAATATGCATCCTATGCAGACCAGGAGTAAAAATGGTATAGTCAAACCCAAGGTGTTTTTCAGTTCTTTAGCGCCATCTGGAGATGTTGATATGTCTGTCATTGAGCCAGTTTCTTATAAGACTGCTATGAAATCCTCTGTGTGGTTGGCTGCTATGAAGGAAGAGATTGCTGCCCTGCACTCTCAAGGTACTTGGTCTCTTGTATCTCTGCCCTCTCAGAAAAACTTAGTCGGCTGTAAATGGATCTTTAAAATAAAGAAGAACTCAGATGGTTCTATTGCAAGACATAAAGCTCGCTTAGTTGCAAAGGGCTTCAGTCAAGAGGAAGGATTAGACTATGGGGAGACATTCAGTCCAGTGGTTAAGCCTACCACAGTAAGGCTTGTCCTGGCCTTAGCTGCTCAGTTTCATTGGTCTTTACGGCAACTTGATGTCAAGAATGCATTTTTGCATGGCATACTGCAGGAGGAGGTTTACATGGCACAACCTCCTGGTTTTGCAGACCCTGTGCATCCTCATTTTGTTTGCAAGTTACATAAATCTCTGTATGGATTGAAGCAAACCCCCCGGGCATGGAATGAGAGATTCACAGCTTTCCTTCCTTCTCTCGGGTTCATCTCCACCTATTCTGATTCGTCTCTATTTGTGAAGCATGTTGGTTCTGAGATAGTGATTTTACTGCTTTACGTAGATGACATTATCTTAACAGGGAATGCTACAGCTGCTATACAACAGGTCATCCAGTCCCTTACTACTGAGTTTGACATCAAGGATTTGGGCACACTTCATTATTTTTTGGGCATTCAAATATCCTGCACAGCAACTGGGATGTTTTTATCACAAACCAAGTACATTCAAGACTTGTTACACAAGACTGAAATGAGTGATTGCAAACCTTGTGACACTCCATGCTTACCTTATAATCGTTTACTGAAGGATGATGGAGTTCCATTTTCAGAACCTGGTACATACAGGAGTATCGTTGGTGCCCTGCAGTACCTCACTTTCACTCGTCCTGACATTGCATTCTCAGTCCATCAAGTATCTCAATTTCTGCAAAACCCTATGGTGTCTCACTTCACTGCTGTCAAACGCATTCTACGTTATTTGAAAGGAACCTTGTCTTCTGGAATTACTTATGCTGCTGGTGAAGTTGGTCTAAAAGCTTTTAGTGATGCCGACTGGGCTGGTGATCCGAATGACAGGCGCTCTACAACTGGGTTCGTTGTTTTCTTGGGCTCCAATCCCATCTCGTGGTCTTCTAAGAAACAACAAACAGTTTCTCGTTCGTCAACTGAAGCCGAATATCGAGCCATGTCCTCCACTGCTGCTGAACTTGATTGGATTCAGCAACTTCTTACATTTCTACACATTCCTCTGTCTTGTGCTCCTGTGCTTTTCTGTGATACCCTGTCCGCCATTGCTCTTTCGTTCAATCCTGTTCAACATCAACGGACCAAGCATATTGAAATTGATGTTCATTTTGTTCGTGAACGGATTGCTCAAAAGAAGTTAATTGTGCAGTTTGTATCTTCCGGAGAGCAGTTTGCCGATATCCTTACCAAAGGTCTTAGTGCTCCTCTCTTTCGGACTCATTGTACCAATCTCATGCTTGGTTCTTCTCCCATGCATGAGTTTGAGGGGGGATGTTAGAGATAATGTACACATAGGATTGTGACACTTGTAAACAGATTAAGAGAGTTAGTTATAGTTGTTAAGAATATGCAAATGTAAGTAGGGTGTAGTATATATACTCTTATAGTGTAATAGCTTGGTGATTAAGAAAAGAAATAGAAATATCTTTCTCTCTCTATAAATCTCTTTCTCTGACTACTCTCTCTAAGATTACTGTCTGTGATTCCCTTCTTCTTAGATTACAAAGTTCACAACCAATTTGGTCCCCCCCCCCAAGTCATAGTTAGTGTGTGTATATCGTTGTATTCAAAAAATTGATTTCGTTCACTTATTAATTCAGTGATATATACACACACATTATAGTAGTGCGTGTATCAATATACTAATATTATGACGTATCTTTCTACATAATTACAAACATTGTGAAAAATGTGGGAGTATGATTCTCTCCCCTCCAATTGTCTTCCCCTTCCCTCCCCTCTTTTCTTTTTGTCTTTTTCTCTCTATAAACAAGTCCACACAAGATGTTGATATGGCTTAATCGTGACTATTCAAATAGAAGATATTTGGAAAGAAGAGAATCCTACTCCAAAAATGTGTTACCATATTCATAGATATCCTAACAACATGTATTAAGAAAATGAGCTAGCTCTTGCATGTTTAATTAAGAGTAAGTAAAACCATTTAACATAAGTGGTTAATCTAATCCACTACTCAGATATTTATTGATTTTAATCATGTGAATTATTCCTTTCGATTGATATCTTAAAGATGACCCAGCACATGATTTTACGTATTTTTATCGACATAGCACAGAAACAATATCACAAACATATATCTTACCCTACCTGTCACTAGAAATCGAACTGTTTACAGATCATATGGGATCCCACATTTATACCCTTTCTCTTTCAGTTTTATTGGAACTTTGTCACGGTCTCTGAATTTTTGTCCTTCTTATTGTCTGCATGCACATCTATTCCAAGTCGGTCCTATGGACATTTCTCTTTTTGTTCTGCCTCTTAATTACAACTTTTAACTTGTAAGTTCTCTTTTGTTGGATAGCATATGGTTAGTTGGTTCAAACTTTGATGAACAACCGAGATCGACCGAAGATTCCGATTAACTTCTAAGGACTCAGTCACTCAGGCCATGCACGTTCGTATGGAATGAGAGCGACGTAATAACTAGTAGAGTGGCCATCAGTCAACACCCCATAATTTGTCTGTTCCTTGGAGGCCAGGGCAAAAGATTGGGCCATGGTTTATCTTTTGACACCTTGCTCTATTGGATCACGTTTTTCACAACTCTGCAGGCGTTGTAATTTCATTCCCCCATCCCTTGAGCAAAAGCGACTAATATGTAAAATAGCCTCTATATATATGTGATGGATATAACAATGCAAATGTAGTATCTAGATTCATGGAAATTTTTACATCATTGTTCAAAGTTCTTACAAATATATTGCTAGAAGAATTTAATTTGTTCAACGTCAGTTTATGACATCGTATATAGCAATTTTTTGACCAGGAACATTTGGAAGTCTCAACAAATACATTTGAATCAATAGCCTCAGTAGCTAATCTATAGCTTTTTTTTAGTAATGCCAGCGCTTCTTATTTAAATTTTTTGGCTTTCTTTCATTCTCATTTTGTAATGTTACACAGTGATCTAAATCATCTTTCTTTTAAGTTACTTTTTTCAGATCAATCATGTTCAATTATTTGACATTATGACCTAACCATTTGGCCATGATTTGGAGCAATTAAGTTCCATGCCCTTTAGAGCAGCCAAAAAAGCTTGAAAGTAATTAAAATCTAAGCCACATCATTTTCAGATGAAACTTGTAATGTTAGTTAGTTCAGTCAACAAAAGCTAGGAGTGCAATTAAGACCAACAAAAATGCTTTGGTGAAATTGAAACCCCACCACATCCACACATATGTCATAATTTCATGATTACAATGCACCTTCCATATAGCATTCCATAGCCAACCACCATTTATATATATATATATATATATCTTGCATTAGGCGGTATTACTAATTAATTATGACATGATATCATGTTGAATTTTTAGAGAGATAGAATGGAGGCTCATTTCCAACAACATTAGTATTCTCTTCAACTTGGTAACTACCGCCTGCACAATCTACTGGGTGTAAAATTTTATCACAAAATACTTCATTATTAGTTGGAGTAAGATTATGATATTTAAATTCTTTCTACTTTATTTCTCTAGCCGATGTGCTGGGATATTCAACCACAATTGGAAATGAAAACTCGTATCTATTTTTTATTGGCTAAGATCCGCAAAATTTGACAGGTGGGGGAATTTCCACCTATCAGTATTTGCTGGCCTGGATGTCTGCATAAACAATATTATTTGGACAGTGGAAATACCTTACGAATCTCTGATTGAGTGAGATACAAAAGAAATAATGAATTATAATATAACAGAAGCCATACAGAGAGAAACATTCTCCAGTGTCATGATTTTTGATAACCGAGTAGATCGACACGTACTTTTCATATTCATTTGCATAGAAAAAGAACCGATCGACTGATGAAGTTCAAACTTCAAAGTCATTACATTCATATATAGCCTGCTGTAAATGGAGGAGCAAACACAAAGCAGAAGACTACACAACACAATCAGCGGGGAAGCAACAACTTATAGCTTTACGAATTACTTCATTTGAATGTCAGAATATGCCTTGTCATATATATATGGAGCACTTTCGTAACAGAGATTTTGCTTTATTATAGGAAAACAAACATGACAATCTTATAAGACCTCTTATACATTTCACTGTTTTCCTCTTTTTGACTCCCAAATATGACAATCTTATACGGTATTTACAAGTTCCCACGAAATTATATCGTCTCGATTTCATCAATAATGCAGCTGAAGGCCTGCAGGATATATAAATTTTTTATTGTTTGAATTTGTAAGTGTTGATTTTTAATTCCTTTATGTATATTTTGAACAACCATTATTTGCATGGCTTAGATGAAATAAGGATATGCATGCCCGAAACACTCATGATTCTGCACTTCTTGGCGACCATACACGTTAATTTGCACCTCATCCTGTTGTGGTCTCTACTTCGATATCCTTCCCTTTGGTTCTCTGTGCAAATCACAACCGTCGATATAGACAAAAGTGGATTCATCCTATGTTTGTTTTTTCCGACAGTGCCTACATTGTCTGGAACTGTAGATAATTTAAGGTCGTCCTTCTCAAGTGTTAAAAGTTGTCACAAAGAACCAAAGGGAATTTAATCTTAGCTGTTATTGCCTAATAGCTTGCTTCCTCAAGATTCAAAAGTCACTTTGCACCTCAAAATTGAAGATGCATGCGTTACGCACATAATTTTGATCCATAAATTCAAAGATAAACTTACCTACATACCTCTGTATATAATTTCATGAGACTAACAATGACACCTCGTTACAAAGAAATTCTTCTCATATCTTTGAAGCATGCTCAATTTTGATTTTATTTAAAGCTACAAGCCTACAATCACCAATAACGGAAATCGCATGTTCCATCTCAACTGCTACACGTTGGTGTGAAAATCAACTAATTTTAAAGCTTCCGAACAAATTTTATAGAAAAGAATGAGGATCAAATTTACCTGGTGGGGAATTCATCTAGAATAATAATAGAACCTGTCATGTTCTTGGATTTTATATATGGTTTAATGAAATTGTGGTTACTTATTGTTCTAGTTTAGCACTAAAAGACAAAATAAAACAACAAAAAAAACCTTATTCGTTAGATTAGATCAAATGATAAGTGACTATAATTTATTTGAACTACAGATATAAAAGAATGAGACAAATATTAAAATAGGCTTATTTTTTGGAATGCCCCTTGAAACTTAATATCAATCTCATTTTTTTTCACCTGAAACACAAATTGTGCCACTTAACATTTGAAATTCGAGTTTGGTCTCATTTTACCATATGCTGTTAAATCCGTTAAGAAATATGTCAAGTCACTAACTTGGCGTAAGTAGAGCCCACCTACATGGTGACATGTTTGCCATGTCACTTCCACAGTGGTCGAGGAGCAATGCAGTCATCCCTCGCCGAATCCACAAGCCTCTCTCTTCCTCCACCTACTTCTTCTCTCGCTTTCTCTTTGAAATCTCTTTTTTTTATTATTATTATTATTATTAATTTCCTTCTTCTTTTTAAGTGATTTTTAATGTTTTAAAAATATTTTAAAATATTAAAAAATTTAAGCTAATGTAGTGATGACGTGGCAAGCATGTCAGCAAGTGAGCGGGCCTTACTCATGCCACATCAAAGACTTAACAAATTTAAAGGAATACGACTAAGTAAAATAATTTGTGTTTTAAAGTGTTAAATGACGGAATTTGTATTTCATTGAGAAAAGTGAGATTAACATTAAATTTCAGGCATTCTAAAAAAATTAAGCATGTTGCGTCCACGAAAGTGACTATTGCTTGTTTTGCACAAAAAAAAAATTAAAAAGTGGTGATGGCTTTTCCTTCTCTCCCACCCATAACTAGGGGTGGGTACGGGCTGAGCCGGGTCAGGTATTGCAATTCTGATCATTGGAACCGGACCTAACCTGGCCCGTTTGAAACGGGCCGGTTCGGGACGGGTGCACGGATCCTCTTACTTTTTTTTTCTCTTGGTTTTGATCGCCTCCTGACTCGCTCATCCTCCATATCTTCGACTAGAACCGTTGTGGTTCGCCTCCTGCTCCACCATGGTCACAATCTCCGGCTTCATTTGCTTCACCTGCTTCACCACTGATAGCATTTTCTCAATCACGTCGGGTCGGGTCTCATAGAAGTGGATCTACAGTATGTTAGAGAATGAGTGGTCGATCGGCAGCTGAGGGTAGACTTTGAAGATTCGATGCGCCAGGGCTTCAACGAAGAAGGTGGCGACTTTACACATGGCACCTGCTTATGAACTTGCCAGGTAGCCGATCCGGGTCACCAGAGCTTTGGCAAGGTTGAAGTTGTTCTTCTGTTGGATGGCTTCTGTGCAGGCCATGATTTGGGAGCCTGGGCACGAGATTGAGGTCTGAGACGAGAGAGAAAAGGAGAAAGATGAGAGATTGACGGAGGAGACTCATATGGTGTCGGTCGGAGACTCGGACTAGAGAGATAGGGTGAGGGGAAAGTTCATAATTTACAAGGAACCAGCCCCGCCCACCCCATTTTGTATTTATAATTTTTGGAACCGCCCCGAACCGCAATGAACCACCCTGACCCGTGGGTCCAAGACCCGTTTACCCACCCCTACCCATAACCGAAAACAAAGAAAACATTTGGTGTCACATCCCGACCCGGGTCTCCGGCTGATTCATTATGTCACCTGTTACATTGATGCATCTTTATTCTGTTATTGACGCTTATTGCATGGCATACTTTCTGGTTTTGATAAAGATTTGTGAATTGAGATATTTGAAGATTTATATGCATTTTATATACTATTTTTCTGGGAAAGTATACAGGTTTTACAGTGAGGGGTTAGAAATGTTATTAACTAAAATATTTTCGAAAAGCTTTGTTTTACTGACCCACTCAATCTTGTTTTGCGCCCCTCCAGGTTCTAGTTAGCAGTGTTGGTGGCTCACGAGGATTCCCACGGTGTTCTGACAGAATTCACAAAAGTAGGACTCACCCTCGGGTGTTACATCTTAGTAATTGTATCTTTAAAGCTTTCAGACTGTGTAAATGGTTACGTCACTCTCACGTGACGGCCAGCATGCCCTCATTCGGGACGGCGTGTGTCATTTGGCTTCACATATCTATTACCTATTGCAGAGGCCAAGGAACAAAAAGGTAAAAAAAAAGACAATAATTTGGGGATCATGTGTTCTGATTTCCAACCATAAAAATATAATTCACAACAAATAATATTTCAAAAGTGGAAAAAGAGAAAAAATTAACATAAATTAGTAGTTTTCTTTTTTCAAACTATGTTTGGGAGGGTATGTGCTGAAGTCATAATTTAGTATTGAACCTTTATTTATAAAGATGTGTTATCTACACATTTATTTTTATTTTATACATATATTTTTAATTTTTAATTTTTAATTGTTTAATTAAATAAATTAAAAAAAATTAATAGACGAACTTAATAAAAAAAATGTGAAAGATAAAATAAATGATTAAATAGCACAACTTTATATAAAAAGTGAAATTAAAAAAAAATTTTACTTGAAATTTATTTTAATTGATTTCTTTTTAAAATAGATCCTACAAATATCATTTATAACAAAAAAAAAAAATCGGTTGGAAAAAAAAAAAATCTGACATTACCACATCAGCTATCAAATTAACATTTGACATTTATCTTTTAATATCTCTATTAGAGACGCTCTTAAATAGATAGATACTCACAAAGATGGACATGATTTTTGTTCTATCCCAAACAGAAAAGTGAGTTACCAAAAAACAAAAAAAAAACAGAAAAGTGAGTAACCAAAAAAAAAAAGAAAAAAAAAACAGAAAAGTGAGTAACCAAAAAAAAAAAGAAAAAAAAAACAGAAAAGTGAGGAAGATAGGGACGAAACAAAAAGAACAGGGAGAAGGAGGGAGAGACGGCGGCGGCGGCGGCGTACACCCTGACATGCGCCGCACCTTTGCTTGCCTCACCATGTGCCCTTTCATGTTTATCTAGTTATCTAGTTATCTCACTTATTAATAAAGGTTGTATTCCACATCATTCCTTTTCTAATCTTCTTTTACTTTTTGTTTTAGTTATCTACCTTAACTTTAGTTATGAAAAGTAAGAGGAAATTAGCGATTGTTTAGAAGTATTTTTAAAATGATTAAAAGTGTTTTAAGCGAAAATATTTTTTAAATTAATTCTTAATAAAAACTAAAGCAGTTCTTGAAAAAGTAATTGCAATGCTTCAATTCTTGGAAGAATCACCAATTATGTTCTTCCACGAATCATTTCAAGTGCTTTTGGAACCGTTAAAAAATAGCTTCAGTCATTTTAACAACACTTCCAAACGACCTCTTATGTGTTGAGAAATGCTTAAAGTGGGACTGTCAATGGACTCTTTGCTAGCTCGTATTTTTTACACAATATTTTATAATATTAACAGAAAAATTATTGTTAAACTATGAGGGGAAAAAAATCTATAAAAATCTCACTTTAAAATAATCTCCTTAGTATTTTCCTTATTCTAATACCCATATGCTCTCAATATCTTAATTCTTAATAATACAGATAGTCTTGGATTAAAAAGATTGATAAGTAAATGTGGTGGTTAGATATGAAATAAACCAATTGGTCATGATTAGCGTGCCCGCTAGAGCCCGTCACGTTTTGTTTAAATTACATTATAATAGTTTAATTAAAATATCATCTTATTATAAACATGTTTAAAAATAATACGGGTGGTGTTTGATTTAAAACATTCTTTGATTACAATAAAAAGCAAATTGGGATATATACCTGATAAGGCTATAATAAAGCCATAATTTTATTTTCTTTCCTACGATGCGGTGCTAAAAAGCGACTCGAATCACATGTAAATTGACCACACACAGGTTCGCCGTATTGGCTTAAACTCGATTTCAACGCAATCAAATGTCTTTATAGTTTTTATCTTGAACACTACATTAAATAAAGTAAACGGAAAGAAAGAAAAGAGATCAAGAAAGATTTTTAAGAAGATTATCGTCGATTTCCAAGCCAAACGCAAGGCATTTTTCTCTGGTTTTTTGATCCAGACGGCTAGAATTTTCAATATGTTCCTCTATAAAAAAAATAAAAAATAAACACTTTTTTTTTACAAACGATACTATCTGCGTTAAGCGGCTTGTTAGATTAAAATGGTATGATATCCACACACCTCTTTTTACTTCTCCCACACCTTTTAGGTTTTCGACCGTCGGATCGGATGAATTGAAGAAGATCAAATGACAGAAATTAACAAGAGTGTGTGAGAAGTAAAAATGGGTGTGTGGATAGCACACTCCTAGATTAAACTATAAGTCCACTTTGTAATTCATTATTGGATTTTTTTTTTGTCTCTGATTCATTATTGATTTAGTCCACTTTATTGGGTTAGCCATTCGCTAACTATCTACATCAGTTTTTATATTATCTTTTATTAAATTGTGATAAATATAAAAAATAAATATTGTTTTTCCTTTTTTCTATTCATTGTATCTCAAATTTTTATTGAGGCTAACTGAGAGAGGATCCTCTTTGTGACAATTCGAGGATCCTCTAATCACATTCGTTTATCGTACATCGTGCGAATCAATTTTTGTCAGGTATTGTTTATATTTAATTTTAAATAAAAAAAATTTACAATGATTACTGACCGCACGATATACGATGAACGGATGCGATTGGAGAATCCCAGGATCATCCTCCAGGAGGTTAACTAATCTATGTTGTATATATAATCGTATGGATTCATAAATGTAATGGAGATGAATTTTTTTTACTATTTTATATGAATAATAGGTAAATTAATTTCCATTAATTTTTATTTATTTTCATATGACATACAATTATTTTTAACTCTTTTTCATAAAAAATTTTAAATTAAAATTTTGTAAAAGATGCATAAATAAATAAATTTAATTAAAACTAAAAAAAAAAAAAACTAGACTAAATTCAACAACATCATAAATTTCTGAATTATACTGTTATATTCGAATTTGATATATGACGAATTCAATATTTTAATATATCGTTGTCGCACTGTTTTTCAAAAGACATTATAATTGTAAAAACAAAGAATTTAATCACTTTGAATAAGAAAAAAAAAACGTCAAGATTATAATCAAACACCAACTCGTGGTATAAAAACACCACCAAATTTCTCAAAAACACTCCCCACATGATCACATTCTCGCATCCTCACTCCCCTTCTGAATTTCTGTCTCTTCCTCCGCAGCCAAAACTTCCAACCTCTCTCTTTCTCTTCCTCCATTTTTCTCTTCTGCAACAGGGTTTCGCTGGAGGAACAAGATAAAAGACTCATTCTTCTCTTCCGGGTGACTACGTTAGCTGAGGTTTATAATTTTTTGTTCAACCACTTGAGGAAGTTGGAAGAAGAAAAAAGTGAAAGAAAATAATCAGAAAGTCGCAGTCTTCGTGTACAAAGTGAGTTTCTTTCTTATAATTTACGGGCTTTGTTCCATCTGCTATTTGTTTGTTCCAGTTAAATCTTTCCAGTTTTGAGTTGTTGGGTTGTTTTCTTTTGATTTTATTTCTCAAATTTTCTTATTTCCCAACCAGGTGGTGACTGGTGATTGTCCCATTCGCTACGCAATTTCTGACGCTCCTGATACCACCCATTCTCTTCTTCTCCTCCATTTCTCGGTTCCTTAGCTTTCATTTTTCTACGAACTGACAGAAAAATGGCGGAAAATCCGAAGTTGGTAAGAAAAATTAAATCCAACATTTTCTGGGTTTTCTTTATTTTTTAATTGGGTTCTCGAAAGTTGCTCCATTTTTGTATTGTAACTGTTCCGTTGGAGTTTCAAATTTTCAGATAAGTTTTGAGTTACAGGGACTCTGTTTCTGAATTCGGGTTTCTGGATTTTGGTTTAGGATTCGGGTTCTGAGGAGGTTTATGGATTAGAAGAGAAAATGAGCACCCAGAAAATATCGGTTTCAGATCATATAAACGAGTTTCACTACACCGCCGATAAATCTGACAGCTTCGTCATCGACATGGAAAGCTTCTCCCATGGCGGCACCGATAAAGATGTCACTGCAAATTCTAGAGTCTCGGTAACGTTCTTATTCCTCTAATTTTTATTTACTTTTTCATAAGAGTTTGTGTATTTTTTTTTTCTCTTTGGATTTCGTAGAAGTGGCATCTTCTAATGGTAGTTAATCTCCCAATTAGTCATGGTATTTTTAACTAAATGTTGCTTAGGTCAGTCAGTCAGAAATATTTCCATCAATATTCATCCGACTTTGAATTTCCATCTCTATAAATTAGAGTAACTCAAAATGTCTGTGCGGTTAAAAAAATAAGAATCATGACATTCTCGAAATATAAAACAAATACTTATGAGATTGCGGCCATTGTAATCGAATGTGTTTCTCAAGCAACAAGCAGCATCATTGCTTGAGACACCAAAAGTAAAATTGCAAATGCAAGTTGTTCATTATTATTTTTTAAACTCTGTTTTTCATCCATTTTTGCTTTCTTTTTCCTCTTACAAAATTAAAAGGGTTGACAAATTATTTATGTTGGATGACAATGATGCAGAGAAACGTTTCCCGGAAATGGTCTCAGAGAGGTGGGGAGAAGAAGATAATCCGAAACGTCAAATCAAATGACAAAGAAGTTTCATCTACAACAGCTTCACCTTTCGGTAATAATTTTTTCGATACAACCAATATTCTACTTTAAATTAATTACTTTTGTGAGAGTGATTGCTCGGTTGAAATTGAATTGGCCTCCTGGGGTTTCAAACAATAAGAACAAAATGGAAAATTGGACCATACCCTAGTGTGTGCCACATTTGTGGTAATATATAATTGTTATCACCACCAACCACTGCCAGCCTCACATTGAGGTGGATGACTCCCACACACCAGCCCTTACCAATTCCATATTATAATTGTTTCTTTGTTATAAGCACCACAGAACGGTTATCGTACACTAATTACGTGTAACGTCTCTTTATAACTTGTTTGGAGTTAGTCAGTGACAACCTTCAGTTACAGATTGTTTGTTGGAGTGTCAGTAACAACCTTCAGTTACTTATTCATTTGTTAGTGTCCCACCAAAGATACACTTATGGGTATTTGAAATTTGTTAGCTGGAGATTTGTTAGGGATAAACATGAACCCACATCCATAATTCAAACTATAACCATCTCTAATCAATTTTATGTGGGGCCTTTGTGGTAAGTAAGTTGCAGTCGTGACAGTGAAACACAACCAGAATTTGGCTAGGTCAATTATGAGAGATTTTTCAATGTGCCTGGAACACGGGGCAGTACGTCGTATGATATTATATAAGTGGAGGGAAGTTTTTTTTAAAAATGTTCTTTCACTTGTATAATGACTTATGGCGTATCTGTCCGTTTTCTTGGCACTCTGGAAAATTTCTCATCAACTAGATGGTACAGTTGATGAGTTTTTCAGATTTTGATTGCATTTTGATTTAGTTGGTAAAAGAAGGATTTACTGAATGCCTTGCCCTTTTGTTTTGATTCTATGTTTGGAGGCGTAGGCAGTTATATGTACCAGCATTTTGGGAAATTCGACTATGAATTTCTAGTTAGGCTACATATCACATTTTGGTGTGAAATTATTGAGTTGCAGCTACTGTTGTAGGGTCTAGCACGCCTGAAAAGTCCCCACTAGCTGTTGGGACCATAGATCAATCGAGCAACCCACACGTTCATCATCAGATCACAGTCACTGCAGCCAACATTGGCACCACCACCGAAGGGAGGTGCGTTGTCCGGAGGAATAGTTTCCGGCGCTCTTCCTCCTGGCGCATTGATCCCAAGAGGGTTCTCTTCTTCTTTGCCACCATGTAAGTTTACCGACCTCTCTCTAAACCCTAAACCCTGTTAATAAGAGTCAATGACCGGAAGTGTTTTTTCGATGGCAGGTCAAGCATTGGAACAATCTTACTCATATACTTCACCCTTTCTATTGCCAAGTACAATGCAGATGAAACCAGTATTGACTGGCAGCAATGACACAAGTTGTACACTTTCTAGTTGAATTTAAGACGCGAAACGATCCATAACGGAAAGATGGCTCGTCGGAAAAAGCGGCTTCTTTCGACGAGAGATACGGTTTTGCGGATCGAGAAAAGCTAACAACATTCCATCGGCATGTCTTGGTACAGAAATCCAAAACTCCTTTTTGAGGCACTTTACAAAGTTTTAAAAGTGAAGACAAAGACATACTGCATTGTAACAAAGAGGAGTCTTTCTTTTTCTTTTTTTTTTTCTTTTTTTTATGTAGATGGGTGAGATCGAAACACATGATCTGTTTTCTTTTGTAAAATACTTGTTTTCTCTACATAGATTAGTGGGAGGATGTGAATCGCCTTGGAGGATCAGAACAATTATTGAAGATATCAAATCGCTTGTTTTCTTCTTCGATTATATGAAGTGTAATCATGTTTTTAGAGAAACAAATTTCACGGCAGATGTTATTACTTTCGTAAGCCACCATGCTAGTAATATGTGTATTTGGGACGGGATGATCCCGCCTCAAGATAAAAATGCTTCTTTGTTTGACTCGGTTGTTTCTAAAAGATCAGTGGGAGGATCAGAAAGTCACGTTTTTCTTTGGGTTCTTCTTCTCATCCTTTTGCCTTGTATTTTATTCGGAAAAATAATTTCCTCACGTCCCTGTTTGCTTGCTCTTTCGGGAATCCAACTTCAGCCGGCCCTATTTGTTGAATTTGGCTTCCATGTGAGTGGAGCAATTTGGTCTTCACGCATGCGCGGTTGGAACTTTTGCTTTAAGGAAATATATTTTTGGAGTTCCAGGAGTGCAATGGTGGAATTATATGCCTGGGTTTTTCTGGAAGGCTCTTTCCCTATGGCATTCAAAACCACAGAACATGCCATCCCCTATTCAAACATAAGCCAAAAACAAAGAATAAACATATGATTCGTTTAACTTCAAAAGGAGAGTGGTTTTACAACATTTACAAGTCACGTCATGAGAACAATGGGAAGGAAGAAAGTCTCCGAAATTCAAGTCATGTAAGGACCAGTGTGGCGGTATCTTAAGCAGATGCGGGTTAGGCCAGTTTGGCAATCCACAAAGTCTTCCCTTGCAAAGCTGGCAATCAATTCCCTAATTGACAAGGAACTCTAGTATTCCCAAACGCACCTAAAATACAATCTCACATGCAAGTCTAAATCTTTTACCCACCCTAAACTACCCTAATGCAGAAAGGAGAATTTTCACCACCCTCCTTTTAAGAGTTTGGTTGTTTTAGGTATCACTAGGTCATCTACGATCGGTAGTAGTTAAAGTTTTAGTGCCCCCTAATTCCGGTAAGTCATAAATTACAGAGGTCAATTTAGAATTTAAGATGAAGAACCTAACTTATAGCAACTATAAAAGAAAGATAAGAGCAAATCAAATCAATAAGGCATTGCATTGGAAAGAAGTAAATATCCATACTAATCTTGGCACATTGGAAATCCAGTGGGCTCCTAAGAGATCGAGTAGTAGAAGTTGGATGCTTAACCCGAAACCCAAACCCCGCCAAGAGTTAACAAATAGAGTGGCATCTGGGGAGAGCCTCCTAATAAGTTCATGCCAATGTGTTCGGTAAATGTACATGTAAGGTTATAAAGGTAATGAAAACCACGAGGATAGTTCTGTCTCTACAACCTGCTAATTCAGCAGGATATAATGCAAATGGTGACAGGCTTGTACATTTCGAAATGACAACTAGCTTTTGTAATTTTGTATCATATGCATGTGCAAGCTTGATTCAAACCAAAGAAAGCTTTGTAGCAGAGAAACCGCATGGCTATACTAGACATTCATGTATTGATAACACTATATATATATATATATGTTTATGTTTGTATCACGAGTATATAAGTATAAAGAGGCATGCCATTCAGCATATTTTACCTCATATTTTGCTACAACAAATATATTCTTGTAGTGGTAGCACTATATATATGTTTATGTATGTATCACGGGTATATAAATATAAAAGAGGCATGCCATTCAGCTTACTTTTACCTCATATTTTGGTATAACAAATTGCAGACAGCTCGGATGTTAATTCCTCGGTTCAAAATTTCCATCTCTAGTAGCGTTTCGATATTCTTGGCATAGAGCACTTGTGCTTCCGGTCATGATAAAGTCTCAATACAACAGCTGCAGTTTCTTCTATTGCTTTTCCTGTTACTTCTGCACTCAACAAAATACGAGCACGATTAACTTAGGCAACGATATTATACCAATCTTCACATTACCAAATTAAAGCATAAGAGGAAAACCAAAAAAGATCACACTAAAGTATAACCAATGAGTAAAGACGTGAAAGTGCAGTTATTCTCACCAATTACTGGCCATACAGGATTCTGTGCAAGAATCCTTCGAGCAAACTCCAGCTCCTGTTTGACATGAACCATCTCGGAATAGTTACCCTTCATTCCTTCACTGAACCCCAGAGTCTTTGCTCTTGCCGTTCTAATTGTTTGCAACACTAGAGGATTGATAGTCAGACCAAAAACCTTTTCCGGGTCAACCTCAAAGAGGGTCTTTGGCGGCTGAACCCCCATCACAATAGGCACATTTGCAACCTTGTAACCTTTCTGCGCAAGATAAATCGATAACGGGGTCTTCCCAGTTCGTGAAACTCCGGCAAGAACAATGTCAGCCTTGTGCAAGTTCTGGGGCAATGCCCCATCATCTTGTTTGATGGTAAACTCAATGGCTTCAATCCTGCAAAAGTACTCATCGGTGAGAGGAAAGCTCCGGCCTGGGGCCCCACGAGGGAGGCCGGAGGGCGAAACACCCAAATGGGTAGCAATGGCCTCTGTGATTGGGCCCAACATATCTGTCGTTGGTATGCCCCAGTGCCTACATGCTTGCCGAGCAGACTCTGCCATTGACGGGTCAGCTAAAGTGTACACAAGCAGAGAACCTTCTTTTGCTGCTTGCTTTACAATCTCCATCAACCTCTCTACATCATCAATCTGAAAAAAATTCACAAAACATCATTTTGCATTCTAAATTAGCATCAACACAGGCAGTATCAAGGATTACAAAATTTGAAAATTCAGATTAAGTACTGATTTGGTCTACTTTCTTTTCACTTAAGCCACAAACATCATAATAGCAAAGATTCAGAAAATTTAGATTACAGTACTAATTTGAGCTACTTTTTTCACTTGAGCTACAAACATTGTAACACCAAAGATTATAAATTTATTAAAAAATTTGATCAAGTCCTAGTCAGCAGTTTGTTCATAGTCAAAACTGTTTACCTTGAATAGTGGTGATCTGTTGTAGATTAATTTCGTACTAATCTACTAAAAATTTCTCAGTTAATTACCGTAATATATAAATACTACTGTACACAGTCATTGACGACTACTGAAAATCATTATTTGGTTTCTTTTTACGAATTTATGATTTTTTCAGCTTATGCTACGAACATTATATTTGCAAAGATTTCAGGAAAATTGCCAAAATGATCAATTTACAAATCCCAATTACTGAAATGATCTTCTTTTTTTTGGTATGTTTTGGGATCATTTCATATGTCGCTAATGATTGATATCTGTTTTTGATCAATTGAGCAATTGGGATTTGATTTTTGATCACTTGAGCCAATTTCCCAAGATTATAAAGCAACGAACTTTACCCCAGAAAACAAATGGGTATTGACGGCGCAGCCCCGGTCGACCAAGCAATGCTCGAACTGCCCCAACGCAGCGTTGACGGAGTGCTCCACCGTCCACCCAGTTCCGTCAGAAACCATGTATATCGACTTCCCTGCCGTCATCTCCGTGCCATCGTCGCTATCGTCACTTCCCGATGCGGTACTATCATTGGGATCTAACGAGACGTGGTCTGTAGACTGCAGCGGAGGGTTCGGATCCAGCAATTGGGTCCTCTGACCAGCGCGGTCCAATTTCCGACCTGAGCGTACGGACCGTGCCCGGGACCATCGAGTCAGCTGAGGGCTGCCCTTGATTTTCCGGGCATGTGGTTCCGATCCGGGTTCGGATACGGAGGAGGAGGCGGCGATGGGAGGTTTGAGAACTGGCTGGGGATTTGCATGACTGGTTCGGCGCGCGGGAGCGAGGTTCGGGAAGCTCAAGGTGGAAGAAGCATTCATTATTTTATTATTATTTACTTCTCTTTTTCCATTTTTTGGATCTTTATTTTTGCCTGAGATTTTTTCTCGTTGTCGGGTTTGGGCCTGGTGGGCCTCAGCAGTCTATTTGGGCAGGCCTCTTCTTTTTGCACACCTTCGGATACAGATGAATTTTCAAACACAAATATTATTACCCATGTCCGAGTCAAATGCCTCTAAAGTTTAAACAATTGAATATTTCTCCACGTATATTTTCTTCTTTTTCCTTGTATTTTCACTCGTGAATTTTTCATTTTAAATTGATATTTAATGTAGAAATGGACTTTTCATATATTTAGTGAATTTTTTTTTACACATGTCAACGTAAAAAGATCAGAAGTCAGATAACTCTAAGGTCCATTTCGAAGGCTAGCCTAGGGCCCAAATTCTAAGGGCCGGCCCTGATCCAAACTTCAATCCGAGAACTCACGAGCTCCGTCGTCCGATTCACCTCCGCTCAAACCAATCTCATCGGTCGCGCCCTCCGACCCAGAAAACAGAGATATGAAGAACTTGGCCACAAACTGCATCTTTGTCCTTTCCCACCTCATTCCCGCGGCTGAGGAATAAAAGTAGAGAAACGGACAACCACCATAGCCCACCCCATGTATCCGAAAGAAACAATTCACATGGCATTGGCTCTAAACAGAATAATCCCCCACACCACAGCTTTAAGCCTAAGCACTTCTCTGCCCTCTCCCAGAAAGTCCTTGAGCCCTCAATTCCAACGCCTCACAATCGCCGTCAGGATCCGAGAACGAGCACTGAAATTTCAACTCGCTCCACTACCCGCAGCTCCAGCACCCGCGCCATGCCGTTTTCTTTGAGGCAAAACAAAATAAATACAAAGTTTCAAACTTTGAAAAATAAGGAGGCCAGAGTAATTTGAGGTGGATCGGAAGAAAAAAAGGAGATGGGAGAAGACAAAGGTACAGAGAAAGGAGGTAAACAGTGGGCGGAGAAATAGAGACGTTTAGACAGAGAGAAGATGTCGAACAAAGAAAAAAGAGTTGAAAGAAGAAAAAAGATAAAATATTATAAAATATTAGTATTTGATTAAATTAATAATAAAATATTAAAAGATATTGATTATATAATATAATAATAGTAGAGTCCTGTTTCTTAGTCCGACACTACACCAAATGTTTCACTAAGTCAGTTCAGCTTAGTCTCTGAAACTAGTCCAATCCGAGATAGTCCGATTCAACAAACGCAGCCTAAAGTTGCAGTACTCTAAAGTCACAATATGAAGTGAAGAGAGCATAAAGACTCCAATAATATAGGGGCAGCCACATGATGTAAAGGGCGGGTCTCAATCTCATATATAGCCAAATGTGTCACATGATAACATACTTTTTCATATAACGATATGTTTGCATTACAAAGATAAACGAAATAAATTAGTATCAAACTTATCGCTAACAAGATTTAAATTTAAGATATTTTACTTAAAAAATAAATTGTAGTTATGGTCTCTTGATATTAACTCAATTGAAGTAATGATCCCTTAACTAAAAATTTATTACCATTGGTTCCTAAACTCATCAAAACGTGCAGCTATGGTCCCTTAACTAAAAATGCATTATCATTAGTCCCTCAACTCATTAAAACGCGTAGCTATGGTCTCCCAACTAAGAATTCATTATCATTGGTCCCTCAACTTTAATTCAACTGGAGAAATTGTCCATTAACTTTAACCTAATTGTAGCAATGATCCTTCTAACATAACTCGTTTTGACAAAAATTTTGACGTAGTTGACGAAAAGAACCATAATTATACACTTTGATGAGTTGATGGACCCTAATTGTATAAATGGTTATTCCAACATAACTTATTTTAACAAAATTTTGATGAAATTGATAAAAATGACTATAACTACACATTTTGATAAGTTGAGGGATCAATGGTAATGAATTTTTAGTTGAGGGATCATTGCTCCAATTTGATTAAAATTAAAGAACAATTATTACAATTTACTCTTACTTAAAAGTACAAAAAAAAATCTCTAAATTGTATTACTATGAGCCTACATCTTAACATCAAGTGTAAAATTGAAAAGACCAGCACGCATTGGGCCTCATATAACAGACAAAGACTTTACGAATCTTACAAAAATATAAAGCTTCCACCAAGGACAGGACATGACATGCTAAACCCATTGGATAAGGATTGTCTGCCCTCCTAGTTGTGGTGCCCCTTCATGCCCTTTTATTTTGTGCTGTCACGGTTAAGCCACGTCAATATTTTATATTAATTTTTTAATGAGATAATAAGATAAAAAACAATAAAAATATAAAATATTGACGTGGCTTAACCGTGACCGCACAAAATATGAGAGCATGGAAAGGCACCATAACTAGGAGGGCAGACAATCTTTGTCCTTCATTTCTTACGAAAATGACTCATTAGGGGAATGAAAGTACGAAAAAGACTCATCAGGGGGGTGAAAGTACGAAACCAGGCAATATTTTTTCCACTTTGCCAACTCTGTGATGAGTATATAAGAACTTGTTTGGCATTTTGTATGTACGAACGAAATAATGTCTGGATATTATCGTAATCTTATCAAAATATTTATATTATAATTTATGTATCTATTTATTAATAGGAAAACTAATGAAAATGATTTGAAAATTTTGAGTTTTAATGATAAAGACAAAATAAAGGGTAAAATGAATAGTAATAGGATTGACTTTTTAATGTAAAAATTGATTTTTTGTTAAAGTAAACAGTACCGAGATTTTTTTGTTAAAATTCTCTTTATTAATATGATGCTCTGAATCTATTAACCATGTCATTTACTTAGTACACAAAGAATTTAACCTCTTTTGCAAATAAATGATAATTCATATGACTTTTTGAATTTGAGAAAATATGACATCTCACACAAAAAGCAAATACATTAATGTAACTTTCCATTTATATAAACAAACACGAGAAAGTAAATGATGTTTCATTCCCAATGTATATATTGTCATTCGTCGACTCATTGCTGCGCCACTGCCTTCACATTTATTGAATGGTTAATCTTAGTTTACTACTATGAAGTTTCTTGGTTTTCAATATTTGATACATGAAGTTTTTTTCATCTAAGGGTGGTACCTAAAGTCATAATTTTGGGACAATTTCATACCTCCGCTAAGGTTGCTATTAAATCAGCTGTTAACTGATGACGTGATGTTCATGTGAACAAAGATGAAGCACCATGTGTCAACATGGGTCCACATAAATATTTAAAAATTAAAAATTAAAAATTAAAAAAATTGAAAAAAAAACTTCAAAAATTAAAAGTTAAAAATTTGGTTGTCTTCTACCTCCCCTTTCTGTCCATCCCTCGCTCCTTCCCTTTTTCTTCCTCTCTTCTCTCCTTTGCACGAACCCACCAACCTTCATACCAGATCCGGTCGATGTCGTAGCCTGTCTTGGGTTGCTACTCCGAGCTGCGGCAGTCGAAGAGATTGTTGACGAAGCACTGACGTCATGGTTCGAATTGAAGGCGACACCGGAACCAGTTGCAATCAAATGAGCTCTAGGATCTAGAAGATCGGCGGCAAAGGGGTTGTAGTTTTGGTTAGCACCCCGTGGCTCTCCACCGTTGTCAAATCAGGTAGACGGGGGTCAGAGGTTCGAGCTCATGAAGGCTGTTGAAGAAAAGGGGAGGGTTGGGTGAGTGGATGGGTGGAGTCGAAGATGGAGGGGAATGGTGGACGTATGACGAGTCGAACATGAGAGGAAATGAGGGTTTGGTGGGTTGGTGCAGAGGAGAGAATGGAGGGATAAGAGAGGAAGGAAAGGTCGGGGGAGGTAGAAGACGACCAAATTTTTTTTTATAAATTTTTAATTTTTTTAATATTCATGTGGGCTCATATTGACAAGTGGTACCTAGTCATTGTCTACATAGACACCATGTCATCAATTAAAGGCTGATTTAACAGCAACCTTAATGGAGGTATTAAAGTGTCCCAAAATTATGATTTTAGGTACCACTATGAGATGAAAAAAACTTCATGTACCAAATGTTGAAAACTAAGAAACTTCATGGTAATAAACTGAAATTAATCCTTTATTCAAAGAGCAATGCTAATGAGAACTCTCCACATATTATCTGTCAGTTTATGTTTTAGACATAATATTTTATAATATTAGCAAGAGAATTGATGTTAAACCATGAGGTGATAGAAATCATATATAAAAAAAATCATACTTTAAGAGTCTTCATACCGCGCCGGGCATGACTCATGAAGCAGATGGAATTTAAAGCCCCTTTTTTATGGAAGGGGCAGTGTACAAAAATGGAAATAGAATAAAAGTACAAACAAAAGCATTCAACCAAATAGAGGCTAAGAATATAAATGTTTATCTAATTTATATATTAAATTTTGTTACGTAACAATATTCGACGTTCAGTTACGTGCTTATAGAAGTAAGGAGATCAAATTTTCTGTACTTATTTTGTGTATGAGTTCTCGTTGTAACTTCTATCATTGATTAACGTGTGATAAATTTATGACAACAAATTTAAGGAGAGTTACGTTTATTAACACGTGTTAAATCAATAATAGAGTCACAAAGGTCACATAAGTAACACACAAAATGAGTGTAAAAGATTTAAATTCAGAAGTAGGATTGCATGCAAGGTGGGTAGGTGCCTTTGGAGCAGGTTGCAATGCTAACTAACCCTAACGCACCTCAAAATTTTATCGTGTTTATTCAAGAATTACTCAGAGCATCAAGTAATTTATGAACTAGAGTTAGGTTTGAGTTGTCCAAATCAAACAAGATAAACTTGAATCGGGCATGTGAACCGGCACCAAGCCGATTTGCAACAAAATCTCCTACGTTGTTCTCATGTTTCACTCCTAAATTTGCACAACTCAACTCAATAATTGTCTACAAGATTTCAACTAAAGATCTCTCCCAAACAGAGTTGAGACAAGCTAGCTCTCAACTCTAGCTATAGCTTGTTTCTTGAAATGATTCTGATTTATTTCAAGTTTATATTCGGGTTGGGGTTTTATACTTCATATTACTCGCTAAAATGAAGTCAAAAGCCAAAATTTTGTTTTGACGATTTGTGTTTAGCGGATATGGTTGGCTTAGATTTATATATTTCTTTACACAGGAGCATTCAAACATAAAATTTATCATTAAATATGACATGGAAATATCCAACAATGTTGATAAAAGAAAGGAAATCATTTTATCATCTACTTACCTACTCTCCACCTTTGTTATTTTAAAAGTAATGTTATTCATATATATCTTTTTACTTCTCACACATTTTTGTTAATTTTTACCTCTCACATTGGTGATACGCAGAGACTTGCTTCTGGAATTAATAATGGTTGACCTAGTCTGATCGTGTCCTTTTCGATCCATTTTCAAATAAATCACAGTACATGCATGGCCAAATAGAAAATGCCGACGCAAATATGTAAACCGGGCTTCTGAGTCTGTGACTCTAGGTTCTCCCACGTCTTTGCCGACAGCACTGCAGAGGTTACAGTTGAATTCGGTTAGGTCCTTCCAGTGCTAATCATGTGCCTTTTTCTTTTTCTTTGTTTTTTTATTTTTTGAATACAAGTCATGTGCCTTGTTTGATCCCCATTTTATCACAGATTTTGTTTCTGCGTGTCGCTCGTGTGTTGTTGAGAGAGAGAGAGAGAGAGAGATTTCTGGTGCCGTGTCTCTCATTATTCAACTTTTCTTTAAAGTTCATTATTGGTTTTCATTCGTCCCTCTCTCTGGTGCATATTCAGCCGTGTCTCTCATTAGGATTAGACAATGATTGTCTGCCCTCCACTTTCGCTATCCTCTCTGACCTCCTGTTTTGTGTGATCACAGTTAAGCCACATTAACATTTTATATTATTTTTTTATAGATATAATAAGACAAAAATAAATAATAATATAAAATATTGACGTGGTGTAACCGTAACCACACAAATAAAAAGACATCAGAAGTGAAGGGCAGACAATCCTTGTCCCTCTCATTATTCAACTTTGCTTTTAAGTTCATTATTGGTTTTCATTCGTCAAAGTCTCTCCAATCACGTCCCTTTCATGTACTTTTTTTTTCACCTCATTGAGACGCTATATATGGCATATTTCTTTCACATCATGCATCACAATAAATGGAAGATCTTTACCATGCTTCCAAAATGTACCATGTATAATAACAGAGTGTGTAAGTACACCTAATATTGCATTATTTTCATGAATAATCCAAGTGGATTTTGTAGTGGTGAAACTTTGACTACCATTTCATATATAGATTGAATCAAAGTCATTTTTTTTTTTTAATAGTTTGATAAAAAAATTAACAACAAATGCATCAATCATGTAGAGTGGTTGATTGAATGACGCTATAAAGTTATTGCTTGAAATGATTAAAGCATCATCTCAAGCTTTGGTTTTCTATTAGACTAGACATAAACCCACTTTATCCTTTATACAAGTGAAGAATTTAGCACCATGGCTACCACTTCACCATTCTAAGCTTTTCCATATCTCTATTTGTATATATGAGGGTAGCATTCAACCCTCACTTCTTTCTTCTTTGAGAGTTTTACATACCAATTGGAGGAAACCAAGGAATTCGATGCGCTGCAGTCAGAATTTGGGAAGGTTTTGTAATTTCTAGTTGGTTCGAATTATAGAGGCCAAAAACGTGAGACAACTTAGGGCATAGATGATTTGGAGTGATAAAAAGCAATTGGAAGCTCAAGGGTTCTTGGTTTTCGAAAAGAAGTAAGCAGCTTTCCATGATTTTGATATTTGACCTCCTGTATGAAAATTATTTTTGCGATATATTCTAGATGCATTGAATTTTTAATCTCCTGCGAATTCTCTGTCTGGGTTGAATCAACTAATTTTAATTCTAAATTAATGGTTTAGTTTCATTAATAATTTATTTTGTCTGTCTTCTGATGTCTAATTATAAATATGTATATGCCCCCTTCTATTGTGGAATCAAATTGATCCAAGAAGACATGAATATCTATATCAAATATGCAATGGCTCCATTTGTTGAAAACATATTAGCATCTGTTTGGGTTGTAATTGTAATCAATTTATTGTTTTATAAAAGAATTAATTATAAACTATTTTTTTCTAACTAAATTAACTTGTATTCTGCTTTTGTTCTTCGAAAACGGTTAATTATATTCATAATATGACTTATTGTGTTCCTTTTTTTTTAGACAAACGATATATTTACATTAAGGGGAGTGAAAAGAATAAATTGGTTGCGAACTCGCCATTCACGAGATTCGAACTTAAGACCTCTCACTTACAAGTGAAGTGAAATACAACTAAATTGCAGTACTAAGCAGCATGACTTATTGTATTCTTAGTTTCCTTTGAATTGGACAACGAATTTACCCCTATATGCGCGTGTGTGTCCTAATTGTATTCTTTTCATAACTACTAATAATCCTTAAAAACTGAAACTTTGTCCTAAAGTTAAACCGAAAACTTTGTCATACCTTGATGTGAATCACAAAGTCCATATTCTAAAGACATTGTTAATTATGTATTAAAAGATTTAACTAATGAGGGCGTGTACAATGGGTGTTATTTGGTCCACTGGGTAAAGATCATCTCGACAAGTAATACTATCAGTTGGTGCGACATGCAAGCATGGTTCGTAAAGATCAAGGAGGAAACAGTGCCGACGTCCTAGAATATTTATCTGATATCTGCCACTAATGTTTATATATGTTGTTTAATTTATTTATGTTTATCTTATTGCTTTCAAGTTTGAACATGTAATTATGTTATTAGTTCATTAAGGTTGGGTAATGCTTGAAAATAGTACTAAGCTAGTCTCTATCTGTCTAATTGCGTTTATAAACTATTAGAATTTGGAAGAGCAAGCCGATATCAACATCTCCGTGGATTGTCATGCATAGCAGTAATCTTTGAACTTTGTCAAACCATATCATCGGAAGTGGTAGTATTGACTGTAACTACAAATATTAGCAATTAAGGACACAATCTAAACTTTTTTCTAATAATTAAGGACTTTATGTAAATAAATTTGCATATTACGTACGAAACAGTTGAGCTTTTAAAATTGATTTTGTCATTGGCTGTAAGAGACGTTTGCAACAAATTTTTGAAGGAATAAACGATTTATGTGATTGAGCTTTCACATGGAAAGATTCACCTATGATCAAGATGCGTGACTCCAAAAAAAGAGGTATTGGTTCATAATGAAGAGATACTTCGCTTCAATATGTGAACCGGATACAATAAATATACGAAGAGATACATGCCTTGAATAAATGGTTACACCTCTCGTAAAGGTTACAACCATTCAGCAAGGGTTAAACCTATTGAATGGTAGCCTTTAGTTGTCTGTAAATAGGGTTGCTGTCAACTCCATTTCCTTTATTCCAATTCAATTTCACTTGCCTAAGAGAGAGTGAGAATAAATCTTCTTGTGTGATCCCCAGTCTAACAACAACTATCACTAGAGATTCTAATTCTTTTAGTTTTAAGATTTGGCTTTAACGCTACGTAAAACTTAGTGCTACTAATAGTATGTACCATTGAAAAAAAATATGCAACTTTTGAGTTAAAATTTTCCCAGAAGCCTATTTGTCAAACTCCCTAAGTTTTATGGGAAGTTTATTTTTATTTTTTATTAGTACTGTGTGGTTTTATAATTTGATTTTTATATATTATTTTTCTGCAGGCAGCACATACAGGTTGGTCTGATATGTCAATGAAGATTCTAGAACAGGTACGATATACTTGTCTACTAGATAGATCAAAGTGCCCCATATGTAATTACTCCCATCTTTATTGAGGATGATAATCTTGATGCTATATATATATATATATATATATATATATATATATATATATATATATATATATATATCTGAAGTAATAAATCTGGCTTCCAGTTCTTACTCTCTTGTTTTGTCAGCCTTTTTACATAGGATTCCTTAAAATTCATACTCTCTTAGATCTGGTTTCCTATATTTCTCCTCATCAACATTATGTTTAGATTCTTAGGACTTATTTTTAGTCCTAACGGCTATTACTAATCACCAGTGGAGATGGGATATGTCCCCTAAAGCTTTTGCATTATTACGATACCTTTCTTCTTCCGTTACTGAAATAAGGCTTTCTTCGAATTTGTTAGCTAATGTTTAGATTCTTAACTAATTGCTAAGATTCTTCATATATACCGAGTGTTTTTTTTTTTAAGTTTTCTTTCACCTTGTATTATTGTATGTATTGCTTAACATACCATGGCCTCTCTGTTGGAGATAAAATGTATATTTTCGTGCAGATCAGATATGTCTCACAAAGTGGCTTGAATATATACTAGGGCCCAAGGAATGTGGGAGCTAGGTAACTGAATTTTAAATTATTTATCAAATTTAAGCCAGTGTGCAAAACTTAATTTATTTTCAAAGATTGAAATGGAAGGAATAGTTGAAAATCAAGAGTACGCAACGGACGAACAAAATACTAAATTACGAATAATACCTTATTAATTGAAACGAAGAGAATGTTACAAACTCGCCGAAACTGCTCATAATCCGTAAGACAAGAAGGACTGCCACCAACCCCAAGCCGGAGTAAGGGACCGGCGACTAAGGATTGCAGAGTTTAGGGTTTTTGGTTTGAGGAGAAAGGGTTGGGGAGAGAGAAATTTGGATGTGTTGACAATCTCTAATTTAATTAATTTTCCAACATGAAAACCACTATTTTCAATGTAGAAGATGAATAGCTCATTAAGAAAAGGGATAGTTTAGTTGTGGTCCCTGGTCTCTAACTGTTATAGACTTAAACCTTATGCATTTTAGATTTTTTATTGAAGTCCCTCTCTTGCTATATAAATGACATAATAATAAAAGAGATGCAATAATACCAATAAAGATTCAACCTTTTTTCTTCTTTTTTTTCGCTTTCATTTACACTACCAATTTCATTATTCAAAATTGCTTATGGATTTTGATAAAATAAATAATAATTGCTTATGGGTGCATTCTAGATTATAAAAAAAATGGGATTTTTTGTTTTTTATTTTATTTTATAAAATGAGAACATTTATATAATAAAATTTGGCTACATTTTATATATAAAAAATTGGTACATTTACATAAAAAACGTGGGTACATTTTATATAGAAAACAATGGGTACATTTTATATTAAAAAAAACAATGGTACATTTTAGATTAAAAAATAAATAGATTTTACATTAAAAATGGTACTTACAAAAAAAATAGGACAAAAAAATAGGGATACATTTTACATATAACAAAGTGGTACATTTGTAAAAAAAAAAAAAAAATGGGTACATTATAAATAAATTATGGGTACAAATAAAAGGTTAAAAAATTTATGAGTACAAATAAAAGTTTAAAAAAATAAGGGACAAAAAGAAATCAATATATGGGTACAAATTAAAATTTAAAAGAAAATTGGTACAATTTAAAAAATGATTGCAAATTAAAAATGGATACAAACTAGGAATAGAAATATATGATAAAAAGTTTAGCCATAAATATAATATATCAAATGTAACGTTTCTAACACTAAATAAAAATATTTAAAAATAAAACTTAATTATTTTGACATGTAAATATTTTGTTTTTGAATAATTAATGGCATTTATTAAAATTGAAGGACCTTGATCAAAATTTGAAAAGGAATAATGTTTTAATCAAGGGAGTTTTAACGAAAAGCCCACGGTACTGTTCACTTTAATGAAAAACCACATTTTTACATTAAAAAGTCAAACATGTTACTATTCACTTTACCCTTTATTTTGTCCTTATCGTTAAAACTCAAAATTTTCAAGCTTTTTTCATTAGTTTTCCTTTTAATCAATAGAGTATAAAAAATAAGGATGATAATCTAATTTCTCCTTAAAAAAATGTAGTCTAATCCCCTGAAAAATGATAGAATAAAAAGGGAGACATTTTCTTCATGTCTAATCCCCTCAAAATGAAGGATTATTCAACTATGCCTTCATAATACCTTTAATTACACGGTTATATATCCAATACTAGTACAGCTAAAATGACGCAGTAATTTATAAGGGTAATGCTTTGTTGCAATATGTTTCAAAAAGTCTTATTAGATGGTCAATTTGGATCACACATTCAAATGAGAATATTTAGTTAGTGGTCTAGGTTAACATTAACAGTGTGATAAAAAAGAAGTTTATTTCCTCAAAAAAAAAAAAAAAAAAAGAAGAAGTTTATATAGGTGTATAGAGAATCGAGTAATTACCTGACAACTCTTCTATAAGTGTTTTACAATTCTCTGCATATTATGGGTCGTATTTAAACTATAACATGAGACGCATATTAAATGATAAATGCTATATCTGCTATCAAGGTGCGGTTGAAAGGAAAAACCTAAAACCAACCGGAAGTCGTTAGTTCGTGATATGTTATATATATTTTTAACTGCAAAGCAAAGTAATGGATGCTTGGACAGTCGGTGGTGGCCAGATTAGTATGAACAGTGTCCTGTTTTCTTCTGCTAGGAAGCAGGTTATCTGCTCATTCTTTTTGGTCTTTTTTTTCCTTTTAGTTGCAAAAGTTGTTCTATTCGGTTTTTGCTCAAATTTATTAGTTTATTTATAATGCTCATATAATCTGAAGGAATTGTTCTCTTTGTTTGTTTAGGAAAAATTGTGAAAAAGGTTGACGAACTACTAGTGTAGACTCCAAAACTTGGAAAAGGAAACCGCCATAACATTTTGATAGACGAAAGGACAACGGCAAAAAACACTGTACATAAGAACAGTGTAATGATGGAATTACCCCCGTTTTTTGTTCAAATTGTTCTTTGTTTTTCTCATGTGCACAGTAAAATTACGAAATTGTCCCACGTTAACACGTGTCTTTGTGCATGAGCTGTCGTTCCTCCTTTTCTCGTGGTTTCTGGAATTCGACAGCCGCAACTTTTTTTCACACCATCGGCCGAATACTCATCCCAATCTCCTCCACCTCTCCCTTCCTGCTCCACTGCCCAATTTTCGACAGCCTTCTTCCTCTTCAACGAGATTCTTTAATAACAAAACCACCACCAACTTTGTAAATTGCTTCTCGTCCAGTTCTCCCGGACCACCGCCACAACAAGTTCACGCAAATCTGCGACTCGCTCCACAGTACACACGTGAGCCGCGACGCACCAACATTCCATCCGCGCGTTTTCCATAACCCTCTTTACGGGAGGTAAGCAATTTATCATACTTTACATTTTAAAATTTTCCTTACAAAAGAAATTTATCTTCTGGTGATTTTTCTGGATACCCAAGGATTGAAAGAAATATGGGTTCTTGAAGGATTGGAGTAGTGGTATTCTGGGTTATTGAATTTGAATAACTGTTGGGGGTCATCGAATTGGTATTCTGTATTATATTGGAGTTATAATGGGTTTGATTTCAGTAACTTTTGGGCTTATTGAATTTGTATGCTTTGGTATTGTGGTTATTAGGGCAGCGGAAGAGTCAGTTTGGTATTCTGGTTATTTTGTCATTTGAGTTTGGATTAGAATTCGATTTTGATTCAATCGAATAGTCTACCTATTTTATTTTTGTCTGGATCTAAAGTTTCCTTCATGCAAAGCAATCCATCAAGGTCTTCTTGAGCAGTAGTTAAAAATTGACTGTAGATTGATCGCTCGAGCAGCAGTTAAAAAAATTGAAGGTAGAATCGAATAACAAATAGGAAGCTTTAGAATGGTGGATGACGAAGTTGGAATAGCATCAAATTGATATTTTGGTATTTAAAGAGTGGTGGGCGAAGTGCTAATCTTACTTCAAACATGATTCCCATATTATTAGACCATTTTCAATTAATTGCAGATAGATTTGGGCCTTGATTTATGTATTGTATTAGGATGATATTTTGGTTTTTTTGTTTTTATAACCTTTTGAGCATATTCTTAGATCAGTGGTGGTGACAATGTAGAATCCTAAGTTCTTTGTGATGGGAATCAACGGTTCCAATGCAACATTCTTGCCATTTAATAAATCAGCAGTTCAAATGCAGCATTCAGGTCAGTGTTGGTGACATGTGCTTCAGACAATTCTTTAAATCAGGTTCAACTTTATCTCAAATATGCATAATGTTATTGTTGATTCCTATAGTAAATTTTGAGTTGAGCTTTGATAAAAGTAACTTTACCACTCAGAATCTGTTGCACCACCTCCTTTTCTACTTATGCTACAAGCAACCGTACTTAATTTTAACTTTTGAGTCTCTTATTTTAACCACAGCACCACCAACTACTATTGCACACCTTAGATACCAATTAAACAACCATCACTCACAAATTTGTATGAAAAACTCCGTAAATTGTATATAGCAGGTATGTAGAAATCCACTTTTTTGTTGTACATAGGCTCTTAATTAATGTAAATTCAATAGAATATAGATGCAAATTTAAAGATTTATTTTACCATGTGGATTCATCTACTTTGATTGTTTTTTTAATTATTTAGAAATAGATGTGTTAAATTGTGGTTAAAGTTTCAAAACTCACAGCGAAGCGCAGACGTTTTTACTAGTTGTATTGGACAAGGATTGTCTGCCCTCGGTGCCCTCCCCGTGCCCTCCTGTTTGTGTGGTCACGATCAAGGAAGAAAATATCGGTAATATCGGAAATATCGGTAGTCCGAAAACACGGAAATATCGATGGAAATATCGGGATAATATCGATATCGATAAAAATTACATGGAAACCACGGAAATTGTAAGAAAAACTTGGAAATTTTTATTGAAACTTTGCAGGATGTTTATTTAGTCAATTATCTATTAGTTTATCACAAAAAATTGGAAGGAAATGCATTGCATGATGGATTTAATTGATTTAAGTTGATTATATAGCGAACTGGCAAACATTGTAAGTGTAGAAAATATGTAGTAATTAATGAAATAAGTTTAAACACACCATAATCATTTATATATAATGTATTAGTACAATATTTTACACTTTATACATTGTATGGTAAGATACATGAGTGACTTAGTATCACATAGAGTGAACGTGGTGAGTAGTTCAAAAGTAGATACTTGAAAAGAAATTAATCAAATTTTAGTATGATGTAATTATTTGGACTTGATTTAAAATAGAAATTTATCATATAGAATATATGTAACTGAAAAAAAAATAATCAAATTTTAATATGATGTAATTATTTGGACTTGATTTAAAATAGAAATTTATCATATAGAATATATGTAACTGAAAAAAAATTAATCAAATTTTAATATGATGTAATTATTTGGACTTGATTTCTCTTTATACATATATTCTTCTTCCTATTTTCTAGTATTTCAGTTTAGTAAGTGATTTTAAATTTCGGAGACGAAATTCTTTTAAGAGGGGTAGATTGTTACACCCATCCTCAATTTAAATTGTATTTTCACTAAGTTTGAGTTTATCTTGCTTTTAAAATTATTTTTAGATCTTAATAGGTGTGCCCAGGGGGCCCACCTTGCTTTTGTGTCCCCGTCTCTCTTTTTTCTCAGATCTCTCTTTTCCCTCACTCTCTCATCTTTACCGTGCTCTCTCTCTGCACTCTCTGCACTCTCTCCTTCTCCCCGTGAACCAACCCACACGCCACACCCTCACTTCCACACCACTTCAACGGCGACACCTCCTCATCGCTCTCTGCACTCTCTGCGCTCTCTCCTTCTCCCCGTGAACAACCCTCATTCTCCCTCTTCGCCCTCTCTGCACTCTCTGCACTCTCTGCACTCTCTCCTTCTCCCCGTGAACAACCCACACCCTCACTTCCACACCACATCAACGGCGACACGACCTCATCGCCATCTCCGTCTCTACGTCTCTGTCTCTGCCTCGGTCTCTCCGTCTCCGTCTCTGCCTCGGTCTCTCCGTCTCCGTCTCTCCCTCGGTCTCTCCGTCTCCGTCTCTCCCTCGGTCTCTCCGTCTCCATCTCTGCCTCGGTCTCTTCGTCTCCGTCTCTCCCTCGGTCTCTCCGTCTTCGTCTCTCCCTCGATCTGGATCCTTCTTCTTCGATCTGGTTTCTGGATCCTTCTTCTTCGATCTGGTTTCTGGATCCATCTTCTTCGATCTGGTTTCTGGATCCCTTTCTCACCTCCCGGCGGCAGCGACGACGACGAATATCGCGATAATATCGCTAATATCGGTAATATCGCGATATTAGCGATATTTTAAAGATATTTTATTTTTACTAAAAAAAATATCGCCGGGTAAAAAAAACGATATTTCGCCGATAATATCGATATTTAATTCATTGGTCACGATTAAGTCATGTCAACATTTTATATTATTATTTATTTTTGTCTTATTATATCTATAGAAAAATAATATAAAATGTTGATATGACTTAACCGTGACCACATAAAATAGAAGAGCACGAAAAAGACATCGAAAATGGAAGGTAGACAATCCTTGACCTTCATTACCATGAGCCGACATCTTAACATCAAGTGCAAAATTGAAAAGACCAGCACGCATTGGGCCTCATATATAACGAAGACATAAAGATTGTACTTAACGAATCTTAATATAAAAAGCTTCTACCAAGGACAAGACATGACATGCTAAACCCATTCCATTTCTATTCTTTCTTCCTTTGGTCGAAGTGTATATACTACAATTTAGTGATACTTATATTCAATTATAAGTGAAAGACTCATTAGGAGGTTGAAAGTACGAAACTAGTCAATTTTTTCCCACTTTGCCAAATCTGCTAATGAAAATATAAGAACATGTTTGGCATTTTGTATGTACGAAATAATTTCTGGATATTATCGTAATCTTATCAAACTATTTATATTATAATTTATGTATCTATTTATTAATATGATGAACCTATTAACCATGTCATTTACTTAGTACACAAAGAATTTAACCTCTTTTGCAAGTAAATGATAGTTCATATGACTTTTTGAATTTGAGAAAATATGACTTCTCACACAAAAAGCAAATAAATTAATGTAAATTTTCCATTTATATAAACAAACACGAGAAGTAAATGATGTTTCATTCCCAATGTATATAACTATATATTATCATTCCTCGACTCACTGTAGAAATTACTGCGCCACTGCCTCCACATTTATTCAATGAGCAATGCCAAGAAAACTCTTCCAAAAGTATAACTATTCACAGATTATCTGTTAGTTTATGTTTTTTGCATAATGTTTTATAATGTTGACAAAAAAAGTTAACGTTAAACTGTAAGGTGACATAAATTATATAAAAAATCATACTTTAACAGTCTTCTTAGCATTTCTCTTATCAAAATACCGCGCTGGGCATGACTCATGAAGCAGATGGAATTTAAAGCCTTTTTTTTTATGAGTTTTAACAAAACACTCCTGGTACTGCTCACTTTTAACGAAAAATCATATTTTTATCTTTAATTGACACTATTTACTATACCTTTAAAAATGGCTTTTCGTTAAAAGATAAGTTTTTTTTGGACTTTTCGTTAGTTTTTTTTTTTTTTTTTTTTTTTTTTTTTGGAAAGGGCATGACATGCCTTTTTTTTGGAAGGTGCAGTGTACATAAGAGGAAATATAATAAAAGGTTAAACTTTGTTTACTACCCTCATGTTCGTGGTTTTCAACATTTAGTATATTAAGTTTTTTTCATCCCAGAGTCATACCTAAAGTATTAATTTTGGGACAGTCTCATACATCCGTTAGTCAAACTGTTAGTTCTCCCGTTAAATGATGACGTGGCGCCATGTGGACAATGATTGGACATCATGTGTCATTAAAATAATTAATTAAAAAAAAAACCATCATTTCTTCCCCCGCGCCCCCAACCCAAAAGAAGAAGAAGAAGAAGAAGAAGAAGAAGAAGGAAAAAAAAACCCAGTTCATGATCTGGGTTCGCGTTTGCGGTCACGGGGCGGTGGGGGAAGGTAGGTGGGTCAGGGGGGGACGAACTGGGTTTGGGCTGCTGTTTTTTTCTTCTTCTTCTTATTCTGGGTTGCAGATTCAGAAAGTGGGCCGGGGGGGGGGGGGAAAGGCAGGTGGGTAGCGGCCGGGGGGGGGGGGGCGACGAACTGGGTTTGGGCTGCTATTTTTTTTTTCCTTCTTCTTCTTCTTCTTTTGGGTTGCAGATTCGTTTTTTCTGTTTTATTTTTATTTTTATTTTTTCTTCTTCTTCTTCTTCTTCCTCCTTCTTCTTCTGGGTTGCAGATTCGGTTTTTTTTTCTTCTTCTTCTGGGTTGGGGGCGGGGGGGGGAGAAGGGATGGTTTTTTTATTTATTTTATAATTATTTATTTAAATACTTTTTAATGACTTGTGGCACCCAGTCATTGTCCACATAGGCGCCACATCATCACTTAACGGGAGAACTAACAGTTTGACTAACTGATGTATGAGACTGTCCCAAAATTGGGCGCCACATCATCACTTAACGGGAGAACTAACCGTTTGACTAACGGATGTATGAGACTGTTCCAAAATTAACACTTTAGGTATGACTCTGGGATGAAAAAAACTTGATGTACTAAATATTGAAAACCATGAAACATGAGGGTAGTAAACAGAGTTTAATCCTAAAATAAAAGTACAAACAAAAGCATTTAACCAAATAGAGGATAAGAATATAAATGTTTATCTAATTTGTATATTAAATTTTGTTACGTAACAATATCCGACGTTCAGTTACGTGCTTATAGAAGTAAGGAGATCAAATTTTTTGTACTTATTTTGTGTATGAGTTCTCTTTGTAACTTCTATCATTGATTGATCTGTGATAAATTTATGACAACAAATTTAAGGAGGGTTACGTTTATTAACACGTGTTAAATCAATAATAGAGTCACAAAGGTCACATAAGTAACACACAAAATGAGCGTAGAAGATTTAAATTCAGAAGTAGGATTGCATGCAAGGTGGGTAGGTGCCTTGGGAGCAGGTTGCAATGCTAACTAACCCTAACGCACCTCAAAATTTTCTCGTGTTTATTGAAGAATTACTCAGATCATCAAGTAATTTATGAACTAGAGTTGGGTTTGAGTTGTCCAAAGTAAACAAGATAAACTTGAATCGGGCATGTGAGCCGGTACCAAGCCGATTTGCAACAAAATCTCCTACATTGTTCTCATGTTTCACTCTTAAATTTGCACAACTCAACTCAATAATTGTCTACAAGATTTCAACTAAAGATCTCTCCCAAACAAAGTTGAGACAAGCTAGCTCTCAACTCTAGCTATAGCTTGTTTCTTAAAATGATTCTGATTTATTTCAAGTTTATATTCGGGTTGGGGTTTTATACTTCATATTACTCGCGAAAACAAAGTCAAAAGTCAGAATTTTGTTTTGACGATCTGTGTTTAGCGGATATGGTTGGCTTAGATTTATATATTTCTTTACACATGAGCATTCAAACATAAAATATATCATTAAATATGACATGGAAATATCCAACAGTGTTGATAAAAGAAAGGAAATCATTTTATCATCTGCTTACCTGCTCTCCACCTTTGTTATTTTAAGGGTAGTGCTATTCATATATCTTTTTTTACCTCTCACACGTTCTTATTAATTTTTGTCTACTGATCTTCTTTAATTCATTTAATCTGACAAATAAAAATTAAGAGGAGTGTGTGAGAAGTAAAAATAGTTACGTATATAACACTACTATCACCACCCTATTTTAATCAGAATTGGATCACATCCGGATCCAAATTGTGGGGATTCTAGGGATCCTCACATCTTAGTCATTCATCGTGTATCATATGGTCAGAAATCATTTGATTTTTTTTATTTAAAATTAAACACAAATAGTACCTAACGAAAACTGATCGCACGATATATTATGAAATTTGATGAAAATTGATCGCACGAGATGAAATCTAATCTAACCGTGTCCTTTTCGATGATTTTCAAATAAGGGACAATACATGCATGGCCAAATAGAAAATGCCGACGCAAGAATGTACACCGGGCTTCTGAGTCTGTGACTCTAGGTTCTGCCACGTCTGTGCCGACAGCATGGCAAAGGTTACAGTTTAATTCGGTTAGGTCCGTCCAGTGCTAATCATGTCCCTTTTTTCTTTTTCTTTTTTTTTTTTTTTGAGTACGAATCATGTGCCTTGTTTGATCCCCATTTTATCACAGATTTTGTTTCTGGTGCATATTCAGCCGTGTCTTTCATTATTCAACTTTTCTTTTTAAGTTCATTATTGGTTTTCATTAGTCCAAGTCTCTCCAATCACCCATTTCATATACTTTTTTCTTCACCTCATTGAGACGCTATATATGGGGCATATTTCTTTCACATCATGCATCATAATATATGGAAGATCTTTACCATGCTTCCAAAATGTAACAATTATAATAACACAGTGTGTAAGTATACCTAATATTGCATTATTTTCATGAATAGTCTAAGTGGATTTTGTAGTGGTGAAAGTTTGGCTACCATTTCATAGACATGTTGAATCAACGTCATTTCTGTTTTATTTTATTTTATTTTTCTAAATAGTTTGATTAGAAAAACGCTATAAAGTTCTTGCTTGAAATGAGTAAAGCACTGTCTTAAGCTTTGGTTTTCTATTAGACTAGGCATAAACCCTCCTTATCCTTTATACAAGTGAAAAATTTAGCACCATGGCTACCACTTCACCATTCTAAGCTTTTCCATATCTCTATTTGTATATATGAAGGTAGCATTCAACCCTCACTTCTTTCTTCTTTGAGAGTTTTGCATACCAATTCGAGGAAACCAAGGAATTCGATGCGCTGCAGTCAGAATTTGGGAAGGTTTTGTAATTTCTAGTTGGTTCGAATTAAAGAGGCCAAAAACGGGGGACAACTTAGGGCATAGATGATTTGGAGTGATAAAAAGCAATTGGAAGCTCAAGGGTTCTTGGTTTTCGAAAAGAAGTAAGCAGCTTTCCATGATTTTGATATTTGACCTCCTGTATGAAAATTATTTTTGCGATATATTCTGGATGCATGCATTGAATATTTTAATCTCCTGCGAATTCTCTGTCTGGGTTGAATCAACTAATTTCAATTGTAAATTAATGGGTTTAGTTTCATTGATAATTTATTTTGTCTGTCTTCTGATGTTTAGTTATAAATATGTATATGCCCCTTTCTATTGTGGAATCAAATTGATCCAAGAAGACATGAATATCTATATCAAATATGCAATGGCTTCATTTGTTGAAAACATATTAGCATCTGTTTTGGTAGTAATTGTAATCAATTTATTGTTTTATAAAAGAATTAATTACAAACTATTTTTTCTAACTAAATTAAGTTAACTTGTATATTCTGCTTTTGTTCTTCGAAAACGGTTAATTATATTCATAATATGACTTATTGTGTTTCTTTTTTTTTTAGACAAATGATATATTTACACTAAGGGGTGGAAATAATAAATTGGTTGCGAACTCACAATTCACGAGATTCGGACTTAAAATCTCTCACTTACAAGTGAAGTGAAATATAGCCAAACCGTAGTACTAAGCAACATGACTTATTGTATTCTTAATTTCCTTTGAATCGGACAACGAATTTACCCCTATATGCTCGTGTGTGTCCTAATTGTATTCTTTTTATAACTACTAATAATCCTGAAAAACTGAAACTTTGTCCTAAAGTTAAACCGAAAACATTGTCATATACCTTGTGAATCACAAAGTCCATATTCTAGAGACATTGTTAATTATGTATTAAAAAACTACATTGTTAACTAATGAGGGCGTGTACAATGGGTAAAGATCATCTCGATAAGTAATACTATCAGTTGGTGCGACATGCAAGCATAGTTCGTAAAGATTAAGGAGGAAACAGTGCAGACGTCCTAGAATATTTATCTGATATCTGCCACTAATATATATATACAGATTGCTTAAGGGAAGGGATCCCCATTTTTTGAAAAAAATGGGGATTAGGTGTGGGGCCCACTCCACATCGAATTTCAACGATCCGAACCGTCTATTTTGTTAGTCTCGATTCATAGATCATCCTTGCAAAATATTAGCTAAATCGGAAATGTTTAAGACATCTAATTGGGTTCAAGGAAATGAACGAATACTTTGTTATATAAGAAAAAACGAAATTTGATCTTGATAATTAAATGGGCAAACGGTTTCGGATTGAATTGAATTTTTGCAAGGATGATCTATGAATTGAGACTAACAAAATAGACGGTTCGGATCGTTGAAATTCGATGTGGAGTGGGCCCCACACCTAATCCCCATTTTTTTCAAAAAATGGGGATCCCTTCCCTCAAGCAATCTGTATATATATATATATGTTGTTTAATTTATTTATGTTTATCTTATTGCTTTCAAGTTTGAACATGTTTTTATGTTATTAGTTCATTAAGGTTGGATAATGCTTGAAAATAGTACTAAGCTAGTCTCTATCTGTCTAATTGCGTTTATAAACTTTTAGAATTTGGAAGAGCAAGCCGATATCAACATCCCCGTGGATTGTCATGCAACTAATTGCATTTAGCAGTAATCTTTGAACTTTGTCAAACCATATCATCGGAAGTGGTAGTATTGACTGTAACTACAAATATTAGCAATTAAGGACACAATCTAAACTTTTTCTAATAATTAAGGACTCTATGTAAATAAATTTGCATATTATGTACGAAACAGTTGAGCTTTTAAAATTGGTTTTGTCATTGGCTGTAAGAGAAGTTTGCTACAAGTTTTTGAAGGAATAAACGATTTATGTGATTGAGCTTTCATATGAAAAGATCACCTTTGATCAAGATGTGACTCTAAAAAAAGAGGCATTGGTTCATAATGAAGAGATGCATCGCTTTAATATGTGAACCGGATACAATAAATATATGAAGAGATACATGCCTTGAATAAATGGTTAAACCTCCCGTAAAGGTTACAACCACTCAGCAAGGGTTAAACCTATTGAATGGTAGCCTTTAGTTGCCTATAAATAGGGTTGCTGTCAACTCCATTTCATTTATTCCAATTCAATTTCACTTGCCTAAGAGAGAGTGAGAATAAATCTTCTTGTGTGATCCCCAGTCTAATTACAACAACTATCACTAGAGATTCTAATTCTTTTAGTTTTAAGATTCGGCTTTAATGCTACGTAAAACTTAGTGCTACTAATAGTATGTACCATTGAAAAAAAAATGCAACTTTTGAGTTAAAATTTTTCCAGAAGCCTATTTGTCAAACTCCCTAAGTTTTATGGGAAGTTTTTTTTTAATTTTTTATTAGTACTGTGTGGTTTTATAATTTGATTTTTATATATTATTTTTCTGCAGGCAGCACATACAGGTTGGTCTGATATGTCAATGAAGATTCTAGAACAGGTATGATATACTTGTCTACTAGATAGATCAAAGTGCCCTATATGTAATTACTCCCATCTTTATTGAGGATGATAATCTTGATATATATTTGAAGTAGTATATCTGGTTTCCAGTTCTTACTCTCTTGTTTTGTCAGCCTTTTTACATAGGATTCCTTAAAGTTCATACTCTCTTAGATCTGGTTTCCTATATTTCTCCTCATCAACATTATGTTTAGATTCTTAACTAATTGCTAAGATTTTTCATATATATCGAGTGTTTATTTATTTATTATTATTATTATTTTTTAAAGTTTTCTTTCACCTTGTATTATTGTATGTACTGCTTAACCTACCATGGCCTCTCTGTTGGTGATAAAATGTATATTTTCGTGTAGATCAGATATGGATCAGGATCCTCTCCTGAGCAAATGGAGAGGATCCTCCTGACCGGTTCCATCAGACTGTTCAAAAGTTATCAAACGGCTATAATTATTATAACTTTTAGTGGAGTCTCATGTTTGTAGCCGTTGAATAAATTTTGAACGGCCCGATGGGCCCGGTCAAGATGATCCTCTCCATTTGCTCAGGAGAGGATACTGATCCATCAGATATGTCTCACAAAATGGCTTGAATATATACTAGGGCCCAAGGAATGTGGGACCCAGGTACACTGAATTTTAAATTAGTTATCATATTTAAGCCAGAGTACAAAACTTAATTTATTTTCAAAGATTGAATTGGAAGGAATAGTTGAAAATCAAGAGTATGCAACGGATGATCAAAATACTAAACTATGAATAATACTTTATTAATTGAAACGAAGAGAATGTTACATACTTGCCTAAACGGCTCATAATCCGTAAGGTGAGAAGGATTGCCACTGACCCCAAGCCGGAGTAAGAGGCCGACAACTGAGGATTGTAGAGTTTAGGGTTTCTGGTTTGAGGAGAAAGGGTTGGGAAGAGAGAAAATTAGGTGTGTTGACACTTGACAATCTCTAATTTAATTAATTTTCCAACATGAATAAACCACTATTTTCAATGTCGAAGATGAATAGCTCATTGAGAAAATGTATTCTAATCCCTTGAAAAATGATAGAATAAAAAAGGGAGATGTTTTCTTCATTTCTAATCCCCTCAAAATGAAAGATTATTCAACTATGCCTTCATAATACGTTGATTACACGGTTATATATCCAATACTAGTAGAGCTAAGGTGATGCAGTAATTTATAAGGGTAATGCTTTGTTGCAATACGTTTCAAAAAGTCTTATTAGATGGTCAATTTGGATCACACGTTCAAATGAGAATATTTAGTTAGTGTCTAGGTTAACATTAACAGTGTGATAAAAAAGAAGTTTATATAGGTGTATAGAGAATCGAGTAATTACCTGACAACTCTTTTAAAAGTGTTTTACAATTCTCTGCCTATTATGGATCGTATCTGAACTATAACATGAGACGCATATTAAATGATAAATGCTATATCTGCCATCAAGGTGTGGTTGAAAGGGAAAACCTGAAACCAACCGGAAGTCGTTAGTTCGTGATATGTTTCTTATATGTTATATATATTTTTAACTGCAAAGTAATGGATGCTTGGACAGTCGGTGGTGACCAGATTAGTACGACCAGTGTCTTGTTTTCTTCTGCTAGGAAGCAGGTTATCTGCTTATTCTTTTTGGTCTTTTTTTTTTCTTCCTTTTAGTTGCAAAAGTTTATCTATTCGGTTTTTACTCAAATTTATTAGTTTATTTATAATGCTCATACAATCTGACGGAATTGTTCTCTTTGTTTGTTTGGGAAAAATTGTGAAAAGGTTGAAAATCCTAGGTCAGAGGAAAATCTACTCGACGGCTCCAAGTTTGGCCACTCTTTGTTTAAGTAAGTTGCAACCTCAAATCAATTGATTAGATCATCATGCACAACATGTTTTTCTTCTTTAGGGAAGACATGCTCAATTTTTAATAGTGTTTCGCGACACCAACTTTTAAGAAGTCTACTGTTTTTGTCTCGCCTTTAACGGACAAGTAGCAAATCACTTTATGAAATTAAAAGATACTTACTGGTTTAGTTAGTATTTCATTTGTTTCTATTCGGACCTATTTTAAAACTTATTTAGACATAATATATAAGAAATTCAACACCGTAAAAAATTAGTGTCTCTAGTATCATTATTTTCTAAAGATATTAACCATGTTTTAATCTAACAGAGGTTTAACAAAAAATTATAGTACTTATCGGCCGTCACACTTCCATTAATCAAGAAATTAAAACTTGGCAAGAGGTGTTTAAGTGTGATGTAAGACAAGCATTGAGAGTAATCCAAAAGGGATCAAAGAAAAACTTGGGAAAGGAATAATTTTATTCATTTATACTCTAGGAAAAAATACAAAGAAAAAATAGATGACTTCCATGTCTAGTGCCTGGCAAAAGGGCATGGACACAACTACTAGTGTAGACTCCAAAACTTGGAAAAGGAAACCGCCATAACGTTTTGATCGACGAAAGGGAACCATAAAAAACAAGAGTAACGCGGTGTTGAGTCAACCTCTTTTCTCATTGTCTCCAAAACCCACGTAATTATTTGTTATCAAGTCTATCAAGCTCTTTTTAATCTCTTCTCCATTCTTCCTTTCCTCTCCTCCCTCCCTCTCTCTCTCTCTCTCTCTCTCTCTCTCTCACTCTATATGTCTTTGAATTTCTAAGCATGGATTTGGACCCACCATTTTACAAGGCCTACAAGACCCTTTTCGACAAAACCGTCGACAAAGCCAACAACATCAACAACAACAACAAGGAGGAGGTGTTACAACAGCTTGTTATGGTGGAGGAATGTGAGCTGCCACTGATCAATCTGGGGCGGCTGGAGCTAGGAGAAAAAGAGAGGGAGGAGTGCATGACGGAGATAGCTAGGGCATCGCAAGAGTGGGGTTTCTTTCAGGTAGTGAATCATGGGATTTCAGGAGAGCTTCTTCAGAAGATGAAGAATGAGCAAGAGATGGTGTTCAAGCAATCTTTTGATAAGAAGAGGCAAGAGGACAAGTGCTTGAACTTTTTATCGGGAACTTACCGTTGGGGAACTCCTTCTGCCACATGCCTACGGCAGTTAGCATGGTCTGAAGCTTTTCACATTCCACTCAATGATACTTCTGCTACATCAGCTTCTGGTCTCAATTATACACTCAGGTAAAGATTTACAAACTTAGAGGTTAATGATAAACAGTACCGTACGAAGGTTAAATGATACACTCAGGTACTATTGAATTTGAGAGTAATCCTAATTGTATATCTTTGGAACCTCAATAGTGCCGTAACAATCCACTAAAACCATAGGTATCATCAATCAGATAAACAAGTGATATTCTTACAGTTAATAAATTATGTACTATACCCTATTAGATTTCACTAGTTAATTTTTTTATCAACTGAGTTTGAGAATTAACAGATAAAATCATTGAACATGTGACATTTTTTAATATAAAGATGAATGTATCACCGGAGCAATAGTTAGTAGTTTCAGTTTGATCAATTCGTTGAATTTCATTTCTGTATTTTGACATCTCTATACGGCATGATCTCCATCCTACTATTGCCTTTTTATGATATTTTTGCGTGTTATCATTGTTAAATTATATAATAGCAGTGTCACACACAAGTCTAAAGGTCTCCGATTTGAACCTGGCCAAATGCATACAAAGTTTTGATAAAGTTTTGCATAAAAAATTTATATATCGAAGGAAGTTGAAGTTCCAATTATAAAACTAATTGGCAATGGGAAAAGTGACCCTTTGATCATAAGCTCTATCTTTATAATTTACATTAATTTGACCAAAAAACACTTTCTGATGTACATATATATTCTTAACATCCTCACCTCACATATATATGGTCCTGTAGTTTTCTTGCGTTGGATTTTTGCGTACTCATGAATCCCATGGAAATTGGAAAAGTTGATGAAGCCGACTGCTAAGTAGCTATGTGTCAGCTTCTGCATCACTTGCAGTGGTTTAGGAACCACAAACTCAGTTTCAGAGATCTTGTGATTCAGTACTTCTTCCAAATTTCCAGCAACATTATATATACACACACGTACATATACAGTGTGCAATGTACCCGTTTGTTCTAGATCGATCTATCAATTCTACACAGAACAGTACAGGACGTAGACATATCTTCATCATAGACTGCCAGAATTGCTTCCCTGTCATGGACAAATCACAGATATATATAGCTTTGCTGTCATAGTTTTCTACCTTACCTTTACTTGTGGTTGTAGAATTATTTATTAAGGCAAATTAAACTAATTATAATTATTTACTCCTACAGTTTTTATACTCTCAAATTAACCTGGGAAGTGAAACCCCTGTACGTAGTGCATGCATGGCCCCTCTCTCGTATAATATATACCTTCTCAGTCCTTTCCCAATTATTTATCATAATAAAGTATATATGCTACATGGCACTAACTAAGTGAATTTCTTCAATTATATTGGTATGTATCCAGCTCAACAATGGAACAATTTGCTACAACAATTTCAAGTTTGGCACTGAAATTGGCTGAAATTTTGGCTGAGAAATTAGGTCACAAATCAACATTTTTCCAAGAAAATTGTTTTCCCAGCACTTGCTATCTTCGAATGAATCGTTATCCACCGTGCCCCATCCCTTCTGAGGTGTTTGGATTGATGCCACACACTGATAGTGATTTCCTCACAATATTGCATCAAGACCAGGTTGGCGGATTGCAGTTGATCAAAGACGATGAATGGATCGCAGTTAAACCTAATCCAGAGGCTCTAGTCATCAACGTTGGAGATCTATTTCAGGTCAATTTTCAATCTTTTGTTCACATCATTATGTTTTTTCAAACATTTATACTGGATCATATTTGCTTACACAAATAGGGCACATTTAGAAATATTTTTGTAGGAAGTACTTTTGTTCATAAGTGCTTTTACTAGAAGCGATTTTGTAAAAAGTGCTTCTATAATCCGTAAGTGCTTTAGGTCTTTTTAGGAGAAAAAAATCAAAGTGTTTATGGGTTAAAAATAGAACAGTTGCTTCTTCCAAAAAACTGTTACGTACTGCTTCTACTTCTTCCAGTACTTCAAGTGTTTTTTCAGATTGCACTCTTGTATTTTTATTAAAAATTTGGTAACTTCTTATATAAATGCATTTATTAAAAGCTCTTATCTAAAAACGAAGTTTAGATGACAAAAGAAGATCCTTTTTCTTATGTATATAATTAATACAAGTTACTTGTGTTATTTTTTATTAGTTTTATTATTTTCTCCTTTGCCTAGGCATGGAGCAACAATGTGTACAAGAGCGTTCAACATCGAGTTGTCACGAACTTACAAGTGGAACGATTCTCAACTGCATATTTCTTATGTCCTTCATATGACACCGTGATACAGAGTTGCAGGGAGCCTTCTGTCTATAGAAAATTTAGCTTTGGGGAGTATAGGCGGCAAGTCCAAGAGGATGTTCAAAAACTGGGTTCGAAAATAGGTCTTCCTAGATTTGTCGTATAATTTGTAATTAATTAAACCACCACAGATGAATTTTGCTAGTAAATTATTAGGCTATATATCTCGATATGTGGGGGAGAACGGATATAATTAAAAAAATGTTATGTATAATTAAGCTTAGCTTCATATTTTTTTTGTTTTTTTGTTTTTTTAAGCTTAGTTTTATATTAGAAATGGAATTAAGGTTGTATAGCAGTTCAGTATAGTTAAGGGTTGTCTTTGCTGCAAATAATTAGGGTGTATTTGATATTCAGCTTGAATCCAAAATTATTGGTTGATTAGTTTGGATCGATCATTGTAAGTTGTGATAATGAGAATGTAAGGATCAATCAATGTTGGTTGTTGTTTTACTTCTTTATTCTGTTTTTTTTTTAGGCAACAAAAACTTCATAAGTAAAAGTACGTTCATAAGTCTATGAGTTAGTTTGTAAGTGCTTTTAAATTATTGAAAAAGCTTTTGGACAAAATATTTTTGTGTTCCAAATTGCAAGAAGCGTCATATGTTTCTTGTATAAAGTACTTCAAGTTTCAGGTTTCACTTGCAATTTTATTAAAGATTGATCACAAAAACACTTTTAGCAATATTAAATGTACTTCCAAACGAGCGCTTAATTACACTCAAACTCCAAGTGCTCTTTACAGATGGTACGCACACTCCAACTTCTAGAAAACTTTTAAAACTTTATACTTCAAAAATATCTTACAATATTCTGGCGAAAAATATGTATGTTAGAATAAATTAGTGCAAAAGAGTTTAGTTTACTGCAGTTAAACCGTTTGAATGTTATCACTGCAAACTACATACTTTGGAGCTGGGAAAAAAAATGATTCTGTTTAAAAAACCCTACCTATCCTTCTCGTGTTTTGGCCGGATCTTTGCCGCATAGCAGCTGATTCCGGTCCGACGTCTGTTTATCCTTCTCGTCTTGAAGAGTTCTTCCTTATTTTGGTTTCTATTTATCTCTAATCCCAACTATCTTAACGGTTCTCACACTTTGGATTGACGACTGGATCTAACTTTTTGGGTGAGATGGGGTTGGGCTCGACATGGCACCCGTGACGCCACAGGATAAGCTTTGCTCATCTATGAGTATCATGAGCATTACAACTTCTGAGCTTTAGTTTGCAAAACCTCAGTTTGAATTTGTTGAATATTTTGTATATGTTCTACTATAATGTTGAATCTGTATTGGTGGCGGAATCAACGGTCTTTTATGCATCGTTTTGTTCGTAATTATTTTCATAGCTTTCAACTTTGCGTTATTGTTCGTACAAATATGATTTTGAGATTGATCACCAGTTACTTGGTTCTCGTGTGTTTTGAAACTCAAAAATATTTTTTTTAAAAACATTTTTAGCAACTTTAAAAGCATTTCTAAGGGCTGGTTTGATATTGCTGTGTTTTGAAAAAAAAAATTGTTTATGTTGTACTGTGAGAATAAGCTCATTTTTACTGTTTCATGTTTTCAACTTTTTTTTCACCCAAAACTGTAAAATAAGCTGTTTTTAAATGTGTTTACCAAACACCTTTTTGAGCTAAGCTTTTTTTTATACCCAATTTTTTTATAAAAGTACATCAATATCAAATCAGTACTAAATAAACTCTGCATGATTCTATGTTATATTGCTTATACATTGTAATAACCAAAGTACCCTCTTACCCAAAGTGGTGGTCAAACCAAGCCAACTCTTACACAGCGACACGCCGTTTCACATATGAGTGTTATGCTAATCCGACGGCTGATATTTTTGGAAATCCAGATCTGTTGACTTATTTTATTTTTTATATTTTATTTTGGTTGTCATTAAACGCCCTCCAACTCTCGGATCCATTTTCAGTGAAATCCGGAGCTCCGTCGGAACCATGGCGCCACCGGCAGCGATTCGGTGGTTGGCGGTTGTTTCATCTCTATTGCTGTTCCAGCTCATCACTCCATCGACGGCCATCTACTGCGATGAGGACGACTGCTACGATCTCCTCGGGTCAGCTCGGCTCCCTCATAATTTTCCCTTTGATTCCCGAATTACCCCTGTATTGGTCGCATATTTACCTACGTTTCAATTGCTTGTCTAGGGTTACGCAGAGCGCCAATTCGTCGGAAATCAAGAAAGCTTACTACAAGCTCTCATTGAAACAGTGAGTCTGTGATATTTTTACTCTGTAAATTAGTAAAAAATTTGATATCTTGATCATATTTATTCACAATTTGGTGTTGAATTATCAGTCACCCGGATAAAAACCCGGATCCGGAATCGAAAAAGCTGTTTGTGAAAATTGCCAATGCTTATGAGGTACTTGGGATCATGTTATTTTGTGGGAAAAGATTGTAAATTTTGAAGATTTGTTTGCCGTCTTGTGCGACTGACAATGGAGTTAAATTGCTACATTGCAGATTCTGAAAGACGAAGCGTCGCGGGAGCAGTATGATTATGCCATTGCACATCCAGAGGAGGTAAAACAAATAAACTACTTAGTTAGTAATGCATTGAGTTATAGGCTGAAAACTGGGTTTTCTTAGACTTAAGAATCGAGACTGCACGAAACAAGAACATTCTTGTTAGCTATGGTAAATTTGGATTGGTAATTTGGGTTCTTTGAACTTAGATGTTTGTGAAAGATAATAACTTTATCATGTTTTTTACTTGTTAGGTATTTTACAATACGGCTCGCTACTATCAAGCATATTATGGTCACAAAACGGTGAGAGACTTTTCTTTCTTTAGATTATAACTTCATATTCTGCCTGCTCAGAAGTAACTTTGTAAGTTGATAGGTGCATCTCCATTTCTATGTACTTTTTTCTAAAGCTGTTTATATGTTCACCTTGTAGGATCCTCGGGCTGTCCTGGTTGGCCTTCTTTTGATTCTTTCTGCATTTCAGTATCTAAATCAGTGGACAAGGTATAATCAGGTACTATCGCAAATCAACATTATTCCTATAGGTGATTATACGCGTCTCAATGCATTAATGTTTGGCTTGTGGAGATCAGTGTATTTCTTAAATACTTGCGCAACATGCCTTTGTTACTCGTGTGCTAAGGGTTTGTACTATGATGAGTGTGCATGCGTACTCTGGTGGATTCATACAGGACTTGGTCATACACATCATTTATTTTATAACTCAGAAGCCTGCAAAAGGTTGTTTTCCGTGACATTGTTGATGTTTAATACCTTTTTAGGCTGTAGACATGGTCAAGAAGACTCCTGCGTACAAAAATAGACTACGGGCTTTGGAACTTGAGCGTACTGGAGGGACTACAAATAAAAAGAAGAGCAACAGGCAGATGAACAAGTATGAACTTCTAGTCATTTTCAAAGGGAAATAATGAAATGCGTTGTTAAAAGTTGGAAATTTATCCCCTAGGATTAATTGATTGTATTGAGAACTGCATTTTATGATTGGGTAATTGTCTTTAAAAATGGTGGATGTTTTTTTTGTTTTCCGTAGGAAAGTGGAAGAAGATCTCGGCAGCGAACTGGAGCTGCAGATTAACGGTGCGGAACAACCCTCCATGTGGGATCTTCTTGGTGTCCGTTTCATACTTCTGCCCTACACTATTGGCAAGGTTAGAGTTCCCTTCATGTCATTCTAGAAATGCTGGCTTTTACGTTGAAGACAGTGATTTTACATTAATTATTACATGGATTACCAGTTAGTCTTTTGTTGATTCAGCTATTACTATGGTGTGGCTGTTGGTTCTGGAGATACAATGTGAGAAAAGCACCATATACATGGGATGATGCCTCCTACCTGACACGGAGATCCCTTGGTGCGCCTATTGACGGATGGAGAAATCTAGGTAAATAAACTTTAAATTTAAATGTTTTTCCTTTTCCTTTTCTTCTAATGGCACTATGAGTTTGGTTGGGGTTACCAACTTTAGATGCATTAGATCACCACCCATTAGGATGAGAACCAACCTTGTTTTTCTTTAGCTGTTCACCATGAACTTTTGGCTACACTATATCTTTCATTCAAGACGTGACAACCTTAGAAAAACTGTCTATGATGCTCAAGGTCAAGGGGATAATCAAGTTCCTTAATGGAGAATTATTACATTGATTACCGTTTTGAGTTGTGAGTTCGAGAGCCTATGTGCTCCAACTTCTTACACACTTACATCCATGAGGTTCTTCATAACTTATTAATCCTTGGTTTGTTTTGTCAGATGAATCAAGAAAGGAAGATCTTATTCATAAACGTTTATGGGAAAAAGCAAACTTGGAGAGCTACCTTGCGGATATGCGCAAAGAATCCAAGCGGAGAAGATAGCAAATTTTGTCGCCTATGCTAGCTTATGCTCTCCAAAGACTGACAAGACAATTAGACCAAGACACGAAAGAGATGACCTATGTTTTTGTTGGAATAGCCGAGTGGTGGAGGAAGGCGGAATATTAAGATTTTTACTTGCAAATCGCTACATTAGCAAATTGTACTCTGTAACCCTTAATAGAGGAAGTTATAACTTATAAAGGCCAGATTTGTATGGATTAAATTTAAGTATACGAGACTTTGAGGTAAAAGCATTTCCGTTTAATGCCCATTGTGTGCTCAAATTGACAATGAAATATAGGGAAGAGATACAAATTTCAAAAATTTAAGGAAGAGATACAAATTTCAAAAATTTAAGGAAGAGTAACAAATAGCTTCCTTCAAAGTGCACTCCTTTTGTCAATTTGTGCTAGTGTGGTTTTGTAGACAAATTACAGGTTGACATACGTGTACAAATTGATTATTGTCGTTTTTTATTTTTCAATTTATCATTAACCTATAACGGCTTTTCATTTCAGTCATACAATGCCACATTTAAAAACATTCGCACGATATAGAGGTCAGAAATTTGCGTAAGATTTTGGACCCTATTGATTGTGTGTTTGGGTTTTATGTTTAAAAACATTAAAAACTAACTATGAATTTCCACATTTTCCCAACAGTTGGTGGGGTTCCGTCGAAGGTAATAGCTACAACCTGGCCGTTTTACTCACTAGACATAGATACTTGATTAGTATCACAGTTCGAGATGTTAAAGAAAGGAAGGAGGACATAAATGGAGTAGAAAGATATTAATTCAGTTGAGTTCTGAAGCATCGAGAACAACACTCGTGACTCTGAACTGGCAAGGAAACAGGAATACAGATTCATCATCTGAAGTAATCAAATTGGCAGTGCCTTATCAACTCCCTCCTCAGCCACGCACCGCCGAAGGTCACTTTCTGTTCTTACATTTGTACTTGTTCCATCTTTCATTCGTCTTATTTCTTTTTATCTCGTTGGCACCCTACTGAGTGGGATAATGTTTTGTTGTTGTTGTTGGCAGATGTACCTCGGTCTTGGGACCGGAGGTATAATAAGAAAGATGTTACGGTCAAAGTTTGCCCGCGACATGTTCAACTGTATGCTGTTCAAGACTCCTGAAATCTTGTGTATACTTGACTACCATGTACTTGTATTTTTTTTCTCAGCTCACTCTGTGTAAATTCGAGCATACTGAGCATTTTTTCCCCTCTTCTTTTATGAGGCTGGAGATCATTTTTTAACTTTTAGGGTGACGGCCACACCACGTGTAAATCTCAAGCCCCGGATCAGTTGTAGGGTGGTTGTATGCTTTGGAATTGGATCCCCTGAGCAAACGGTGGGGATTCTTATGACCACACAACATGGGCCGTTGGATTTTGCTACAAACATGAGGGTCATTCTAAAGGTTATAATAATTGTAACCGTTATATCAAAATTCAACGACTCGTGTTGTGTGATCATGAGAATCCCCGTCATTTGCTCAGAAAGGGATCCAATTCCGTATGCTTTGGGGCTTTTGGGCCCCATTCTCTAAACCGAAAAAAATATTGCAGCAAAAGCCTCGGCTTTCGATGTGTTTTTTATTGTTTATGTTTCTAACACGTACTTAATCTAATCCCGAAGGAAATACTTATACTTGGGTCCTGGCCAATCAAGACTCATATTTCCTTACAAAAGATAGGAATTGGAATCATTTCACTACTTAATTTTTCTAGCATTTACCTAAATCGAAAAAGTGCAAGTTTTTTTAAAATTCGTAGTTAATAACCAAAAATAAAGAATCCGATTGACTAGGAGGCACTGGTTGTTTTAATTCTTTTCTTACTTCTCTTAGTTTTAAGCTTTCCGTTTCATTCCTTTTCCTCATTTCAGATAAGTGAACATGCCCCCATATTCTTATCTAACGAGATGGGACATACAAGGGAACCATGTGTTGAATTGTTATTGGTCTATGCCGTTAGGTAAGGATATGGTGATCTGATTGGTCACAAAATTTACAGGAATTTTCTTTTAAACACATGAAATCACATGATTATCATTCTAATAGAAAAAATGTTACTGAGATTGTGCATTTGATGCACGAGAGATTTTCCCTGATTTTATGATCAGTTTTGAATTGATGTACCAATATAACATGGAATCAAAAGTGAAAAAATAGAAACAGTTATCAAACGTCCGCTAAATAATTTCCAAAGCTGATTTAATCTGAGATAATTTTTTGGATTCATTTCTAATCCGTATGCTTGTGATCGAGATCCCTGTAACAGGTAACCACAAACATTTGAAAATTGAAACATTAAAACCTGAAAATCCGTGCAGATCACATAATAAATGGATAACGTTCTTTGATTCTTTCTCCTTAATCCAGAAAATTTGAACACCTTTAGGAATCAAACATGCAAATCGGATGCAGTTACAACACATTAATATCGGCACCTTTTTATTGATATCGGCACCTTTTTACATGCACAAAGTTTATATATATATATATAGGGACACTTTGGATGCGGTCCCTATCTATCAATATTCTTTGATTGAAACCTTGTTAGTTTTTAGTTTTTGATTGAGGTCCCTGATATTAATGTAATAATGTAAGTTACTATATTTTTTTAATTAAAAATTAAAAATTGAAAATTTTAATTGTTTATATTAATGAGATTTTAAATAAAACCCATAATTTATGGGATTAAAAATAATAAAATATAAATTAGTCTCTCTATTATATTGTGTGTGTGTATATATACATATATGTATGGGTACATTAACCAAAATTAACAAAAAAGGTTTGACCAAAACATGGATACGTTCTCAAATCAACGAAAAAGAATGTACCCATATAAGTTTAAACATGGATTAAAAAATTTGAATGAATTTTATATTAAAAAAGGGTACATTTTACATATAACAAATTGATGTATTTGAGAATGGGTACATTTAAGATTAAAAAAATTGAAAAATTATATGAATGGGTACATTTAAGATTAAAAAATTGAGAATCTTTTTATATATAAAAAAAAACTAATAGGTACAAACTTAATTTAATTTAATTTTTTATTATTTTGGAAATGTTTGAATTGAAAATTAATTAGAAGTTTAATAGAGGTGTGAGTATTAAACCCTAAATTAATTACTAATTTTTATATTAAAAAAATTATATAATAAACATATAAATTCATTATCACATTAATGCTAGGGACTTGAATCAAAATTTGAGAACTAATAAGGTGTTAGTCAATGAACAATAAAAACTAGGGACCGGATACTAATTTTTCCATATATATATATATATATATATATATATATATATATATATATATACACACACCTTGGGAGCAGTCTCTCCATAAATGGGGGTAAGGCTAGCCGACATTCATCTTTCCTAGACCCTGCGTAAAGCGGGAGTCTTGTGCACTGGGTACGACATTTATATATATATATATACACACACCTTTTCCCCTACCAAAACCCTAGCTGAACTCTGATTCCTGACAATGGATGTTAATTTTGAGCTCCGGAGAGGAAAATACTTCACCATTGAAGTTGGTTATTTTGACACTGTTCTCGAGATCAAAGAGAAGGTTCAGAAATACCAAGGGATTCCCATTTCCCACCAAACCCTAGTCTTTAACGGCCAAGTCCTCAACGATGAACGAGACGTTGCATACTGCGAGATCTACAACAATTCCAGCATCCAACTCCTGATCGCATTTGAATTTGATAAATCGATGAACAACAGTTGTAATAACAATGAGAAGGCCGCGGAGGACAAGCATAAGAAAATCCAGCTCAACGTGAAGACTCCCACGTCCAAAATCCATGTACCTATTGAAATGGACGTACACGACACAGTCTCAAAGTTGAAAGAGAAAATCCAAGCCATAGATTAGTTTGTTCCGATTAATAATTGTTTGGTGCTTCATGCAGCTGGAAACGAGTTGCACGATTATCGTTCGTTGCACAAATGTGAGCTTTAGGACAATGCGAGGATCGAGGTGAGTTTGAGATCGTCATCAGCCCCTGCAACCAATGCGGCCTCACCTGTGGCAATGAGCGGGGCCGGAGTTGGCGGCGGAGGAAGAATGGGGTCCAATAATAAGTTAAAGCTTATGGTGTTGACAAAATGCAGGACGAAAAAGATTGAAGTGGAAGTAAACCCGTCGGTTAATGTAAAAGAGCTTAGAAAAGAGCTGCATAGGTTGTGCCAAAGGCAAATGAACTTTCATTTGCCGCAAGAGAGCTATTTCTTCCTCTATAAGTAGAATGTGATGGAGGACGATAGGTTTTTTCAGTGGCATCATGTCGGGTTCTAGATTGAGCTATTGAGCTACAACATTTTTCATTTTTTTAAGCATGATTTCTGATTTTTTTTATTTGGAATAATTAGTAATGTAATTATATTTCTTAAGTATGATTTTCTCCTAAACCCTTCTTTAAAAAGAAAATGCATTAGAGCAACTCCAGTGTAGGAGCCCTCCCCCCAGGCTATTCACTATTTAATCCACCCAATGAACAGTAATCGCATTTAATAAATAGTGCATTCCCCTGGCAATTGTCTTTTGCATCTCCACCCCTGCACTGAATAGCCGGGGCAATTGGCAATAAAATATTAGTATTTTTTTTATTTATAAAATAATACAAAATCATTTTTAATTGTTTTCCTTTTTCTTTTTTCCTATTCCTTTTCCATTTCATTTTTCCAAACTCAACCGACAACCATTCTCTCATTTTTTTCCAGAACACTCTTCATGTTTCCTAGCCCTCTGTCTCTCCTTTCTCTCTCTCTCTCTCTACGACGCAACCCCCCTCATTTCTGAAACCTCTCTCTCTCTTTAATCTCTCTCATTCTCTTGCATGCATCATCAGATCACAATTTTGGTGCCGAAATCGCATGCTCCGAATCTTCCGTCAGCTCCTTCTCCTCCTCCACCGTGACCACCGCTGGAGCTGGAGAGGATGGGATAGTGGACGAGATCGGCAAGATGTTGGAGGAGTTCGAGGCTCGACAGAAAAAAAAACATTAAAACAGGCGTCTGACGTCAGCTAACGTCAGACCCACCTCAGGCTCTCGGGCCGGCGAGAATCGACGGGCCTGGCGCTCGGGGGTGCTCGGGCTCCCTCGCCAGCCAACGCTGGACTTCCTCCCTCGGGCAATCAAGCCCTGTTCCAGAGCCTGTCCCTCGAGCAGGAGCTCCCGCTGGAGCTGCTCTTAGATACATCCAATATTGTTGGTCCCAACTCCCAACCCAACAAATTATCTTACTTATATTTTTATTTAACAAATAAAGAAGAAAAAAAGAAGAAGAAAGAAACTTCCAACCCAACATAATTATTGCCCACTTTCATAAAATCAGAGCCACCTACCCCACTTGGAATACGATACCATGTTTCTTTTGGCACCACTCCAATGTGTAACGTTGTTAAAAGTTTAATATAATTTAAAAGTATTTTTAAAATATTTAAAAATATTTTTGATGAATGCATTTTGAAATAATTTTTAATGAAAAGGAAGTGCCTTTCGAAATCTAAATACATTTTCTTAAAAAGCACTTTCAAATGAGTTTTAAATTTTTCTCTAATTAATTGAAGGATTATTATAATATAAAATCCATACAATGCAAATGGAGTCTCAATATTTACAAACGACATCAAATGGTGCACAACCAGTTAAGCTAACTAATTAGTTCAACTTGGTACATTTTTTTTCTTAAAAAAAGACCAACCGGTGACGTCCCCATCGTAACCCACCCTTTTCAGGAGTCAAAAAAAACTAAAGGTTAATTTTGCAACACAAATACTAATTATCAAAAGGGTTAGTATAGATAGGACACCGTTAGTTATAATCCCAAGCATAAAAATAAACACTAATCACAATTTTACACGGAAATGTGCTACTTAAATAAAATTGTTGATAAAGCAAAAGGAGGAGTCCTAAAAAAAAGTATATTGTGCTTTAGAAATAAAATTTGAAATTTACTTTTAGATATAACTTTAATATATTGAATCACTTAGTACTACAATCTGGTATTTCTCTTCACTTGTAAGTGAGAGATCTTAGGTTCGATTACCGCTAACGGCGAATTTGAACTACATTATTACTAGTCCATTATAAGACAAAACTAATCTCCTTCTCCTCTTAATATATATAATATCGTTTGTTAAAAAAAATTTTAATATATTGTTTAGATTTTTTTTCGTAGCATTCAGAGTATGTAATATTAAAAATATTTCAAAGATAATGCCACTTATACGAATGATTAATAATCCCCAAAGCAAGTGGACAAAAAAGTAAAAGTGTTTATCTCGAAAATAGAATAATGTTATTCATATCATGTTTTTATATTATATTTTCATATTATTTTAGGTAGCATTTGATGTGAACAGTCACATCATTTGAATTAATAAGATTTTAAAAAAATTTCATTATTTAATAAACTAATAATTAAGAAAAATTAATTAATTAAATAATAATTATGGTATAGAAGGAATCTTTTTTCTTCAATTTTTTAGATTTTATAAATTTTTCAAATAACGTGGTTATTTATATTAGACGCCGTCTAAGCTGGTACAAGGATGCCGTGAACGATTGACTCATTTGAGGTCATTGATATTACGAAAGAAAGGGCGTGGATACCAAACTTTGCCTGCCGTTCAAACCGCGCCTTCGCACCTGTTCCATCCACGTGTCGCTCAACTACTGGACCGCTTCGTCACGTCACCTCCGTTGCCGTGACGAAGTCGCCATCTCTATCGCTATAAATCCAGGCCTTGGCCTCCTTTCTTCCTCACAATTGCCGTTGTTTTGCTTCTCTTCAATCTGAAAAATCTTCCTTCAAATTCTCTTTCCAAGCTTCTTCAGCCTCTCAAGGTGCGTTCTTTCTCCCTTATTTCTTATTAATTTCTTGTTTGGTTGCTAGGAAAGTAGGAAAATTGGAAATTCTTTTGATTTGTTTGATCTTTGTGAGATTTATGACCAATCGATTTGGTTTGGTTTTGACTGTTTGGATGCGAAATTAAGAACTTAGAAAGAAATTTTCCGTGGAATTGTGATTTTTATATTCAATTTTTACGAATTATGGGTTTTCCTGTATTTTAACTCACCGATCTGCATGTCTTTTCGGATTGAGAGTAACTTAATCTTTGTATCAATTTTGATAAGTGGGCTTTATTTTGTATCGGATATCTAATTTGAAATTTGTTGTTGATCAATTTGATTTTGTTAATTATATTTTATTCCGTATAAAATTGTGGGGATAAATTGAGTAACTTTGGAGGAAAATTTGTGTTTTTTAAATTGTGGAATCGTGTATGAATGGGCTTGTTCTTGAATAAATTTAGAGTCTTTAATTTCTTGAGCATTCATTTTCAAATTGGGGGTTTTTATTTATGTGATTTCCTGAATTGTAATTTGTAATTTTGATTGAAAGATATTGTTCTGATGATAATTTGGCTTCTGTAGATGCAAATCTTTGTGAAAACCCTCACCGGAAAGACCATCACCCTTGAGGTGGAGTCTTCTGACACCATCGACAACGTCAAGGCCAAGATCCAGGACAAGGAAGGGATCCCCCCAGACCAGCAGCGTCTTATCTTCGCCGGAAAGCAGCTCGAAGACGGCCGAACCCTCGCAGACTACAACATCCAGAAGGAGTCAACCCTCCACTTGGTGCTCCGTCTGCGTGGTGGCATGCAGATCTTTGTCAAGACCCTCACCGGCAAGACTATCACCCTTGAGGTCGAAAGCTCCGACACCATTGACAACGTCAAGGCCAAGATTCAAGACAAGGAAGGGATTCCCCCAGACCAGCAGAGATTGATCTTCGCTGGAAAACAGCTAGAGGATGGCAGGACCCTTGCCGACTACAACATCCAGAAGGAGTCAACCCTCCACTTGGTGCTCCGTCTGCGTGGTGGCATGCAGATCTTCGTCAAGACCCTCACCGGCAAGACTATCACCCTTGAGGTCGAAAGCTCCGACACCATTGACAACGTCAAGGCAAAAATTCAGGACAAGGAGGGCATCCCCCCAGACCAGCAGAGATTGATCTTTGCCGGAAAGCAGCTAGAGGATGGCAGGACCCTTGCCGACTACAATATCCAGAAGGAGTCGACCCTTCACTTGGTTCTCCGTCTCCGTGGTGGTATGCAAATCTTCGTCAAGACCCTTACAGGGAAGACCATCACCCTTGAGGTGGAGAGCTCCGACACCATAGACAACGTGAAGGCCAAGATTCAAGATAAGGAGGGCATCCCACCGGACCAGCAGAGGCTTATCTTTGCAGGAAAGCAGCTCGAGGACGGCCGCACCCTTGCCGACTACAACATCCAGAAAGAGTCCACTCTCCATTTGGTGCTTCGTCTCCGTGGTGGCATGCAGATTTTTGTGAAGACCCTGACTGGCAAGACCATCACTTTGGAGGTTGAGAGTTCCGACACCATCGACAATGTTAAGGCCAAGATCCAGGACAAGGAGGGGATCCCACCGGACCAGCAGAGGCTGATCTTTGCAGGGAAGCAGCTCGAGGATGGCCGCACATTGGCGGACTACAACATCCAGAAGGAGTCGACCCTTCACTTGGTGCTGCGTCTGAGGGGTGGTATGCAGATCTTTGTGAAGACCTTGACAGGGAAGACCATCACCTTGGAGGTGGAGAGCTCGGACACCATCGACAATGTGAAGGCAAAGATCCAGGACAAGGAGGGTATTCCTCCGGACCAGCAGAGGTTGATCTTTGCTGGTAAGCAGTTGGAGGATGGAAGGACCCTGGCTGATTACAACATCCAGAAGGAGTCCACCCTTCACCTTGTCCTCCGTCTCCGTGGTGGTTTCTAAATGCTGGTGTGGCCGGTGACCGTCTGCTATTTGTTCCCGTGGGAAGAAGTTTATGGTTTATATTTTATGTTTTTAAGTTTAATGGTACTGTTTTTGCCTCCTAAGATGAGGCATCTGGACAAGTTTGTGTTATCTTATATTATGTTTCTATAAATAAATTCGGTTCCGGTTTATGATAATTTCGTCATTGAAATTTCTTGATTTGCTTGCATGGTATCCTCTCTGTCAATGGGTTGCTTTCGATTGTCTGTGTTGTTGGTGTGGTTGCTGCACTTGAAGAGGTTGGTATAGCAACCATCCTCTTTCTGGGTGATAAGTTTTAGTTAATTCTTGGCTTCAGAATCGGTTCTTAATTTTTTCCGGCGGCAACTGATTTTTTCCGGCAACGGAGTAAGATCGATACTTCAGAGTCGGAGGGATATCACGTTTGTTTTTCTTCAAATCCCTAAAACCTCTATCCCGCATTTGTTTATCTTCAAACAGCCAATCTGCTTTCGCTTGCTGCTACCAACAGGTTTCGGTTGATTTCCCTTCCTTTAGATGCTCGGATGTTTCAGTTCGCCAAGTTCTTACACCAGTTCAGTGGTGCATGACACTTTTGCCGGAAGCCACACCCAAATGCACAGATGCTGATGATAAACAAGAGTTACACCAGTTTTAGGAAAAGAAGAAATGGACCGAGTCCAAAGTGGCTAACTTGTTTGCCCTTTGATACCATCCGACCTCCAACCCATAAACAATACAAGCATGAATAATACTTGACTACTCAAAAGGTAGATAGGAGTTCTACTCAATACTGTTTGTTGTTGATTTATAGAATTTCTTGTTCATGATCAGAATTTTTTGTATTATAAATCATCCTACAAAAATCGCTTTTGCAAAAATAAATTATAACTTTTCTTTTAGTCGTCGAATTGTATAAAAATAAATGAACGGATTTGATAAAAACATTACAAACTATATATGTATTTGTTACAATATATTGATTAAACGATCTTAAATTAATTAAATTTTTTTTTTCAGAAATGACCGACGGAGTAATTCATAATACGAACTATTCTAATCATAAGCACAAAACTCTATGATCCGAACATGAAGAGTATTAAGTAGAAATAATAAATTGTAGCTATGGTCCCTTAACTTTAACTCAATTGAAACAATGGTCTCTCAACTAAAAATTCATTACCATTGGTTCCTCAACTCATCAAAACGTGCAGCTATGGTCCCTCAACTAAAAATTCATTACCATTGGTCCCTCAACTTTAATTCAATTGGAGAAAATGTCTCTCAACTTTAATTATATAAATGGTTATTCCAACATAACTTATTTTGACAAAATTTTGACGAAATTAATGAAAATGACTATAGCTACGTATTTTGATAAGTTGAGGGACCAATGGTAATGAATTTTTAGTTGAATGATCATTGCTCCAACTTGATTAAAGTTGAGGGACCATTGCTACAATTTACTCAAGTAAAAATTCTTACTCATCCTTGAATAGGCAAGCATTGTTTATACAAAGTATATATCGTTTACACCCACTAGCCTTCGGCTCCGGATGGAAATTGGCTGTCGGCAGATGATATAATGAACTTGGCTGACTAGGGGCTCGGCTTAGCGATTCCAAACATGACTCTCTTGGTCAATTGCGGGGTTTTGTTTTCCTCCGCATCTCTCGTTTATATCTTGGAAGGCAAGCATCTTTAGTGATTGAATTTTACCTCTTGCACCAAGGTATTTAGACCTAATTAATTCCAAGTTAGTTTGCACCACATTCATACGACCTAACAGTGGCAAATGGTTACAATTCAAAGGCGAGTTGATTTCTCACAAATCGTCATGAAAGCCGGGTTTGAGTCCATTTCTTGCTTATCTTATAGCGGAAACTAAGCTGTCGTTTCGTTTGATTTTTAAGATTGAATTGAAACGGATAACTCGTTGACTTCAAGGTATATTTGAGGTCATTTGTACAAATGTTGTCAGATGTCGTGTCACGCATTTTTAGCTTCTTGTAATGCTTCCAATGAGCTGGAAAATAAGTCCTCAAACTACCCCAATGTATATGGCCTCGCCGGAGTCCCCAAGGAAAACCGTATACTTGATGGCTGGGTATAGGGACTGAGCGGGCTCCACTTCACTGCTGGCCTAAACAATTAAGGATGAGAATTCTCTCCCCTCCCTTTTTTCCTCCACTCCCTCCCCTCCTCTCCTCCTCTCACAGGTTTTTTTTTTCCTTCTTTCTCTATCTACAAAGATGAAATCTTGAGCGTTCAAACATGAGTAAAAAAAAAAAAAAAAAGATCGAAGAGAGTCTTTATCAAGACAGTCTTTATCCAAAAAATAATGCATACAGACGTGGGACCCAATCCATTAGAACAAGTTGGTGCATGCAGACATAGTTTCTGCAATTATTTTTTTTTTTTTTAAACCGACGGACGCAGATAACTGCATTGTATAAATCAACAGCTGCTACGTTAACAATGATTCCTTAAATTTAAGGCCATTGAACTTAATATTATTATAGGGACCCAAATATTCTCTTAAAACCCTTAAAATAATCCTTAAAAACGGTGGCAGAGACCCTAAAATAGGATCTCCATTAAAGATGCTCTAAAATTACACCCTACTAACCTCCAAACAACAACCAGACGAAAATCAAAGGCTCTTTTCTAATCGGTTTCAACTCAAAAACCAAGTTTGTACTTTGCAGGGGACCCTCCTAATTAGATATTCTTGTATTCTGCGGCCACAACACATGGAGGACTTTGTACTACAGACACATAGAAAGCTGCGTGGCATTAAGCTGATTCTCCTCCGGCAACCAATTCAGCTAACGATCAAACCTGTATACACCCCCCAACTTCCATTCAACTTAGTCTCTGAATGGATCGGATTCTGATCAAATCCCTTCTGTAGCTTATTGAACTTGACATGCGATAATATAACCAATTTGACATAGATTATGTCATAAATTGACGGATTATATTGAATGGAGTCATATCAAATAATTTTCGGGTCGACAGAGTTTGGATTTCCTGTTCCTTAACGTGCCTAGATTCAACTACCATTCTTTGCTTCTTTAGAACCATTCGTAATCATCTATTATTATTGCTTTCAACTCTCAAACATATATTCCACTGATAAATGATTGAGACCGAATAGCACCCTGTACTTGGCTCTTATGTGACTTAATTCTTATCAAGAAATCTACGCGAAATGGCAGACTCCGAGCACTCTTCTTCCGATGACACTGTCGTGGACTCTCGAGGTATTGTTTTTCTTTCGGTTTGTTCCATCTACATGCGTTCCTTTTGCAGCCTCTTTCGTTTTGCTAGCAATTAGCCTTACAATAGTGCTGTAACTTGTAAGGGTTTTTTTTACACTGGCTTGGAGATGTTTCATATTAAAACCATGCATTAAAACTTCAAGCCGCTTTGATAACTATTGCGGTTTTAGTTTCTAGTTTATTTTTTTTCTTTTTGTGAGGAATAGATGGGAAATATTAAGTGACAGAGAAGGATGAGCAAATATGGAGGAATAGTTCTCAAATATGCAGTCTATATTTACAAAGAAAAAGCGAAAACTAGAAACTAAAAACGAGATGGTTACCACATATGCCCTTGTCCAAAACCAAAAGCAAAATAAGTTTCTGTGTTAATTTTCCTCGTTGATCATGAGTTCTTTATTTCAGAGAAAAGCACAGAAAAATCTGAGCTTCAATTCTCCGAGGACGAGGAGGCACTTATCATAAGAATGTACAATCTAGTAGGGGAGAGGTTGGTCTCGTTTTGTTCTTCGAGTTGTAATTATCTAGATCGAACTGTAAGTTTTGACATTTTTCCGGCAGGTGGGCGCTGATTGCTGGGAGGATTCCGGGAAGAACAGCAGAAGAAATTGAGAAGTATTGGTCCTCTACATACTCAACTAGTCAATAAACAACAAGCTCTATTGGTTGTTTCATCTGTATCCAAAACATTTACTTCTTGTCTTGTAAATTTACTACCTACGTACGTTCAAAAGAAATCTTCATTTATCACATAACAGTCGGCTAACGAACCAATAACCACGACCTTCTTGATTCGATTTTTGATTTGAAAACTAATGAGAACTAGGTACATCAACCGTTTTTGAAAACTAAACTTGATCCAAAAAAGGGTCTCAAACCGCCCTCGAGTTTTCACTAGATGTTTTGCATGCTTACGGGCAACAACAACGAAAACTTATCCCACTAAACAGGTTCGGTTGTATGAATTTAAGATGCTAATGTGCTTGGTTTTGTGCCAAGTATTTCATTAGCTCAAAGTATCTTTTCTTAAAATCTTTTTTCAAGTCTTTTCAAATCTTCCTCTACCCTTATTGCCCTTAGCTTTTGTCGCATAATCGTATTTTCTAACCAGAGGAGCATATGTAACCTAACCAATTGCCACTTCTACTTTTACCTCGAATATCGTCATCCATAATTTTAGTCTCTCTCTTATGCCCACACATTCAAGGAAGCATTAGATGGAGGCTAAGGCGTCAGGTAGTCGAATGTTTATCAAATAGACATCAAATGCTTATCAAATAGACATTCGATAAAAAGACGATGCTTAAGGGCTATTTTATAAATTATGTTGAGTCACATGGGCATTAGCTGCTAAATTTTTAGAACTTTGCAAACCGGTTAGAAACGATGCCCACACTTTTTATGAAACAATGCGAATGTTGAACAATCGCAACATGCGCAGTAAGAAAAATGTCATATGGCATTCGGACCAAATCTTACAACTTGCATTCAAAAGTTCACAAGCTAAGCCTTTTTACTCGATTTAAATGATCAACAGACTAAAGGTAACATTCACATCCGAAAATTACAAATACGGTAAATCCTCTCGCTTGATGCCCAGGGGTCCGGGATGAGTACGATTCATAAGAAATCAACAAGTTTTCTACGAGTCATCACACCAAATAGACGTGTCAACCAAAACATCTGATTTGCCTTATACATTGCTTTGTTTGTATAGCTTGGTGTCAAGTACTTGCTTCCCGCACATCGCACAAACTCCTGCATAACATCGCATACATCAGACTTTCCCGCAATACAAAAGCTACCAAACTAGGCAGATCATCAAATAGAAACACTACCTTTGGAGTAAGCACACGTGTGACAGTATTTGCCATCCTGGTGTACTTGCTGCTTGCAAATGATGCACTTGGTAGTTCCATAAGGAGTCCACCTACACGCAAATGAATGAAACCAATGTCACTAAATTTGCTGACGATCCCAGGTGATACATCCACACAAACTGCATAGAAAAAGAACTCAAGAAACGGAAATTGGGTAGTTAAATCATTATTGTACACATGAATCATGAATGCGTTTTGAATTGATCAAAGACGTAACTTGCATGACAAAAAACTCGAGAAACGGCAATTGGGTACTCAACACGAATCATGAATCCATTTTGTGCAACCTCATCGGTTGATCAAAGACGCAACAACTAGTTGAGAGTATATTGAAACTATGAATGTTATGCTTCTCTAGTCTCTGCAACACCCTACACAAGTCCTCTGCGCCATTTGCAACACCTCCATTTCACAAAACCAAGAGACATACTGTTTATTGTCATCCGGTCCGGTAAATAAGAGCATAGCACCAAGTTTTTTCAAGTCTCATTCCCTTCTCTGTACTAGCTAACCAATCCAAGGTTTAATAGCAGACAGCAGACTATAATTTAATTAAAAAATAATCACGATCATATGCAAAAACCAAATTAAACAAAAACCCATGATCATATCCTAAAACCAATTTAAACACGCAAACAAAAATCATACAATTCGACAATAATTGCGAAATTAAAAATAGAAAAAAGGACCGACCTTTTCTTCTTGGAGAGGAGCTTGTTCTCGTTGATTTTCCGGCCACCGCCTTCGGTGGTGTTACTGGCACCTTCCTTCCACTTGTCCGGCACTATCACCTTCGAAAGTTTCTTCTCACCTATTCATTCAAAGAAATTCAGCAAAAAAACCAAAGTATTATCAAACAAAATCCAAAATTCCGAAACTGCATCAATCAGATTTCAAAATTTTTTTGTATGGAAAAGATTATAATTTTGCCGAAAGTTGGAAGCGAATTTAGAGAAACTTACACTTGTCGCACACCATTCCTTGTTCTTGACCTTCGACTTGCGATTCTCGCTCGGGAGAAGGAAAACCCTAATTCGAACCTCTGATTTGGGGACTCTTCTGTTCGTTGGTCTGCTACTCACCGTTTTAGCGTCCTCTCTGACGATCTAAAGGGAAGTTTCCGTGATTTCCACTGGTTAAATACCCTTCCGATGGAGGCAAATTACAATTGCGATTACTCCCGTTGGATTCTCGATGGCTGACGACAGCCGTTGGATTCTCACTCAATATTGTTTGTGTCCTTTTCTTATTTATTTATCTAAGATGGGCCTTAACTTTTTCCTTGGGCTAAGATGGGCCTTAGCTTGTTGAATATAAAGTCCAACATCGTCAATTGGAAAAATAAATCCAATATATAAATGTATAGCTTTATTTTTAATAATAGTAAGGTTTTTTTGTAATAAAGTTCAACACCTAGCAATAGATGAATAAATTGGAACAATATCGATATGGTTAAAAGTGAATCAGGTACCCATCTATCAAAATACCTGACATAGATGAGTTTTTTTTCTCTTTCTATTTTTTTTTCTTACAAATTGATATTCTAAAATATTTGGACTATTATGAATGTTATTGCGGGGAGCTACGTGTGTATTGGGTGGGTTGGTTGGGTTGGACTTCAACTCACTGATCATTTAATAGACTCAGGTTGACAGTATTGAAACTCATCTCTACCCTACAAATTGACAAATTAACCCACCCAAACCATTCTAAGGCGGGTTGGGTTGGCCTGGTTCCCTGGGTTGAGAATAATTCCTTTTCTTATTCATGAAGTGAGTATGAGTGAAAAATAATTCAAAATATAAGTCATATTAGCTTTAAATTATGTGATTTTGGTGTTGTGTAACACTATTTATTATTTTTAAAATGAGTTTGAAGCTTTTCTATTGGAACAACTCGAAGTTAAAATTCTAAATCCATCAGTAATTAGAATGTGAATTATTGGATTGAAAAACTTCTTAGACCATCTCCAACCCTGGGTTAAAAGCCAAATTACCCCCCAAATTACCCTCCCAAACACTCTCCAACCCATGCTAAAATTTTAGGCTAAATGCCAAATGCTATTTCTGGGCCAAATACCCCCCAACTTTCCCCCCGGGCTAAATGCGAAATGTTTATCGGAATTTAAATTTTTTTAGATCAAAATGTTCATTTTAGGGTAGAAGGGTTAGAGCAGAAAAGATGTTTCTGGGCTAAAAGCTAAATTTTCCGGGCTAAAAAATTCAACTTTTAGCCTAAGGATTAGAGATAGTCTTAGAAAGAAAAAAAGTCAAACTTGGCCCCCGCTAATACCCTAATACTACTTCACTTGTAAAAAGTCAAACTTATCTCCGGGCAAGAGACTGAAAAGGGTTTTCTGAGGAAATGAGGGAAAGTGATGATGACCGACATATTCCCAAGTGGGCAGGTCCATCTAGATATCCAGGACAAGCATCAAAGAGCCTGAAAATGGTTTGTTGTGCCATTCAAATTTAGGAGATGAATTCAAAGATAAGACAAAAATTATATGGTACTTTGGAGAATTTGATATTACGGTGGTTTAACTTTTAGATTTTGTTTTGTTTTTTTTGTTTTTAAACAACAATTTAATGATTAAAATATCTGAAGTATCTCATATCCTACATAAGAAGATATTGCTCTAATTATAAACTAAAAATATTGGGTTATATTGATACATAAAATATTATTTATTTGTTTATCTTGCTCATCAAGTGACTTAATAGATATATCAGAAATACAAATGCCGAAATTACTTTGAGGAAGAAGGAGATATATCCCATCTATTTTTCTTCATGATATGCAACTCAGCAATTAATTACACCCTGAATTTTTCTTCATGATATGCAACTCAACAATTGCTCGTTCTTCACTTCACTTATTGTTAGCCCTTGATATCGACGAGAGCTTTTTCAGTGTGCTGGAAATATACTTTGGTACATCAAAATCAAGTGTTATAATACAAGTAGTTTGATTATAATGCTTAGTATACTGAACTGTGTTCTGACACATTGAAAATATCTCCTTAATATCACAATCAATCCATTAATAATCCTCCTCAAACCTCAATTAGTCGGTTGTTGGGTTCCTATCACTTGATGATCTGGCTGCATCTTCTTAGTTACGGCCTGCAGATGCAAGTCAATGCTTCAAGGTTTCACTCAAAATCTTAAAAAAATATTTTGTGAGTGTTGAAATAGGCATTGCTTGGCTGCCCACAAGATTCATGAGATGTGAGATGAATACCTTCTTTTATTCTTTGGTTTATTCTTATTTTTTATTTTCAATGTCTTTTTCTACGCCAGAAGAAATAACTTATCTGAATATTTTATGGTGTTTTCGAAGTATCTTATAGTGGAAGCATCATATATACTCAAAAGTTTTTAATTTTTAAGTTTTGATCATTATACCTTTGACTAATGATTTAACGGAAAAATGAGTAGAAAAAGATACAGGAAGATTTGAAATGAGATTATAAGAAAATACATAGAGTACTTGGAGGCACAGAAGACTTAACATAAAACCGAGCGCATTAAGGTCTATAATTCATATAGTCGACCCCACTTAGTAAAAAAAGACTTTGTTGTTACTGTTGTACACCAGAGTTTAATAAAAATTCCATAATTTATGATAGTTTTAGTCTTGAAGCAGTTCTTTCTTTGTTATTGGTTATGGTGTTTAGCATGTTGGTCATGTTTTTAACCAAGAAAAGCAACCTCTTTTGGGAGCGTAAACTTCACCAATCTCAGGAAAAATCCTTGTTTAATGTGATTAACTCTGTATTTACGTGCAACAAGAAAAAAAAAGCCCTAAATTGTGGGGAAAAGGAGAAATCTCGGGCTTTATAGGTTACTTTTGTTTGTTTGATTGATCAAAGCACATAGAAAGTATTCAAGTTCATTATACCTCTCTTTAAGAGAATTTCCACGCAACTAAGACACTATTCTAGATTATTATACTTTTAACCACGCACTGTCTTACGAGAAATTTAAAATACAACACAATATTAGAAATATCGTCACGATAATATATTAAGTAAGAGGTATTTGTTGATTTTTTCTCTGAGCTTGTAAGGAACTATTAACTTCCCATGAACTTTAAATTTAGCTAATTATCCTCTTAAACTTCTATAATTGGCCGTTTTCCCTCTAAACATTAATACAAGTTAATTGCTCATCTGAAACTTTATAATTGGCCAATTTCATCTCTAAACTTTAATTATAATTGCAAAAATATAAGCTTATCCCTAATTTGATCAACATATTGTTTCTTCTTCTTCTCTTCCTCCAATTCACCCCATGCACTTTTTGTTTAAATTTCAATGTTTAAGGAGACACTTAAATTTTTTGAGAAATTCGACTAATTATAAAATTTTAAAAAGAGGAAAACTGACAGTTCCTGCAAGTTAGGGAAGAGGGGGATTCGGCCAATTCCTTTTCTCATTTTCTCCCAACAACCAAATCCAGTTGTCAAGATCCAAGAACGTTCTATTGTTGTATGACCACTCACATTCGATCACGTTCGTTGAAGCAGCACATGGACCCCACCCTCTACCCAATTGCCAAACACCAATTAATGGGCAGCCTGGCTTCCCTCAGTCCAGTTCTAAACCTAGTTTGGTCATTTTAAAAAGAGAGTATTAACTAATCATTTCTGGTACTGTTCACGTTTAACGTTAAAGATATTAACGAAACACTTCTAATACTGTTCGCGTTTAAAAACTACCCAATGATTCGAACTTCAGCGTAAAAAGGTTGGCACGTTGCGCTGACCGACTGACACAATTTACATATGCAGTAATAAACCCATGATTAAAAATACCAGACAAACAAATGCAACTTGGTTCCCAGCCTTTTTAAAGTCACATTCAAACTCTTGACTATTTAATGCACCTCTCCTCCTCATCCTCCCCCTGGAGATCCAGCTGAAAGAAGCTTTCCCATCCATTGTTCTCACTTTCTTCGGATTCTCTCTGCTCCAAATTCTTCGGCCCGAAAATGGAAAGAAGGGCGTTTCCAATGCCTATTCTTCTTTACATTGCAGTCTTCATAGCTGCTTCTTGTTCTTCATCAGAAGCAGCTGCCACGACAAGTTCTTTCGACGACAATTTCAGTATAATGTGGTCTGAGAACCATTTTACAACTTCAGCAGATAAGCAGATCTGGTATCTTTCCCTCGACAAAGACACAGGTAAACATACACAAGGCTTAATATGAGCAACAGTAAACGTGAGATAGGCCAGTTGGCTATGACAGTGTGTTCGTCGTCTTTCAAGTTGAAGATTTCTTTAATTATTTCCTTCCTTTCTTAAAATTGAGCAGGTTGTGGATTCCAAACGAAACAAAAGTACAGATTTGGATGGTTTAGCATGAAGATCAAGTTGGTCGGAGGTGACTCCGCGGGCGTAGTCACAGCTTATTATGTAAGTAATCTCGCATACAATCGGGAATATATCTCCTTATTGCTGTTGCGACAGCACACTTATCACGTCACGCGGTGAGTGCTATAGGAAGAACGGGATACGTGTGTAATGAGATTTGAAAACGTACTTGTTGTTTGCAGATGTGCTCAGAAAATGGAGCAGGGCCTGAGAGGGATGAGCTAGATTTTGAGTTCTTGGGGAATAGGACTGGGCAACCTTATCTGATCCAGACAAATGTGTTCAAGAACGGAACTGGAAACCGAGAGATGAGGCACCAGCTTTGGTTTGACCCAACTGAGGATTATCATTCTTATTCAATTCTCTGGAACAATCATCAGATTGTGTAAGTATATATCTCTCTTTTGCTCTTCTTCCTTTTATTTTATATGATGCAAGTCCCAAAGAGATGTGATTTCCCACATTGTCACATGCTTCGTTTTCCACAGTTCTATTATGTCAAAAAGGAAATTATGTCTAATCAACATTGTATGAATCGTTTGATCAACAAAATTTTGCCAATCAAACAGTTTAGACAATTTGTGATAGTGATACCTATTTGAATGGCAGATAATCTTTATAATACTATATGTACCGTTAGATAAGTAAAAACCGATTAATTAATATAGTTCTGCCTAAACCCTATTTGATGATTTCGATAATGTTTACATATAACAAACAAACACATATGACCGACAATCTCTATGTAAAACAAGAAATTATGCAATCCAAACGTATATGACATACGCATATTGTTTGAATCGTTAGGTCAACATACTCGTCTAATTAATAGAATTCTGCTATCTAACTATTCAAATGGTATTCATACATCTCTTTCCTCTTTTTTTTTTTTTTTTTTTCAAAAGAGGACCAGTTGGTATTACGCCATAACAGTTCATCTTTTCAATAACAGAGAAGACTCGCATGGGCGTTTGAGCCTCCCCTCACCATTGTCGTGTGATTCACAAAACTTACCAATCTTTTGCATATGTTTGTTTATGTCATAGGTTTTTTGTGGACAAAGTTCCCATAAGGGTGTACAAGAACAATGGGGAAGCAAACAACTTCTTCCCCAACGAGAAGCCAATGTACTTGTTCTCCAGCATATGGAACGCGGACAGTTGGGCCACCAGAGGTGGGCTGGAGAAGACTGACTGGACGAAAGCACCATTTGTGTCCTCCTACACCGACTTCAGTGTGGATGCTTGCCAATGGGAGGACCCATTCCCTGCGTGCGTCTCCACCACAACAGATAACTGGTGGGACCAGTATAATGCCTGGCACCTATCCGACGATCAGAAGAAGGATTATGCTTGGATACAGAGAAATATGGTGATCTATGATTACTGCAAGGATTCCGAGCGATTCCCAACATTGCCGGTGGAGTGCCCATTGAGTCCATGGGAGTAAAACACATAATATTGTAAAGCCTTGTGATTTCAGTTTTTTGTATTTTGCAATTGGATTTTTATTAAATTTGTTAAATCAATTTTGTTCAATAAAATAATTTTTTTGAACAATTGTTCAACAAAATAATTAATTCCATTCTATGTACTCATCTATCTTTATATTTTTTTTTGTTGGGTGTGTGAGCATATGAGAAATGATATAGTTAAAAATGAGAATATCTGAGGTAAAGTAGGAGTGACGGCAATTGAAGATAAGATGAAAGAAAATCGTTAAAATGGTTTGGACACATGAACGAAAGACCTACAATTGCTCCGGTTAGAAGATGCAGCCATAAGACAGATGCTCAGGGCGAAAAGGGGTAAAGAAAGATCTATGAATACTTGAAAATAGATTATAAGAAAAGACATGGAGTATTTTGAGCTAACAAAAAAACTTCGTGCAGAAATCGAACATAGTAGCGCTTTGATTCATACAACAGACTTCATTTAGTAGGATAAAACTTAATTATTGTTGTTGTTCTAGTAATTTTTACATACAAAAACAAGTCCCAAGGGAATCAGAGCCCAACAGCCCCATAAATCATGGTTTAAGTTTGGGCTTCACCTTCCACTCAACCCAACAATCCTACCGTTACGACCCAAATCCCAAATCAATCCCACTCCGCCATTGCCAACAATCTCGAGCTCCTGAGACCCCAAATCAACACCTCTTCGCCGGAAAATGTTGAAGCAGAAGAAACCCACTTCACCATCAACAAATGCCTCCCACAGCTTCTTCTTCCCTCAGCTGGAGAACCACCATCAAACAATCTCAGCTCGCTTCCCAAATCTCCTCCGTCCTCTTACAACGACGCAACTGGGTCCCGCTCCTCCGCAGCCTCAGCCTCTTCCCCAAGCTGACGCCGCCGCTCTTCCTCCAAATCCTCCGTAAAACCCAGAACAACCCCCAAGTCTCCTTGGAGTTCTTCAACTGGGCCAAAGCGAATTTACGGTTCGAACCGGACCTCAAATCCAACTGCCGGATCGTCCAACTCTCTCTTGGGTCAGGTCTCTTACGAGCCGCGAAACCCATCTTGGATTCTCTGATCCAGACCCATCACGTATCGGAGCTTCTGCAGAGCTTCACTCAGGCATATGAAGGTACAGATTCTCAATCCGAAACGTTGAGTTTTGTTCTTGGATGCTATTCAAGAAAGGGTTTGTTTAGAGAAGGATTAGAAGTGTTTAGGAAGATGAATTCTCTGGGTTTTGTTCCATCTGTTGTTTCGTGCAACGCTCTGCTTAATGCAATTCAGAGAGAAAACGAGATTAGATTGGCCTGGTGTTTCTATGGCGTTATGTTCCGGAACGGGGTTTTAGGAGACAGGTTTACGTGGTCTCTCGTTGCTCAGATTCTTTGTAAAGATGGAAAATTTGAGAGAATTGTTAGGATTTTCGATTCGGGCGTTTATAATTCTGTAATGTATGATCTTCTTGTAGATGGTTATAGCAAAAGTGGCGATTTTGATGCTGCATTTTACCGCTTGAATGAGATGTGTGATCGAAAAATGGACCCGGGGTTTAGTATTTATAGCTCTGTTCTTGATGGAGCATGTAAACTTGGGGCTGTGGAAGTGGTTGAAAGGGTGATGAATACTATGATAGAGAAGAAATTGCTTCCAAAAAGTTGTTTCTCTGAGTATGATTCGATAGTTGAGAAGCTTTGTGAGTTGGGTAAAACGAGTGCGGCTGAGATGTTCTTTAGGAAGGCATATGATGAGAAAATTGGATTGCAGGATGCTACGTATGGCCTTGTGCTGAAAGCATTGACTAATGAAGTGAGAACAAAAGACGCAATTCATGTGTACCGTGTGATTTCTGAAAGGGGTATTGTAGTGGATGACAGTAGTTATCGTGCATTTGCAGACCTTCTTTGCAAGGAACTGCGGTCTGATGAAGGGTTCGAGTTGTTAATGAATGTTATAAGAAGAGGGTTTTGCCCGTGTGCATCGGAATTGTCTGGATTTATATCGTTTCTCTGTCGTAGGGGTAGATGGAGAGAGGCTGAAGATCTGTTGAATGTAGTTATAGACAAGGGGCTTCAACCGGACTTGGATTTGATTTGTTGTTCGTCATTGGTGCGGCGTTACTGCTCTAGAAGACAGATTGATTCAGCTCTTGCATTGCATAACAAGATGGAAAAATTGGATGGCAGTTTGGATGCAACAACCTACAATGTACTTCTCAGTGGACTATTCGCAGCAAGGAGGATTGAAGAAGCAATTAGAGTGTTTGATTACATGAGACAGCGCGATCTGATGAGCAGTGCAAGCTTTACGATCATGATTCGCGGGCTTTGCGGTGCGAAGGAATTGAGAAAGGCTATGAAACTTCATGATGAAATGTTGAAGCTGGGGCTTAAACCTGATGCAGCAACTTATAAACGGTTGATTTCTGGATTCCAAGTAAACTTATCAAACTTGCAAACTATAAACGAGGATAATGAAGCAAAATGAGTTTTGTAATCCTTGATTTCTTTTTTGTCAAATGTAATTCTTGATTTTTGGATATTTAGATTTTCGAATCAAAAAAATAATCAAGTGACCTAACTCATTTCTGCATGTAAATTTAGGTTCCAATTCATTATTTGAGCAAACTAAGTTCGATTTTCTTCTTTGCATCGCTTGCATCAAAGGGAAACAAAAAAAAATAGATAGTACTCATTTGTACGTCTCACACATCCTTGTTAATTTTTGGTTATTTGTCTTCTTCATTCATTCGATCTGACGATCGAAAATTAGGAGGAGAATGGGTGTGTGAATAGTACATACGTAGAAATACAATTGGACAAAACGACATGTCGCAGATTCTAGCCTTCTCATCCTCCACACGAAAAAGTCAACACTCGAAGACTGAAAATCAACTGTTTACCCGTCGAGGCTTCGTCTTCCTCTTCCCACAAAGCAACGCCCTCTCTGCAACAATTGGACCCCCACAATGGGTTCAATGCCGAAACTTTCCCTCCTCCTCCTCCTCACCACCGCCGTCCTCTTCCTCGCCGCCTTCACCGAGTTATCCGAATCCAACCCGGACCCAGTCCCCGAACTCCTCTCCCTCCAAGCCCGATCCAAATCTGGAGTGATCCGCCTCGACGACCGCTCCCTCGCCAAATTCCTCACCGCTGTTAAACCCCCGCGACCCTACTGGGTCCTCATCTTCTTCGATGCCGCGAAGCTCCACGACAAGTCCGAGCTCCACCTCAAGGAGCTCCGCAAAGATTTCGCCGTCGTCGCCACCTCCTTCATCGAGAACAACCAGGACCCGTCGTCCCCCTCCCACGCCAAGCTTTTCTTCTGCGACATCGAGTTCGAGGACTCGCAGCACAGCTTCGCCCAATTCGGGGTCAACTCGCTGCCGCACATCCGCCTGATCGGCCCCACCCACGGCCTTAAGGAGTCGCAGCAGATGGACCAGGGCGATTTCTCCCGATTGGCCGAGTCAATGTCCGAGTTCATCGAGTCCAAGACCAAACTCGTCGTGGGTCCAATCCATCGGCCTCCGATGCTGTCCAAGAACCAGATTATGTTCGCAACCATTGCCTGGCTGGTTTGGACGCCGTTCATTGCGAAGAAGGTTTACAGTGGCAAGACATTGCTTCACGATCCGAGGATTTGGCTATCGGGGTCGGTTTTCATTTACTTCTTCAGCGTCTCGGGCGCAATGCATAACATTATTAGGAACATGCCCATGTTTTTGGTTGATAGGAATGATCCTTCCAAGCTCATATTTTTCTACCAGGGCTCCGGAATGCAGCTAGGAACAGAGGGATTCACCGTCGGATTCTTGTACACCATTGTCGGGTTGTTGCTGGCATTCCTCACCCGCGTGCTTGTTACGGTTCGAAATGTCAAGGCACAGCGCATTGTGATGATTATTGCGCTGTGTGTTTCGTTCTGGGCGGTGAAGAAGGTGATCCAGTTGGATAACTGGAAGACGGGTTACGGGGTGCATGCTTTTTGGCCTACCAGCTGGAACTGAGCTCGGCGAGGAAGAGGATGTCAATTCGTGAATTGAGCTTCTACAAAGGTGATAGATTTGTGTTAGTGAAAACTTTGGTAACGAATTGATGAAGAAAAAAGATTTGTACTTATTGATAGTTGGTGGTCCTGCATTGGCAGGGCTTACGTTATGTTTTAACCGAGATTTATGTTTTAGAAAATTTCGCCTGATTACGTATGCTTTGCGTTTATGGTGTTAGTTATATATTGTTTGGTATTGTCGTCGGCAGACCAGGGCATTGCAACCAAGCTGTTTGCTTTACTTGTTAAAGATAGTATATTAACCGATAACTTATCTCTGTTAGACGAGTATTGTTATTGCTTTATCTGCAGACCCTTGCGAACAGAACTTTCCTGTCTTTACGTACATTGTCGTGCCATTATTTTTTGGGGCTTTTAACAAAACACTTTTGGTACTGTTCACTTTTAACGAAACACCACATTTTTAACTTTAACTGGCACTATTCACAATACCTTTAAAAATGGCTTTTCGTTAAAAGAGAAGATTTTTTGGATTTTTCGTTAGTTTTCCTTTATTTCTTCCCTTGGTTATAACTTGATTAGGTGAATGTGATTCGCATTTGCTGGATGAATTGCTCCACAAAAGTATGTACTAGATTGTCATTTGTGATGACCTCCTGTGTCTGCAAAGAGGTTCGAAAACTTGGTTATGCTTGAGATAGGGTTTGTGGGGTATAGACTATAGTCAGTACCATTTATCTGTTAAAATTGAACAATTATATGTTGTTCGATATGGGTGCGAAAAGAGAACTTAATGCATTTTATTGGCGAGTATGCTTTGATTATAAGGAAAACTAATGAAAATGGCTTGAAAACTTTGAGTTTTAACGATAAGGACAAAATAAATGGTAAAGTGAATAGTATCATGATTGACTTTTTAGTGTAAAAATGTAGTTTTTCGCTAACTGATCTGCCTAAGAATAGTCACAGGGTTGATAGTAGCCAATACTTGAGTCTTTCTGTGGCTCTGTCTGCATGTGAAGTGAGATTCTTGTACTTGGATGAAGGGGTCATCTAGCTATTCGTTTTGTTCAGGCGTCTATTTATGTACCGGTTGCACAACTTACTGTGAGCGGTATTCGTATTAAAGTATTCGTTCATTGAAGGTAGTTTCTGGTATATAACTTTTGGTGGGATAGATTCTTTACTCGAGCCTTGAAGAACAGGCCTGGTGATAAATTTGAAGGGCACCGGTGGAAGAGATGTTTTCGGCTCATGTATGAAAAGACAATGAGAGGAGGGAAATCTCTTGGCTTCAAAAGTTTAGATTGTAATCTGAAACCAGGAAAAAAAAGCTTTTAATTAGCTAGTTGTCCACGGTGAAAGTTCAATTTAGGGGGTTGAATGTGTGGATTGTTGATGCGTACTAATTTTTTTTGTTCTAAAATTTGGTCACTTTTTATTTTTATTTTTATTTTTTATTATCCGTTAAGGATTTGCTTTCGTGAGAACAGCCTCTTTGCAAAGCACAGGTAACATTGTGTATGATAGATGTTTCTTTCCCGACCCTCGCAAATCGAGAAGCCTTGTTGTTGTGGGGTCGCTAAGAATTTGGCATCTCATTTATGTTTGGATGATGTAATCTTATATTCTAATGGATTTTAATGGAAGTAATTATAAATCTATGGAATTTAATGGAGTTCTGGTTGATTTCTAGAGATTTTCCAAATGAATTTTGAATAGGATTTTGAAATCTTAGTGAGATGATGAGATTTGTGAATGTTTAAAATATAATACAAATCCGTCCAATTGCGTCAAAGTAAAAGACTCAGTGGTAAAGTTTATTTTCCCTCGTTGGAAAGGGCGGTCTTTCATCAGGAAAGGACACCACCAGCCATCGTCCCCAACCGGCGGCATTGTGGTTTTCGTCAGCGGTAGCCTCCAGTTACCGGGGGAAGAACATCACCTGAGATTCCGCCAGGTAATTTATTTATTTAATTTTCTGCAGATAACATGGGGAAATACTAAAATGTGAACATATTTATTTAATTGTTGGGTGGTAAAGTATCAACACGTACATAAAATTAGTGTAGCGGAGATGAGCATGCTTGTTGGATGTGTGAGCACACGAGAAATGATAAGATTAAGAATGAGGATATCCGAGGTAAAGTAGGAGTAGCCAAAATTGAAGGAAAGATAAGAGAAAATCGGTATACGGTTTGGACACATGAAATGAAAGCCTACTGACGCTCCGACGATATATCTTCCAAGTTTAAACAGCTGCCGTTTGATCAAAGCAAGCATTTGATAAGGACCATTGATTCCCAGCCATCGTCCCCAACCGGCGGCATTGTGGTTTTCGTCAGCAGTAGCGTCCAGTTACCGGGGGAAGAACACCACCTGAGATTCAGCCAGGTAATTATTTATTTAATTTTCTGCAGATAACATCGTGACATACTAAAATGTGAACATATTTTATTTAATTTTTGGGTTGCAGATGTTCCATTTGATTCCCACTCCAGAAGGAAGCTCGTGCGGAACGACATATTTCGACTCAATTATGGTTAATTAATTTGTAAATGGTAACTCAAGTACTACTGGGTTTTGCAAATTATTGCTGAAATGTCGTCGTAATCTTTGCTCGTGACTCTTGAAAGAATAAATATGTTATACCTTGTTAATTTTCCATGAAATATCACCGGCTCAAGGTTAGCAAACGAATGGAGAGAATATGACTCCATTTGTTTACAGCATATAGGGTTTGACAAAACTGTCAAAGGAATCCTAAAATAATTACAATAAAAAATTACGTTCTTATAATTACGGAGAAGATTTCAGATTAACTAAATTTATCCTTACACACACACCCCACCCTCATCCCACCACCACCCACCCCGCACACGCAAACTGGACGAGCCTAATCGGATGAGTTTTGGAGCAAAGAGTATCATGACAAGGCTAATGAAGGGCTTTAGTAAGCAGGTTGATCAGCATAAGAAATATAACAAACTTGTTGATTACCTAGTGCAACTTTTTAACGCATAAAATGATAATCAAGTGCAACATGACGTGTGTAAGCATGATGAACAGGATTGGAAGCAAGATAAGTCCCACTAAGGTTATAACAGTGAAATAATACTGGGAAGGACAACTGAATCCAGAGCTCTCGAAGAAGATAACAATTTCATGTAGTGCCGAACGTAAAAAAAAAAAAAAAAAAGCTATGGTAAGGAACCAACTAACTCGCAATGGTGCCGAACGCAAAAAAAAAATTCTAGTAATTAAGTGAATAGTGCCTTGCATTTCACATGCGTTTTGAAAGTGGGTGAGTTGGATTCCCACTAGTGTAGAAGATTAGACAATGCCCACTAGTTTATCCAAATTTGGTTTGGTGGTTTCCAACAGGATCCTCTTCGGATTTTTTCGGTGAGATTCTGGTAATCCGTGAATTGTGTTCATTCATCATATATTATTCGGTCAGTTTTGTTAAATATTGTCTGTGTTTAATTTTAAATAAAAATATTTAAAATGATTTCTGAGATGTACGATGAATTGACACAATTCATGAATTCTTATAATCAACACAAAGAGGATCCTGATTTTGATGGTTTGGCACATTGCTTTCTACAAATGCTCAACAACAATTTCTTCTTTTCACCAACACCCATGATGTCAAATACTAAAATTAACTATTAATTAGGTTAGGCTATCCTTTAAAGCCTCAAAGCTGAAAGATTCCCTCATAATTATGTCATAAAAAAACCAACATTACCATGCTTTTCAAACCCTTCTCTTAACCATGGAAGAAAATGCCGATAATATCGGCGAAATATCGCCGATATTATCGGTTTTTCGGGTGATGGATATTCTAAGTGGTATCCGAATGGTTTTCGGCCAAATATCGCGATATTATCGATAATATCGCGATATTACCGATATTATCGTAAAAGTTTGGACGGAGAAGAAGGCCGGAGGTTCTACAGCCTCGCCGGAGATGGGTGTGACTATTCCCGAGCCGATTTCATCCCAAAAACCTTGCAAAAACACGAGATAAAACTTCAATTTCACATCTAAGCTTCAATCTAGAACAGATTCAACAGAAAAAGGTAAATCTGAAGCTTACCTAACCGGAGAAATTCAACAGAAAAAGGTAAATCCGAAGCTTCGATCTGATGATGTGTGATGATGGTGGTGTCCTCGATTTGCTCGAGTCGAGCAGATGGTGCTGCTGCGTGTGTGTGTGTCGTCACGGCAAGAGAGGGAGAGAGGTAACAGGGTTTCGAGAGAGAGAGACAGTGCAGAGAAGAGAAGAGAGTGAGAGAAAGAAATAATAGAAAAGAAAAAGGAAGAGACAGATGCTCTTTCGGGCAAGAATGGGACAGGATAAAGAAAAGGAAAAGTGGGTAATCGGGCAAACTGTAAAAACAAGGAAAATGGCCCAGATTTTTTTTTATATTTTCCTTTTCTCCTTTTTATTTATTTTTTGTTGCTTTGATCTATTGAAAGCAAGATGAAGAACGCAAAACGTACATAAGAAAATAAAGGAAGAAAAGTAAAATATATATATTATATATAATTATAATTATTGTAATTTGGGCACCAGTCCCATAAAAACAAAACAAAAACAAAGCCCTTTCGGGCAACTCAAACAAAGGAAATAACAACCTATGTCGGGCAAGAACTATGCCCAAGTCAGGCAAAATACAAAGATAATAAAGAAAAAAGAAAAGAGCCTAACGCCTAACAAGGAAAAAGAGAAACCATAGCCTATTCGGGCAACTTAGAGGGTATTTGGGCAAACTGCAAAAAAAAAATACCAAGGGGATTCAAACCCCTCCCTTTGTCAACCACACACCTAGACCGTATCCAACTCGCTATAGATGTGTTTGTAATTACATATTCAGCCTGTAATATTTATATGGTTGTTAAGATGTCTGCAAGGCTTGCAAGCTAATATTTATTATCTAGGATAAATTTCTATATTTAAAAAAACACCAAGGGGATTCGAACCCCTCCCATTTTACTCCTTCAACACCTTGACCACCATATCACTTATGTTTTTGTGAAAATATGCTAAAATACACTTACTCTATACATAGAGATGACGAAGATAGTGAAAATTTTGAACCTCATAGGAACTCTATGTGGTACTAAGTCACCATGTATCTTACCATGCAATGTATAAAGTGTAAAATATTGTACTAATTCATTATATATAAATGATTATGGTGTGTTTAAACTTCTTTCATTAATTACTACATATTTTCTACACTCACAATGTTTGCCAGCTCGCTATATAATCAACTTAAATCAGTTAAATCCATCATGCAATGCATTTCCTTCCAATTTTTTGTGATAAACTAATAGATAATTGACTAAATAAACATCCTGCAAAGTTTCAATAAAAATTTCCAAGTTTTTCTTACAATTTCCGTGGTTTCCATATAATTTTTATCGATATCGATATTTCCATCGATATTTCCGTGTTTTCGGACTACCGATATTTCCGATATTACCGATATTTTCTTCCTTGCTCTTAACCTCGTCAACATGTAAATAAAGTTTCACTGATCCTCTTCTATTAATCGGTCCAGTAAGGTGGTTAGTCACCTCCAATTATCATCAAACACACCAAAATCCTAAATTACACACAATTGTATGTTTGAATGAAGAGTGTGTTAGAATTAGTCGTACCCACTTATTTGAGATTTTTTTTACTGTTGTAAATTTTACATTCATCAACGGCCAGAATTAGCTGATGCGAAGGCTTGGATGATTGATTGTGGTTGTGGCATCCTTATTTGACTATATGGCTGAAGTTTAAGGTTAATGATGGTGATCGCTTGAAAAGTTAACTCTAGATGATAGTTTATCTGCTAGCTAATTAATAAATCCAAGGTTTATCACAATAATGATGCAGCTTGATGAATTTAATATACATTATCATCATTCCTTAATTTATGCTTTTTCTATTTTAAGAACTATAGGACAAGAGAAACTATGTACTAGATTGTCATCCGTGATGGCCTCCTGTGTCAGCAAAGAGGTTCGAAAACGTGGTTATGCTTGAGATGGGGACCATAGGGTTTGTGGGGCTTAGACTATAGTCAGTAGTACCACTATATCTCTTAAAAGAAAACAAGTATATCTTGTTCGATATACGTGCAAAAGGAGAGCTTAATGAATTTTGTTGCCGAGTGTGCTTTCATTTATTTTCGTATGTCTCAGTTGTTACAATCTTTAGTATGAGCATTTAGTAACTGATCTGCTTAAGAATAGTTACAGGGTTGATAGTAGCCAACACTTGAGTCTTTCTGTGGCTCTGTCTACATGTGAATTGAGATTTTGGTACTTGGATGAAGGCGTCATCTAGCTATTCGTTTTGTTCAAGCATCTATTTAGGTACTTGTTGCGCAATCTTACTGTGTGCGGTATTCGTATTGCAGTATAATGTCATTGAAGGTAGTTTCTGGTATATAAATTTTGGTAGGATAGATCTTTACATGAGTCTTGAAGAACAGGCCTGGTGATAAATTTGAAGGGCACCGGTGAAAGACATGTTTTCGGGTCATGTATGAAAAGACAATGAGAGGAGGGAAATCTCTTGGCCTCAGAGGTTTAGATTGTAATCTGAAACCAGGAAAAAAGCTTTTAATTAGCTAGTTGTCCCCGGTGAAAGCTCAGTTTAAGGGGTTGAATGCGTGCATTGTTGAGTCAAAATATGCGTACTAATTTTTTTGGTTCTAAAATTTGGTAATATTTTTTTTTTCATTATTAGCTAAGAATTTGCTATTGTGGAAACAGTCTCTTTGTATAGCACAGGTAACATTACGTATGATAGACGTTCATTTTCTAACTTTCGCAAAGCGATGAGTATTGTTGGCGTGGGGTAGCTAAGAATTTTTGTTTGGATGATGTGATCTTATATTCTAATGAATTTTAATGGAATTAGTTATAAAATCTGAGGAATTTGATGGAGTTCTAGTTGATTTCTAGAGATTTTCCATGTGAATTTTGAGTAGAATTTTGTAAAATCTCAACGCGAAAATGAGATATGTAAATACTTAAAATATACTACAAATGCGTCCAATTCCGTCAAAGTAAAAGACTCATAGTGGTAAAGTTTATTTTCCCTCGTTGGAAAGGGCGGTCGTTCATCAGGAAAGGAAAGTATATATTTCAGACTTTCGGCACTACAAACCGTAGAAATGAGCAGTGTTCGATTCCCCATTTCAGAATGTCCAATTACTCTTGTATCCCTTCATTTGTTATAGCCGCCATCACGTACTAATTAAGCAGACAAATCCTGCGTCAACCTTTTCTTTTTATGTGTCTTAGCGTACATTGGCACCTCTTTCTGCAAAACCATCTTCCTTATATTCGTACTCGGAAGTTCGCGCGTGAGGAGAGAGACAAAGAAGATGGAAGATCGAAAAATGGAAGAGCAGGTTGCAATGGTGGGGAGGGCATTTGTGGATCATTCCATTTATTTGATACTGATAGAGCTTCCCCTCTCTACCCTTTACCAGCCTACCTCTATGCTGAGCTTTGAGGGGCAGAAGTTATTTGGCGCCGACGATATATCTTCCAAGCTTAAACAGCTGCCGTTTGATCAAAGCAAGCATTTGATCAGCACCATTGATTCCCAGCCATCGTCCCCAACCGGCGGCATTGTGGTTTTCGTCAGCGGTAGCCTCCAGTTACCGGGGGAAGAACACCTCCTGAGATTCAGCCAGGTAATTTATTTATTTAATTTTCTGCGGATAACATGGCGAAATACTAAAATGTGAACATATTTATTTAATTGTTGGGTGGTAGAGCATCAACACGTACATAAAATTAGTGTAGTGGAGATAAGAATGCTTGTTGGATGTGTGGGCACACGAGAAATGATAAGATTAGGAATGAGGATATCCGAGGTAAAGTAGGAGCAGCCGAAATTGAAGGAAAGATGAGAGAAAATCGGTTACGTATACGGTGGTTTGGACACATGAAATGAAGGCCTACTGATGCTCTGGTTAGAAAATGTGATTACGGGACAGAGGTTCAGGGTCGAAGGGGTAGAGGAAGACCTAGAAGGACTTTGGAAGAGACTCCAAGAAAAGACTTAGAGTACTTGGATCTAACGGAAGACGCGACACAAAACCAAGCGTAATGACGTTTTATGATTATATAGCCGACCCCACTTAATGGGAAAAAGACTTTGTTGCTGTTGTAGATGTTCCATTTGATCCCCACTCCAGAAGGAAGCTTCTTTGTGTAGAATGACATTTCGACTCAATTATGTTGGAAAACTAGGAGTATATAATATTAACAAGTATCCCAGATTACATATATTCAACTACGTGCGATACCTGGAGCAACCATGTTTTTGGTTGGAAATGCAATTCTTCTACTTGTTTAAACCTTATGTTCCAAAGGTGATAGAACCCTCATTCTCAGAACAATTCTTCACAAGTAGGGAATTGGATTATATAGACACATGCCTCATCTAATTTCCATCTATCGTGGAAATCAGTTACCTGCAGTTGCCGGCAGTTTTCACCGAATAATGGATAAGCAGTTATCATTTGCTGCATGTTATCCACGTATCCTTGCTTATAGGAAGCAGTTTTCCACGTTTGCAACTTACATCAGATTGTATTGTTACCAAATACATTTCATCCTTCACTAAATGATTGTTTAGTCCAATTAAATTTCTAACAAATTATGGTTAATTAATTTGTAAATGGTAACTCAAGTACTACTGGGTTTTGCAAATTATTGTTGAAATGTCGTCGTAATCTTTGCTCGACTCTTGAAAGAATAAATATGTTATACCTTGTTAATTTTCCATGAAATATCACCCGCAAACCAACGGAGAGAATATGACTCCATTAAATTTAATAAATGTTTACAACATATGTAGGGTTTGACAAAACCAATATGTCAAAGAAATCCTAAGATAATTACATTCCTATAATTACGGAGAAATTTCAGATTAACTAAATTTATCCTTACACACACACACCCCACCCCATCCCATCACCTACCCTGCGCTCGCACGCACGCATGCAAATTGGACGAGCCTGATCGGACAAGTTTTGGAGCAAAGAGTATCATGACAAGGCTAATGAAGGGCTTTGGTAAGCAGGTTGATCAGCAGAAGAAATATAACAAACTCGTTGACTACTAAGTGCAACTTTTTAATGAATCAAATGATAATCAAGTGCAATATGACGTGTGCAAGCATGATGAACAAGATTAGAAACAATATAAGTGGCATTAAGGTTATAACAGGGAAGGACAACTGAATCCAGTGCTCTCGGAGAAGATAACGATTTCATGTAGTGCCGAACAAAAATAAGGTATGGTAAGGAACGAACCAACTCGCGATGGTGACGAACGCAAAAAAAATCTAGTAATAATAGTGAATAGTGCATTGCATTTCACATGCGTTTTGAAAGTGGGTGAGTTGGATTTAGGGGTGATTCGGTATGAGATTCCAAACTGAAAATTTTTGGAAGGGGAATTTGAAGAGCAATTCCAAACTAAAATTTCGGTATTCGTAATTTTAGGTACTTAGGGATGGTTTGGTATTCTCAAATTTCATACAAATTGAAATAGCAATCATTCATACCAAGTTAAATTAATATTGCAACCAAAATAAAATAAGCAATAAACCCAAAATCAAAAAAATAAGTTACAAACCTAATATGTTTGAAAACTAACAATACAATTTTTTGACACATTTGTTGGGGGTTCGTACTGGCAAATGTGGCGATAAAGGGCTCTTGTTACTACCTTAGACCATGCCAATTATATTGCTACTAGTAGTTAGCAACAATTCAAATCTATAATAATACATATATAAATATATAATAATATATATTATTTATTTTTGGTTCAGTATGAGATTACCGAAAGATTGAGTAGACAATACCGAATCTCGTATCGAAATTTTGAGATCGGTTCAGTATTTCATCCCAAAAATTTCGGGAATTTTAATTTGGAATTGGAATTTTTTTGGATTGGTTCAGAATTTTCAGGATTTTTTTCCAGCCCTAATTGGATTCCCACTAGTGTAGAAGATTAGGTAATGCCCACTAGTTTATCCAAATTTGGTTTGGCACATTGCTTTCTACAAATGCTCAACAACAATTTCTTCTTTTCACCAACACCCATGATGGCTAATACTAAAATTAACTATTAATTAAGTTAGGCTATCCTTTAAAGCCTCAAAGTTGAAAGATTCCCTCATAATTATGTCATAAAAAAACCAACATTACCATGCTTTTCAAACCCTTATCTTAACCTTGTCAACTTGTAAATAAAGTTTCACTCCAAACACAAGATCCTCTTCCATTAGTCGGTCAAGTAAGGTGATTAGTCACCTCCAATTGTCATCGAACACACCAAAATCTTAAATTACACGCAATTGTATGTTTGAATGAAGAGTGTTATAATTAGTCGCACCCACTCATCTGAGATTTTCTTTTACTGTTGTGAATTTTGTATGGATCAATGGCCAAATTTAGCTGATGCAAAAACTTGGATGATTGATTATGGTTGTGAAATCCTTATTTGACTAAATGGCTGAAGTGTAAGGTTAATGATGGTCATCGCTTGAAAAGTTAACTCTAGCTAATTAATAAATCCAAGGTTTATGACAATAATGATGCAGCTTGATGAATTTAAAATACATTATCATCATTCCTTAATTTACGGTTTTTCTATTTAAGAACTATAGGACAAGAGAAACTAAGCAAAGCAGCCACAGAGATCTTAACCTAGCTACTAAGAATATGGCAATCCAGCAGCCTCTCCTTGAAGCTCTCAAAACTACAACTTCCCACTGCAAACCCTACTCTCTAGTTCTCTGCTTAGTTGCTGTTATAAGCTCAACTACAATTTTTTCCATCCATGTGCTAACCAAATTCGCCTCGTCCTCTAATCCTCCTTTAACTGGCTTAACCCAAGTCTGCGATCACGCGCTTGATCAGAAATCATGCTTATCCATAGTCTCAGAAACATCGCATGGCACAACCAAGCCAATGAGTGGTGCTGATCTATTACAAACCATCCTACAAAATTCCATGCCACAATTACAAAAAACCCTAGATATTGCCAAAGTTGCGCACTCTCGGATCAACAGTCCAAAAGATCGAGCGGCTATCGTTGATTGCGTGGAGCTGATGGATGTGACCAAAGACAGAGTTATGGACTCCATGGTAGCTCTCCAGAAATTTGGTGCACATAATTATTATTCCCTTGAAGATGTGCATGGTTGGCTTAGTAGTGTACTCACTAACCACGTCACTTGTTTGGATGGACTAGAAGGTCCGGCCAGGACTATGATGGAGCCTTGGCTCAATGACTTGGTATCAAGATCAAGAGCCTCCCTAGCCATTGTGGTTGCAATTTCCGATCGATCAAAGTCAAACCCGATTAAGGAGCGGCTGGATGGGATTTTTCCAACTTGGGTCACAAGCAAGGACAGAAGGCTTTTGCTGGATTCTAATTTGGCAAAGGAAAGTAATGCTAATGCTGTGGTTGCAAAGGATGGGAGTGGGAACTATAAGACTGTGAAAGAAGCAGTGGCGGCAGCACCAGATAATAGCAAAACCAGGTACGCTATTCATGTGAAAAAGGGAACTTACAAGGAAAATGTCGAGGTCGGGAAGAAAAAGAAGAACTTGATGATTACTGGAGATGGCATGCATAACACAATCATCACTGGCAGCCTCAATGTTGTTGATGGAGCAACCACTTTCAACTCCGCAACTCTAGGTAATGATTTTAATGAAATTATTACGCATAGTAGGACCGGTTACAAACTTTTCCTAAAAAATATAACGTAGAACACTAATCACCTACGATGCATGGACACGGGGAAAACTCAACGTATCCCGTATCTGACACGCATGGATACGGATACGTACAAAATACGTGTGGATACGCGCCCGATACGTATCGGAACGAAGGGATACGTTCCTTATTACCAAGATACGCGTATCATATTGTCGAGATACGCGTATCATATTTTTCGGATACGTTTCAAGCAAAATCAGAGGATAATCAGAAAAAAAATCCAATAGATCCGCACAGAATCGTGATTGATTCGAATTAGATAACTGAAACGATTGTTTAACTAAAAACCAAAACGATTTCGAACCTCAGAAATCAGACTCATCTGCAATTGCTCCGTCCGTCCGTCGTCTCTATCGTCTCCGTCTGCAACTGCTCCATTGTCTCCATTGTCTCCGTCTGCAACTCCTGGTGAGAGCCTTCGACTTTGTTTTCACTTTGTTAATTTTGAAGCTCAATCTGATTGCAGAACCCCTCTGAAATTGAAAGAAACATGCTGCTCTGTTTTTATTCGAAGCTAAAAGCCCCATTTCTGCTTTAAGCCATTGACTAATTCAATGTATCTGTTATGCAAAATTGATAAAGCCAAAACCCACTTTTGCTTTCTGTATAATATATTATTTTGATCTTCGAAGATCAATCAATGGGGTCAGATGGTGTGCAATCAGTAATCACTTATCTGTTATACAAAATAATATTATATACAAAATACTCGTGCCCACTTATATAATATTATTTTGTATTTTGTATATTATAAATAATATACTATTGTGCTTTCATGATATTTAGATTATAATATTTTATGGATTTCATGATGTATTTTTTAATCTCTTAAGTTAATATAAATTTCTCATGTAATAGTCTCTGTCTATACAGTGGATTGACTCTTATTGTTTATATATTTGATTCTTACAATTTACATGTTGATAATTTAGGAAAATGAATCATCCTGATAATCATGCGAATGCTAATGTCAACCTAGTTGAGAATGTTGAAAATGATCATGGTACACTATGGAAGTATGTCAAAAAGCTCGAAAGAGTGGAAAATGGAAGAGGAGGTAGTGTGTTTCAATGCAACTATTGTCAAAAGATTTTCAGAGGATCCTACTCTAGGGTCAAGTTTCATTTGTTAAAAGTGTTTGGAAATGGGATCATCTCTTGCAATAAGGTTACTGATGAAGCTCTTGCAGAAATGAAAAAGCTAGCTCGAGAATGAGGGACTCTTTCTTTTTATTTTTTAAGTCGTTTGGATGTTCTTTTTAGTTTTTCAAGTTTGAAGACTAATTTGTTTAGTGGATTATCTTTTAAATGTTTGAAGTTTATCGAAATAAATTTGAACTTGAATAGTATATCTGAATGCTTATTTTATAATATTTAGATATATTTATTTATTTATATTATTTTTAATTGCCGTATCCTTGCCGTATCGTGTCTTCATTTTTAGAAATTTGACGTATCCCCGTGTCGTGTCGTATCGTATCTCCGTATCCGTGTCCGTGTCCATGCCTCATAGCTAATCACACATCAAACTTAGGTTTATATATATCTTCTCATTTGTTTAGTGTCCCAAATATTGGATGTATTTATATTATTCTAGCCTTAGAAATTGTGGGTTTCATTGGATTTGGTGTGCCAATGCAGCTGCTGTTGGTGATGGGTTTATAGCCCAAGACATTTGGTTCCAAAACACAGCTGGGGCAGCAAAGCACCAAGCTGTTGCACTCCGGGTTGGGGCAGATCGATCCGTGATAAACCGGTGTCGTATCGACGCCTACCAAGACACTCTCTATGCCCACTCCAACAGGCAATTCTACAGAGATTCCTCCATCACAGGGACAGTGGACTTCATATTCGGAAATGCAGCTGTTGTGTTTCAAAACTGTAAAATCGTGGCCAGAAAGCCCATGACCGGACAAAACAACATGGTCACAGCACAAGGACGTATAGACCCAAATCAAAACACTGGGACTTCTATTCAAAAATGCGATGTAGTTGCGAGCTCGGACTTAGAGCCTGTGAAAGGGACGATCCGATCTTACTTGGGTCGTCCATGGAAGGAGTACTCAAGGACTGTTGTGATGCAGTCCAAGATTGGTGACCACATTGACCCAGCTGGGTGGTCTATTTGGTCTGGGGATTTTGCATTGAAGACATTGTATTATGGAGAGTATGCAAATAGTGGGCCTGGTGCTGGTACTAGCAAGAGAGTGAAATGGGCTGGGTACCATGTGATCACAAGCCCAAAAAAGGCCCAACCTTTCACTGTCGCGAACCTTATACAAGGTGGGTCGTGGTTGAAGTCTGCAGGGGTGACTTATACCGAAGGGTTGTGAGTTTGATCGGGAATCATTTGATCGGTGTTTTGCGTTCCGTTTTGAGTTCACCGTTTTCAGTTTGGGTACTTTTTTTTCGATAAATAAATTATTGCGCACATGGTCTAATATCATAGTAGATATGTTGTTGAGTTTCTATCCATCCGTTTCAGATTCGTAACTTCTTTATCTTATAAATTATTGTAATAGTTTTGAACCTTACTTCTCCCTCTTTAATAGCAATAAATAAATTATTATGGCATTTTGTTCAAGCATTTTAATATTTGTGAAGGTGTCAACGAATAGGCATTGACTTTGATCTCAATATATTGTGTATTCATCCAATTGTGTGTCAAAAAATCAACATTTCTTTTGTGAGAAAAAAAAAATCAACGTTTCTTTTTATTAAAAATGTTAGGATGTTCACAAATTTAAATGTTAGGATGTTCAGCATTTGTGATTTGAACAAAAAATTATTATCTGACCAAGTGAAGACCGAGTGCCGCTAGACCAGCTAATTGTGTGCGAAATCAGCATCATATGTTTAACAATGGACTAGCATGCAATGCATGCTTTGAATATACAAAGAATCTAGAGGATTACATCTCCATAACTAAATAAAAACCCTAAAAGTGGTCTCTAGGTGAGCAGCACATTCCCGTACTGTGGACCTTGCTGCATAATTTGCAGTGCAAGGAAGTAAGCAGAATGAATAAACGTGCTTCCAACACACAACAAAAGTTCTACATGTTTAATGTCTCAGAACAGCTAAGTCACAGCAGCATATGATTGCAAGATGATACTGATAGGCTGCAATTCAAGTAGTTGAGAATAAACTAATACCTCAAAAAATGATAATTCTAAAACCATATTTTAAGGCCTAATTAATCAAAATGCTGATATCATTTTCATCAATTAGAAATTAATTAAATTGACGGAATTATATAGAAAGGTAAACAGAGCTCAGACCAGCTGGCTGAAAAAAATTAAAGAAAGCTGGATTGCAAAATGTATTAAATAATGTCTCAAGCATGGAAGGATTCAATTTGGACAATGTGTTAACCTGTTGCTGTCTTAATAATCTGTATACTGGAGCCTTGGGTTAAATCCATTGAATTCATATTTAGGTGCAAAAATAGAAAAAGGAAATGTCCTCTTTACCATGTTTGCTGAACTACTAAAATTGAAAAACATTCTGCCAAGTATATAATTAATTTATTTATGAAAAAATACCTGTAGTGTAATCCTCTACAAAATGTTAATATATTAATAAAAAAAATGCTTTAAGAATCAAATTATAGAAATAAAAACGCTTATCTATCAATGGTTAATGCTCGATGCAATAATAGTTGGGTTCAATGATTCTTTCTTGAAAACGGCAAGGAGGTTTTGGCTATGTAAGGAAATCTTGAAGGACTTGTTTACGTTGAAGAGCCTTAATTAGATAGACTATCGCGTAAAAGAGAAATTTATATGCAATTGTGGCGTTAAAATTGTGATATTCTTAATCTATAACGTGTTGTCATATGTTTTAACTTTCTCACATAACATAATTGGTTTGTGGTGTCGCCTTAACGTCCCAATTTCATGCACCCCTTAACTAAAAGGGTAATTTTGTCATTAAAAAGGGACTTCCCTTCCCCTCTTAATCTCCATTGATTTACGACTAAAATCTATAAACAAAGTCTTAGGGTTGGTTTGATATTATTGTGCTTTGAAAAAAAAAACTATTTCTGCTGTGCTGTAAGAATAAGCTTATTTTTGCTGCTTTACGTTTTCAGCTTTTTTTAACTTAAATCTGTGAAAATAAGTTGTTTTAAGTGTTTACCAAACACTTTTTTAAGCTCAGTTTTTTTTATACCTACTTTTTATAAAAGTACATCAATACTAAACCAGTACGCCAAGGTAGACTGCTTTTGGAAGCCAGTCTAGTCAGAGAGACTGTACAAATACAGCTTCCCTCTCTCTGTATCAGATTTTAGCCCGCAATTTAAGTATATCTTGCATTATTTGGAGGATAGCGCGTCTTGCATTTTTTCAGAGAGATTCTGAAAGAAGGTAAGTAAACGAGCACCACCCATTTTCTTTTGTATTGTCTTCTTAGTTTTGTCCCGTCTTTCACACCCTTCGTTTTTTTAGGTTTTCATTTTTGTCTAGCCTCTCTCTCTCTCTACACATTTGCAGATAAATCCCATTGCACCATCCTTTCTCCTTTTTTTCCCTTTTTTTTTTTTCTGTGTTCTTCCATTTTCATTTATTTAATCGGCTTCAATCAGTAGTTTGTTTCCGGGTTTTTGTTATTGCACCAAGAGATCTTCACTCCAAAGGGTTTTCTTACGCATGTTTTGCTATCCATAAGAGGTTGGTGTAAAAAGATGGAGCTTGGAAATTGGCTACTTTGGTTGGATATGGTGGAGAAGTTGGTTTTCTTCTAAACAATCAACCTCTCAAAGTATGTTTTTTTTTCCTTCCACAAATGCATCATATATCTCATAAAATCATGGTCAGATACTAGTCTTCATTGACAGGGAAAAAAATGTTCCCAAATCACATGCAGTGAGTGAACCTTATTGGATACTGCTCTTACCCTTTATCCCCTTTAAGATTATTTTAAGCAAAATCTCATCTAAGTACATATTTACTTTCTTGCAGGCAAAAGGATCCATCTGTTCCAATCTTTAGCTTAGGCGTTTAATTTGCTTTCCTGTTGTCTGCATCCTTTAAGGTGGCTGCTGTTTCAATTGGGGCGTGTAGTTTCCATCATGGCAAAGATCTTGAAATACTTCTCTCAAATGTTTGGTACGTAATTCTCTCTCTCTCTCTCTCTCTCTCTCTCTCTCTCGTTTTCTTTAATGTATCAAATCGATTCTCCTTGTCAGTGTTGGTTAAACCAGTTGGCGACGCTAGTGTGCCCCTTGCATCTTTAATTTGAATCCCCCACCACGTAGATTAAATTAGTTTGATCAGAATATTTGTCTGGTAAGAAAAATAATAATTATGCTTAATTTTGATAATTCAAGGCTAATTATGCTGGAAAATGGAATTTTTTTTTGTTGCAGTTGTGAAGGAGCGTGAAATGGAAATTGGGTGCCCAACAGATGTGAAACATGTAGCACACATTGGTTGGGACGGCCCGTCTGAAAGCGCGCCCAGTTGGGTACATGTCTCTCTTGTTATTTTTTCTTCTTCTCAACAATATAATGTTCTAAATTATGTAAAGAGATTCCAACTTAAATGCAAATGGCGTCATACAGCCTTGCTACCTGTCTTAACCACATATGCATCTCTCTCTTGTTATTGATTTATCGTATCGTGTCTCCCATGTTTTGTTTATAGAACAAAACTGCCAACCAAAACATGTGCTTCTTTTTCTTAATGTTCTCATAATTCTCTTATTGGGTTAAATCATTGTTAATCAAGCAGATGAACGAATTTAAAAACGGACCCGATTTCTCAACGAGCTCCCATGGTCGGAATGCCAGTGATCGAATGGGGTCCTCTAATCCCATGGCGTATTCCCCTTGGTCCTCTCAAGGTATGCTTTTGATCACCTCTATATATAGTAGTTTCAGCATTTCATGTTTTCAAGGACATGACTATGTAGTAAGGATAAGAACCTACTTTTAGGACACCATTGTGATGGTATTTTAAACTTGATATTGTTTGATTGACTTGAGATACTACTGCAATGACATCTCAATCATAAGTAAATTTCTCTCGTACATACGATTAGGCTAGCGGAATGCAAACTAGGTGATGGCTGGGACCTGCGTATCATATGAATGATTTAAAGGCTCTGCCTATATATTCCATTAAACTATGCCTCCTATCGTGTGTAGTTGTGCGAGTACAATAATTAGACAAGTTTTTTTCACGGGGTCAAAAGTTAATTAGGAGAAATGTGATTAATGTATGTTTTAGTTATTGGTAATGAGATTTATTAGGTGTGCAAAAGCTTTCAAGATTCTTTGCCCCAACAGCAAGTTTTTTGGATCTTCTGTCACGAGACCAACACACACTTTCCTACCTGGAGGAATATGATAGCTTGGAGTGGCCCTTTAGAAAAACTCTAGCTTAGTCTTGGTAATGGTGGTCCACAGGACCACAGGGCTTTGCTAAATTTGAGATTTTCGTAATACTACTTTACTTAAATTGGTTGATAAATTTGAGATTTGGCCATCAGTTCAAGACTCATTGTAAATATATGAGCAATAGTCTAATTTAATCTAAACTACAAAGATAGAAGAAACACTGTCTTAATCAACTTAGCTACATCCAAGTTTATGTCAATACGTAAAAAATAAGTTTGATTGAACATTACTGTTAGGGGTCAATATGTCATTGGCCTTAACTTTCAATTTTAGGTGTTCCACTAATTTGTGGTCAAATCTTTGCTGTGGCATGGTGCTTTCATCAATTTATTTTAGATTGTGCCACTTGATTTGCATGATTGAATCACTTTGAAGACACTTTAACCTCTCTCTTATTCCTTTTGTTTCTTTAATTTTTTGGGTGACAGATTTTGAACAACCCATAACGCGGCAACCATCATCCGACGTGTTCAGAAATCTTTCTCCAACTGAACTTCCTAATGTGCCCAAGAAACCAAAGCGAAAAAAGGTCAAATCATCATCTCCCTCGGCTGGAAGATCGTCACGAGGATCAAAGTCGAAGGCAACTGCATACACCCAAATGGAGGCAACACAAAATCTGATAATATAGAATAAAGTGCAAGATTATGAAAGTTTGATCAATCAAAGTTAAGAGAAACTGTCAATGTGCACATCAACAATTCTGGATGCCCCTATGTTTTGCTTGCTCTGCAAGGTTCACAAGATCGAGAAGGGATTAAGATCCGAAAAATTGGACATAGCTTATGTAAATTTTAGAAATGCATGCATAATGCAAAACTAAGTGGTAGGGCAAATTTCTTGGAACAAATGTGAGAGTGGGTGACAACCAGTTTAGGAAGACAACATTTTTTTTACTTCACTTTAAGTTTAATATGTAATAAGCATGCAAGTGAGGTTTTAGTTGTGCTGGTGCACGACAGGGGGATTTTTCTTTGGGATTAAGTTTTGATTTACATGTTTTAATCCCATCGTGTTGCATATTTTAATCCTTCACTTTAAAATATGTAATAAGCATGCAAGTGAGGTTTTAGTTGTGCTGGTGCACGACAGGGGGATTTTTCTTTGGGATTAAGTTTTGATTTACATATTTTAATCCCATCGAATTTAAGACCTCTCACAACAAAATATAAAAGAAACGGATCGGGATAAAAAGTGAAGATCAATACCCTTATCTATTATAATCCATGAAATTGTAATCCTTTTACAAGCTAAATAGCCATTCTGATTTCCACCACGCAAAAGCATTGAATTTCCATGAAGAAATAGGAAGGCCACAAAACACCATAAAACATGGGGTTAGTCTCAAAACCCCTACTATCTGTTCAGTAGGAAGGTCACAAAACAACCATAAAACATTGGTTGGTCGATACGATACTCTCTTCTTGTCCTACTTCCAATCGCAACAAGATATGAAGCGAAACCTTAATCATGCAGCACTATCTTTTCAACCTAGTATTCCAACCTTCATGCATTTGCCATAGACAAATTTTTATTCACCAACCAATAACTCAAAATACTTATTCTGTTAATTACTATGCATCAAATATGCAACAACTGGTGGTGGCTACTAGAATCATGCTTCATAATGACATCAATAATTTTCTTGTATAACCAAGATTTAGATTTCAGAGTGTTGGTTCCGATCTTGCCACAAGACCCATACATCCCCTACCAACTCCCAAACTGGCATATGCTGACAAATTTAGACGAAGTGTGGTACGACTCATGTCGTAACAACAGTGTTTTATACAACAGATCAGCACTGTACCCATTGAACAAAACGTCAATATCGCCTTCCCATTAAGTCGTCGTCTTGTCTAGGCATTGTTTTAGAGAAAATTTCAATGATGACGTCCACGGATCAATCCAGAGTGAGCACTTCTCAGTTAAGCTCCCCGCCAATTACTACAAAAGATTTTACAATGCATCAAAATGCAAAATGCAAAAAAAAAAAAAAAAAAAAAAAAAAAAAAAAGAAAACAAAAACAAGGTAAAGAGTGCTTAAGAAGAAAACAGAAGAGTAAGAATCACTACAGATCACATAATTGTTCAAGCACGGAAAAAAGTCACAAAAAAAAAAAAAAAAAACAAGTTTGACATGAGCCTGGCTTTCAAGGCTCGATCCAGCCCAGTTGTACACATGTTCTGGCCCAAATTATTTTCCACCCTATGACAAACATACAAAAATGGAAAACGATGGCTGAAAACCGTCCTCCAAAGTCCAAAATCATTGTAAGAAACTCCTCTATTTTTGTCTCCACCAATAAATAATACAACCCAGACAAAACCGCACCACATTCTTTTCTTGTTTAAATCATAACAACCTTTGCATATAAAACATTAAACATATCTGTAATCCATCCAAATCAAATTAGACATTCCCTAATTACATTAATCATAGCAGCAGGCTCTTGAAAAGGCTTGAAAATCTTTGCTGCTGTCACGGGCATTCTCTTCATCGTCATCTTATTCTTCTAGTCGTTCTATTCGTTACAATTTTAAAACCCAAAGAACCTTCAATTTTCGCCCAGCCGGTTAGCCTAGAGGGATTTGAGTTAGTAGGTTTCCCCGTTATAAAGTTAAATATATCAATAGGAATATTGGTCACCGTGAAAAATCCAAATTATGGAGGCTTCAAGTATGAGAATAGTACAGTTCATATCAGCTACCGTGGGAATGTTGTCGCCGAAGCTCCGATCAGAGACGACACAGTTCCGGCTCGTTCGACTCATAACATCACCAGTGTTGTGAGTATTTTGGCTGACAAATTGGTAACTAATTCGCATTTCTCGGGTGACATGGCTGTTGGAGTGCTGAATTTTACTTCAGAAACCACTCTGCATGGCAAGGTGAACTTGTTGAAGGTCTTTAAGATGAAGGCAACCTGTTATAGCGATTGCAACATTTCTATCTATCACTACTGGAAACCAGAGCGCCGCCTCCGTTTGCAAATTGAGGGTAAAACTCGATAATTAATATTCCCTTGTCAAATAGTATAAACTGTTATAACGAACTGTTAATTTATAATATTCACTAAACGAGAATATATATCGAGCTTATAAATGATAAATCTGTAGTTTGAGTACTACTATTGATTCATTTATTTATTTTTCTCTGATTCTGTTTGTGGATTTACTAGCTGATGATTTGTTGCCATGGAAGTAAAGTTAGTTGTTGTACTGATTTCAATTTTCTTTATTAGATGAACTCATTATATGGAAGTATTGGTGTAAATTTATTTTTAAGGACTTATCTTTCAACTCCCAATTGGTACCCCTCCTCCCCCATTTAGATTCTCACGAACTTCAAGGTCGATTCGACCTAAAGATTACAAGTTGGCCAAGATTTAGGTTTTTGATTTAAGTATGTAGTTTTAATGCAAAACTACTTCATTAAAGTTACATGATATTGGAATATGGATTATGTATTTATTCCTTGATAATTAAAGAAAGTTTAGGTTCTACTGTAAAACTAATTGACAATATGGAAATTAACCAACTGCTTATACTTATAAGTACATTCAAAATCTCTATTTTTCCGGGTGTGGGATTGATACTCTCAACACGTCTTCTCATGTGTGGTGAATTTTCAAGCTTAACAAATGGACAACACCGGGTGACATGGAGCACATGTGGTTGTTGGACTTTACACGCCAAACAAGTGGCTATGATATCATGAAGAAAATTAAGGTTCCATCATAAAATCAATTAACAATATGAGAGTAGCCCAACTACTTATAAGTACATGTACAATCCCTCATTTTCTTGATATGCAATTGATACTCTCAACAATAATTATTTCGAGGCATCAACATTGAAATGATCCTTGTATGAATGCTTAGCCTATATATATGATCAAGATATTGCAAGAACAAGCAAATATCAAACAAGAAAAGAATTCCCATTAATGTAATGTTCCTTGTATTCAAGATGTTGCAAGAACAAGCAAATGTCAAACAAGAAAAGGATTCCCATTAATGTAGCTAGTGCCAAGTTGATAGTTGATATCAGTGACATGATTTTAAACAACACCAAGCAGAATTCAAATTTGTGACCCACCAAACGTTAATTTTTCAGAAAAAAAGAAGAAATGTAGTAATCAATGCAAGTATCACTGAATATATATGGTGGGTGAACATTTTGGACATTGAATTAATTCAATGTTATTCATAGTTTAAATTCCTGCTATTGTCAAAAAATGGCATGCCGAAGTTTTTATTTTATTTGATTGTAAATAATATATTACACTAATTTATATTAAGAGAGGAAAATTTTGAACTTGAGACGCAATAATTAAAAAAAAAAGACTTGAACTACTATGACAATCCATCACCACCGGCCAAAACTTAGCTAACGCGCGTTACATGCATACATGATGTATAGCAAGCAAATTTATCTTGTCCGAGTGTTTTGATTAGTCTTAACTTGCAATTCTAAATGAAGTAATGAAACATGTTTGCATTGTATGTGTGTTTCATAAAAAAAGGGTTTGTGTTAAATTTATTTCTTTTTTATCGGGACATTTTTTAATTTATAGAATAGCATTCTCATTGTCAATAAAAAGAGGATGAAAATCATTCTAATCCTATAAACACAACTAAAAAAAAATAGTCAAAATAAAATTATGAGCAATATAGTAAATCACACACAAAACAATTTATTTATTTTTTTCTCTCTCCCTCGTAGCCAAATAATTCCCATTCATCCCATCTCCCTCTCTCTTCCACACTTTTCTCCGAGCGCCCTCTCTTTTTATTTATTTTTATTTTTATTTTTTATGAAGTAGTGCTCTCTCTTTCTCCTCTCCATAACTTCTAAATATATTTCTTTCACACTAAAGAGTGTGTGGCTAAGTTGGAATAATGTTTTTTATTCTAACAGTAAAATTTCTGAATCCAAACATGAAATTTAGAATATTTTCTGAAAAATTAGAACAAGAATTGGAATGCACTTAGAGATTTCGATAATTCCAAATTTTTTATCCGAATTTTTCCAAAGTGTTCTGGACTTATTCCAATAAGAAAAACTTCTGAAATATTTCCTTTTTTTATAGTTATTTACTCATATTGTATATTTTGTTAATTACTTTTTTATTTTATTGTTAGTTTTGGATATATTTTGTTCATTGTTTTAATATTACACATACATTTATATATTAAGAAGGATAAACATGTTAGTATACCACAAAATTAATTCAATTTATACATAACTACATACAAAATATTAAGAAAGAATAATAAATTGCAGTACGAACGGATTCCTCTTTTATTTTCCGTACTTTTATTTTTTGCTTTTTTACAAAAAACACCCTTCGAGAAAAGGAAAACTAATGAAAAGGGCTTGAAAACTTTGAGTTTTAACGATAAGGACAAAATAAAGGGTAAAGTGAATAACACCAGTATTGACTTTTTAGTGTAAAAATGTGGTTTTTCGTTAAAGTGAACAGTACCATAAGCTTTTCGTTAAAGTTCCCTTCGAGAAAAGCACAAATTATAAAATGGGCGAGAGAGGGATAGACAAGATTCAGGTTTTCATTTTTTTATTTTTTATAGAAGCAGACAGGTTTAAGGTTAGGATATTTGGAGGACATGGACAAAGGGTGATGTCCTAAACTCCTAAAACTAAAAAACACTAAATAAGGGAGTATATGGGTATGGGAAGACTGTAACAACTTAACGACTCACCAATATCAATCGAAGCAACAAAAGGCAAAAGAAAAAAAATTTGTTTTAACATATATGTGCCACATTATTTACAATACCAGATCTATATTAATATATCGAAAGTTAGAGTCGACAGTTGATGTTGTCTTAGTAAATATATAGTGTGTTGAACAAATAAAGAAAACTAATTTGATAAAAAATAAAAAATAAATAAAGAAAACTATAAGTAATTTTCTATTTCTTTAATTCAGGTCATTTTTTCCATTTATTGTGGGATGTGAGCATTACATCAGATGAAAAAAATAATGAAATAGATAGATTGATAAACATTTAAGAAACAAGATTTTGAGAAATCTGAAGGGTCAGAGAGGCATTAATTTCAACCTTATATGACCATCATCATATACACAATGTCAATAATCGAATTCAGGTCGCGCCGTGTGGAATCGGACTTGGAATTCATGTCCAACTAATGGACCACCCCTTGATGGTTGCAAATAATGGTTTTATTGGATTTCTATAATAAGTTTGATTAGAAGTACCATGAAAAAAGGTATAGTGATATTCCTTTTTATTTATAAGTGAGAGGTATTAAGCTCGAAACTTGTAGATGACGAGTTTGATATACCAATTCATTCATCCACCTTCTTAATGTTAATATATTTCTGTATTAAAAAATGAGGTCTATAATTCATATCTTAGAATGGTAGTTGTCAATTAATCATCAATGGAACGCATGCGATATGATTAGATTCAATGTAATTCTACGGATTTGAGAAGAAAGTACAATGAATCATTTGAGACCTATGACTTTCTTCTATAGCTTTTTACAAATTCGAACTTTCTAATGGATTATTAACAGGTTTTTTTTGTATCGTTATGGATTATCACACAGATGCAATTTACCATAATAATAATAATAATAATATAATATAATTACGAACAATAATTTGAGTAGAATATATAATTTGGTAATAAAAAATTAAGGCTCATGCTCAATTATGAATGTTGCATGTAAGCAGGCTGAAAAAAATATTGGCAATTTAGACCGTGTTTTAGAAGAACTTGGATTGCAATGATGAATCTTGTGAACGAGTTTGTAGCAGACAAACCTACAGTTCCTTAGTGCAGCGATAAAAGCGTGTACGTATTGTGACCTATTTTACTGAAGCAAGACACTGTGGTAGAGATAAATGGAAAAGGACTTGAGCAATTATGTATGTTATTACTCGTGCCTTGTGCTAGGATTATTTGCCTCGCAAATAATACAATCATAAAGGAATAAGATCTTTTAGTATCCTAAATATTGTTGAGAATTAATGAGTCTCACATTGATGGAAGCAGGGACCTTGCATGGGCTTATAAGTAAGATGAGCTATTTCCCATATTGCCAATTAATTTTATGGTGGAATCTCAACTTTCTTTATGGTATCAGAGCAAGTTGTCCCACGTATGAAGCCAAATGGCCACACTCGCTTCACGTACCCCGTTGTGTTGTTCACGGGCCACACGCGCTCTACATACCCCGTTGTGTTGTTCATAGGATATGCTTAAAAATTCGCCATACATAAAATGGTGTGTTGAGAATGAGTCCCACATTGATGGGAGCAAGGACCTTATATGAGCTACTCCCCATATTACCAATTAGTTTTAGGGTAGAATCCCAACTTTTTTTCAAATACAATTGATGATATGTCATTTGATTTGTAAATTTGGTTTAAAAATTTGGCTCTCTTGCATTATTCATATCACAATATAAGGGAGTGCTGGCGAGTGAAAAACTGAAAGGGTTGAAATCTAGGGCAGTTAAAAAAGCTGTAATTCATATTTCACCACCATACTCCCCTAACAAATTTAAAACATGAGGATGTTGAGAGGCCAAACCAACTATTCTCTCTCTCTCTCTCTCCCTCTCATGCATGCTGAGCAGCATTTACACCTTTCCCTCCCGCCATAAATGCAATCGCACCCTCTCAATACGCTCCGCATTAACTCCTTCGCTGTCACATCCTCTCCACCGGTTCCTCTTTCTTACCCCTTCCCCCTTCCCCCTTCCCCCCAAAGTCTCTCTCTTTCTTACTCTCTCTGGTTTGCTATTTCGATTCCATCTTTTTTTTCTCATTCGTTTTCTCTTTCTCTCTCTCTCTCTCTCTCTCTCTCCCCTTCAATCTTCATCACCGCATTCTTCTTCTTATACCCACAAATATTCTACTCCTACCCACCACCGTCTCAAAGGGAACAGAGAGTTCTTCGTTCCCCCACAGCCTACAGCTCAAAGGGTCAGCTGCTTTGAACTTCAAGTCGAGTTTTTATTTTTTCTACACAATCGTCCGTTACTTTTTAGAGAGAGAGAGTGCTGGGTGGTATTGGGAAGACCGAGATTTGGTTAAGTGGGGCGTTATAATCCTAGTTTAGTGTGTTTGAAAACTCATTAACTATTAGCAACAGTCAATTAGCACGCAAGAGTAAAAAAGCTAATGACTTTTGAAGGCCCAAATTAAACCGTAGTGCTACGTACAGTCATCATTTGTTTCCCTTCATTTTTACTAGGTTGAACTAATCCAGTCAATTAGGTTTTTTTTTTTTTTTTTTTCTCAGACAGAGCCAGAGAATCTATTAAAATTTCCAACTACAACAACCCCACAAAGAGTCAAAACCCCCACACATAACACCACATCCAGAAACCACCTCTTACCTCTTCAGAGTCAAAGAGAAGAAAGAGAGAGAGGGAGACAGAGGAGAGAGAGGGAGACAGAGAAGAGAGAGAAAGAGATGAAGGGTGTGTAGTCTAGGGTTTTGTTTGGGAGTGAGATATTATATATATATGGTAGCCGGAAAATGCTTCCGGCAAGAGATTATTGCACGAAAACTCTCAGCTAATCTTCTCAGGTCAGTTTGGTATTCTTTCTTAGATATATTCTGGGGGGAATAATATATATCCATAAATGATATAATATTCTTTTTCAACAAAAACATTAATGTTCGGTAGAATAATTTTCTTATTATATATTTTCCTTGTGGTCATTTAGGTTGCCTGATTTTAGGTATGATTTTTCTACATACTTGTATTTGTACGTGTTATATGCCCGTATTTTGGTTCTGGGTAATTAAGGGATGCATTGAAGCAAAATCTCTTGGTTGAAAGTTGAAATGGTTAATCTTCTGAATATTTTGAGGTAAAAAAAGGGTAAATCTTCTCAGAGAGGGGGTTCGGGGAGACTTGTATGTATGTATGTAGATACACGGTTTACAGCTTTATCTTGTACATTTATTTTCTACTTCCAGAGTGGAATACAGATCGCTTCCGTATAAAATTATCATACCATTCATTATTCTCTCAGCAATATCTTTGGTATTTCTTAAGTTTTTAATTTCTTTCCTCCAAATTTCTGTTCCTTCCTGATTTCTGTCTATGGATTGGGTCGAACTACTGGAAGAAATGGGTTATTTCTCTTTTTAATTATTTTCCCCCATTATTTTTAATATATATAAGTATGTTATCAACTAAGAGTGTCTTAATTCTAAACCTAGCTCTTACTTTGGTCTGAGTTCTTTAAACTGTTCATCAGTGCGGTGCCCTTAATTAATTTGTTTATCAACGATATAAATTGACCTATATCATTTTGTCTTGGCAGATTGAAATTAAGACAAGAGAGATAGGTATTTAGCTAGAACAAGAGTCCTAAATTCTAGGGATTTGGAAGGAGAAAAAATGTTTCAGCCAAGCATGTTCGACAGTCACCACATCCTAGATCACATGACGACGAGCAGTACCCACAAAACCTCGGATAGTACTGGTCGACTGCTGGAGGATGACTTCGAGACCAAATCCGGAACCGAAACGACTATGGACATTCCTTCTGGTGACGAGCAAGATCCCAACACCACCGGCCCGCGCCCCAAAAGAAAACGTTACCATCGCCACACCCAGCTCCAAATCCAGGAGATGGAAGCGTATGTCTTTGTGTTTTCTTGTTTATCTTGTTTTTAGGGTTTTTTCTGATCATGAGCTTCATTGTGAATATAATATATATCTCGATCGAATATATATCTTTTCAGATTCTTCAAGGAGTGTCCTCACCCAGATGACAAGCAAAGGAAGGAGCTGAGTCGTGAACTAGGGTTAGAGCCTTTGCAAGTCAAATTCTGGTTCCAAAACAAGCGCACCCAAATGAAGGTAACGCATATATTCTATCACCACACACACAGTCATACACACACACACACACACACACACACATATATATATGCATGTATATTGTATGTATATGTAGAAAAATCAATTGGATATATATGCACTTTATGCGTTTCCATAAAGTCATTTCGTTCCAAATTTTCCACTTATGAGGAAATTGTTCCTTTATTCTCTGAGAGTTTTGACATTATACTAGGCATTAAGCACTTTAATTATATTCAACCTCTATGCACATTATGCTCTCGAATAACTTGGCCCTATTTAACTTAGTTTTTTAATTGGTTTAATTACTCTGTGTATCAATTTGACATTAAGTATATATTACTCTTAGGCACAACATGAACGCCATGAGAATTCAATTTTGAAATCTGAGAACGACAAGCTTCGTGCTGAGAACAATAGGTACAAGGAAGCCCTTGGCAATGCCACATGCCCCAACTGTGGAGGACCAGCTTCAATTGGTGAGATGTCATTTGATGAGCAACATTTGAGGATTGAAAATGCTCGTTTACGTGAAGAGGTGACCATTATTATAAAACATGCATACAGCACCTTTTTCTCGTCATTATAATTTTTGTAGCCTATTGAGTTTTGTTCAATTGGTTTCACAGATTGATAGGATATCTTCGATTGCTGCTAAATATGTTGGGAAACCCTTGACAAGCTCATTTTCCTCTCACGTGCCTTCGCGCTCCCTTGATCTTGGGGTTGGGAATTTTGGTACTCAGCCAGGCTTCGTAGGAGAAATGTATGGATCATCTAGTGATTTTCTCAGGACAGTTTCAGTGCCCACTGAGGCAGATAAGCCGATGATCGTTGAGCTTGCTGTTGCAGCCATGGAAGAACTAATTAGAATGGCTCAGGATGGAGACCCCTTATGGGTTCCTGGTGACCACAACTCAATTCAAAAAGAAATTTTAAATGAAGACGAGTACTTGAGGACATTTCCGAGGGGGATTGGCCCTAAAATATTGGGCTTAAAGTCTGAGGCTTCAAGAGAATCGGAATTGGTCATCATGAATCATGTTAACCTTGTTGAGATTCTCATGGATGTGGTAATTAACACACATATTTGAACATCAAGTAATTGAACTTGGATTTAGTAGGACTTTATATCTCTTTGAATTTAACACAATCATGATGTGTTTTCAGAATCAATGGTCTACCATCTTTTGTGGTGTTGTCTCAAGAGCAATGACCCTTGATATCCTATCAACTGGAGTAGCTGGAAACTACAATGGAGCCTTGCAAGTGGTATGTACACAACACACAATTAATTTGAATTTAGAATGGATTAAAGCATTTACTGAAATTAATCCGTACGATATAATTTTTATGTAGATGACTGCTGAGTTTCAAGTACCCTCACCACTCGTTCCAACCCGTGAGAATTACTTTGTAAGGTACTGTAAGCAGCAAGTTGATGGAACTTGGGCAGTGGTTGATGTTTCCTTGGACAACCTACGCCCAAGTCCAATTTCAAGAAGTCGAAGAAGGCCATCCGGTTGCTTAATCCAAGAATTGCCAAATGGCTACTCTAAGGTCTATAAAGTTTCTCACTAGAGCTCTTCTAAGCTCATTATAGTTCATTTTTTTTTCTTCACAAAAAGTTAAACATTGTTCTCTCAACTAATTCGCATATTATTGATTTTTATGTATGATTGTTTAGGTTACATGGGTGGAACATGTTGAAGTGGATGATAGAGCTGTTCACAACATATACAGACCCCTAGTCAATTCTGGTCTTGCTTTTGGAGCTAAGCGTTGGGTGGCTACACTTGATAGACAGTGCGAACGTCTTGCGAGTTCCATGGCCAGTAACATCCCTGCTGGAGATCTTTGTGGTACACACTAATACACTAATCTTAATTTACTTGCTTTGGTAATTAGTTTTCTCTTAATATCAAAGTAATGGGCTCAAATTGTTATCTTATATTACAGTGATAACTAGTACTGAAGGGAGGAAAAGTATGTTGAAGCTGGCACAAAGAATGGTGATGAGCTTCTGTACCGGTGTTGGTGCTTCTACTGCACATGCATGGACTACATTATCAGCAACGGGTTCAGATGATGTGAGGGTCATGACCCGAAAAAGTATGGACGATCCTGGCAGGCCTCCTGGGATAGTTTTAAGTGCTGCAACTTCCTTCTGGATTCCTGTCCCTCCCAAGAGAGTTTTTGATTTCCTGCGTGATGAAAACTCTCGTAGTGAGGTACATATTGCATGTTAATAGATATACATATATATCTCTGATATACGAAGGCATAGCTAAATAAAGCATACAGATATACATATGATATATTAGGGCACTGCTAAGTATATCATGTAAGTAGACATATACACATTTAATTTGTGGCATATAATTTTCAGTGGGATATACTTTCAAATGGTGGGCTAGTTCAAGAGATGGCGCACATAGCTAATGGTCGCGATCCAGGCAACTGTGTCTCCCTACTTCGCGTAAATGTAAGTCTCGATCGATGTTATATATGCATTGAAAATATGTGTATTCTAGAAAATATACTCTCGTCATGCTTTGTATTGTCAGATTGTGGAAAACTGTCTAGGTCAGTTCTTGCCTGAATGTACTCCTAAATCATAGTGAATATTCTCTTGACTAGTCTTTAAACACTAGACAAGCTAATTAATGGGGTGATTTGCAGAGTGCAAACTCAAGCCAAAGCAATATGCTGATACTTCAGGAGAGCTGCACTGATTCAACCGGGTCATACGTGATTTATGCACCAGTTGATATCGTAGCCATGAATGTTGTGTTAAGTGGTGGAGACCCAGATTATGTTGCACTTCTGCCCTCAGGTTTTGCCATCCTTCCAGATGGAGCTGCTGGGTCCGCAGGAGGAGGAATTCTTGATGTTGGCTCTGGTGGGTCTCTACTCACCGTAGCATTTCAGATCTTGGTTGATTCAGTTCCTACTGCTAAACTCTCTCTGGGATCTGTGGCCACTGTTAACAATCTAATTAAGTGCACGGTTGAGCGTATTAGAGCCGCAGTTACATGTGACCAAAATCCATGACAAATAAAAAGCCTAAATACATGGTGAGCAAGAATGGTGGGTTTACTTCGAAATTGAGTTGGGTTACAAAAGGGAAAAAGTCAAGAACGCACCTTATAATATCCTTGTCTTGTGGTGTTTTGGTCAGATTTTGGAAACCCTAATCACCACCCCACAAGGGTAGTGGGTTCGGGTATTGACTTTCCCTAAACTAAGGGAAAAGTAAGCTCAAGACTTTGTTAATTGTTAGTTATTGTTCACCTTAAATTTACTGTTTTGGTCTTGGATTAGGACTAGGGTTATTAGGGTTAGGGTTCGCCGCAGGGTTGTAATTTTATGACTGTCTTAATTAGCTTCTTTTCTCTACTCATGTTTATGTTTAAAAGAGGTTAGTTGGACTTTTGAAATCACATTAACAATGGTTCCAGTTTCAAATAATTGTTTGTAGCTTTCATAGTAATTTTATTTGGTAATTAATTAATCATATTTTTAGGAAAGAGGAGTAGATCATCTTACATGTACTCCAATACTTGAAGCCTGACGAGTTGACAAATAGATCTGAATCGTGACAAACTAATATCTTAATTAATATAAATAAAAAAAACCAATGCTGTACAAACCTATGACTTTAAAAATAGAGGAACGTGAATTTGATATCGAACTATATGTTGAAATTTTTCTCTGAAAATTTTACCCCTGAAAAATTAAACTCATTGGAGTAAAAAGTAGTGGTAGAACATTCTTGGTTGTATGTTGGATTATTAAAAAACAAAAAAAAAGGATCTTGGTTGTAAAAATATATATATTATCAATTGACCCAAATTCAACGTTCAGCTTCTGGTCCATCCGAGCTAATTAAGGACTGTTTTGATTGTTGATCTTCCTCCAAAGTTAGTTTAGAATACATAGCAATATTCTAAGTGCACCAGAACTTGGAGGATACAATGGTTAGTATTGCAAATCTCTATTCCATCGTCCCAAGATATACACACTGTAGCACCTCGGCTTTTACGGAATATCAAAAACCCAAATTTATGGTTTTAACCAAACGGTTGTTGAGGTATCATTCAATCTGTAGCAGAAAATTTCAAGGGCCCCCATGAAATATAGAGGTACGTGGTGTTAATTGCCATCTTGTGGTTGTGGTACTAGTAGTTCTAGAGGAATCATTTGTATTTATATTCCAATGCCCCATTCGACCTGTGAGGGAATAAAGTCATCCCCAGACTTGCAATTACCTACTGATGAATTAATAAGAAAATTCATTTGCTGCAAGCTTCATATTTAGTTTATGTGACTCATATATATACATGTGTATGTATATATGTATGTAAGCATACAAGGAATTACTTTAAATTTCAAAGAGTTTTAAGGACTTCCCAGTTCCAAATATGTTCGAAGTTCTTCAAATCACAAATGTATTTGAACAAAATGATGCAATCTTAGATTATATATGATGACCAAACAAGTTAATTATCTCCAAACAAACTACTCTAATCCATATCGCAACCAAGGACGGAGCTAGCAAATTTCGTAAAGGTGAGCTATAACTACAGCCTTTTTCAAAGAGTGAATTTCATTAAAATTAACACTAAAATTTTACAATTCTAAATTTTTGCACTCGACTGGAGTCCAGTCCACCCTAATTTAAGGGTGGCTACACCCTTGTTTGCAACAACACTTGTAACTCTAGCTAATTATACGTCATTTTCAAGTGTGATTTCTATCAAATATATGCATGGCAACGCGCGTAAGGACGGACTTATCAATTGCAACATATTACTGTGGTGCCATTTTCATTTCTTCGATTTCTTTTTTATGTTGGATTTTTGGTGTCGTCATGTTTTCGAGTGGTTAGGGACAACAGATGCCTATCGATGCAAGCAGCCTCTTATAATACCGCATGACAGTAGGCTGGCAACTGCACAGACTACAAATATATGGCATTGACTCTGTGCACCCAACAATATTAAATATTACTGACTCAAAAATACAAAAAGGAAAGCAGTGTCAAATTTTATTTTATTTCTTTCAAAAGCAGTGTCAATTTTTCATGGTAGAGGTAAGCTATACCTGTTCTACGAATTTATATAAGATCAAACGTTATTTAATATTGTTTGTACTTTCATATGTATAGTAACAAACATCTCGGCTCGCCACCAGTGTTAATTAAAAACAAAGGAAAACTAATGAAAAAGACTTGAAAACTTTGAGTTTTAATGATAAGGACAAAATAAAAGGTAAAATGAATAGTACCAGAATTGACTTTTAATGTAAAAATGTGGTTTTTCGTTAAAGTGAACAGTACCAGGTGCTTTTCGTTAAAGTTCCCTAAAAACAATGGTTGTGAAGTGCAGTATGTATTTATTCATCCAATGATATTATTTAGGAAATTTTAACGAAAAACTTTTGGTACTGTTCATTTTAATGAAAAATCGTATTTTTACACTAAAAAGTCAATCCTGATACTATTCACTTTACCCTTTATTTTGTTTTTTTTAGTTAAAACTCAAAATTTTCAGGTCATTTTCATTAGTTTTTCCTATCATTTACTCTCATAAATTTACGTGTCACAAAAAAAATATACATCGTTTTAAAGGAGGCCAAAGAAAAGCAAAACAATATATATAACTTATATGTGTACCTTATATTTTGACCATCTATGTATCTTCTCGTCCTCCTCCTCCTCACTCTATTTTCTGTTGCCTTCTTTCTTGTTATATATGTGTGTGTGTATATATTATAATTAAGGAAGGCATAGAAATATATGGTGTGGTTAGAGAGAAGTGTGCACGGTTGTGCATTTATTGAGTTCATGGGATGAGTGGTACTGGTTAGGTTTTGCTTTGGTGCTTTTACTGATGTGAGAGTATGAGTGAGGTACAGCGAGTGGTGGTTCTAGTTAGTTCTTTAACCAATTATGTGGTTATTGGTTGAGGAGTTCTTAAACCACTAAATATGATGGAGGTGTTCGAAGGTAAGGATTTGCATTTGACTGTAAGACTAAATATGTTGTTCGCAAGAAGAAAGCTTTCTACCGAAGTGGCAGAATGTTATTATGTTTATACATTATGGTGCAAGTTCGATCTCTATTGATCTTCTTAACAACTAATATATTTTTTTTAATTTTAAATTGTAATTATGGTATTTAGTGGGATACATTTTTTATATAAGATTTATTTCCTACTATATTTAGAAGGGACCTATTTAGAATTAGTGGTTATTGTTTTTCTTTTGTCATAGATTTGTACTAGGTGTGTGTTTCTAAAGGATCGGATCGTAAAACGTTTTAATTTCCGTTCTAAAATTTTGAAATTGGATCGGATCACAATTTTCAAATTCAAAATTTTTGGCATATTTAGAAATTTCAGAATCAAATTAATCCCGGAAATTTCGGACATAAATCGAAAATTCATATATTTTTTAAGGTTTTGAATATTTTTTAACCTTTACGCACATGTAATTTATTATTATTTTTCTTAGTATTTGGTATATGGTTATGTGTAAATTCAATTAATTGTGTGGTATACTAGTATGTGTATCCTTTTTAATATATAAATGTGAGTTTAATATCAAAACAATGAACAAAATGTTCGGAACAGTTCGGAAAAATTCAGAAGATTATTTACTAAGAATAAGTTCGGAACATATTCGAAAAATTTGGATAAGAAATTCAGAATTCTCTAAATCTCTAAATACATTCAATTTCCATTCCAATTTGTCGGATTCGAAAATTTTATAGTTAAAATCGGAAACATGTATCTTTCTACACCCCTACTTTGTAATTTGTACACTATATATTTACCTCTTACGAAGAGAAGAATTACATCAAAAGATACCTACATAAACTTAATTTTTGTAAAATTCAATATCATATTTGATTGAATGTATTTATTTATTTTTTATTATAAATGATATTACTACTCTAATTTAGACCCAGAAGAGGTGAGATGGTTTAAACTCGAATGCAATGGGTTGAAGAAAAATGTCCTATTCACTAGGACAATCCACATATGAAATATATCTTTTAACATAACTAGATATTGAACATTGTCATGCATGGACTGAAATAACCTCAATAAACAATTTAACCCTATGATGCAATGTAGATCTATGGAATCACTCTATCTAAACTATTTTGATGTTTTTTTTTTTTTTTGAAAAACTAAATTATCTACAGTAAGAGGAAATGGATGAGCTTAGTGTCACTATTTTTGATGTTATATGATTAGAAACAAGTTATAGATTTAATCGCAAAAAATATTATCTCCCCTTTACCCTCTTATTCTTTGGTACAAAAAATATTCTTAAAATAGACCCTTTTTGCGTGCAAATGACTAAAAGAAAGAGCTGCACGATGGTTACTCTAATCAATTTCATAACACAAGGGTAATCAACCAAGTAACATATGATGTACCATCCTGTATTCCGGTCACACTGAAAAATCTCCCCACGTTAACTAAATTCTGATATACATTGATTTTCTCTACATTCCATAGCGCTATGGAAAAAATCAAAACAAAATAATAAATTGATATGAGCAGAACTATATTAAAATTTCTTGGGAATCCAGAGTACAAACTAATTTGGTAAGTTCAGTAACTTCATCACAATTGCTATCCGGAAAAGTCATCAGGATCCAGTGTACATTGTAATTTGTAACGACTCTAAAAACCAACTCAAAAGGAAAAAGGAGAACGAATTTGACACAGGGCATCAGCATCTTCAAACTTGGATTACACATTAGCTTCCATTAACTTGATTTTCTGAGAAGAGCAAGCTATGAAGCATTGAGGATGTCTTTTGCTTACAGGAACTACCATTGAGCACTCCCCTGCAGAATGTACAAGCAAACATACACAAAATATGGATTGCAGAAGTCCCTCAATTAACAGAATTTGATCCAACGGTTCTCCCTACTCTCTCGAAACATGCTACAACGAAAAACCAAACCACCCCATCCCACTTTTATCAAATTTAACAGATGGTCTAAACTCAAGCCTGAAAGGATGATAGATTTTGGTTTTATGACCCCCTTCTGGTATGTTTGGACAGCAAATGTAAAAGTGCCAGTAAACAATATGGCAAGAGAAGCTGTAACCTTTTGCTGCAAGATAATGTGCATGAGTACAAATTCCACCATACATATACAAGCTGGCTTGAAAAAGCCAATGTGATGCATACTCCAACAATGAAAAAAAAAAAGTTGAGAGAATACCATAAAAAAGAAGAAACTCATAATGTTACAGTGAACTCGGAAGTCGATCTAACTATGTTAACTCCGCAATCGTTTTCTTTGACTACCCTCTTCAATAATTCCCTGCGAGTCAGAAGAAAAGAGTTCAAAATAAGCACATAAATTTTCAGCACAGCTTGCAGAAACCGAGTATGTCTCTGGTGCATGCATATGACATACTATTACATATCCAGCTTTTCCATTCTTATCAGAAATATTACTAGTAAAGCATAACACATTCAATCCTAGTAATCACTAACATCCTATAATAGCATGAAAATAATTGGGAGTCACATGCACACCATAATATTCAGAAAAACCATTGTCAGATAAGATTTTCAGGGAAGCAGATACAAGCAATGAAAATTACAATGTAATAGGGAGACATACCCCTTGATCTTGTCCAAAACCTTCAAGGGAGACCACACTTGACTCGGATCTGCATTTAGCATGCACAATAGGACCTAACTGTGACCTATCCATGCCTCCTGTTGCTCCGTCAGGTGCATTCAAGTACACAGCATCTTTATACATCCATTCCTCTGTCTCGTCACTATAAAATTCATCAAAAGTCTCTCCACATAATGCACACGAATTCTGATCCTCATCGGCAGGAACAGCCATTTCTTCATCACTCTTCTTTTCCACTATGGTCTCAGCAGGCAAAAATCCAGGGACTGCCTCGGTACCCAATGCCTCTGCACCAGTGAGCCACATGCTTGTATTTACAAACCATTTGCGAGAGGGCTTCTGCTTGCGGTTTTTAGACATACGATTCTTTGTCACATGCCAATCCATATGACTACTGTGCTCTTCTTGGCACTTGAACCTAAGGCCACAGGTTGTGCATTGTCTAGGGAGATCACCATATAGGGCACTTATTACAGATTCATGACGCACCTTGAGAAGGTCAGCATTAAACTCGACTCCTACAGAATCCTAAACATTTAATAACTTGGTTCAGAATCCCCAGCATATATCAACTATTCCAAAAGAAAAATATAGCAGGATGTCATGTAAATACCTGGACAGGGCTTTGATTTGTCAATGAGATCAAACCTTGAGCCATGAGAGAACTAATCAAACCAGAATATGCATTCCCGGGCTGGTTGCTAGAGACAACTGAACCAGGGTTTTGGACAGAAAGTATGCCTTGCGAGGGAGGAGGGGGGCCTGGTGGTAGAGGTGGCAAGGGGAACTGCGAAGTGCCATTTGGGTTATAGGGGGTCGGTATGCCCAAATGTTGACAAGGTACGGGACCTCGCAAAGTGTATCCGTGATTTAAGGGTGGTACCACTAAATAAGGTGGCACCTGAGTTTCTGCAGGTGGAAAAATATTCTCCCGTGCCTCCTGACGTGGACGATACTGTGGTTGTAAGGGACGATATTGTGGCATCTGAGTTGACTTTGTTGACCTCGACTCCTTGTTTTCATAGCCATCTAACTGCTGCTCCGGCATGTATAAAGGATTATATGGGCTTTGATTTTTTACAGTATTGCTATAATTTATTGAACCATACAGATTCCTCTGGTTTTGCATTGCAAAAACTGAGTGCACAGGGGGAGGGTGAGAATTATGCACGTTTACTGGAGGCCTTAAACCCATTGACACTGGCATCCCAGATCTCGAGTCAGCAGTAACGGAGTCAACACTAGAGGAACCCATTCTTGATGCAATGGGCCCATGAAGTTGTGTATCAATATCTCGAGGCTTGTCACTAAAGGCGGACATTTTCTCACCACCTGAATATATACCGCCTGTCACAAAGGGTGTCTGAATATTCCCTCCTCTTCCTTTGGCATTAAGGGGATTCTGCAAAGGCTGCGAGAGATGCAAAGGCATATTCCAGGCGTCTTGAGGGTAGCGAGAACTCAGATTATGATTTGTCTCAGACTGAAATCGAGACACAGCACCCGATGATCCACGACCGAACTGTAAGAACGATATTAAATGTTCAGAGATGAGCTCAAATAAATTGGAATCATTTTTCACCTGACCCCTTAAAGAGAATTTGATAGCAGAAATCAATAAAAGGGAACATACATGATAGAAATGACATCAGTTTGGAATACTATACACAAGAAAAGGCAAGTGGTCATAGACTGATAGCCTGACCGAAACAGAGACTGATTGAATGATCTTCTGGTGCTATAGTTTTATGTTCAGTCAAGCAAAGGATTGGGATTTCAAAGATGGAATTTCAGTGTCAGAAAGTTCCAATGAATATTGTTGTGGTTTAAACTTTAATGCAGTCACAGGTGCAGAAAAAGAATATATGAATGGCAGGTGACCAGGACCTCAACTAAGATACCACTAGACCTAGAAACTGACTAGTCCAAACTACTGCTGACAGACAGTGGGCCCAAAATGCAAGAAACGAGTTAAAAAATAGTTTGGAACAAGTTTTGCACGGCCTAACATAACCCACCCCACAAACCCCAAAAAAAGACTTAAAAAATCCCTAATATAAGAAATAAATAATACGGCAGAATAAAAATAGCAGGATATAGGTAGAAATAACATGTAAATATCAGGGAAGCAATTATGAAAAGTTTGCAATCCAACTAATTAAGTGAAGGCAAACATAAAAATCATTTATTTTTTCATGTTAACTAAACCAAAATGCTTAACAAACTAGTAGAGGGAACATACACCAAGTGGGGGAACTGGATCTTCAGCTATAATAGAGGACCGTTTGGCTGATGGTGGATGTGCCTGACTAGACCAAGTACTCCTAACATCTGGCTCCAAGGAGCTTGCATTTTGTGTTCCACGGCTTGCCCTGTAGCTTCTAGAAGGCGATACAGTTGAGGCCAAGAAATCGTTACCCCTACCATGGTCTGCTAAATTTGGGGCCATATCTTCCCAATCAAACTCTTCCTCTTCAGTATTCTGCCATGACATTGGAGTTGCCTTACGATCTATACCGTTCAGGCCCAGCCGCCCAACTAGCAGAGGCTTATTGTTTAAACTTCTATCCGCACTGTCTTTCCCATACGCGTCAATTAAAGCTCTTGGGTTCTGATGCTCAACTCCATTATATGCAGCAGAAGTCTCAAACCGCTTCTGACTGCCATCAAGATAGTGATTTCTTCGCCATTCATTCGACTCCTCATCTTTACCCATTGCTCCACCAAGTCTATAATCAAACACAGAATGAGATGGAGAAGCCCTCTCAACAAACCTTTTTGGAGACTGTTCTGCTGCATATTCATCAACTGCTGATGGCAAAGACCTATCAAGCCCAATATTTGAAGGCGAAGATGATCTTGCAAGCCTAGCAGTTGAAGATGGGTGCAACTGATTGGACCCCATGGCAAAAGGTGAATGACTCACACTTCCTGTTGAGTTTAATCTTTGGGGTCCAACCTGCAAGGATACAACCTTTGCATTATTAGAATCACACTTGTTATGCATAATGGCAGGATTCTAAGAATATACGTTTGACCTTTAAGTTAACAGAATTACAGGTTTGAATGCCACAGTTCCATAGAGTGTGAAACAGAAACAGTATAGGCAAGCATCGTATTCAATAAAATGATCAACTTGAATTTCCTTTATGCTATATGCTTGAATTTTCCAAGTTTGGCGAAGTCTCAAAATTTGTTTAATAATATGACGCTAAAAATAAAATTCTAAGCTAGGCCTTTATTTAGGGATCAAATCCAAATTCTACACGGACTTGGAAAATCGTAATTAACAATCCAAGTTCTACTAGGAATTTGATGTCCTACTCGATAAAACCTAAAGGGAAATCACAAACCAACTGGGAAAAGAGAACCCAAAATCCTTATGTTAAAAGAAACCCAAAATCATTATAATAAAAGAAAAAAGTGAACTCTTCTAAAAACATTCTTCATAAATTATCTTTTCTACTGATGATCTACAACTAAAAAATGTTAGCCAATGGAAACATAGATAAAATTTTCACTACTAGAGTAAATGCAGGTTGAAGTGTCTTTTCAGCAGATTAGAAGAGAGAGATTACACGGACAGCTTACACCATCCACAGTTGAGCTGTCCAACTGACGTAAATATTTTGGATTGACATGGATGCCATGAGTTGGTCGAGGAGATTCAGAAGTCCTCAAAGGTGCTAATCCTGATGATTGATGGTTTACTTGCGGAGAAAATTGCAGTTGCTCTTCAATCCTGCAAAGGACTGAAGGTGGAAACACTGCTGACCAAGTGCCAAAGAGGTGCCGCATGGCAGGATGCTGATTAGGGTGTACTTGCCTGTATGCCTCGCAAAAGACCTAATGCATAAATAAAATCATGTGAACATAGAGTTGTGTGATTACCAAAGAACACTATATATGCATATACTTGAAATTAGGGATAACAAAAGTACAGCTGCAGTCAAGTTATATAACCTCAGGAAGACGGGAAGAGAAAAACTTTGCATATTCTCGGCCAATATTCTTGACAATACTGTCTAAAAGATAAAGTGAAGGCAGTTTATGCTCGACCGGGACCTGCAATAGACAAGTATCACACAATTAGGCAATCTTCAACTTGACTAATGTGTGAAGCACCACAACTTCTTGTGCGGCAGGCCTGACACAGTTATTAAAATTCAACTGCAGATTAATGTTCTATTAGAGTAACAACAATCGACTCAGAACTGCATCTTAAACATATTATCAAAAATTTGGTGCTGATCCTTGTTTTTATCGCAATTCCTGTAGCCTTAAGGTTGTTGATTCAAGAATGGCTAATATTTCCCTGGGAAGTTTTGCTTGTTTGTTCATGAAAACAAAGATTCTGTATGATCAAGCTTAATGAAATCTTCTTTTGCAGGTCATTCTGTTCATAATACTCCATCGAAAACGAAGAAAAAGACGCGAAAGTAAAGATTACAACTTTTGAAGTTGTTCTTCCCAATTGAGTAACATCAAGAATCTAAAATTTAAATTTCTAAGAAACCAAACAGAGAAAAAGATGAACTTGGGCAGCGTGGTAGCAATTAGAACTTTTGGAGTAAAGATTGGTATTTTTACAATTCCTAGAACTCAAACAATTACACAAGTCCAATCTGGGTTGCACAGAAACAGAAAACACCCAAAAGAAAAATCCCCAATTGGCATACACCAATTCAGCAAAGCTCCGTCGAATAATCAAAAGAGGTAGAAGCAACCCGCAGATACCGAAACAGACCTCGAGAATCCGGGCGCAGATGGCGTCGGCAATGCCCTTTCCATGGTCTCTCTGCTCGCCGGCGATGATGGTGAGATCGGTAATGATGGGCTTCGAATTAAAGATAAGTTCCGACAACACCATCTCGTAAAGGTGGACGATTTCCTCAGTGCTGGGCGGCGACACCTCGTCGTCGGGCGAAACCCTCAGGTCCTCCTCCCGCTGCTTGAGCAGAGCCCTGAATCGGTCGACTATCGGAGTCGGAGGTTGGGGCTTCTGAGCTAACTCAGTACCGGGCATGGCCTTTCCGTCGGCGGAGGCGTGCGGAGAAAAAGCGATTCTAGGATTCTCTCGGGAAAGTGTGACCCTTTCCGAGTCCATGGAAGTTTGGGGAAGAACAGTGGGGAGTGTCGATGTGGGTTATTGGAGAAATTGGGGCTGTTGGGGAAATTAGGGTTATTGAAGAGCGGCTGTGGGTGTCGGCCCACGGCGGAAGGGGGAGGAGGATTGCATAAGAATTAGGGTTTGGCGTTCCCACCACCACCATAGAAATAGAAGAAAACGGCGTGGTTTTGGCTTTTTGATTCTGGGAAGTGGCTTTCCTCGTGACCCGAGAGGTCGCGGGTGTCCGCCTCTTTCCCTCCCTTCACAATTTCCCTTTTCGGCTCTCTTCCAAGGAACGACAGGTCGTTTATCTTGTTTTATTTGACAAAATCAAAATTTCACAATATTTTCCCTTATCCGGGTTTGATTGTTGTTACTTGAATATTTAATTTACCAATGGTTACAATTTAAAGATAATAAATTTTTTATGTAAAAATTCTGAATTATTCTCATTTACAGAGTAATAAAGCAGATGAGTATTTGATAAACTGCATTTGTAAAAATAATGCGAGTATGAAAAGCAATGTAAAACCGTTTATAAATTTTAACTTAAAAGTGGTATAATTGTATACAAGGACAAAAATGAACGCGGTAGTGGGAGTTGTGGTGACGACAGCTAAGGCGACCAGGGTTGGTGGTTGGCGGGTGGCGATGGTAGTGATGGTAGCAAATATGGTAGTGATGGTAACGTCAATGGTGGAGTTATGTTGGTGGTGCCAATAGTGAAATGTGGTGGTTAGAATGCAGAGATAACAATGATGGTAGAGACGGCAGTAGGATAAAGAAATAAAAAGAGAGCAAAATGAGATGTTCACCAACTTAAGCAGATGTCCATTGGTAATATTTTTACCCTGCTAAAAAACAGCTTAAGCCAGTAACCCCTGCTAAGTTACACGAGAGAAAGTCATTGACGGACTAGTGTCTCCCAGATCAATGGTGCAAACAAAATGAAGCTATAAGGATGAAAGTGCTAAAAAAGGGTTATAAACCATGTAAACAATTGATAATGTGAGAAGTAACACAATTACTTATAAAACATGTAAGGTCTCTTCTTTCCCGTAGAATTATTATATACTCTCAACAAGTTTTAATTTTTCAAGTACAAAACTTTATCGCATTATAATGTTTTGAAGATGTGGTCAGCATAGTTTGCATCCAAAGTGGTTGGATTTTAGGCGTTTCTTTGCTCTGAAGGTTAAAATTGGTTTGGAATTACTTAATTGGAAGCAAAGATTAAAATTGCCAAACACTAAGGTTTTGCTGTACTGTACAGTCTATATTGTCTGTAATTAACAAAAGGAACAAGAAGTAGATAGGACTATGGCTAAATTCCCAAATGAGAGGGGACGAGTATTAATGTATTACTTGTAATTGTAATGCACTGTGAGAATTGGATTAGAAGGGCTAAAAGCGTTTTCGCCTCCAACTAGTGCTTTTGAATGATAGAAGCGTTTTTTAGAAAAACAATTGCCAGATGCTTCTTTTGGAAGCACAATTTTTAATAAAAAAAATATCAACGTGTTTGTAATCAAAAGCGCTTCTAGTGGAAGCACTTATGAGCAGTCGTGCTCTCTAGAGAATCAATCCCAAATGAGCCTTCCTGTTTTGAGAGTAAGTTTTGGATGGCTTAGTTTCTGAAACAAGCCTCACTGTTTATTTTATAAGGTTTCTACCATTTCCTAAGCAGGTTTCAAGTTACTGTTACCTGAAAGTTCAGCTTTTTTTTGTTACGGTAGGGAAACCATTGCGTTGGTAATGGATGAGTTAACAAGACATATTCAAGATGATATTCCTTGGTGTATGCTTTTCGCAGACGATATAGTGTTGATAGATGAAACTCAGGAAGGGGTAAATGCAAAGCTTAACCTTTGGAGAGAAGTGTTGGAATCTAAAGGTCTTCGCCTAAGCCGATCAAAGACAGAATATATGGAGTGCAAGTTCAGTGCAAATGGAGGCCAAAACGAGTTAGGGGTGAGGATCGGAGATCAAGAAATACCAAAGAGCGACCGTTTTTGTTACCTAGGATCTATCTTGCAAAAGAACGGAGAATTAGATGGAGATCTCAACCATAGAATACAAGCTGGATGGATGAAGTGGAAGAGTGCATCCGGCGTGTTGTGTGACCGCCGTATGCCACTGAAGCTCAAGGGAAAATTTTATAGGACGGCAATAAGGCCGGCGATGCTGTATGGCACAGAATGTTGGGCGGTGAAACATCAACACGTACACAAAATGAGTGTAGCGGAGATGAGGATGCTTCGTTGGATGTGTGGGCACACGAGAAAGGATAAGATTAGGAATGAGGATATCCGGGGTAAAGTAGGAGTAGCCGAAATTGAAGGAAAGATGAGAGAAAATCGGTTACGGTGGTTTGGACATGTGCAAAGAAGGCCTACTGACGCTCCGATTAGAAAATGCGACTATGGGACAGAGGTTCAGGGCCGAAGGGGTAGAGGAAGACCTAGGAAAACTTTGGAAGAGACTCTAAGAAAAGACTTAGAGTACTTGGATCTAACGAAGGACATGACACAGGATCGAGCACAATGGCGTTCTAAGATTCATATAGCCGATCCCACTCAGTGACTTGGATTTTCCAAGTCTCCAACCGAGAAGTTTTCCTCACTCGGGAAATTAAGGGAACACTACCCCAACCTACATGCTCCACTCAGAAAGCTTCAACATACAAGCTTCAACAAAAGAAAATTCAAAGACCTTAGCGAAGAAGGCTTTGGTGTATTTAACACAATACGTTGAAATGAAGGAAAGCTTATTTATTGATATCCCCGATAAGCTACAAATATGTACATATACATGAGTCAAAATAAACACACAAGAGGGAGCCTTCACAAAGGTTGCTTAGGAGAAGTCTCAGCAGTCGGTAGAGCCCCAGAAAGAGAAGGCACCGGAGGGGGATCATTTGGAGCCTCAGTACTGGACAGAACCCTAGAAGGAGGAGGCATCAGAGGTTGATCATTCGGAGCTTCATTACGCGGTACAGCCCCAGAAGACGAAGGCAATAAATGCCTTTGGAACAAACCCACAAATCTCTGATGATCAAGTAAAACTTGACCATCAGTTTCCTTCATTTGGTCAAGCTTCCTCTTCATGTTTGTAGCATAGTCATGTGAGAGCCGGTGCAACTGTTTATTCTCATGCTTGAGCCCTCTAATCTCCTGTTTGAGACTCATCACTTCAGCCGCCAATGATTCAACTTGGCGGGTTCGAGCAAATAGGCGTTGGGCCATATTAGACACAGAACCTGCACACTGAACACTGAGAGCCAGCGAATCCTTAACAGCTAACTCATCAGACCGTTTGGAAAGTAGTCTGTTATCTTTGGGAGTGAGAAGGTTCCTGGCCACCACCGCAGCGGTCATATCATTCTTCATCACGGAATCCCCAACGGTAAGAGGACCAGTAGGGGAGACGAAGGATGGGCGCCATATGTTGTCTGGAGAAGGCGGGGCTGCCTCTTCAATAAGGTTCAAGTCAAAACGACGGTCGGAGGGGCCAGACATTTTCAAAGGTGTTGAAGAGAGAAGAGGTCGGACAAATCAAGATCTTAGAAGTGCAAGAATGAAGCTTCTACTGGTGGATATTCAAGTGTGCTTTGGAACTTAATGCCAGCCCCTATAAAAATCTGCACTCGACGGAGCTTCAGAAATCGAAGAGGCGCCTGCTCAGAAATCAAAGAGGCGTTTGCTTTCTCAAAAGTTGGGCTGCTCAAAGACCACGAAGGCCGATCTCAGAAATCGAAGAGGCGCTCGCTTTCTCAAAAGCTGGGCTCCCCAGAGACCACGAGGGTCGATCTCAGAAATCGAAGAGGCACCTACTTTTCCAGCCTTGTCAGCACCTGTCACACGCACACTCAGCTTTGCGGAAATTATGGGCATTCTGTCGAAGACTTCTGGGGAAGTAGAAAACACATGAATCTTACTGTTCAATCACCCACTTCCCACACGCAACAATAGCTCATGGGTACCACAGATAATTTTGCCAAAGTTCTCTGCCAAAGTTGAGCACGTGAAGCTTGCAGCTCCCACTACATCGCTCTGACCAAGAAGGGTAAAAGAATAGCAAAGAAACAGCACTAACAAAGTTTAAACCCATAAATTTTGAAGGTCTAGCTACCATATTATTACCCACAAGGGTAAAGGAACAGTACCACTGCTGGATAATTGGGAAGTCCCTGTGTGTCAACCTCTGTGCTTCGTGGCAAGGTAGACTAGCAAACATGCCCAACCTTTACTCACATTCGGGAAAACACTCCCAATAAGATTGCTTGCTCCAAAATCGAAGAGGCACCGTCCTCCGAATCTCGAGAGCCAGACTCCCAACATGACTACTTTCTTAAAAATCGAAGAGAGGGTAAAGGAACAGTACCATTGCTGGATAATTGGAAAGTCCCTGTGTGTCAACCTCTGTGCTTCGTGGCAAGGTAGACTAGCAAACATGCCCAACCTTTACTCACATTCGAGAAAACACTCCCAACAAGATTGCTTGCTCCAAAATCGAAGAGGCACCGCCCTCCGAATCTCGAGAGCCAGACTCTCAACATGATTACTTTCTCAAAAATCGAAGAGACACTACTCCCCGAATCTTCGAGAGCCAAACCCCCAGCATGATTGCTTTCTCAAAAATCGATGAGGCATCGTTCTCCGAATCAATCGAAGAGGGGCTCGTTTTCTCAAAAGCTGGGCTGCTCAGAGACCACGAGGGCCGATCTCAGAAATCGAAGAGGCACCTACTTTTCTAGCCTTGTCAGCACCTGTCACACGCACACTCAGCTTTGCAGAAATTATGGGCATTCTGTCGAAGACTTTTGGTGAAGTAGAAAGCACATGAATCTTACTGTTCAATCACCCACTTCCCACACGCAACAATAGCTCATGGGTACCACAGATAACTTTGCCAAAGTTCTCTGCCAAAGTTGAGCACGTGAAGCTTGCAGCTCCCACTACATCGCTCTGACCAAGAAAGGTAAAAGAATAGCAAAGAAACAACACTAACAAAGTTTAGACACATAAATTTTGAAGGTCTAGCTACCATATTATTACCCACAAGGGTAAAGGAACAATACCACTGCTGGATAATTGGAAAGTCCCTGTGTGTCAACCTCTGTGCTTCGTGGCAAGGTAGACTAGCAAACATGCCCAACCTTTACTCACATTCGAGAAAACACTCCCAACAAGATTGCTTGCTCCAAAATCGAAGAGGCACCGTCCTCCGAATCTCGAGAGCCAGACTCCCAACATGACCACTTTCTCAAAAGCGAAGAGAGGGTAAAGGAACAGTACCATTGCTGGATAATTGGAAAGTCCCTGTGTGTCAACCTTTGTGCTTCGTGGCAAGGTAGACTAGCAAACATGCCCAACCTTTACTCACATTCGAGACAACACTCCCAACAGGATTGCTTGCTCCAAAATCGAAGAGGCACCGCCCTCCGAATCTCGAGAGCCAGACTCCCAACATGATTACTTCCTCAAAAATCGAAGAGACACTGCTCTCCGAATCTCGAGAGCCAGACCCCCAGCATGATTGCTTTCTCAAAAATCGAAGAGGCATCGTTCTCCGAATCTCGAGAGCCAGATACCACAGACCACTTTTTCAAAGTGCTCTGACAGAGTTAAAACATGTGAAACTGGCAGCTCCCACTACCGTGCTATGACCAAGCAGGGTAAAGGAATAGCATTACTACTTGTTAGGGAGACTCCTATATATGTCGACCTCCATCCCCAACGGACAGGCAGACCTGCAAAAATGCTCAACCCTTCATCATATCTGAGAGGGCACTCCCAACGAAGCCTTTCGAAATATTCAGCTTTCTTTCCCCCCGATAATACCTCTGCAAACAAGCTATACTAGAGCAAGAATATCTCATATCATCAGGGTTAAAAGCAAGAGTATCCCATATCATGCTTTTTCCCTGTCTTTTCCTTTGGCCTTGTTTTTACCTGCAAGACAAGGAGAAAGAGAGCAATCAGTCAGCACTTGGAATCAAGCTTCCAGCCAGGAACTGACTGCCTGGAACCCCTTACCTGATTACTTACCTGGCATTGCTCTCGAGTACTCATCTTCAACATCTTATGTTTCCAGGGAAGATTCCGCATCTGCTTGAGGAACAGATAGGGCAAGTGCGAAGGATACAAGGAAGCATGTGGAGACAAGCGTAACAACACACGCGCCGATACATCCATTACTCTGTCAAAAGCAAAAGTATCCCATATCAGCAGGGTGGAACGTACTCTAGATTTGATGGACTTGTTTTGACCCTCAAATTCTTCAGTCGGCCTTATACTCTGGAGGAAACCAGAAAACCCTCCAGCTCAGTTCAAGAATAAGCCTGTGGAAAGTTACTTCTTCAAAAGCAAAAGTATCTCATATCATCTCTTCTCATTTTTCTTCTCTTTATCCTTCATGCTGCTGCAAGATGGGGAGAAGGTGAACAATCAGTCGGAGCTCTGATTGCTTACCTTGTCTGTCACCTCTTTCAGCAGACCCCCTAGCTCGGCGACTTGGGGGACTCCTACTACATGGTTTGTATCGCGCTTGACCAAGCCTGAAACTACAAGTAAGCTTCAAGTGAAATTGATACATTACCTTGTGCATCTCCACCAGTTGAAGATACCACCCCTGGATGGAGGAAGAGTACTTCCAGAGAAGATGCCACATCTACCTATGAGACAGATAAGGCAAGTCAAGACGACACCACATTCCGATACTTAGAAGTTTCATGATTACGAGATCATTCTCCCACAATATTTCCTAATGTCATTTGTACTAAATCATTCACTTGTACTCACTAAAGGAGAGCTTGAACCTATGTACTTGTGTAAACCCTTCACAATTAATGAGAACTCTTCTATTCCGTGGACGTAGCCAATCTGGGTGAACCACGTACATCTTGTGTTTGCTTTCCTATCTCTATCCATTTATATACTTATCCACACTAATGACCGGAGCAATCTAGCGAAGATCACAAAAAGCGACCGTTTTCGCTACCTAGGATATATCTTGCAAGAGAACGGAGAATTAGATGGAGATCTCAACCATGGAATACGAGCTGGATGGATGAAGTGTAAGAGTGCATCCGGCGTGTTGTGTGACCGTCGTAGGCCACTGAAGCTCAAGGGAAAATTTTATAGGACGGCAATAAGGCCAGCAATGTTGTATGGCACAGAATGTTGGGCGGTGAAGCATCAACACGTACACAAAATGGGTGTAGCGGAGATGAGGATGCTTCGTGGGATGTGTGGGCACACGAGAAAGGATAAGATTGGGAATGAGGATATCCGAGGTAAAGTAGGAGTAGCCGAAATTGTAGGAAAGATGAGAGAAAATCGGCTCCGGTGATTTGGACATGTGCAAAGAAGGCCGACTGACGCTCCGGTTCGAAGATGTGACTACGGGACAGAGGTTCAGGGCCGAAGGGGTAGAGGAAGACCTAGGAAAACTTTGGAAGAGACTCTAAGAAAAGACTTAGAGTACTTGGATCTAACGGAGGACATGACACAAAACCGAGCGTAATGGCGTTCTAGGATTCATATAGCCGACCCCACTTAGTGGGAAAAGGCTTTGTTGTTGTTGTTGTTGTTGGTAGGGAAACCATCTGAGCTATGTATACAAATTCTCGAGTACTAAACTCCAAAAGGCAGAAGCTGGATGGAAGAGAAGAGATCAGCAAAGGTTAAGCAACTTGCCCGATAAGCTTATCGAAAAAATTATCACCATTCTTGAAATGAAAGATGCAACCAGAACAAGCATATTGTCTAAAAGATGGGAATACTTATGGACATCAATTCCCCGCCTTTACTTTTATCTCTAATAATGCTGGAAGATCTCCCCTGGTGAATGTAGTAGACAGAGCGCTTGTACTTCGTGGCCACACTGACATAGAAAAGTTTGATCTTGGGTTTCCAGTACTAGGTGATGCATGTCGTGTGCGAAGTTGTGGATCTCTGCCGCTGTAAGGCGCATTGTTAAAAAGCTTCATATCTTCCTGAATAATATTAACTTCAATGGACCATTTTCGTTGCCTCATTCCTTATTTACTTCTGCAACACTGATGGAGTTAATCTAAATATGGCCTGCCTTGTCAAGTTTCCTTCTACTGTTTGATTCTCAAGTCTGAAGATGTTGTCTCTTGATTCCGTGGTGTTTTCGGATGACTACTCAACACAGCAGCTGTTTCTAATTGTCCAGTCCTTGAGGAATTATCTCTGGAAGGGTGCCGGTTGGGAGAATCTCAAATTTGTGAGTATTTGTGCTCCCAAGCTATTTGGGTTGATAATATTTGAAGACGGCTCGGAACTTTCCAGTGCTTCGGATGGTTGCCAGATTACGGTAGTTGGAGTTGGCCTGGAATATTTTTATCTCAGGGGTGAATTCCTAAATGAATATATCTTTTGTAACTCGTCCGCACATGATTACGCTGAGATTGAATTTTCTTGTGATTCTGTAAAGAGATTTAGGCTTCTTGCTTACCGGTTGCATAAGGTCCTCAGGGCTGGTTTGGTATTGCTGTGCTTTAAAAAAAAATTACTTCTGCTGTGCTGTGAGAATAAGCGGCTATGAAATAAAGTTGTAGAGTGTTTGGTAAACTTTTTTGTAAAAATACTTTTGAAAAAAAAAAGCAGTATTATAGTGTTTGGTAAACTTTTATGTAAAATAGATGTGAAAAAAAAGCCGGTTTTTCAAAGTTGGGTTTTGCAGCTTCTTGTTTTTGGTTTTTTTTCACCCAAAACTATGAAAAAAAGCTGAAGCTGAATGTTTACCAAACACAAAAAAAACTCAGCTTTTTTTTATACCAGCTTTTTTCAGAATAACTTCAGTACCAAACCAGGCCTCAGAGGTCTCTCCAGTGTGAAGCACCTATCTCTCCTTTTGATGCCTTTAAGGTACAATTTCTTCTCTTTTATTGGTTAGTTTCCATTGTTAATATGGTATGCCGCGTACTTCTTTAAAAATTGCATCTTTTTTTGGCATTATGTGGCATGAATAACTTGTTTAGAATCGCTTAGTTTTGATTATTTTGCTTCACCGTGATCTTAGGTGGTTCTAAATAATGCAGCACAACTTCTTGCACAAGTACCGTTGTTCAATGACGTAACCACTTTGGTATTGGAAATAGCTCCAGTAGATATTGGTAGTCAAGTGCTATTAACCATGCTCCAATACGTCCCACGTCTTCAAACTCTGATATTCGATGAGATAACTTTGTAACCGTAATGTTTTCTCTTGTATCGTGGCCTCACGCAACTTTGTTAACATAGCCGAGTTTTGATACTTTTAGGGGATTAAACCGTCCTCGAATAATATAGAAGATGATGGGGTGTTGGAGCCACTGCCTCCATGCTTCTTGTCGCATCTTAAGACGTTTAAAGTGAATCAATTCTGGGGAAGCCCGAACGAGCTTGACGCTTTAAAGGTTTAGTTCAAGCATGCAACGGTCTTGGAGAAGATGGTTCTGGTTTGCTGCACAAATTTTAAAGGGGGTCGAGTGATGAAGACGCGAGTTGCCAAACAGTTATCACGTATTCCCAAAGGATCAGAAAGCTGTGAAGTTGTTCTTGAATTTTGATAGATCCCAAGGTTGTAATTTGTACTATAGACCTTAGCTTATTTTCTGACATGCCTTTCTTTTGAACATACTGACCTGCAATGTCTTGTGTTTATTTGTTTTGATAAGCACAAATGGATACTGGTTCAACTGTATGTTGATTATGCTCAACTTCACTGATAGCATATAACATGCACATTTTGGCAAAACAGTCAAGTCTGTACGGTTACTTTCTGACCATTGTGTACTAAGAAGGGTAATGACTTTCACACTCCCGGTATCGTTCTCTTGTACTCTTGTTTTTGACAACTGAATACTAACAGAATAGTTGATGCAAAATCAAACGCAATGTCGTTTTAAAATTCATACAGCCGACTTTACTTAGTGGAATAAGTTTGATAGTAGTTATTGATTCTCTTTTGATTCGTTCAATCCAATTGCTATAAATTTTCTTTCTTCCTAGATTGCTAGAAATTTTCTTTCTTTCTTATAAGATATTCTAAGAATTAAACTCGAGTGCAAAAGGCAGCTAACTGGTTAACCCACATTTGTGTTAGCCAACTAATCGATCAAACTTGTTATAATCCAACCATGCAATGTTGGGATGGACTTTGTTCGCATGAGCTGCAGGCAGCACCTGCAAGTCACGTGCATGAAAGCAGTGTACCATGTATGTATCCCACCAAACCTAAAAACGACACCTCAAACCATTTGCTACTACTTTTAGCACGACCAAAAACACATGCCTGCACAATTACAGCTCTGGTCAAATATAAAGACAGCCTTAATGCCTTAGTCCAAACAAAACCACTGTTGCTATCGGCCAGACAAACCCCAACCAGGCCAACTTACTACCATCTTTTGCATCAGCCGTCAATATTAACATTTTACCTGAAGTTTTTTCCATCGTCCACAATTAACATATATATTATTGAACGAAAATATTGAAAATCAGCGTCATATTATACTGAAAAGAAAAAAACGATGTCTGATACAAATTAAAAGCAAGCACGGTGCAGTTTGAATGGTTCGGTTTCGTAATTAAGTTGCGACAAACAAATTAGTATGCAACAACTATAATTGTTTTGACTAAATTAAATAATAGTTGAAATCAAGTCAAACCATTGTCAGTAAAATCAATAAGTACTCTTTAGTTGTATTTTTTTGGATCATTCAATATGAGATGCATAGAGCGTGAGCCTTGATGCAATGAAAAAATTGCTCTTTTGTGATCAAAATGTCATGGATTCCAGTCCTGAAAACAGTCTCTTTACAAAGTAAGGGTAAGACTACGCACGATAGATGTTCCTCTCCTAACCCTCGCAAAATAAAGAACCTTGTTAGCTTGGGGTCGGCCTTTTCTATTCAATATGAGATGCAAATTAAGAGTAGACATGTAACAATTTAGTTCGATTTTAACTAAAATCATAATTGAAACTAGACCATACCAAATCAAACGGAATCATATTTGTATGGTCAATTAATACATTTTAATTGGATTTTTTTGGATCGTCCAATGTATTAATATGAATTATTGAAAGGAACACTGGAAATCAGCATCATGTTGTACTTGAAGAATAACATGGGATGCAGATGCAAATGCAAATTGCAATGCATGACCAAAGTGCCTTACGGCAAGAGGCCCCAGATTTCTGTCTTTCTCAATCAGATATTTGTGCTTCTGCTCAATATTTCTACTTACAATGTTGTCGTTTACATGCGGACTTTGGAACGTGGCTTAGGTTTGCGGTCTAGAATTTGCAGCAGCTGGAGAGAGAAGTGCTCTGTTTTGTTTTTTTTTTTTTTTGAGAAAAGTGCTCTGTTTTGTTTGGTTACATCAATCTTGGGTAGCTTGAATCAAAGTAGGTGAATGAAAAAAGCGGGATCAGTTGCAGACGTAAGCGTAGTTAGAACGAACGTCGTCTCCTTATGCACTTGAAATCGAATTCTTTGTTTTGTAATTTAAATTAATTTAAAGTATAATATCGTTTGTTGAGGTGTTTGGATTTTCAAATAATGATGGCTGAGATTTTTTTAGAGAAGCTAAGAGGGGAAGATCAAAATGGTAGTATTATGCTTCCTGCCTACAACTCTGAAATCAATCAAGCAAGATGCCATGAAGTTTCATATGAGCCACAAACCTCAAATCAAACCCGATGAGCAAAATTAATGAAAAAATGTCGAATTGGGGCCTTGAGGTTACGGAAAAACTTTGAAAATCACAAGTATAACACTAATTTTTTTTTAGTGAAAAAAATATCAAAATGGGTCTGAAACCATTCTAGTCTCTTCATAACTCTCTGCCTCTGTGAAGAGATATCCTGAAGAGCTCGAGAAATGCTCAAGTGAGACTTCAGGGACCGAGAGGGGTCTCGAATGGCTCGATAACTTCTCAAGCCAGCTTCTAAGTCTTTAGAAAAGACGGCTAAAAATGTTTACTTGCAGTAGTTTTTCACCACTCAATTACTTGGTATAAAATTCCACTCACCTCCCTCGTTCCCTCAACGCGTATATAAACCCTCTGCCCCTGCCTCTCTCCCATATATCCCAAGAAAAACCGTTTCAAAAGCTTTCCCTTCATTACCCACCAAACTTATTACGAATCAATCCCAAGAAACTTTTATTCTTAAATCTAGACTCCAAAACCCACCATGCAGATCTCTCCAGTGAAACTCAGAACTCCGGCTTTTGGGTCGCCGGAGTTCTTGAGCAGGAGGTGTCTGATAAAGTCTCACTCTTTATCTCTACCCAATTTCCACAAGGCCCAAAAAACCTCTCGTTCCTCTTCCCTCACACCCCTTCACATATCTTCTGGCGAGTGTATCTCATTGGCCGGCAAAAACCAGAAGGGAACTTTCTGCAAGGCCTACGAGGCGGACCAGTCGAGGCCGCTGAAGATCAACATTGAGTTGCCAGACCAGCAGGAGGCGGCTCAGAGGTTGAAAATTGGTTTATACTTTGCTACCTGGTGGGCTCTGAATGTTGTGTTCAATATCTACAACAAGAAGGTTTTGAATATGTTTCCATATCCATGGCTCACATCAACTCTCTCCCTCGCAACTGGGTCGCTCATGATGCTCGTTTCAAGGGCCACCAGGATTGCTGAGGCTCCGAAAACTGATTTAGATTTTTGGAAGACTTTGCTTCCGGCAACTAAAAGGCTGAAAGTGCAATGATGTCCGCACACTTTTTTTTTCTGCACATTATGTTTGTTTCTTTTCTGTTCTTTGAATTGAATGAGCAGAGAATAAGTGACAGAAAAAATCCGCAGAGGCTGCGCGGAAATCATTTTCCTAGGTCTGTTTTCTTAAAATTGTTTTGTATTTGTTTTGGTTATGTGTGCAGGTTGCGGTGGCACATACAATTGGGCATGTAGCGGGGACCGTAAGCATGGCGAAGGTAGCAGTTTCGTTCACTCACATCATCAAGAGCAATGAGCCTGCATTCAGTGTATTGGTTTCAAGGTTCTTGTTAGGTGAATCATTTCCTCTCTCGGTTTACCTCTCCCTCTTTCCAATCATTGGAGGATGAGCGCTCGCTGCTGCAACCGAGCTCAATTGCAACATGACTGGTTAGAAAACTTGTTCAAACTTCACCACATTTGATATTGCAATAAAAAATATTTAAGGGTTTTGATAAACTGTGGTTTTGGTGCTTTTGAAGTGTCTTAATTTTTTATGAGGACTAAAAGAATGCTGCTATGTGCATCAGGGTTCATGGGGGCTATGGTATCGAACCTGGCATTCGTGTTTAGGAACATATTTTCCAAGAAAGGGATGAAGGGGAAGTCTGTCAGTGGGATGAACTACCACGCTTGTCTTTCCATGTTGTCTCTATTGATCCTGATTCCGTTTGCCATCGCTGTGGAGGGCCCCAAGATGTGGGCTGCTGGATGGAACACTGCTCTTGCACAGATCGGTCCCAATTTCGTATGGTAAATATACGATGACTTACAACTGTCTGTAAAATTGTTGTTTTTGGTAATGGACATAGAGGACATAGGGGAGTGCTTGAATCATTTTTTTTTTTTTTCTAACAAGCGATGGTAGTACACTGCTTTAACGAACTTGGCTAAACTCAGATAGTGCTTGACTAGAACATTACATACCTTTCTCCTTGATTATTTTACTTATGAAATCTCTGTACATCTAAATGTGAACAGGTGGGTGGTGGCACAGAGTGTCTTCTATCACTTGTATAATCAGGTTTCATACATGTCACTAGACCAGATATCTCCCTTAACATTCAGCGTTGGGAACACAATGAAGCGGTCATAGTCTTCTCCATCATAATATTCTACACGCCTGTTCAACCCGTCAACGCGCTTGGAGCAGCCATTGCAATACTCGGAACCTTCCTCTACTCACAGGTATGCTTCCCACACCTTATATGAGAGTGTTTGTTAGGAAATTTAGAGAGAGTAATTTGTTTCACATTTGATTAAAAACGGTTCAATATAGCAAATATTAAGAGGCGCAGTTTCTTCTGTTGCACCGAGAGATTTGTACTCAAAAGTCCACATGCATATGCGTTGAGTGGTTAAGCTGGGGACAAAATATGTGAGGAGAATATCTAGTTGCATAGGGTAGGAACCAAGTTGCATCACTCCATAAGATGGGGAGATTTTTCAATGTGCCCGAACACGATACAAGTGAGGGGCAGTATTTTTTTTCAAATGTCCCTCCACTTATATAATGTCATATGACGTCTGAGCCTGTATTTCAAGCACACTGAAAAATTTCTCCATAAGATGGGCAGTTTGGAATGTGGAAACATATCTTGGGTATGTGTGGATAACTTTTGTGTTTTGTTTTCGTTTTGCACTCTCTGTGCCCATTGTCCATATGGTGACAGGAAAACCAAAGAAGTTGGCCTTATAATTCTTCAAGGGCAGCTAAACAATAAGAGGGCAATCAAATGGACAATGTTTCTAACCTTTCATACCAAGCTACGAGAGAGACTTGCATACAACAAATTATATACACTTTTATGTGTCTGTCTTTCTCCTTGACAAGACATTGGGAGAGGGACGACACATAAGTGTATACACTCTTAAGTTATACATACATAAAACGAACACGCACTTTCATTGGATGTACCCTTTAAATCACAGCCTATTAAAATGGCCATCTCCAAAGAGTTGCTTGACTACCCTTTTGAAGTTGGAATTTTTTATGTAGTTATGGCTCCGATTTGGCTAACGATTCCGCTTTTAACTTTGCTTGCAGGGTAAACAGCGAGGAATGTTTGAAGATGCCAAAGTTAGTTTGTATGATAGATGATGAAGAGAGACAAAGATACTTATCTGCCTGTGGATTTGAAAGTGTTCAGCAATCGATCACAGGGAGTTTGAATGTGGTCCTCTGAACTTCGTAGTCATGGATTCATGGAGTTGGTTTACAGAATCACGCTCTGTTACTCGCGGATCTGGTTGAATTAGAGAAGAGATTTCATTACGTTCATCGGTTGAGAATTTGTATTGTAGATTTTTGTAGTCAATAAGAAGAATGGTTGTTTTGGGGCAGAATAGTAGTTGGAACTCAAATAGTGTCATTCTATAATTCTATTCAGCAAATACATAATAATTCTATCTATCAATATGTATGGTCTTGGACCATCAATAATGATTTTTTGTTTAGAATTTGGCAGCTTGGTTGATCCACTTCTATTATGTCGATATTAATCATTACTGTTGGAATTTATGGTTCTTATTTAGATCTCAAGCTTTTGAAACATTTCAAACAAGTACCCAATCTATTGAAAATGTCATATCCATTAAGCTCCAGTTAATTTTTTTGTTAAATGTATAGATAGCAATACCTTTTTTGTTTTTTGTTTTTTTTGAGAAATTAGGCTCTCATCTTTCTTTTTGCTACTTCATTGATTAAAACCTTATTTGTCACAACCTGTCCCGGAAATGTACATTATTTTGTTATCGTTGATGTGAAAAGACTAAAATGCCCTTGAGCGTTTGTGGCATTGTGGGACTATGTGTGGTTGAGGACCAATGTGTTAAGTTCCTATTATTTTGGACCCAATTGGAAGTAAGGAAAATGGGTTGTTTTGATTGGTGACCCAAAAATCTGGACCACACATCTTGTCTCTCTCTCTCTTTCACTCTCCCGTGCTATCTCTTCTCTCTTTCTCGGTTTCACTATCTCTCCTTCGAAATGGGACGGATAAGCACCCAAGACCCTTAAAACTTCATGGATCGTGGCCAAAATTAGTACCATTGTGTTCGTGAGGACTATACGAGTTCAAAGGTACCCAGTTCAGGTAAGAACTCGTTCGATATCATGTTGAAACTTCAAGCTCCGAGTTGAGCACTATTCATGAACTTTTAAATGGTTATGTTTTATGACAATCCAAGCTCATATCGAGCTTAGTGAGGTCCCAAGGAAGCTCGAAGTGCTTCGTTTGAAGGTTTTGGACGTCGGGATCGTGTGGATGAAGTTTGGCCGATTTTCTTAGAATTCTCCGGTGAGATCCCGTGACTTTTAGAGCTTTAAATTTGTATGATCGTGTTCTACAAGTTAATAGCTTCATTTTGGTATAAATTGCGTGAAAAATGGTGCAAAAACGAGTGAGAAAAAGGCAGTTGCAAGTCTACCCAGAATCCAGCGCCGGCGACACTATTCCGTCGTTTGGAGGTTGAAGATGATGCGCGTGTTGGGCGCGTGAGGCCGTGCCCTCCCCGGCCCCTGGGGGCGCATGAGCCACCTAAAAATTTATCTAAAAATATCACGATGTTCGTGAGGTTGTGTAGGTCACGTTGGTATATTTAAATACCAAAATTAAGCAATGTATGAGAAGTTATTAGCTAGTTTTGCCGATGTGCTTTAAAATAACGTTTTTATAGTTAATTCGCATATAGGTGAGACTTATCCCGAGGACGAGGGTATCCACGGGCGACTCGGGGGCTACGACCCTTCAACATACCAGTGAGTGGGCTTTTGTTTTCAGTATATATTTATATACTTGATATATTTCCCAGAAATGCATTTTTAAGGAAATTATGCTTTGAAATAATATGTCAAATGCTTCTATATTTTGAATATGCATTGCATGGTTGCATATATATATAAATGGGGTGTTGTGGAGGCACAGGTGAGTTCAGGTATGTTATGTGTGGTTATGTGAATCATCGATGATATGTGAAATGTGATATGTAATTAAGTAATGTTGAGCTCATAAAGCTGCACCTAGGGTGATTGTGAATTAGCCAGAGAGATGAAGTACATGCCTGTTTATTTACGTCACCTCCCGCACTATATGCTCATATTGGATCCAACTTAAGTGTACAGTCTTGTCATACAGACCTTATTTATGGTTCCAACTCGTAGGTGACTAGCGATTTATTGCCCGGCTATTATGAGAAAATAGAATTGACCATAACTATATTACATCCAATCTTGTCGTACATACCATTTTTAGGGGTTCCGACTTATGTGCAGTATATTGCCGTATAGGTCATTGTAGTGACTCCGGCTAGATGGACTTTTGAGCTATAAATTCAGCCATACAGACTACCACAGGGTTTTCGACTAACATATCATATTTCTATGAATTTATTCTTACCTGAATTACTTACTCTGATATATCTTGGCATGGCATACATTTGAATATGATTATTTGAAGCATGAATTGAATTGATATGATATGATTATATATATTATGTATATGTTATTATATTGATTCTGGGAAAAATTATATATGTTTTACAGCGAGAGGTTAGATATGTTGATAAAGAAAATGATTTTGTAAAACATTTGTTTTTGTCCACTCACGTTTTCTGTTTTGCGCTCCTCCAGGTTTTAAGTAAACTTGTTGTTGGTGGCTAGAGGTTGTCAGTAGTTCTGACTTATTTATATAATAGTAGAACATTCCTGGTTCTGTATAACTAGTACTTGTCCTACTAGACTGCACCTAGACTTGATGCTCTGATTAGGAGTGTTTACTGTTGTAACTAACTTCTATCACTTTCTATTTAGTAGTGCAGTCTAGTAATATGATTTTTAATTATTCGTATATTTACTATCTTTATCGCTTCCGCACTGTGCACATGGCTATGTCACTCTCACGTGACGGCCCGCATGCCTTGACCTCGGTCGGGGTGTGTCATTATTCCTTTTCAACTTTTGATCAAGGTTCTCAGGTTTTAATAAACGTCATTAATTATTTCAATAGTAAAATATTTTTTACTTCGAAATATATTCATTTCGTATTAGAAATGTTACATTTGATATATTTATATTTATATGGTATTAAATATTCAACAAATGGCTCTACCAAACAATCACATTAAACATATAACTGATTTACATACATGTCAATTTATAGAAGTGGGTTCAACTTTACAACTTTTACATGCACAACTATATATTATAGGCCATGACAAATAAAAGATTGGGACCATGAAGATAAATCAAAGTACATACCACAATGTTCTCATCTTACAATACACACAACATTCCAATAACAGTAGCTGATAAGCAACGCCTTGTCTTTATATACAATTCTTAACTCTTTGGTATTTGATGCACTGCACCCTTTCAATTTAATATGATTTATAATTGCCTTTTCTTCTAATCTTTTGATTTTTGTTACTTTAACATATGATTTATCATTACCTTTTTGCTTTTGCTACTTTACAAGTGGCTCACACCACACTTGATAAGTTATCTGATCACATTTGATAGAAAAAATGAAACATTGTTTGGGTTTTTTTTACAGCGGGCTCAAACCTCGGGGTGTTGTTACGCAATTAGCTCATAGGATTAAGATGAAGATCATACGGTGTGTCACTCAAACATCGAACATATTTTGATCTGGTATTCTGGTTGACATTTTTTATGAGGATTGGTTGTAGGAGAAACCATAGTCAATGTTCTAAAAGATGCTATGCATTAGTCGAACGACGACTAGGCCTAAGCACTAGGCGAATTTAAACAAATTTAATATAATTAATTAAATTTACTTATATTATATATTTTTTTTTTCTTATATGTAATGTTGGTGTTTAAATACATAATAATATAAATAGGTGTAAACTGAAATCAAATAAAAAAACAATACAAGAAAACAAATAAAAAGATAAAAATGATGATTGATTTATGTGGGAAAAGAAATAAAAAAATAAAAAAATTAATAAAAAGAGTTATTGGGACTAGGAAACTGTGCAACCAATTAGAGATGGTGGGTACGATAAATTTTTTTTGGATAAATTACATAAAACTACTTCAACTATTGAGTTAGTCACAGTTTCATAACTCGTTTTTAAAAAGTTTCAATGTTATATCTCATCTTACAATTTGTTAAAATTTCATACCTTCCGTTAATTTGTCTGTCAATTATTTCATTAAATAGTGACGTGGTTTAAAAAAGTTAATAAAATATTAAAAATATTAAAAATATTAAAAAATATTAAAAAAATTAATTAAATATTAAAAAAAATCATTTAATGTTTTTTTCTTTTTCCATGGAGGACCCACCACCCTAAACCACCTGTATCTCCTTCCTCCCCCACTTCTCTCTCTCACCGTGCCCAGAACCCCCTAACCCACCTGGGTTTTTTCATTCGCTATCCCCTTGGATCCCTTCCACCTAATCTTAGGCCCTGACCTTGACCTTGGATCCCTTCCACCTAATCTCCGCCGTCCACTTTTCCTATTTTTCTTTGTCCTGTGGATCGGCCCCGTTTGCACCCTCCCTCACCAGATCCTAGCCCTCCAGCCTCCGCACCACCAGCCTCACCTCATACTTCTTCGTCGTCAGAGGCGGCCATGGTCGCCACCTCATCATCTTCACCACCATTCTTTTGAATCAGTCTATACCCAGCAACCCACCAAAGCCAGAAAAGAAAATTTGAGGAAAGCAACCCTTGATTTGAATAAAAAAAATTCTTTGGGGGCTGTTTGGTACCTGGGAAAGTAAATGTTTCTTATGGGTTCTTGGGTTTGCAGTGAAGGATTTTCTGAGAAAATTTGAGATTTGATTTGATTAGATTAGTTTGGAGGGTGGGTTGGGGGAAGACGGGAGCGAGTGGGATTTGGGTTCGGGGCCAACGAGGTTGTTGTTGCAGCATGAAAGGGAGAAAGGGAGAGAGAATACGGGAGGAAATGGGATGGCAGATGAAAAAACCCAGGTGGGTTAGGGGGTTCTGAGCACGCCGAGAGAAAAGTAGGGGGGGGAAGATATACGGGTGGGTCCCCCATGGAAAAAGATAAAATATTAAATGATTTTATTTTTTTATTTTTAATATTTTATTATTTTATTAATTTTTTTAAACTACGTCACTATTTAACGGAAGAATTGACAGATAAACTGACGGAAGGTATGAAATTGTAACAAATCGTAAGATGAGATATGACATTGAAACTTTTTCAAAACAAAGTATGAAACTATGACTGACCTAATAATTGTGGTAGTTTTATGTAAGTTATCCAATTTTTTTTTTATAGATGGTGGACCATAAAGAAATCAAATCCTGTATGTTACACAATTGAAAAAAGAAGATGGTGGACCCACCGGTCCTTCTTCTTCACTAATGGCTGTGTTTTCTTTCCGTAAAGGTAATTTTGTAAACTTATTTTTGTCCCATGTTAGGCTCTGTAATTCAGTCCGTATAGAACTTGGGCCCCTATCCTTATGGTTAGTTTTGAGGTGTTTTTAGTTAAAGAAAAGTATAAGGTGGTGTTTTGTTAAAATACTTTGGTCCAAGCCTTTTTCATTAAAGCTTTTGTTAAAGTCTTTTTCATTAAAGTTTTCTTAAAAATTTGATCTCTCTAGCATTGATTTATTTGTTGACTAAAACAAACTTTCCTATTTTTAGGGGCAGCTTTCGTCTTGTTATCCAAGAAATTTAACCCTTTTGAATCGTATGATTGGTTGATGAATTTAACAAGATATTTATACTTATTAATCCTTTTGAATTGGAAAAGGATTTTCGTCGGATCATTTTTTTGGGCATCCTAGGGATCTTATGATCGTAATCGTTCATCGTATATCGTACAGTTAAAAATTATTTTAAAATTTAAAATTAAATATAAATAATATTTAACGAAAACTGATCGCACGATATACGATGAACGATGACGATCATTAAATTCTTAAGATCTCCAAGAAAAGGATCCAGCGGCGATGATCCTTTTCCTTTTGAATTATATGATTGGTTGATGAATAGTGATCCATCAATTTGATGTGACCTTGAGGTACATACGTAGGCCAGGGTTCACATTTCCCTGCTTTTCATTGGTGATACATTCCAGATTCTTCCCGACGCATCTTTCTCTATCGATACTAATATATGGTTTAGCCAATGTGATTATGAATTTACGATTTCGTGTCTATCTCGCTCGCTGATTTCACATCTCTTCCTCTTGCCATGATTACTGTTAAGCAAAACCAACAGTAATAACAGTAATGGAGCCCTGTCAGTTGGTCCACAATGATATCGATATTAAATAGACTAATCAAATTGTGCCAATTAAGTGGTGCTACACTGCTCAATAAGCTTTCCAGGCTACCACAAATTTTGCATCAAAAGGTCAGTGATTTCTTGTCACATATCTCTTCCTTTTGCTTGTTTTCCAGGACTTGCAACACACCAACCGGACCATTCCTGATGTTTCTGATGAGCAAATCCAACGGTAATGCAAGCTCCATGGCCATCGCAGATGTTCCATCAAAATGTCAGTATTTATTTTTAAGGAGGCCTCATGAGTAAGAACTATATATATATTGTTGGAATCCCACAACTGTGGGTGAAAAGAAAATAATGGGGTTTAAATATGATTACTCTATTCTAACTAATACCGAGGTTTTTTGTGGTAAAATCTCACACTTGACGGATTGAGCAGGTGGTAAAGTTGGGGACAATATCGATGTTGTTAGAGTGAGGACCCACGGACCCGCCGATCAAAAAATTCAACATGGTATCAGAGCCAGGTTCGGGCCCGTGCAAGCCAACGAGCTTGTCACCAAGAAGGAGCACAAGCTAGGACTCTTAACAAAGAGCTGACCTCTGAGTTTAAATTGCCCATGTGTACGACGTGTGAACCACTAAATGGGGTTACACGTGAGGGGGAGTGTTGGAATCCCACATCGGTGGGTGAAAAGAAAACAAGTTTGGACTCTTAACATAGAGCCGACCTTTGAGTTTTAATTGCCGATTTGTTCCACGTGTGAACTACTAAATGGGGTTACACGTGAGGAGGAGTGTTGGAATCCCACATCGGTGGGTGAAAAGAAAACAATGAGATTTAAATACCCCACTCTAACTAATACTGAGACCTTTTGTGGTAAAACCTTATACCTGACGGATTGAGCAAGTGATAAAGTGGTAAAACCCCACACCTGACGGATTGGGCAGATGGTAAAGTTAGAAACAATATCAGTATCATTAGAGTGGAACCCCATGGGCCTTCGGATCCAAAAATCCAACATATATGCCATCTCATTCATTCATACTCTGAAACTTATAATGGAGCATTTTTCAGCACTTCATGTTTTCCTTATTGTTGATATATGCTTTGCGATTCCCATGGTGTCTTGCAATCACATATTTTTGAAAGGAAACTCAGCCACATCCCCTTTCCCAAGTAACTTCCTCTTTGGAACTGCATCCTCTTCTTACCAGGTACACACATACAAATATTTTGGCAGCTTGTAAGAAGTTTTTCTTCCTTACAAACAAATCACATACACACACGTATAAGCCTTTATTTTTGTTGCCTTTATGAATCACTTTAGTATATGTATCCCTTTGTTATATGCAGTTAGAAAATTTGATCACTTTAACTATGAGGAAAACTTTCCACACAAACCACACTCACAGACTCATCAGAATCAGTCCTTTATTTTAGTTTAATATTAATGTTTCTTCTTCATTATATTTTCCTAGTTTGAGGGAGCTTTTCTGACTGATGGAAAAAGCCTAAGCAACTGGGATGTTTTTACTCATAAGCCTGGTCAGTTTAATGCTTATGTTTTACCCCTTTGATGTATTTTTTTTCCCCTGTCGTCAAAATCCAACGGTGGAGTTATATATTTTGCTTGCCACAGGTCATATTTCGGATGGAACTAATGGAGATATCGCTGATGACCAGTATCATCTTTATTTGGTTAGGCTATTGAACTAACCTTATTATTTTGCGTTTTCTTCAACTCTGATATATTTGTGTGTGTTTTTGTTAAATTTGGAATTCTGGAGCTGGACTTCTGAATTCTGCTTCAACCTAGGTCAGGCAAAAACTAATCTAAGTCTGACTTGTACCCAAATTATTTTAAATTTAGGAACTTCAACGAAAAGATTTCAGTATTGTTTAATTTAACAAAAAACCATATTTTTACAGTAAAAAGTCAATTATGATACTATTCATTTTATCCTTTATTTTGTTATTATATTTAAAACTCAAAATTTTCAAGTCATTTTCATTAGTTTTCCTTTTAAATTTTGCACTAGGTGGTCCCATCTAAAGGATACATGCCAAATTTAATCTTCTCTATATTCGTGAATGGTTTTTAAGTGTGGGCGAAATGACTAAAACGCTGGTGCTTAATTCCTCTTGTGCAATTTAGTTCACCATTTTCTTTTCTCTTATTTTTTAAATTTATTAGTATTATTATTATGGAAAGTGGAAGGTTAAAAACTATTACAATAATTTAGTGGAATGAGAGTTTCGAACTTGGACGCATGTGTGAAAACTCAACACCTTATCCATTAGGATATTGGACCACATGCTTTGCTCATCACCTTCAATTAGTTTTATTTATCACTGTTAGGTAAGTTTAAATTTCAAGATTTGTGTCGCCCACTACACAAAACTAAAAATTTAAACTCATCTAATGGTGACAAATAAGGTGGTGAGCATCACCATCACCTGAGAGCGGTGAGCAAAAAATATTCTCTAATACTTTGTTGAATCCTTCCAAATTTTGGATATAGACCTCTGATTCTAGAGGAATTTTTTATTGCGTCCGGAATACGGCCTAATACGCCAAGTATTATGATACAGTGGTTGAAAGTTTTTTTAAGTACCAACCATTTAGATTATGACACTTAATATACTGAATCATATTTTCGACATCCTGAAAAATCTCTCTTAATTTTGAGCCTAGACCATCCCCGCAGATTCTCATGATGGAATGATAGATTATGATCACTTAGACCAAAAAGAAAAGGTTATGAGATCAAAGGGAGAGATTTTTAGCCTAGACCATCCCCGCAGATTCTCATGATGGAATGATAGATTATGATCACTTAGACCAATAAGAAAAAGTTATGAGATCAGGGGGGAAATGGATCTTCTCCAGATCCCTTACACTTAATCCACTAAGGCAAAAAATCTGAACCTTTGAAATTTAATCCAACAGCTACAAACAGGAATTCACTTTAAAAGTTATAATAACTTTGGTCGTTGAATCAAATTTCAAAAGCCCGGATTTGTGGCCTTGGTGGATTAGGTGGAAGGGATCCGGAGAGGATCCCTTTCCCATAAACCCCATTCTGGCCTGGCCATCTCTTATTGTACTTTGTAGATTGTATTCCAATTAGAGTTGTGTACTTAACATGATATTTTATCTATAAATTACAGTCTGATACAATATGCAAATGTAACAAAAAAATTTCAGAAAAAAATTACACACGTATCAGATTATAATTTGTCGAAATTGAATGATTGTTTACATGTAATAAGGAGACATATATTTTCTTCCAATTATACGAAGGTATTTTGTGGGAATTATTACTAAACTCATAGATCGTAATCGTAGCTGAACAAATGGTGTTCAACACTGCAAGGTGAAACCTTATAAAAATCTAGTTGAAGCCTACTGTGTTTTATTGTTATGGCTAAATTAAATTAGAGATAGAACATTGATAATCTTGCTTCGACATTGATATGAAAAAACAGGAAGATTTGGATCTCATGAATTACATTGGAGTCAATACTTACCGGTTTTCCATATCATGGGCAAGAGTTTTACCTAGTAAGTTTTTTTCGTTCTTTCACAAATTTCTACTCATATTATAGAATCCAAGCATCTCCTCTCTACTCACATATATTATAACTTTGAACCAGAAGGAAGATTTGGGAAAGTGAATCGAGCTGGCATCAATCACTATGACAAGTTCATCGACGCTCTTCTGCGTAGAGGTCTTCTTTGTTACCATTGTTTATGTGCTCATCCAATTCATTGTTGCTGGAAATACATGACATTTTCTTTGGCAACATTCTCTATGTCATGTTATAGGAATCCATCCCTTCGTGACGTTGACTCACTACGACATTCCACAGGAACTTGAAGACAGATATGGAGCTTGGCTAAGTCCCCAACTGCAGTATGTAGCAACATTCCCATCTGTCCGAAAAATCACTAATAAGTGATAACTATAAGGATTGCAATTTCAATTTTCAGGGAGGATTTCGTATATTATGCAAATACATGTTTCAAATTCTTTGGGGACCGAGTGAAGTACTGGGTGACATTCAATGAGCCGAATGTAGTAGTTATTCGGGGCTATAGGTCGGGAATGTACCCGCCCGCTCGCTGCTCTAGACCCTTTGGGAATTGTACTAGTGGGGATTCAGAGAGAGAGCCTTTCATAGCAGCTCATAACATCATTCTATCCCATGCAGCTGCCGTCCATCTATACAGAACCAAATATCAGGTTAGAAACAAAGTTTTGAAATTCATTAATGAGTGTAATTATTTCGATGTGGTTCTAATCATGTCTTTGACGCTCAGAAAAAACAAAGAGGTAGCATTGGAATTGTTATGAATGCCTTATGGTATGAACCGATCAGCAACTCCTTAGAAGACAAATCAGCAGCTGAGAGGGCTATGTCTTTCTATATGAACTGGTAAGTGAGACCATATGCATTAGGCTGCTCTCATATTTGTCTGGTCACACTACAACTAACATGTTTAAAATGCAGGTTCTTAGATCCCGTTCTACAAGGGAAATATCCTGCAGAAATGCGTGAGATTCTAGGAGCTGATTTGCCGGCATTTTCGAAATCTGATGTGGAGATGCTGAAGAAGAATGGATTGGACTTCATTGGCATCAATCACTATACGAGCTTTTACTCAAAAGATTGTATGTTCTCTGCATGTGAACCAGGACCAGGGACTTCAAGGACGGAGGGTTTCGCATTGCGAACTGCACAGAAAGACGGAGTCTTCATTGGAGAACCAGTATGCAAACTCATCATATAATCATTCGCCACAACAATTAATTTCTTCTAGCAATTTACCTTTATTTTTATTTTTTTGGATGTAGACTTCGGTTGACTGGCTGTATGTCTACCCTCAAGGAATGGAAAAGATCGTAACATACGTAAAAGACAGATACAACAACACACCAATCTTCATCACAGAAAATGGTAAGGTCCAAATTCAGATCTTTCATCAAAACATGACGCCGCCTGGCCCCTCATCAAAACATGACGCCGCACGGCAACCCCCCCCCCAAAAAAAAAAAAATCTGGTGTGACAAAGATTCCTATATAATTTGATCTTCTAGGGTTTGGTGAGGTAGGGAATCCGAATTCCTGCAATGAAGAATTACTGAATGATGTCAAGAGAGTGGAGTACATGAGGTCTTACTTACATGCACTTGCAGAAGGAATTAGGTATACACTGGACTGCCCTAGGGCTTGCATTCATTTATTGGATTTAAGTAATGTTAATGTCACCTGCATTTAGAGAGATTATTGCATGCATATTACGTAATAGTGTATACAATAATGTTCCTTTTTTAATGGCCAAAATGTCATAGTGCGAGTGACTTTCAATATGTATACACCAGTTATATGCAGTAATTTTTTATATGGTATTAGCATTGTGATGTTTTGGTGAATCTCAAATCTGAAACACAGTATCAAATCATCAAATGTCGAGAAAAAGTTAATTGATTTTTTATTTTATTTTATAAATATGGTCAGAAAAGGAGCAGATGTAAGAGGGTACTTGGTGTGGTCGTTGCTGGACAACTTCGAGTGGACGAGTGGCTATACGGTTCGGTTTGGACTTCACCGTGTTGATTACGCCACTCTCAAGAGGACTCAAAGACTATCAGCAGCTTGGTACAAGCAATTTGTATCTAATCATACGGTGCAAACACACCTACCCACAAACTGAATCTTGCACCAACAAATCTATGTCCACAAGGATCCTTATTCGCAATTGTTGTTGACATTCTTTCCCAAGATCCGTCCAATCTGTAAACGTGAGTCTACAAAAATAAGTATGTAAATATATTGTAAATATTAGGAATCCTTTTTTAGGAAGGATTATTTGTTGTGTCCTTTTTAATTTTTAGTTTCCTTATAGAACAAGGATTGTATTTGTATATATTTCAAGGAAGTAATACAAGGAATTTATCCCGTAAAAATTCTATTTGGTATCAAGAGCCAGTGTTGCCGAAACCCTAGTTTTTTCGATGTGCTTGGTTGGCTGTTTTTCTGCAAATCTTCTGCAGAAAACAGTGTTGCCGTGTGTGTGTATTCTTGCTGGCGTGTGCAGCAGTGTGTGTGGTTGACTGATCTCTGCAAAGTACCGTGTGTGTGTGGTATTGCTGCTTGCGCAGCAGTGTGGTGACTCATCGTCACAGTTTTTTTTTTTTGCTGTTTCTGTCGTGTGTGTGTGGTAAAGCCGAATGGCATCAGAAGGAGGCAGTGGCGTATTGAAGTTGGAAGGCAGTAACTCAACAAATAATCCAGTATTGAATCCTGTCGTCATTCAGAGTGATGCGTCTGCTGTATCAAACACCGTGAAATTAAATGGATCAAATTATCCTCTTTGGTCCAAGGTTTTGGAGATGCACATCGCTGGACGCGGTAGGAAGGGCTTTGTGACTGGGAGTACCAAGGAGCCTGCTGAGGATAGTGCTGAATATATGACATGGGAGACAGGGAATGCAATAGTAAAAGGGTGGTTAATCAATTCCATGGAACCTGCTATCATGGGATTTTTTATTCACCTGCGTACTGCGAAAGAAGTTTGGGAAGAGGTGGCTCGGACCTATTATGATGGTTCGGATATTTCTCAAATTTATGAACTGAAGGTTAAATCCTTCAGACTCCGTCAAGAGGGCTGGCCAGTTGGTGTGTATTATGCTGACCTCAAGTCCGTTTGGCAGGAGTTAGATCAAAGGAGACCAATCAAGATGGAGTGTGCTGTGGATCTCAAGACCCTTCGAGAAGAGATTCAAATTGATCGTGTGTATGCTTTTTTGGCGGGTTTGGATGATATCTTTGATAAGGTACGGAGTGATATTCTACGTACTCAACCCTTACCATCTGTTGAGGAAGTGTTTTCTGTTGTTCGGCGTGAAGCACAACGACATGCTACTATGATGGGTGGAAGTAACAACCAAGGTGGGCCGCCGTCTATGGCCATGATTTCTCGGCCAGCTGTTGTCCCTCGTCCTAATAATTCTTCTAATCACTCTTTAAATTCTCGTCCCTTCAACCGAGAAAATAAAGATGATTTGAAGTGTACTTTCTGTGGACAAACCCGTCATACTGAGGATACGTGTTTTGCTAAGCATGGGGTGCCTGATTGGTTTCCAGAATTGAAGAAAAAATTGCGTGCAAAGGAGCGTGGAAGTGCAGGGAACAATGGAGGCCGTGCCTCCCTAGCTACAGCCCCACCATCAACAAAGAAGGCCGACACTCCTGGTGATGACCCGAGTCAATCTTTGCTGACTCGTTCTACCCATGGTGACTCGCCCTCCACCGCAGGTACTGTAGGGCATGGTCTTTTGGCCGCTGATACTGAGCATCATACAGGTTGGATTCTGGACTCTGGTGCAACGGATCATATGACATATGATAAGAATATGTTTCAATGTATGACAACATCTCACAGGGAATATATAGCCACCGCCAATGGTACCCGTGCTCCTGTTATTGGTGCTGGCACCGTGTATCTCACGGCCTCTCTCCCTTTACACCGATGTTTACTTGTTTCATCTTTATCACATCATTTACTGTCTATACCACAGGTTACTGAACAATTGGATTGTGTTGTTCTAATGTATCCGTCCTTTTGTCTACTTCAGGATATTCAGACCAAGGAGATAATTGGGCGTGGCACTAAGAGAGAGGGGTTGTACTATGTGGATGATGTCGTTCCTGGCAGAGCTCATGCAGTACGAGTGTTCCGTGATAGTAATCTACAAGAAGTATGGTTATTGCATCGTCGATTAGGGCATGCATCCTTTAAATATTTAAGGCATATGGTGCCTAGTTTATTTAGTGGAATAAATGAATCAGACTTACATTGTGAAGTATGTATTCTTGCTAAAAGCCATCGTGCTTCGTTTCCTCCTAATATGAATAAAAGACCTTTTCCATTTGATCTTGTGCATTCCGATGTTTGGGGGTTTTCTCCAATTACTACTTCTTCGGGAATCCGGTGGTTTGTTACATTTGTTGATGATTGCACTCGTATGACATGGCTTTATGTGTTGAAAAATAAGAGTGATGTTAGTGACATATTTCGGTCATATGCTCAGTTGGTTCAGACATAATATTCTTCTGTTATCAAGGTTCTCCGTTCTGATAATGGAGGAGAATACATCAATTCTGAGTTGTCGGGTTTTCTACGTGATCAAGGGATCCTTCATGAAACCACGTGTCCGCATACTCCGCAACAAAATGGGGTTGCAGAGCGTAAGAATCGCCACATTTTGGAAACAGCCCGGGCCTTGCTCCTTGGGGCCTCCGTTCCTCCACGTTTTTGGCCTGAAGCAGTTACCTATGCCGTGTATGTTATTAATCGTATGCCTTCTCGGGTGGTTAGTTTTCAAACGCCTTTTCAAGTCCTCACACACCATGCTCCCGTGGTGTCCCGTAATACTCTCACCCCTCGAGTCTTTGGTTGTGTGGCTTATGTTCATATTCAGAAAATACATCGTAGTAAATTGGATCCGTGTGCATTACGGTGTGTCTTTCTGGGTTTTTCTTCTCACCAAAAGGGGTATCAGTGTTACCATCCTGAAACCCGGTATATGTATGTAACCATGGATGTGACCTTCTCTGAATCAGAATATTTCTACACTTCGGTACCTTCTACATCAGATCACCAGGGGGAGAATAATATTGGTAATCTGAGTTGGTTGGATCTAGGGGGAGATGTGATTATTGAACATCGTGTAGGACCGGAAATTGTTGGTGTCGAATGTACAAAGAGTACCGAGTGTGTTGACAACTCAGATGATGGTGGTGATTTGACCGAGCCCATCAGAGAACCTCGGCTAGAGGCTCGGCTAGCTAGTGCCGAGGAATGTCCTAGTGCTCAACAGTCCATTGCCGAAGCCACTACACTTGTTCTTGCTGAGTCCAGTACGTCCTCTTTCTCTGGTTCCAACGTGACGCCCAATACGTCTTCTCTGAATATTCCTGAGGTAAGTATTGTAAATGATTATGTAGCTGATCCAAGTAATAATGTAAGTACTTATAAATTGCCACCGAGACAAAATCGAGGTGTGCCTCCTGCTAGGTTTTCTCCTGAAGGGAAGGTGAAGTATCCGATAGCCAATTATGTATCATGTAACAAGCTTGCACCAGAACGTCAGACCTTGGTGAGCAATATGGAGTCTATTCAAGTACCAACTCGAGTGGAGGAAGCTCTAAAAGATCCAAACTGGGCGAAAGCAATCGATGAGGAGATGTTGGCATTACAGAAAAATAATACTTGGGAGGTGATGATGCTACCCGCAGGAAAGAAGACCGTGGGATGCCGATGGGTATTTACAGTTAAATATAAGGTTGATGGAACGGTCGACAGATACAAAGCAAGGTTGGTGGCTAAAGGGTATACTCAAACATATGGGGTGGATTATCAAGAGACTTTCTCCCCGGTTGCCAAGATGAATACGGTACGTGTTCTTATCTCTTTAGCTGCAAATATGGACTGGCCATTAAAACAGTTTGATGTGAAGAATGCATTTCTCCATGGGAATTTGGAGGAAGAAGTATATATGGATTTTCCTCCTGGATATAGCAATGGTGGGAATACTGGAGTATGTCGTTTGCGTAAGTCACTTTATGGGCTTAAGCAATCGCCTCGTGCATGGTTTGATAGATTTACTCAAGTGATGAGAAGGAATGGATATCGTCAGAGTCATTCTGATCATACGTTATTTGTAAAACGTAAACAAAATAAAGTAACAGCCTTGATTATCTATGTAGATGACATGATTATAACAGGAGATGATGTTGATGAGATGTCCAAGTTGCAAGGAAACCTTGCAGCCGAATTTGAAATGAAGGATTTAGGAGATTTGAAATATTTTCTGGGAGTTGAAGTTGCTCGCTCATCTAAAGGTATCTTCTTGTCTCAACGTAAGTATGTGCTGGATTTATTAAAAGAGACTGGTATGTTGGGATGTAAGCCAGTAGAGACTCCTATTGTTGAGAAGCATCATTTGGATTTGAATCCAAGTCAGAAATCGGTTGACAAATGGAGATATCAGAGGCTTGTAGGGAGACTTATTTATTTGGCTCATACTCGTCCTGATATTGCTTATGCTGTGAGTGTTGTGAGTCAGTTCATGCATTCACCAAATGTGGATCACATGGCTGCTGTTATGCGTATCTTGGCATACTTGAAGTCGGCACCTGGAAAAGGAGTATTGTATGGGAAACACGGGCATTTGAGAATTGAAGGGTTTACTGATGCAGATTGGGCAGGTGATGTAACTGATAGACGGTCTACTTCTGGGTATTTTACTTTTGTTGGAGGAAATTTGGTGACATGGCGAAGTAAGAAACAGAAGGTGGTATCACGATCTTCAGCTGAGGCCGAATATAGAGGAATGGCTCAAGGGATTTGTGAAATCCTTTGGCTACGAAAACTTCTTTTAGAACTTGGGTTTAAACTAGAGGAGACTATGAAGTTGTATTATGACAACAAGTCCGCAAGAGATATCACTGATAACCCGGTGCAGCATGATAGAACGAAGCATGTGGAGGTGGATCGACATTTTATTAAAGAGAAGCTTGAAAAGAAGATTGTATCAATACCGTTTGTAAAGTCAGAGGAGCAACTTGCAGATGTTCTTACTCATGCAGTGTGTGGACGAAAGTTTGGTGACTCACTTGTCAAGTTGGGCATGTGTGATATCTATGCACCAACTTGAGGGGGAGTGTAAACGTGAGTCTACAAAAATAAGTATGTAAATATATTGTAAATATTAGGAATCCTTTTTTAGGAAGGATTATTTGTTGTGTCCTTTTTAATTTTTAGTTTCCTTATAGAACAAGGATTGTATTTGTATATATTTCAAGGAAGTAATACAAGGAATTTATCCCGTAAAAATTCTATTCAATCTTCCACAATGATATATAGTGGTTTTGCTTAGAGCGGTGGCAGTAGTTTTCATGATTTAGGATTGCACACTATTTTAGGGTTTTGGTAATTGTGGCTTGAGATAAACATTAACTACCACATTTAAATCACTTCTCTAATAAAACTAAGATAAACGTGCAAGTAGATTTCATCTCTATTAGAGGAGAAAACTTGTGTGGGGCTTTGCTTGCCACTGGACTTTGCTGAATGACACTACAACCCACTCAAAACTCGTCACATGGCCAATCTTATAATTTTTTTTTTTTATATTTAGAACTCCCATAATTATTTTTTTACTAATTATTATACACTATAAGATTAATCTAATAGTTAAATTTTTTTTTCCTCTTAGATATGCATTTGAGTGTTCAAAATTGGAATGCCTTTTAACGCTCTGCTAAGTAACTGAGTTTTTGTAATCATTCAAGTATCTTTTGGAGCAATCAATTATGAAGAAGCGCCATAGTTAAGCAGTCTCCCACAACATCAAGAAGAGGCAAAATACTGTTTCCATGATTCTGGAGTTAGATTAGATGTCTGCTTTACAATGATAAAAAACAAAATAGTTGTGAAACAGTATTTTGTGTAAAATATGGATATGTAATCGGTTTTTTTTATAGTAGCATCAGTCATTTTGACCAAAGGGCATTTCAAAGTGACATTTGGAAATTGATAGCTCGTCTTCGTTATGTTCCTTAAATTAGCTACTGTCATAATACTTGATTCAAATATTGTTATTCAAGTATAAATGCTTTCGTAGTAAATCGAATTATTACATTTATAGCAGGAAATGAAATCCCACATCCGTTGTGCTATGATTCAAGCATAAACATCTGCCTCCATTTTGTTGCCCTTGTGACAATATTTTTACGAAGAAAGAAAAAAACAAAGAGTAGGAAAGAAGACGATAGAGAAAGTTTGGGAAGAAATTAAAAGGAGAGAGAGAAGAGGAAAAAAAATGAACCACTAATTAAACTATATGGTGGATATTAATTAGTAGGAAAAATGATTATAGGAGTTTTAAATATAAAATATTATATTTAAGATTTGTCATGTGGCGAGTTTTGATTGGATTGTAGTGCTACTCAGCAACGTCCAGTGGTAAGCGAAGCCCCACACAAGTTTTTCTTCTATTAGAGAAGTAGTTTATATGTAGTCTACAAAATGTGATATTTCTTACATTTTCCAATTTTATAGTGTGAGGTTGTTTATTCTAATTTTTTTTTAGAATATAGTGCTCTTGGAGCTTTCTATTTGATTGCATTGAAAGGAGTCTAATATTGCCTTGTTTGCAATATTTAGACGTTTATCTTATACCTATTTTTTAGAGCGAAGTTAGAGACACTATCTACTTGAACTATATTTTGTATACCATATGATGTAACAGTTGATAGTTGGATTCCTTGTTTAAATCATTGAAAAAGTTATTCAACCAGCAATCACCATATTATATGATTTACAAAATATAATATAAAACATAATCTCTCTAGCATTTTCCTTTGTTTTTTAATACAACGATATATTTACAAATATATTTACACTTAAAGGTAGGGAAATCAAGGTGGTGCTTTACCGGAATGTCGGAAATCAATCATGCAATGTGGGTTTGAATCTCATAAACTCCCTTTCCAGCTAACAATGAACTGTATAACCCACTAAGGCCTCGTTTGGCAACTCGGACTGTACTGACTATTTCAGTCGAATAGGACAATTTGTCATCGGATAGTATTGACTATTTAGTCGAGCGTACTGACTATTTAATCGGGCGTTTGGTGCAGTACCAGATTAAAAACTCAATTCATCAAAGATTATCATGTTCATTTACTTCCTCAAAAGGAGATTGAAGAACATTTATGGCACTTAGTTTCACAATTTAAAACTAGCAAGAGAGATGGAAAAAGAGCCAACTTGATTTTGTTTTTAGCGACCCGACTAATTAATACCGACGATTTGGAGTGTATAAGTTATCTGGCCTACGTCGTATAAAATAGGCCGGACCTCATAAATAATAGGTGCTAATTTTATACGGAATGGCACCAAACACCGGATAGTATTAAATAGTACTATCCGGTGTGTTATCCAGCATGCCAAACACGCTCCTACCAATTTACTCAAAAAAAAAAATAGGAAAATTAATTAGTTTTAAATTCATTATTACGAGATTCAAATAAGGAATTGTTATTGACACTCCAAAAATCTCATTTTGCACTCCAAACTTTCTATAATTGGAAAGAAAAATACACTTATTAAGAGCGTAAAATGAGATTTTTAGAGTATCAATAACAAGTCTCTTCCAATATAAAATCTTTCACTTACAAGTAAAAAAGAATACTGCTAGTACTAAGTGGCTTAAACTTTGATGTTGACTATATTTTTTCTTATCAATAAAAAAAAAATTGTAGCAATGATCCCTTAAGTCACTTAGTACTAGCAATATTCTTTTTTCACTTATAAGTAAAATATCTTATATTTGAATGGAACTGTTATTGATACTCTAAAAATCGCATTCTACATTTTTCATAAATAATTGAATGATCATTACTCATATTTAGTTAATGTTGACTAATAAAGTTCTAATAAGTACGACCACTGATCTTGTTTATTCAAGAAAGCAACTTTCAGTGCGCCCGTTCCGATTCCACCATTATCTGCCTCTCCTTAAAGTGGATCTAGTTTTTTGAGTATACATATATTTATACATTAAGAAAATTGAGAATTCGGTTAAATCACACAATGACAGTCTAATTTGATATCAAATTATATCGAATTTTTCATCCAAGAGATTTGAAAATAAGACATCTCACATCCAAGTAAAGAGAAATATCACTAGATAATAATATTGAGTGGCTACAATAGATCTGGTTTTACTATTGGATTTTTGTATAAAATTATATGATGGAAGCCCCGCTTATCGCATTTGATTAAGTCGTTTTGTGGTTAAAAAAACCATTCTAGAATATATGATCATAGTAGACTTTCCTTCGGGTTTTTTTTTTATTTGTGAGTACATCAATATGTTTACATTAGGAGGAGGGGAAATTCGTCACGCAATGTGCAACCTAATTTGATATTGAATTCGTTATCCACGAGATTCGAACGTAAGACCTCACATTTCTAAGTGAAGAAGAATACTACCAGACCGTAATATTGAGTGACGACTTTCCTTCGTTAAGAGCTTAAAAGAGTTGATTTGTTGGAATGACATTTAAAAAAAATGTGAAGATTACTCTTTTAAAAGTGAGACTCCAATGAATTATTTGTCACTTTGTATGTTTTTAACATATTTTATAATATTAGTATGAAAATTGACATTAAACTATGATGTGATTAAAAATTTATAAAAAAATCTAACTTTTTTAAGAGTCATTTCTCTATGAATAGTTGTCAGTTTCTGATCATTTATAAGCATATATAATATCACTATTAAATTCATTTTCCAAATGCCGGGGGCGGCGCATTTCCATGTATTCAAATATAAGACTGTAGCATTCAACCCCATTTGCTTTAAAGTAGTTACACATCTACCATTATTTTATCATTTGCTGAGAATAGACAAATAACTTCTGAAATAAAAGCACGTTGATTTTTAGAATGCACTGCTAATTAAGAAAAGCATTTCTCTCCACTAGCAGCAAAACGTCTAACGTACACGTCTCTTTTGCGTGCACCAGTGTCAAGAGATTTTTCAGTGTGACTGATTGTACATCATATGTATTATATAAATGCTAGGATATGTGTGTTAAAAAATTAATAACTTAAAAAATAAAATTTCTCACCACTCATATTAAAACACGTGGTGTACCACTTATGTTTATGTCACAACTAAAAATTTCTCACTAGTGTCAATATAAAATTACATTGACATTTGCAATTTCACATGTTATAATTTGGTGTTATTATTGTCGTTCTAAAAATTTATTGAGCATTCCTTATAAATTTAAGTTTTATTTATAAGTAGAGGAAATTTAAAGTGCGTAATAAATTCTTCTAGAAGGTTAATTATAACTTTTTATAAATATATAATGAAATAAGATTTTTCCACTAAATACTTTTTTTTTTGCGCAATAAACTTTTTACAAAATTTAATAATAACTTCTTATAAATATACAACAAAATAGAATTATCTTCTCATTAAATACTTTCCTTTTTCCTCATCTCCTCTCACATTTTCTTTTTTAGCTCACATTTTTCTTTTTATCTTTCTCTTTCTATAAATAAGTCAACACAAGATATTGACGTGACTTAATCATAACCACTCAAATAAAAAAAATACTAGAAAACAAAAACAAGGAAGTTGATAAAGGGAGAATCCTGCTCCTTTAGTTATCTCACTTAGGAAATAGCTGTTTGTTCAATGCTTGAGAAAAGGACATAAATATTCTATGACAAGCTCAGAATCTCCATCCCAACTAAGTATTCACAATGGCCGTGAAGACACAGAGAAGAATCTTATTCAAGACCAACCTTCCAGTTCAAGAGGCGGCTGGAGTGCTGCGATTTTCATCATCCGTAAGCAAACCTTTTCATTTTCTTACAATTATTCAATTCAGGCTACTGTTTTTCTTTTTGGTAATTTATTTTCTTGTTGTAGTTGTTGAGGTGGCAGAGAGATTTTCTTACTATGGCACGGCTGGAAACCTCATCACGTAGCTCACAAATGAACTCCATGAGCCCATCCCCAAGGCTGCAAAGAATATCAACATTTGGGTTGGAGTTTCATCTCTCCTCCCAATAATTGGGGGCTTCGCCGCCAATGCATTTCTTGGTCAATTCAACACCATTCTCGTCTCATCGATCATTTATTGCTTTGTACGTATTGTCAAAGCATGACAACTTATAGTTATAATATTGAATAGTTATACTACTAAGTGCATCAATATCTTTTGTATATAAAACTCCACTCATATTGACTGACTCTGAAAATGTGGAACCTACAATTAAATTCAGAAATTTCATTATTTACTACCAGTTTAATTTCAGACCGCGATTGCTAACTTTTCAAGTTAATTTCAGGCAATGGTAATGTTAATGTTGACTAATAAAGTTCTAATAAGTACGACCACTGATCTGGTTTATTCAAGAAAGCAACTTTCATGGCGCGTTTACTAATCTGTAATCAAATTTAGAGGAATTAGATTGAGGGGGAATTGAATTGAAGAGGAATTGAAATGAGGTGGAATCAGAATCTGATTCCTGTTGAAGTTGTATACTAAAACTGTTAGGAATCGGAGTAGGAATGATGTTGAGTCCATATAAGTTGTTTACTAATTCATTTCAATCGGAATGAATACTAGGTTGATTACTATATTGCCCTTACATAAATAAATTATTTTCATACTAATTAATTTAATTAAATTCTTAATTAAATTTATATAATAAAATTCATCTATATAAGCATGTATAAATAGGTTCTATTTATTTATTAAAAGATGGCAAGAATGATGTTGAGTCCATATAAGTTGTTTACTAATTCACTTCAATCGGAATGAAAACTAAGTTGATGACTAAATTGCCCTTACATAAATAAATTATTTTCATACTAATTAATTAAATTAAATTCTTAATTAAATTTATATAATACAATTATCTATATAAAAATATATAAATAGATTTTATTTATTTATTAAAAATGACATAATGAGTGTCAAATGAAGGGCAATGTTAGGATAATAAGAAACAAGTGAGGGCATAATTGGAATAAAAGATGCATTTCCGATTCCCTTGCCCTCGGGGAATTCAAATACCTCACAAAACTAGGGAATCCGGTTCCTCCAATTTCAGGAATTGGATTCCTTTTTTCGTGTGGGCTCCACCACTTTTTTGATTCCTTAATATTTAGTAAACACCGGAATACTCCGTAATCGGAATTCAATTCCCTTTCTTTATTCCGATTACCTTTACGTAAACATGCCATCAGTGCGCCCGTTCCGATTCCACCATTATCTGCCTCTCCTTAAAGTGGATCTAGTTTATTGAGTATACATATATTTTTACATTAAAGAAATAGAGAATTCGGTTAAACCACACAATGACATCTTAATTTGATATCGAATTTGTCATTCAAAAGATTTGAAAATAAGACCTCTCACATCCAAATAAAGAAAAATACCACTAGACAATAGTATTAAGTGGCTACAGTAGATCTGGTTTTACTATTGGATTTTTGTATAAAATTATATGATGGAAGCCCCGCTTATCGCATTTTGATTAAGTTGTTTCGTGGTTAAAAAAGCCATTCTAGAATATATGATCATAGTAGACTTTCCTTCGGTTTTTGTTTTTGTTTTTGTTTTGTTTTGGTTTTTTTTTTTTAGTACATCGATATGTTTACATTAGGAGGAGGAGAAATTGATCACGCAATGTGCAACCTAATTTGGTATCAAATTCGCCATCCACGAGATTCGAACCTAAGATCTCTCACTTCCAAATGAAGAAGAATACTACCAGACCGTAATACTGAGTGACGACTTTCCTTCGTTAAGAGCTTAAAAGAGTTGATTTGTTGGAATGACATTTTAAAACAAAATGTGAAGATTACTCTTTTAAAAGTGAGACTCCCAATAAATTGTTTGTCACTTTATGTTTTTTAACATATTTTATAATATTAGTACGAAAATTGACATTAAACTACGATGTGACTAAAAATTTATAAAAATCTAATTTTTTAAAGAGTCATTTCTCTAAAAAAAAGTTGTCGGTTTCTGATTATTTATAAGCATACATAATATGACTATTAAATGCATTTTCCAAATGCTGTGGGCGACGCATTTCCATGTATTCAAATATAAGACTGTAGCATTCAACCCCATATGCTTTAAAGTAGATACACATCTACCATTATTTTATCATTTGGTGAGCCCAACCAACGCTTGATTAGGGGAGGAAAAATTGCTGAGAATAAACAAATAACTTATGAAATAAAAGCACGTTGATTTTAAGAATTCACTGCAAATTAAGAAAAGCATTTCTCTCCACTTGCAGCAAAACGCCTAACGTACACGTCTTTTCTGCGTACAGTGTCGAGAGATTTTTCAATGTGACCGGTTGTACATCATGTCATTATATAAATAGTAGGATATGTGTGCTAAAAAATTAATAACTTAAAAAATAAAATTTCTCATCACTCCTATATTAAAACACATGATGTACCCCTTATGTTCCCGTCACAACTAAAAATTTCTCACTAGTGTCAATATAAAATTACATTGACATTTGCAATTTCACATGTTATAATTTGGTGTTATTATTGTCGTTCTAAAAAATTATTGAGCATTCCTTATCAATTTAAGTTTTATTTATAAGTATAGGAAATTTAAAGTGCGTAATAAATTCTTTTAGAAGGTGAATTATAACTTTTTATAAATATGTAATGGAATAAGATTTTCCTCTAAATGTGTTTTTCATGCGCAATAAACCTTTTAGAAAGTTAATAATAACTTCTTATAAATATACAACAGAATATAATTATCTTCTCACCAAATACTTTCTTTTTTCCTCATCTCCTCTCACATTTTCTTTTTTATCTCACACTTTCCTTTTTATCTTTCTCTTTCTACAAATAAGTCAATACAAGATATTGATGTGGTTTAATCATAACCGTTAAATAAAAAAAATACTAGAAAACAAAAAAAAAGGAAGTTGATGAAGGGAGAATCCTACTCCTTTAGTCAACAAATCCTGTGTGTGTGTGTATGCTAAGTATATTTTCCAGGCAAAATGGTTATCTCACTTGGGGAATAGCTGTTTGTTCAATGCTTGAGAAAAGGACATAAATATTCTATGACAAGCTCAGAATCTCCATCCCAACTAAGTATTCACAATGGCCGTGAAGACACAGAGAAGAATCTTATCAGACAAGAGCAACCTTCCAGTTCAAGAGGCGGCTGGAGTGCTGCGATTTTCATCATCCGTAAGTAAACCTTTTCATTTTCTTACAATTATTCAATTCAGGCTACTGTTTTTCTTTTTGGTAATTTATTTTCTTGTTGTAGTTGTTGAGGTGGCAGAGAGATTTTCTTACTATGGCACGGCTGGAAACCTCGTCACGTACCTCACAAATGAACTCCATGAGCCCATCCCCAAGGCTGCAAAAAATGTCAACACTTGGGTTGGAGTTTCATCTCTCCTCCCAATAATTGGGGGCTTCGTCGCGGATGCCTTTCTTGGTCGATTCAACACCATTCTCGTCTCATCGATCATTTATTGCTTTGTACGTATTGTCAAAGCATGACAACTTATAATATTGACTGATTATACTACTAATTGCATCAATATCTTTTGTATACAAAACTCCAGTTTAATTCAGAAATTTCAGAAATTTCATTATTTACTACCAGTTTAATTTCAGACCACGATTGCTAACTTTTCAAGTTAATTTCAGGCAATGGTAATGTTAACCGTAACAGTTTCCATAATTCCTCGGCGTTATCAGAAAGCAATGTTCTTTGTATCACTTTACACATTGGCAATTGGTCAAGGTGGCCACAAACCATGTGTACAAACCTTTGCTGCCGACCAGTTTGATGAAGACTTGCCGGAGGAGAAGAAGGCGAAAAGCTCATTCTTCAACTGGTGGTATATGGGGATCGTTGTTGGTGCCTCCACTGCTATTTTGGCAGTCATATATGTGCAGGTCAGCATAGATCATATTTACAAGCACAGATAGGGGTTTTCTGAAATTTTAGGCGCATAAACTCAAATGTTGTTTTAGCATCATTAATTTAGTGAACAAAACCGAAAAATTATGAATCTTAGCTGTAACAGTTTTTCATTTTCTTATATGTGAGACGACTCTAAACCTCATTTATTTATTAAAAGTAAGATACGAGTATGCAACTTGCTTAGTCATTTTAGAAAAAGAAATTGGTGAATGGTTATTGAAGTGCTGAAACCCAAAATTTGTGACTATGCTTTGGTGCAGGATAATGTTGGGTGGGCGGCGGGGTTTGGAATAATGACAGGGACAATGGTGGTGGCATTGGTTCTGTTTCTGTTGGGTTACAAGAGATACAGAAAGCAGGGACCCTTAGGCAGCCCCTTCACCAAGGTGGTTCAGGTGTTAGTGGCGGCAGCAAGGAAGTGGCGCGTGGATGGAACACTCATGGCTGGTTTTGGTGTGTACAAAGATGACGAGAGTCAGCATGATACTAGGAGGACTTTAGCACATACCAGTCAATTCAGGTATGCTCACAGGCCACCATATTGATAAGCTCTATCTTATTTTTTAGGTGCAATTTTATAAACACTAAACTTCACTGTGATGACACCTCTTGAGATCCAAATAGATAAATTTATAAATTATATAAATCAGCATGGAACTTTATGTCTACCACATGACACCTTATCCCTAACTTTATACAATATCTCATTTTTTTAGATGCTTGGATAAGGCAATGATCATTGACCAACTTGATGCTTCAAGCAAGACCAGAAATCCATGGAGATTGTGCTCACAAAATCAAGTCGAACAAGTAAAGCTCGTCCTACGCCTCATTCCCGTATGGATGTGTTGCTTAATGTTTGCTGTAGTCCAATCCTTTAGTGTAACCTTCTTCACAAAGCAAGGAAGCACAATGGTCCGCTCAATTGGTTCGAACTTTAAGATTCCCCAAGCATCACTTCAAGTCTTCAATGGCCTCACGATTATAGTTGTCATTCCAATTTACGACCGTGTTTTCGTCCCAGCAGCCCGAAAAATCACAGGACACTCCTCTGGCATCACCATCCTACAAAGAATTGGCATTGGCCTATTTGTATCCATATTCACTATGGTTGTGTCAGCTTTGGTAGAAGCCAAAAGGGTTAGCATTGCAAGAGACCACAACCTCCTGGACAACCCCAAAACAATAGTGCCAATGAGAGTGTGGTGGTTAATTCCACAGTACATGATATGTGGTTTGTCTGATGTATTTACATTTGTTGGACTTCAAGAATTCTTCTACGATCAAATGCCAGAGGAAATGAGAAGCATGGGAGCAGCAGCATACCTCAGTGTGGTAGGTGTAGGAAACTTCATGAGCAATGCTATAATATCTGCGGTGCAAGAAATTAGCTCAAAGCATGGTGAAAAATGGCTTGGTAACAATATCAATCGTGCCCATCTCAATTACTTTTATTGGGTAATTGCAGCTTTGAGCACTTTTAATTGGTGCATATATGTGTTGATTGCTAAACTTTTCGTATACAAAAAGTTTGAAGCACAAGAAACCAATAAGGAGAAAGAGCTCACTTGAAGCTTATGATCTATCTTGCAGTTAACATAGACAAAAGTTTGTACTACTATTTTGTAAAATACAGTGGAAGCCTCACTGCATCAACATTATATCTCTTTCCTCATAAGTTCTATAGCTAAAAATCCAGATATTCGAAATTATACTACAATGCTTGCAGACATAAGCATTTACAAATTATCTAACTGTCGACCCTAAAAACTACAAAGCCTACGTGGCGCGCAGGCCGAGTAACTAATGAGCTAACTACGTCCTTCAGTTGTATGCGTGCGTGCCAACTCGTCGGCTGAGATCGGCCTAGGAGTAAAATATGTTGATGTTGCGTCGGATGCGCTGCTGACTTCTTGATCTTGCGATTGCAGCGGAGGAAGAAATACGTCTCAGTCTTCGGGTTCTAGAGCCTGAAGACAATGCTATAGTTCTACGAAGTTCACAAATCGTTGGTGTCGGATTCAGTCACTGTGATTATATTTGTAAGAGTATAAGCACGATGAATCGACACCAGACTATATGGACACAAGTATTCAAAGCAGATGTACGTCTTAATCGTAAATGTGGTTGGGCCGTCGGAATGCCGAACTCTAAATCCAACTTGTGAGTATCAAATCATAAAACAATTCGGCGTTCAATGCGCTGAGTCTAGTGATTCATAACACCTTCCTTCGCCGAGAAGGCTCGTGAGATGACCTCTGCCAATAAGGATTCGAAAACCCTTCTCAATCGAGACTTGGATAGATAACCAATCGGCCTTGACGGAATGCTGTTTATCCAAATTGAAGGTGCTTCGCGGTCGGCTAATTCTACGGCAGCATTGCTGTTTATCCAAACTAAAGATGTTCGCCAGTTGCCTTCACAATGTTGTTTATCCAAATTAAAGATGTGTCGGCGGAAAAGAAAATGAAAAATCTCAAGGTTGTTGAGAGATTTCACGTAGAGCGAGAGTCTGCGTAGGGCAGTTTGTGTGTTGAGTTGGAGACCTTCTGTTACAACGCACCTTGTATTTATAGTATTCATATTTTCTAGTTGGCAAGGTCTAATAATATTGTAGAGTCCAACTGCAACTCAAACTCGCGGAGCAAAAATTGATCTGTGTCAGAGGCCTATCCTTCAAATTGCTATCCGTGACTTTTCAAACAAAGCAAAAACCTATCTCTTATCACATCATAATCAGAACTCCCATTAATGTCTTGCTTTATCCCATTAAGACTCCCAATGCAACCATAAAGCTTTCTTTTTCCATGACATCTATCCAGGTGGAACCACGCATGCAATGTGCAATGTGAATTGCAATATGTCACTGTAATCCAACTCTTGCACGGCATTAGTCAAACACCTAGCCAATCTCATCCATATCCCCTTATTTTCTTATCTAACAAACATTTAATTTTGATGAAAATTATTGTTTAACCAGATAGAAAGGTTAACGAATATCCCTTTCGAATGTCACTCTTCATCATCCTTACTACTTCAAAACCATCTGATTAAATACCTTGCCGCAAGAGTCTCGAAGTTGGAGATATCGTTTGCATCCCATTTATCTGGTTGTGTAAGAAAATATCAAGATGAATCCCATTAAAAGATAATTATTATGATAAAAACCATAATATTATCCTTTAATAATAACAAAATTATCTTCACTCTTCCATCCAACGATTAAGAGTTATGCTCAATTAACGGTCTTGATTGCACGGACCGATGGTGTAAATTTGAGTCCAAACACTAACATTGATCCTAACGTACACATGAGGAAAATTTTCAGTGTGCTGGAAGCATCAATTGTATTATGACACTTGGTGTACCAGACCATGTTTCCGGCACACTAAAAATTTTCACATAGACTCATTAATTAACCTTACATGATATTTACAAAATAAATAACATCAATCCTAACGTAGGCGTGGACTAATCATGATGACTAGTTATGCATGTGGAGATCATAAACAACCGAAATTAAGCGTTTGAGCAACCGATCTAACAGTGTTCTTCATTGGAATATAAGATTAAATATAATTTAGAATTTGTGCGTGGATGATAATTTATGGTGATTAATCCTTTGAATGATTCGATAAAAAGGAAGTTGGTTATTGTTACTGTTTCCTCGAATCCTTGGTGATTTTTTTTCTTTTCAAAATTACAAATGTACCAAATTATTATATTGTGATTGGTTAACCTGTAGATTTGGATGATCTTTTTCAAAATACACGTGATTTTATATACGTAGAGTATACCTGTACAATGCGTATAGGGAATCTAGAGATGCAGCAATCAACAAAACATAAAAGATAAAACAAACCTAATTGTCCCCTAGGGGACATGGAATGGATGAATGTCGGAAAAGAAACATAAAAAAGATGAAAACAATCTCATCCCGTAATAGAAGCTAAAGCATTGAACAAAGCTATTTAATTTTGTTTTGTCCTCCATTTCATGGCAGAAGGGGAAACCCTCACATGGGTAACGGTTGGCGTTTTAATTTTTATTCTTATATTTTTTTATATGAGTAATGTTATTCATATTATGTTTTTGTACCACATTTTTATATTATTCTGGGTGGCATTTGATGTGGACAGTTACATCATTTGAATTAATCAGATTTTTAAATTTAATTCATTATTTAATAAACTAATAATTAAGAAAAACTAGTTAATTAGATGATGATTGTGGTATCAGTGGTGGAGCCAGAAAACCAAATCAGGAGAGGCCTTTAAGCCATAGAAAGATTAGCCTTTGAAATATAATTAATGGGAGAAAAATTAAAGGTTTTGTTTTTTGTATTGGCATGAAAATTTTAATCAAACAAGAATGGTGGAGCTTTAAATTTTGTATGAAAAACCTAGTCTTGAAATGAATATATCATAAAAACAAAACTTGTTTACAAGCCTTGATAACAAAAATTAACACATTGGAGTCGTACAAAAACTTAAAATCACTGACTTAAAATTAGATTTTGCTCTAGACTGTATAGACCTTTTTTTTATATCGACTGGCCAAAAAAGAGAGTATGGTTTTTTTATATATTACAAAAATAAGACTTAGTTTTAATATGGTAAAAAAAAGGGAGTTTTAACATAAAGTTCGTGGTATTGTTCACTTTAACGAAAAATCATATTTTTACACTAAAAAGTCAAATCTGGTACTATTTGTTTTACCCTTTATTTTGTCATTATCGTTAAAACTCAAAGTTTTCAAACATTTTTCATTAGTTTTCCTAAAAAATAAGGGAAATTATAAGAACCCTTTTCTTCTTTCAGTTAAAAAACAAATCTAAAAAAATTGCTGGACCGCTAGGAAGGCTCGAACCCAGGCTATTTGGAATTGTAAAATCCCAGTAGCCAATGAACCACATGCTCATTTTTGTAAAATCTTGCAGAGAATACATACATAAATAAATTTTCAGGGTAGGCCTGGGCCATCACTGGCCTCTATGTGGCTCCGCCACTGTGTGGTTGTTTGGACCCAAATTTACATCATCGGCCCATGTAATCAAGGCCGTTGAGTAAACGTAGTTCTCAACCGTCGGATGGAAAAGTGGAGATAATTTTTATTGTTAAAGGATAATATTATGATTTTTATCATAATATTTATCGTTTAAAAAATTATCTTGATTTTTTCTTGTACAAGATGAGGTGCAAATTATATCTTCAAATTGAGCAGTACAGTTCTATTTAATTTGGGGTTCTTGGGATTTAAACGTGAGGTAGATTAGAGCATCGGAGTATTTTATTGTTATTATCCATTTAAAAGTGGGTGATAAATGGTGGATAAATGTTGTTGAGCACGTAGCTTGGAATCGATCAAGATGGTTTGTTGAGATGCATGCATGATGCATGGATGGGATGAAATTATGAGATAAAATGAATTTAATATTCATTTAAAGGAAGCCTAGGAACGTAGGTCTTTTTGGTGATGTGATGATAAGGTAGGCTAGGTTTTTAATGCTTATTTCTTGGGTTGGTTCCGTGAAGATGGATGGAGGAAAGCAAGTGGTGAAGCCACGTCACCAAAGATCAAATCCTTTAAAGATCAAGTCACGTCAGATATGGGAATTTGAAATAAGAGTCTGATCCACGTCAAGAAATTCTCACGCAATACTCGGCAGCACATCCCTATAAATACAGAGGCAGTAGCAACGAAGAGGAGACCCCTACAAAATCAACATAAAAATTGCCCTGCGCAAACTCTCACAACTTGAGATCTTTTTCTTTTCCTTTTTCGCTGACACATCTTCCGTTGGCATCAACAGCACTGTGGAAGCAACCGGTGATATCTTAAGTCGGCATAGATAGCTCTGTCACCGTAGAGTCGGTCGGTCTCGCAGTATCTTCCGTTGGCATCAACAGCACTGCGGCGAGAACGGTCGATTGCCTATCCAAGTCTCGGTCGAGAAGGGTTTTCGAATCCTTGTTGGTCGAGGTCATCTCATTAGCCTTCTCGGCGAGGTGAGGTGTTACATTTATTACATTCGGCACATTGTAAGCCGAATTCGGTTCGTGAACTTTGTAAGAAATAGCAGCCTTGTCTTCAGGCTCGAGAACCCAAGAGGCCGAGACGCGTTCCTTTCTCGGCCGCAATCGCAAGACGCAGAAGTCAGTAGCGCGACCCAACGCAGCATCATCAAATTTACTCATCGGCCGAGCCTCGGCCGACGAGTTGGCACGCCCCGCAATCACCGAAAGACGTAGTTAGCTTAGAATATATTCGGCCTGCGCGCCACGTAGGCTTTGTAATTTCTAGGGTCAACAGTGGTATACGAGAAGTTTTTCTCTTTCTTTTTCTTAGAGTTTGCAAATTTTTCAAATGATGTAGCTGTCCAAATCAGATATCACTTAAAGTGGTATAGAAATATGATATGAATAACATTACTCATTATTCTTTTGATATAGTATGCATGAGATGTTAGCACCCTTTTAACTCTAAGTCAAACGATACACAACACCTGAGTCGATTGCCTCATAAAAATAAATATTGGTAAGAGTTCGAACTTGGGTTGCCGACCCGTTAATTAATCCTAATCCTTAGTTATAAAGAAATGCGTATTATACAAACTGCAATTCCCATTGAATAGTCCAATCGCAGCCAACAGTGGAACCTATTTCCAGAAAGAAAGAAAAAAAACTGGAAAAAGGGTGGAGATCGAGAAAGAAACAAAACAAACCCAAAAAAAAAAACCGAAATTGGAGATGGTGGGAACTCTGCGACTACGACCGTCGCACTCATTGATCTGAACCAGTTTCCAGATGCACATGAGCACAAGAAACTGAGGGAAGCGTCTGATGTTAAATTATTATAGCCAAGAACTGGATTCAGTTGCAGTAATCACAACCAAGTAAAGCACAGAAACCTTTCCCATATAAAAGCGTTGCAATTCACTAACTTGATGAACCTCCACCTGAAGATGCCATGAATGCTGCAAACCGATCTCAATGCACTGTAACTCTTCTCCTCTCTGTCAGATTATTTCAAGCTCTAACAAAGTATAGGGCTTAGTTCCGAAGAGAGCACACATCTGTGAGAGCAAAGGTCACAATATATATAGACACACATATCTCATTCTCATAACTCAATAAGGATTCCCTATTAAAATCCTTATAGAAAACAACTTATGACTTCTAAATCATATCCGTTTAATGTCAAAACAGAATCCTTCATTAACAAGAATTAGTATACAACTTCTCATAAGGCTTTCTTATACGAATTGGACTTAATCACCCGCTGTCAAAACATCCAATCTCAAGTTCATACTCTTACATTGAGACATGGGGTTGCTTCAGGCTTGCCAACCATAGGATCGAACCGAGCCTGATGGCAGAGATGAAGACTGTGGTCAGATGTTTGCTTGATCTACCCATGGAGATGAAGATACAGAACAAAGATGTCATTGCTGGTAGTGGCTACGTGGCAGCCTCTATGAGGCTTTGGGTCTTCATGACTTGGGAGTTGGGATCATCTCAGGCTGTGCATAGCTTTTGCTCTCGGCTGGATGCCTCTTCCCACCAGAGGTTGGTTTTTTTTGCTCCATTATACTTACTTATCCTCCATGATATTCTAATTAATTTAATCTACAATATGAGAAGGAGGGTTTGAACTTTAGTGCAGAGGGGAAGCAATCTGTTGTAGCCAATTTAGGTGTATGTGCATCACGTTCATTATATTTTAATTAAAAACAGATGTGCACTGGTAATCTATTGGCACCATTGATATCGACACATTATCAATTGCATCTCTTTAACTCTCCTTATCAAGATGATGTCAATGGGTATCTCTTATTAAAACAACAGGACTTTTAGAGAGCTGAGCTAATCGAACGAAATCGGAACTCACAGCCTCGGAGAAATTAGACCTCGTTCTCAAGAAATCATATGCCAGGCGGAATCCCATTTACACTATCAAGTCTTTATTTCTTGTCTTCATTTACTCCAGCATACAATGATCTGCACAACATGATGGACTCCTCTGTATATTAAAATACTGCTTTTTGAAATTAACCTTAAACTTCCCTGCCTAGTGCCTACTTAGTCTTCCCATCATGTTTTCTTTTGAAATTAATTGAAAGTTTGCTTTGTAATGAAAGCTTTTAGTCGACACCACCGGCCAAGACCGAAATCAATTTTTGCCACCTGCTACTAGATTAGCAACAGTAGTCAGTAACATTGATATGCCATAATGCCAATTTTTTGACAAATCCTTCATTTACTAAGACATAAGAAACAAATTAATAAGTCGATCCCATACTGTGAAATATGTACCTTTCAACAAGGTATCATTATCAATGGCGGAACCTTTATCCCCAACGTGGTCAATTAATTAGGTATCAGTCCCCCCTTACGTACCCTATATCGCTGTCATTCCCAAAATCACGGTAGGTAAGCATATGCTCTAAAAGCAAAGCCAAGAAGAAGCATAACAAAGATAATTATTTCATGTAATAGAAGTTATGACAGCTATATAGTAATTAGTTTCTTACTCGCAGACGTGCATGTTTCGCATGGGTGTTATATATTATGCTTTTATTTGCATTGCAATGACTTCAGATTCGTCTTTATTTCTTTAATATTTTGGTCCTTGCATTCGAAATGACACTGAGAGTAAAGAAACAAGAGACCTACATAGGACTAAAGACATAGACTAATTAGGACCCTTTAATTTCTTTTTCCTGGTTAAAGGGTTTAGTTTAATTTCTTGGAGACATGCAAAGACAAATTTGTAGTAATAAACAAAATCATTAGTTCTTATAAGTAATTAAAAATGATAAAATACATAAGGTAAATTGTAATTATTATAGAGGTATTCACACATCCATTTTTACTTTAACATACCGCTTTGTTGATTTTTGTCATTTGATATTTTTCAATTCATTCGATTAGACAACAGGAAATTGAAAGAGGTGCGTGAGAAGTAAAATGGGTGTGTGGATAGTATCGCTCTTATTATATCATTATTGTTGTTGTTTTTGTTTGATCAGACCTCGGGTGCCCCCTTCCTACATGGGACTTATTATTATTGTTTTTAGATTTTGGGATTTGTCTAGTCATAGTTTGGAGAGAAATATTAAGGAGACTCTCAAAATTTAGATGATCTCTATGGATTTTCTATCACCTCGTATTTTTTACACAATGTTTCATAATGTTGATACGAAAATTAACGTCAAACTGTGAAATGACAGATAGTCCATAAAAAATCTCACTTTGAAATAATATTCTTAACATTTCTCGTTCAACAAATAAGGCCACAAGGAAAGTGATGAGGGAGGGAGGCTTTTCCAAGACTGTTGCCATGCAGCAGATATTTTGTGAACCGGTTAATAAGTCATTTATTTATTAAAGAAAATACAGCATGATTAATTAGCACACAAAACGATCTACAATATTAGAGAGAAATTGGAAATATGCAAATCGCCACGACCTGCTCAAAGCTAAAGGACCACAAACTCCCCAAAACCCCACAATGAAACCAAGAGACACTGAAATATGAAGCCATGGAATTCCATTCGCAGTGTCATCTACATCTTCCCGGTTCTTAGTCGTATCACCTGGACGCTTCTTCTGGCACTCATTTGGAAGCGGGAAACCGCAAAGTCCTGGGTTACCCTCAAAGGCAGTGTCATTGAATCCTTGGAGCTGAGTGCCTAATGGTATATTGCCTTGGAGGTTATTGTAGGCAACACTAAATGAAGACAAGAAATGAAGACTTGACAGTGAGGCTGGGAGTTCGCCCGAAAAATGGTTTCTTGAGAGGTCTAACCTCTCCAAGTTTGGGAGGTTCGATATTTGGTTTGGAATGTTGCCATAGAAGTTGTTGAAACCAATATCCAATTCTTGAAGAAGTTGCAATTTGCCAATCTCAAGGGGTATTTTGCTGCTTAGGCTGTTGTTCCTGAACCTGATTGTATTTGGCATGTTGGATATATATTTGTACTGTAAAATAGTTGCAGACCCATGAATGCTTTGGTAGTAGACGGGCAACTCAAAATCACCATGGCCTGTTAGAGTTCCATCCCGTTTTGTCACGAAAGCTTGTAGTTCACAAAGCTCCTTCGGAAATTCACCTGAAATGAAATTATTATTCAAGTTTAAAAAGGAAAGACTTGGAAGAGTCCCCAACCAACCAGGTATTGAGCCTACAAGTCTGTTAGAAGACAGATCCAGCACTTCCATTTTCTCAAGCTTTGACAGCCATATTGGTACCTTGCCTGTCAATTGGCACCTTGACAAGCTGAGAACCGAGAGATTTTGGAACCCTGATGAATCAACCATGAGATCACCATCTGGCATTTCTTCACCAAGAAAATTACTTGTAAAAAGGAGTACCCTTAAACTTTTGGAATCCTTCAATATGTTCATTGCCCCTGTGACATTGGTCAACCTGTTATTAGACAGTGAAAGGAATGACAAGGATTTCAAAGAAAGAATCCCATGTTGTAATTGTCCTTCTAGATCATTTGAGCTCAGTCGAAGTGCTATCAAGGACTTGCATGAGTAAACACTTATTGGCAAGGGACCGGTGAACTTATTATTCATAAGGTCAAGTTTAATAAGTTTAGTAAGCTTGGTGAAATTAAGCACGGAGAGATCTCCTTCGAATTGGTTGTATCCTAGATTCAATTCTGTAAGGCTTGAGCAATTCATCAAAGATGTAGGCAGATAACTCTCTAGATTGTTAAAATGGAGGGTTATGATCTTCAATCTTGAGAGCTTCCCAATATGGAAGGGAAGCGCACCGCTCAGCTGATTCAAGTAGAGATCCAGGATTGTGAGGTTGGTAAGATTGGAAATATTCTCACCAATGGGTCCGGAAAGCTTATTGGAAGGCAATGAAATTTCTTCAAGTGCTTGAGCGTTGTGGATATCAGTTGGAAGTGTCCCCAATAAGTTGTTGAAACCTGCACGAAAGAGCTCCAACTTTGAACAGTTACCGATTCCAAGTGGGATTATGCCACTGAACTCATTATGGGAGAAATCCAAAAGTCTAAACGAAGAAGAATAAAAACAGATAGAGGACGGTATTTGGCCTGTAAGGAGATTATTGCTGACATTTAAATTTCTCAAATTCCAGGCACGCTGGAGGAACGAAGATGGGATTGTTCCGTTGAATTGATTGCTGGATAAGTCCACCAATCGGATATGACTTGATGGTAGAGATAACGGTACTTCTCCAGAGATAAAGTTGTAGCTCAAATCAAGGATATGAAGGCGACTCAAGGACAGAAAGAATCCAACTTCCAGGTGACCAGAAAGTATATTGTGGGAGAGATTGAGGTGGGAGAGATGCGTGAGATTTCCAAGAGATGGAGAAATGACTCCTTTGAGGCGTTTGGAGGGCAATAACAAATGGGTGACCCTACCAGCCATATTGCAAATAATGCCCTCCCATCGACAACAATCGTTGGAAGACCAGTTTAAACTAGAAGAAGCGATATCAAACGAAGACAAAAGAGAGTGTTGGTCCATTTTGCTGCATGCAGCATGGGTTGTAGAAATAATGCTTGCGATAAACAAGATGAAGAGGAGGACATATGAATTATTAGTTAGACGATTAGGCTTCACTACCATAGTTCTTGTTGGAGTTGCCATTGACATATAAGTACGTTAAGACTTCTCACTGGTTTGTTATATATAGTGCCATGGTACATGCATATGTAGATATTGCAAGCAAAGAACAATATTATGTTCTTTTACATATAATTTTTCAAATGAAAATCTGTTTCTTTTGACTACAATGCATTTACGTAGTGGCATATCAGTTTAATGATTATGCTAATCTAGTACCAGCTGGGGCAGCAGGTGAAAAGGGATCATGTTGGTCTTGGTCTGTGGTTTTGGTCGGAAGTTTCAGTTTCAAGAAAACCTGATGGATAGAAAGGCAGCAAAGAAATTAAGAATAACCTTCAATATTCAGAGACGTCTACGATGAAGAAATAAATAAAATATTTGATTACTGGGATTGCACGATGGATGCTTTTTGAGATCAGGACAAAAATCTCCCCAAGATTTGATAACGAAAATTATGCTATGCGAATAGTAAGATATATGTAAAATAAATTTGTACTGAAACATTCCTAGACAAGTTATTGACAGCATAAACATATACCCAACTATGTGGAAGACGTAGCAATTGGCCAATATCAGTAATAATGTGCCTAGCTACATTGATTTTTCCAGCGCTTGTAGTCTCCAATGTTCCTTCGGAAGTTTACCTGAAAGTTAGTTGTTATTCGAGGCTTCCAGTTTCTTGAGCTTTGACTTGGTCGTGTGACTGGTGTCCCCAAAGAAGCAGCAGCTGGTAGTGAGCCTGTCATTCTATTGGAAAACAGATTCCAAGCATCTAGTTTCATGTGTTTTGACGGAACCTACAAGATTCTTTGTGTTGAACAGTGTAGCAAGAACTTTTGTTGAATAGTTTAGTGTAATTTATCTCTTATTATAAGTATAAGGTCTTAAGTTCAACTTTCGTGTAAGTTGGATTCAATTATAATTAATTCATTATGTGGCTAAAAATAGGTATTAATTTTTCTGGTTATGAATATAAGTATGTTCTGCCAGTTATTGGTCAATCTGTTTTGTGCAATTGGAAGGACAAAATTTAACAAAAGAATCTTTGAAAATGCTCAATGAGAGAATCTGAGGTAGTTTGTGAAGAACCAGGATCCTCTCCTGAGCAATTCCCTAGGGATCCTAGGGATCCCGTAATCTTGTCCGTTCATCGTATATCGTACGGTCAGAAATGATTTAAAATTTAAATTTTAAAATTCAAATATGAATAGTACCTATCAAAACTAACCGTACGATATAAAATGAACGAACAAGATTGAAGGATCCCTAGGAAATCGCTCAGGAGAAGATCCTGATTCGTTTGTGAAAAGGTAAAAGAACAAAGTATATATTACTTTAGTATTCAGAATACACATGAAACATTTGATTTGACCTGGTGTTTTAAAATATTGGAATAAAAGATAGTCAACTAGGGCTAAAGCTTATACCCTTAGCTAGTTTCTAGGGCTAAGTTTCTAGGGCACAAAGTGGGACAAAAGTTGGGAAAGACGTTTCAAATTGAACAAGTCTACTCTACTCATTTTTTAAACTTTGAAGAAGCAAAGTTAATTAATTGTATCAGGCTTTTGATTCACCCAGCTGTGTAAGATTCCTTTGTGTAAGATTCCTTTTTGTTTTTAATTAAGAGATAGCTGTCCATTAACATCATCTTGAGTCGTCAAATGCAAAAGAGATCCTCTATCCTCTATTCTCTTTGAATTCCTTCCACTTAATCATTTTTATCAAATAGTTTGAACCTTTTAAATTTAATTCAACACCAACTCAATAAGTGATTTTTTCTTCTTTCTAATATAAGCGATGTTGGGAAATGAAGTAATTTTTGTGTGCAGAACTAAATACGTAATGTGAAACTATAAGCACAAAAGAGGGTACGATGAAGTAGACACCTTTGCTATTGGGATGTTGAAGCGAGATGTTCTAGAAATGCGTGGTGGTGGCCATGTGAAAGTCATAGTTGGTGAGCGGTGATGGTGGTAAGCTTAATATCTAGGAAATCGAAGGAGATTGCGCAACTATGCAAGACTTGTACTATAAAATTAATTATTAATGAGGGGAGTGATCCAATTTATCCTTATAATAAGTCTTGGAAGATTTGGTTCATCTCCGATGTGAGACTTTGACCTTTCAAATCTTCATACACTTCATCACGTGTGATAAAATTTCAAGTCTATAACATAAAACTTACAACAACTAATGAGTATTTAACCACTTTTTCAGTTATAACAATTTTGCCTTACGTACCTCTAATTTCCCTTTGAGATCTCAAACGTCCTACTTATTACTCTTACAACAACAGAGTGGTGGCAACGACGGTGCGTAGAATTGTTTTGGTGGCAATGACGGTGGTCATCATGGTAATGCCAAGGTGATGGTATTGGAGCTACGATGGTTGTTGGGGTTGGCGGCAGCAACAATAGTTGTATCTGTACATGTAGTGTTGGTGATGGTGGCGTTAATGCCTTAATGGCGACATACATGATTTTTTTTTTAATTTAGAATTTCACATCATGAAATTTTAGAAATGACTACTTTACATAAAATTTAAAGTTGAAATTTGCAAGTTCATTTTTTTTTTCACATGAATTAAAAAATTCTATACTGATAAATTCAGACAAAAAGAATTTGTGTATATCAATCTGAAAATTCCTAATTTTTTTTTTGTAAATTCAAATGAATTCATACATTATTGTTGATGATTCAATTATACTTAAGTGGTTTTTTTTTTTGTCAAATAATAGATTTTGTCATATTAAATGTTAGATTTGTCACCAACGAAGTTTGAATCCATGCCATTATACAATTGCTCAACAATTTTCCACCACTGTAATAAAGAGTATAATTTTTAATTTTTAATTTTTAATCTAAAAAATTAGTCTATCTAACATTACTCCTCTTATTTCTTTTCCGGATTTGGATCCTCTCCGAGGCAACTGGTCAGATCCTCCTGACCGGTGCTTGTGGACCGTTGAATTTTTATCCAACGGCTACAATTATTATAACTTTTAGAAGCCCCATATTTGTAACTGTTGGATTTTTATCCAACAGTCCACAAGCACCGATCAGGAGGATCTGCCTCGGAGAGGATCCAAATCCTTCTTTCCGACATTCCACTCATTCCATATCTGCTGGTGGGACAATTACGTGATTGGTTTTTTTTTTTTATCTTTTTTTGTTTCTTTTCCGACAGTTCACCCACGACATGTCCCCTATGGAACAATTACGCACTACATGTCCCCTAAGGAACAATTACGCGATTGTTTATCTTTTATGTTTAGTTGACGGCTCCATCTCCAGATTCTCTATATGTTTTATCTTTTTTGAATTATTTATACGCCGTGTACTGAAACCTGTGGGCGAGCAAAAAAAAAGAATTATTTGCAGCTGTCGTGACTTGTATTACATGATATGATTTATCTTCGTTATTCATGAAAAACACCACCACTACCCACCTGACCATTCCCTTTACAAGACCCGTCTGTGTTAATCTTAATCCACCCAACAAGAGGCGGACGCCAAAACACAGGCACAAAACTAAGAGCACCAAAGAAAGGGATGAAATTCTTAACATGGAGAATATGGGAATCGATACTCAACCAGTGAAAGAAGAAAAATAAATAGAAGCTGAATCCCTCCAATGCCATAAAAGACGACGTTGGGATGCGACAGTACCAAAACTTTTGTTCTCAAACCTGATCTGGTTCCTTTCGTGCCTAAGCCACCAAAAGAAATTGCTCGCTTGCCCTCGTATAAATTCATATTTGATACGCCTGCCCTCATATTTTCGACCAGTTGCCCTCATATTTCAGTATTCAATTCCATTGTTCTTTTAGATTAACCAAACAAGAAAATTACAAATTCTAGAAAATAAAATCTTGTCATTTCAATTTCCATCATTTTAAAATTCCTTAGTAATTTTAAATCTCTTCATCCAAACATAGTGTTATCCATCGTAGGTGCAGCAACGTTAACCATCATAGGGCGCAGCTAGCAGGGCGAGGACAATACGATCCCCCAACAAATATAATTTCGCATCGCTCCTTCCACATCTCCCAACAGCAAATGCCCATGAACCCCAAGGAATTGAGTCTCATGAGTGATATGGAAAACTCCCACAAAACCCTAAACCTAATATTCATAAGAACATTATAGCTAATCTCAAAATGATTAAAACAGGGTATTTATATATATATATATATATATATATATATATTAAGTCGGAATGGATACGGACTATCGGTACCTGGATCCGATTATTGTCAGATCATATTTGCTATACAATCAATTTTTGAATCGTTAAGCGAAGAGATATCAAATTTGGATCATTAATTACACTGGATTCAGATTAAAGTCTCAAATCTATATCCTATTAATTACAGTACTGGATTCGGAACAAAATCCAGTTACAGTAAAAGTGTACTAGTGGTCTTTTTTATAGGAGCGTTTGCCTCCTTGTCTTCTTATCCAAATGTAGTTGTTGCAGAGATTGGCTGTGATTGAGGCAATTCGGATTGCATGGGATAAAGAATGGTATAACATTTGGTTAGAGACAGTTTATATGCATGTCATCAGCCTACTATCAAGCATATGATACAGGCAGACGCCCAAACTCCACCAAAAGAGAGTACCATACAATGCAATCGATCGGCATCTTCTTCAAATTTTGTTGGCACCTCCACCAGGGAGCTCCAGCCTCAAAAGTGTAGTTCCCATCATCCCAAGATATCTGACATGCTTGAAGACCAATACACCAAGATAATTGGAAAACAATGTGGTACGTAAGAATGTAAAGACCTTAAGTGCAACTCCTTAAAAGCCAAACCAATTCCAATGCAGGGCTTGAAATAGACTATTACCTTCTGAAATGAGTCTTGGAGCCAATTTAACTGGACGCATGTATCGAGTAATTGTTCCAATTGGCACAGGAGCAGCGGCAAGAATACAAGCTCCGGGTTGGAGGCAGCAAAGGAGCTCCTCAGCTTCTGAGTTATCGGAGTCTGCCCTCCCCCTCCCAGTAATTAATGCTCAAATCTAAATATATGCCAAAGGCACGAGTGGCAAAGGTTGCACAACTTTCTTCAATATTGCCTGTAGTTGACGAAAGTAAGTAATTAGCTGCTCAAGAAACATTTGATAGTTCCCGATAAAAGATATTGAATGGACAAAACACCATCAAAATGTGTAATGACACGTACTGTTGTACCAGCCGGTTTGTCCAAAACCACAAATCCATCAGTTAATTTTCATGTGAACAACAATAACGCTAGTAAAAATTACGATAAGGACCTGTAAAACCTTGTGTTTTACTTAGGAAAACGCTTTGGGTGTACATGAAAACATAAGTAGGTTCCAGTTTCAACAAATTGGTCTGGATGTGTTATCGGGAAAGTCTTTTAGTACTGATGGTGCTGTAACTTCTTTATATACTCTCATGTGCTCTGGGGTTGCAGTTGGAGGAGGCCATGGACACACAAGGGCATAAAATACAGCTCCAAAATGGATGAGATCTGCAACAAACCTTCAAAGAATGAATTTTTTTCCATTTACCACTCAAACTTGATAATGGCGGAAATCATGTTACATAAATCAACAAAAAAACAATGTGAAGACAAAAAGAGCAGCACTCACTGAAGAGAAAGATCCAGAACTTTGCAGATATGTTCTTGAACAGTCCCCCCCTTCTGAAACTACCAAGTGCTCGATTCTTGGTGGTCCATTATCTGAGGGGCATGGAAGCAACCGAGTATATTCAGGGTAGCTGAAAGAAGATATGCTATCAAAGTCAGCAAACGATAGAACACAAAAAGGCAGAAATTCTATGTAACATTTCGTTGGCTAAAATTATATCGACACATTATCCATCACAATGATCACATATTGGCAATTCGATAAGAATATCCTTGTTGATGATAATTAATTGGGATTTAGTCATCAATGCTAAGTTCTTATTTCCAAACAGGGTACTGAGTTTTCGGTCAGTTCCATCTTTGCTTACACACATAATGAGCAGAAAATGTAGATGAGACTTATAGTTTTCACGTTTTTATGTTCGTTGTTGTAACTTATACATTGTTTCCTTAAATTTGTTGGATTTGTTTGACATCCAACATTGTTTTTCAGGTTAAGATTTGTTTGGTGTTTGTACCATACTTGACCAATCCCGAAATTACTGAGCACCGATCAACGTTATACCTTAAAGGACCCAGAAGAATTTCCCTACAACCAGAAGGTCAATCACAGCGCGACACGTGTTGACATCAGAAGCCAATCATAGTGCGACACGTGTCAACATCAGAAACCAATCACAACACGACACGTGTCAATGTCAGAATGAAATTAGAAACTCTCTTTTATAAATAGAGATCATTCTCTCACAATATTTCCTAATGTCATTTGTACTAAATCATTCACTTGTACTCACTAAAGGAGAGCTTGAACCTATGTACTTGTGTAAACCCTTCACAATTAATGAGAGCTCCTCTACTCCGTGGACGTAGCCAATCTGGGTGAATCACGTACATCTTGTGTTTGCTTCCTTATCTCTATCCATTTACATACTTATCCATACTAGTGACCGGAACAATCGAGCGAATGTCACAAACTTAACACTTTCTGTTGTACCAAAATCCTCACTGATTTTGTGCATCAACATTTGGCATACAACATTAGGACTAGTACGATTCCTTCACCTGATGTACACCATTTTGGTTAGGCCTTCTGATTCCGTTTATTTCGATTTAGTTATCTAAAATCTGAAACAATTTAAAATATTTTTCAATTTTCCTTCTTCCAAACAAACATGTTTTGTTTGGTGATGCAGCTGATCTGTATACTGCAAAACATCCTTTAGTCCTCCGCACAGACGATTCCGGGGTGTTCTCTACTAGTCTTTCCAACGAGTACAACCTCGCTGCTGCTGCGTTTGGTAGGTCTGATTTCCTTGGATCATGTAATGTAAATTAGACTGAGCTGGGAGAATTGAAGGGAATCCTCAATTCTGCTGAAAAGAAGCTAGCTCTATGATTACCATTGCAATTATACGGCACGTAACTGCTTTTGGACTCTCGTAGTATATAGCTATGTTGGCAATCAACTAGAACTACTCATTTCCCCCAGCAAAATTCATTTCTCAGATGTGGCCGGATACCAACTGATACGCTGGAATTCAACGTTGGCAGATTTCCTTGAGTATAGTCAAGTTATTAGAAGGTCCTACGGAAGTCGGAAGCAGCCAGTAGACCGGAGCATCCCCATGTACTGAAATCTTGATTGACATAACAAATTTAACGACGGAAGTTTCATACAAGAATTTGTTTCTCGTGTTTGAAAATGGTGTTTCTGATGTGGGTTATGAACAATATGCAGCTTATTGAATTTCTGGTGTGGCTCAAAAAATGCACAGCAACTGGAAGATGAATTGATGAGAAGATGAGTTCATTGAATTTCTGTGGTGCTTTTTGCATTATTGCTAGATCATTAGAGTTTCATCATCATAAATTTATGGTCATCTTTTGTTCTCCCTCAGGAAAGCAACATTTGGGTGCATGAAAAACTCTTAAGGCATGTCTTGGTCAAATAATAACTCAACGAGGAGTGATATGATCAATTACGCACAAGCTCGTAGATGGATCATGATCGTTTTTGTGTTGTGGATGACATAAACATGAATAACCATGATCAATTTATATGTATGTGAGCGACTATATAAATACTAGCATTTTTTTAAGTAATTGTTTTACGATGACGGCATAATTTATTTATTTTTAATTGTGACGGTCACATTTAAAATCTTCTCAGAGAGACATAAAGAATGCAATCTTACTAATTGGTAATTTGATATATAATGAGGCAAAGCAAGACTAGGGCGTAGTGAGCAATGTTCTCTCCACAAGGTTTGGGGATCATTTACAAAATAAGCCATGATGTTTTGGTTTTTGCATTTTACACCACTTGGTTTTTGAATTACACCAATTTAATATCTTCGTCAATTTTAACGTTTAATTATACATTATGTGCTAATGAGATATATAATAAGTTTCGTCAATTTTAATGTTTAATTAGACATTATGTGCTAATGTGATATATAATAGGCCCACATTTTAAGCACACGTTGATTGTCAATTCCATAAAAAGACTAAACGAGTAAAGTAAAAACATTGAAATTAATGGAAAATGAGTGTTTAAATTGTGAGTCAAGTTTATACTGCATCAACATATAATGTCTAATTAGGTGATGAAATTGACAGAAAAGTTAAATTGGTGCAGTTTAAAGTATATCGATATTTTTATGCTAGGAAGAGAGAAAATTCGGTTAAACCGTATAATGGACAATCTAATTGAAATCTTGCATGCGGTGTAAATTGTATTTAACCCAAAAGAGAAAAAGCGAAACAAGGCAAGCTACGACGTCGTTACAATGAAGAAGATTATATATCCCTTCAGTTAGTTTCTGTTTTGTTCTCTCCCTGTCGAAACAAAATCTCCAAAGCTCAAGACATAAACAGCCGGTCTGGATTTCTCTCCCGCCATTAATCCCAATTCTCCTTCCTCCAAAAACCCTAACCCTCGACCCTCACATTTCTCCCCCAAATCCAACCTCCAACTTCACACAGACCCACAATTCCCTCTCTCGCAGGCGTGATCGCAATCGCGCCATGAATTTCCAAATGCCACTCCAGCTGAACTCCCAGTCGTCTGATCAAGATCGCCGCTGAATTCGAACTCTAATTGCGGACGATCACAATGTCTTGGGGACTGGGCTGGAAGCGGCCCTTGGAGATCTTCCATCTCGTGCTCACGTACGGCACCGAGGGTCCGCCGGAGACCTTCGACCGTACGTCGTCGGCGTCATCCTCGTCGTCCTCGTCTTCCGTGGCGACGCAGGATCAAGAATTAGGGTATCGGATCGACTTGGATTGGCAGGCTGGGGACGATGAGGAGCAGGTGGCTCTGAGGCTCCAGTCGCAGCTAATGGTGGCGTTGCCGATGCCTCAGGACACGGTGGTGGTCGAATTGAGGACCGAGGAGGCAGAGGAAGCGAATGTGGGTGTGGACATGAGGGTGGTGAGGCGCAGAGAGCCGTTGAGAGCTGTGACCATGACCAAGACGGCCGGGTCCGGCCAGCAAAGCGATGGCACTGGAGTCTTGACTCGCTTGCTGCGCTCCAATTTCGCTTCAACAATGCCTGCAGTTGCCGACGGCGAGGCGGCCTGCGGTGTGCATTGGCAGTGCGTCACCGTGGTCAATCTGAGTGGTTGTGGGTTGTCGGTGAGTCTATCTTTAAATCCTTTTGTTCATTCATTGTATTTATTGTTTTTCTGATTGTCTGTATAAATGTATAATTGATTTATTAAACTTTGACTGATTGCGGTGTAGTTTTTGGAAATAAATTACTGTTCTTGGTGTAGCTTTTCCTAATTTTAGAGCAAAACCAGAACTTTCTAGTACTAGTCTCTCTAAATGGCGAGATTGATTAGTTTTATTACTTTCGAATACAGCTTGTCGGTACTGTAAAGATACAATTATGTTCTTTAAATTATGTCAAGAAAGTGATTTTCTTTTTAGTGATTGTGTGAGATTAAGGAATGTTGAAATTTCTTGCATACTACTCACAGGTTTTACCGGTAGAGCTAACTCGACTGCCTCTTCTCGAAAAGCTGTACCTTGATAACAATAAATTGTCACTTTTGCCTTCTGAGCTTGGTGAACTGAAAAGCTTAAAAGTCCTCAGGGTAGACTACAACATGCTGGTTTCAGTACCTTGTAAGTTTGGAATCCCTTTATCAATCTATTCAGCTTCAAGTTCATATTTTGGATGTCAAATCCTTCATATTCATTTATTATTTCTGTTGGACCTGTAAGCAGTAGAGCTGAGGCAGTGTGTTGGATTGGTGGAACTTTCATTGGAACATAACAAGCTTGTCCGGCCTTTGCTTGATTTCAGGTCATTTCATCAGCACTTGAACATATTTAATTTTCTATACATTTTTTCAACTCTTAAATAAAGATGCTTGTAAAGTCTATGATTTTCTCTAGGGTCTAATGGTTCCCTCCAATTTTATGGCAGGGCTATGGCTGAGCTACGAGTTCTTAGGCTGTTTGGAAACCCTCTTGAATTTCTTCCTGAAATCTTGCCACTCCACAAACTTCATCATTTGTCTCTTGCGAATATCAGGATTGTGGCAGATGATAACTTGAGATCGGTGAACGTGCAAATAGAGGTAGTGATTAATGCAATTTTCATAGAAGTTTTTGTTCATTGCAATTGATAATCTTAGCCTGTACAGTATTGAAATACACTGGTGATAATTGCAGATGGAAAACAGTTCTTATTTTGGCGCATCCAGGCATAAGCTAAGCGCCTTTTTCTCTCTTATATTTCGGTTTTCTTCTTGTCATCACCCTTTACTAGCATCTGCACTTGCAAAGATTATGCAAGACCAAGGAAACCGCGTAGTTGTTGGCAAAGATGAGAATGCAGTGAGGCAGCTTATAAGTATGATAAGCAGCGACAACCGTCATGTGGTATGTTGGTTAGCTGTCCTGACAAAGATTTCACTGCTTATCACTCTTCTGCTGCATATGGTTTTAAGAGTTCCGACTTCTGGCAGGTTGAAAAAGCATGTTCTGCTCTTTCATCTCTTGCTGCAGATGTTTCAGTTGCCATGCAGTTGATGAAATCTGACATTATGCAACCCATCGAAACGGTTTTGAAGTCTATGCCCCAGGGGGAAGTTATTTCTGTGTTGCAAGTTGTGGTGAAGCTGGCTTTTGCATCTGATGCTGTAGCTCAGAAGATGCTGACCAAGGATGTATTGAAGTCTTTGAAATTGTTGTGTGCCCTTAAAACCCCTGAGGCAAGTTCTGTTCTTTTTCCGTAAGGCACTGACGATCATACTTTTCTTGTTAGTATTGTCGTTTAATTTAAGGTTTATCTTTCATTAGGTACAAAGATTAGCTTTGCTGGCAGTAGGTAATTTGGCCTTTTGTCTGGAGAATCGCCGTCTTTTGGTTACTTCTGAAAGCTTGTGTGAACTTCTAATGCGCTTGACGGCTGCACCTGAGCCCCGTGTGCATAAAGCTGCAGCTCGTGCTTTAGCAATTCTCGGTTTGTCTCTTGAGTTTACTTTGTTTTCGAGGATTTAGTCTTTATATTTTGAGCTTTATAAGTTTTGTTCATGTCATACCTTTTGCAGGGGAGAATGGAATCCTGCGACGTGCCATAAGGGGGAGACCGGTGCCAAAGCAAGGACTGCGCATACTTTCAATGGATGGTGGTGGTATGAAAGGTCTGGCAACCGTGCAAATTCTTAAAGCAATTGAGAAGGGAACTGGAAAACAGATACATGAGTTGTTTGACCTCATATGTGGCACATCAACGGGTGGAATGCTTGCTGTTGCGCTTGGCATTAAGCTAATGTCTTTAGACCAATGTGAAGAAATATACAAAAACCTTGGTGAGTATGCTGTATTAGGAATGAGTGTGCACAAAGCTTGCCCTTGCTCATTGTTCATGTTTTTTTTGTTTAGTTCTTTACATGTCTGATGTCATGATTTGCAGGAAAACTTGTCTTTGCTGAACCTGCGCCAAAGGATAATGAAGCTGCAAGTTGGAGAGAGAAGTTGGATCAGCTCTATAAAAGTTCGTCCCAGAGTTTTAGAGTTGTTGTACATGGATCTAAAGTATGTTCTTCATGCTTTGTATTTGTTTTGTTTGTTTATATATCTTTCATTTTTCCTTACTATTTGGGATTTCAAGATTGATGTGTAAAATATTTTGAGAGGGATGAAATCCCCCCCCCCCCCCCCCTCTCTTCCCCCTCTGTCCTTTCTGTATCGTATTCAGGAAGTTTCTATTTTTACTGCAATCATTTTTGTCTGATCTCTTGTTTGCCTCATAAGTTCTAGAAAGGAGTGGAATTTTGTGAAGCATTTAGTTAAAACAGGAGTAATTTTTTTATTTATATTTTTCTGCCCTGTTGCTTTGTGTTCTAAAGGATAGTTATAACATATTGTCTTGCAGCATAGTGCAGATCAGTTTGAGAGATTGTTGAAGGAAATGTGTGCCGATGAGGATGGGGATCTGTTAATAGAGTCCGCAGTTAAAAACGTTCCCAAAGTTTTTGTTGTGTCAACTTTGGTGAGCGTGATGCCAGCTCAGCCTTTCTTATTCCGAAATTATCAGGTTTGAGACAACTTATTCCTTTGTTGAAAGGTCATCAATTCACTGCTTAAATTTTAACTTGTTATTTTGTACTCCATTTCTAGTATCCTGCGGGAACACTAGAAGTGCCTCTTTCAGAGAGTTCAGGAATAACTGGACCACCTCCTGGATGTGCTGAAGGTGGCTATAAGCACAGTGCCTTTATAGGAAGTTGTAAGCATCAAGTATGGCAAGCTATCAGAGCGTCATCTGCTGCTCCGTATTATCTTGATGATTTCTCAGATGGTACTCTCTTTTGTTCTTGAGCATGCATATTACCTCTTTAGTGGTTTTAAATTTTTTAAAAATGTTTCTATCTGACAATGTGTACAGATGTAAATCGTTGGCAAGATGGTGCAATAGTGGCAAACAATCCTACAATCTTTTCCATTAGAGAAGCACAACTTTTATGGCCAGACACAAAAATTGACTGCTTAGTTTCCGTTGGCTGTGGTGATGTTCCAACAAAGGTAAAATCATAACATCTCCTATGTTTGTGAAGAGTCAATTGATGAAATATTTCATAATATTTTGTGCAACATTAGGGAGTGATTACTCCGCTTTATTGGTTCACACGAAATCTGCTAGTGTAGGTGCGAAAAGGTGGTTGGCGTTATCTGGATACTGGTCAGGTATTGATAGAAAGTGCATGCTCTGTGGAACGGGTGGAGGAAGCTTTGAGCACATTGCTACCCATGCTCCCTGGAATACAATATTTTCGGTTTAATCCAGGTATGTGTTAAGTCTGAAGTAATATGTTTACATGAGCATGAAATGTCTGGAATCTCAACCCACTGCATGGGAAACCAATTTGGATAAAGTTTTAACGTTTTTCAAACCTTAACTATTTTTGTTTTCATGCATCGACTTTTTCTCTGATGTGGCTTTTTATTTCAAGTACTATTCTCAAACAGCACAGTTCTATCTATTCTCCTGCAGTTGATGAACGCTGTGATATGGAACTGGATGAGACTGATCCTGCAGTCTGGCTGAAATTGGAAGATGCAGTTGAGGAATATATTCAGAAAAATTCTCTTGTACTTAAGGATGCCTGTGAGAGACTACTTATGCCCTTTCAACATGATGAGAAGTGGTCACATGTCCCCAAGTCAAAGGCATCAAATGACGGTATTAATGCTGACATTTTTCTTCAATTTCTCTGTGTGAATTTCAGTTTTTACTCTTTTTTTCTAGAATGTAAGCTCTGTTGATACTTTGCTGTAGCAGAGGAAAAAAGTCCATCTCTAGGTTGGAGGCGCAATGTACTACTTGTCGAAGCTTCGCATAGCCCCAGTTCTGGTCGCACTCAGAACCATGCTCATGCGCTTGAGTCATTTTGTGCTCGTAATGGAATACGATTATCGCAAATGCAAGGCATATCAGGATTTGTGAAAACGGTACCAGCAACAACATTCCCAACGCCGTTTGCATCACCTTTATTTCCTCCAAGCATTCCATCAAGTCCACTTTTCTACAGTCCTGATTTTGGCCCCCAGAGGGTTGGCCGAATCGATATGGTCCCACCTTTAAGCTTAGATGGACAGTCTGGAAAAGGAGCTGCATCACCACCTGATTCTCCTTCAGGACCTAGACAGCTTTCTTTACCCGTCCAGTCATTGCATGAGAAGTTACAGAACTCGCCCCAAGTGGGAATTGTACATTTAGCCCTTCAAAATGACTCTCTTGGCTCGATATTAAGGTCAGTGTTACTGGACTGATTTTTTATAATTGCGAGTTAATGTTATATATAGCTGTATACCTAATTTACCGGCTGTTTGCTTCTGTAGTTGGCAGAATGATGTATTTGTGGTTGCTGAGCCTGGAGAGCTTGCAGATAAGTTTCTTCAGAGTGTTAAACTGAGTTTGATATCAGTGGTGCGAAACCGCCGCAGGAAGGCTGATTCATCTTTCGCCAATATTTCAACTATTTCTGATTTGGTTGCATGTAGACCATACTTCCAAATTGGAGGCATCGTTCACCGTTATATGGGACGCCAAACTCAAGTATGTTGCTTTAGCATTGAAACCATTGATTTTGCTACTTGTTGGATAGTTGCCAAACTGCCGAACTACTAACTCTGATATGTTTAATGATGGAATTTATTAAAGGTTATGGACGATGGCCAAGAAATTGGAGCATATTTGTTTCGTAGAACTGTGCCTTCTATCCATTTAACACCCGATGATGTTCGCTGGATGGTACACTATCACCTTTACGTTTGTGAAGTGAAATATGAATATGGGCGCACACGATTTAAGTGATCAAACTGATGTTTTTTGTCTTTGATAACTACAGGTCGGAGCTTGGAGAGATAGGATCATTATTTGCACAGGGACATATGGACCTACGCCACCACTGATTAAAGCATTTTTAGACACTGGCGCTAAAGCTGTTATAAGTTCTTTAGCTCAGCCCCCAGAAGCACAGCTGACAGCAGTCCATGGATCTGCAGAGTTCAGTGTTTTTGAAAACGGGAAGTTTGAGATTGGAGAGGAAGAGGCTGAAGATGAAGTCGAAGATGAGGATGCTGAGCCTACCAGTCCGGTGAGTGACTGGGAAGATAGTGAAAACGGGGACCGGTCTACAGGTTTTTGGGATGACGATGAGGAAGAGGTGTCGCAATTTGTATGTCAATTGTACGAGTCACTGTTTCGAGAGGGTGTGAGCGTGGATGTTGCTCTACGACAAGCTCTTGCCTCGCACCGGAAGTTGAGGTATTCATGCCATCTTCCCAGTATACACTAGATTGCTAACCAGATCTCATACAGGAAAATAAAGAAAATTGAAACAAAAATCGTAGGAAAATAGAAACGAGAATAACAAGGAAATAACAGGAAACATCCAATTTTGAGGCTTACAAACAGAGAAGAAGAGTGAAATGTTGTAACGGTGTTTGGCGTTAATGGTAGATATATGAGCTCAAATGTTCCAACTCTCTTGTTTCCAAATGTTTATTTCTGCTCTTATATGGTTATATGTTTGTTCCTTCAGTAAGTTCCCCACTGTTTTCTGCTTGTGTGAAAAAGTTTGAATTTTGTCGTTTTCACGACTCAACCTACAGAATAGACCTATGATGCATCTGGGATGCCAAGGTGGCGGCATTTAAGACATAGTGTAGTGCGTAATTGGTTTGAGATATTGTCACCGTGACATTCCAATTGTGGGTAAGTTTCTCTTCGACCTTAGTTAAGTTGTAAGGTCGTGGAGGGTTTAGGCGTTCCTTTCACAAACTGTACGTGGAAAAGAAATGCCAAAGAAAAAAGATTTAGATCGAGTTGACAAAGTGTCATCTCTAAAGAAAACCTAATTGACCCTTGGACTCTTTTTTTTATCTTTTCTTAATCAAATGGACGGACCACCAATCTCGGAAAGAAAGAAAAAAGGCTTAGCCAAAATAGTAATTGTCATAATTCTTTATTTTGATTCATGAAAATGAAAATTGATAGAAATGGTTCAAGAGTTTGTTCACAGTAAATCGTTTTGGTTATTCCATGAAAAATATCAATATTTTCGTTAAAGTGTCATGTGACTTCCTTTTTAAAAGTATTTTTGTCAAAACAACCCCTTCACACTTAACAAGAATTCTGCAGATTTTTCACAGACTGATCAAAATGATGAACAAATTCAAAGACAACTACTATCGATTAATGATGGACAAATTCAAAGACAACTACTATCAATTTTCATTGTTAGGGACCATTTTAACTAAACAGCCAAGAAAAAGCTAGTCCATTGTTATAAGAATTTTCACAGGGCTTTCTCCTATTCAATAATTTCAATTACCCAACTGAAAGAAATGATTTTGTCCCTTTAGCTTTTGAGTTTAATCAATTGCATATGCCCTTTATACAGTTCCACTCATGACTATTCAGCTGGGGCTGAGGGACAAAATGAATGAATCACATGCCCAACAGCATTTAACAATTGCATCCCTGTAGACCCGAGTGTAATCAATTGGTTAGAACGGTGTCTCTCTCGTATGCATTCAAGTTTCGACTTGCTTTTCTATAATTTAAATACTTCATTTGTATTCTTTTTATCCTCGTTATTGAATCAAAAGAAGTTAAACCTTCAAGTAAACCATAAAGAGGTGGGAGTTTTCTACCCTTCGTAAGAAAAGGTACCGAAACACTTTTTTTCAATCGATTACGAGCATCAATCAACCTTGATTGACGCACATATTTACGTTTAAACTAATTTTCTCGAAACCAACACATGCCAATGTAACATATACACCGAAGACTTGCTCTTTATTTTGACCAACCTATATTAATTTGTAATAACATTTCTTTGGACCCTACCAAAAAGGGTAAAAAAGTTAACCGGAGATTATGCATGTTTTTTAAGACAACCACCAGGATAATATGGAAAGAGATCCTCTCTCTTTCAAAATCCAATGATCAAGTGATTTGGACTTTTAAAATTTGATCCAACGATTAAAAATTATTATAATTTTTAAAAGTTTTTACTAACTTGTCTGTTTTTAGCACTTGAATCAAATTTTGAAAGCCAGATCATTTGATCCTTGGGCTTTGCAAGAAAAGATCCGAAGATGATCTATTTCCGGATAATATGATGTCTTACCTAATTAAGAATTTTAGAAGGATGAAAGCAGAAGATGCCCCGACTTTAAAGCAATCCATCCTTCCCCTCAACTTTTCTTCACCCGCAAGCTTCTTCTTACATCACTCTTCACACCTTTTTTATAATAAAAAAACAAATAAATCATGCAGTATAAAGCCAGCAGCACAGCAGAAACCAACTTCCCTCAAACAAGTCCAATGGCTGCAGGAACAGCTCCGATCGCAGTAGGCACGCGAGGCACGGTTGGATCGCTTGTCAGGAGGGAGATCGAGTACTTCAGCAAGCTTGAGCTCGACCCGCATGGAAGCTCAAGCTCAATGAAGCCTCTGGGACAAATACTCGGCTTCACTTCTGGCGATAGCGGTGCTCATTGTAGCAAGTCTAGTTTCCGGATCTTGGTAATGACATGGAGGAGGAGGAAGAGGAGAGGCAGTAGCGGCAGCGGCATCGGCAGAGGGTTCTTGGCAAGCATGTGTTTTGCTGCTGAAGTTGCGGAAACCAATCGGCAAAACTGGATTCCTGGGTTTAATTACAAGATCCTCAAGGATGACATGAACAACTTGAGCATTTGATTTCAGGCAAAATTCTCAAAAAGCACTTTTGACAATGCTTCTTTTTTATTTCTGTATCATTTTGTTACAGGACTGCATACATTCAATGAAACTCAAGACCCTCTCTTGCCAGGGTCACTGTCCATAGCTTTTCTTTCTTTCTTTTGCCGATTCTTGTGTAAATGATCATTTTGTTAGGATTATTCCGAGTGAGTTCCTTGGTTTGCACCCGACATTTAGTACATGTTATCCCCGAATATAGGGGAGGCGTTTGTCGCTAGGTATTTGATCAAACAAGATCGTCCATGTCCTATAGTTACTATCATAAAAATATCCTAAAGAGAGAAAGGGCTAAGCGAAGCAAAAAGATTGCAGCTGTGACGATATTTTAAGCCAATCAATTATTGTTGTTATGAAAGTTAAAATGTGTGATAGTGCGTGATTGACTTAAAATACTGTCACAATAACATTTCCGTTGTTAGATTATGAGAGAGAAACATGATATATTTTAAGAATAAAAAAAAAAAGATGAAAAAACGCTTGTTATTTCAATCCTCTAATTCCTTTGGATGAGGTGCAAAGCACATTCTTCAGCTTGCACCTTGATCCTAATTGCTATAGCTCTTTGTCTTCCCTTGCTCTTCTTATTGACTCAACGTGCCGGCCTCTGTTTCTCGATGCACCCTTGGCACCTTCTCCATCGTATTCTTGCAACGATAGGTGCCCGAGAGCGGTCACAACGTCACCCATCGAAGGCCGGCAATCAGCTTCCTCATTCAGACACATTGCAGCAATTGCAACAGCTTGGTTCAGACCCTTTGCCGGAAATCTGCCTCGAAGCAACGGGTCAGCCATCGATGCGTATCTCTTTCTGTCCTTAAGCATTGGCTTTGCCTGCATGATAGAAAATAGGATTGGTATTAAGGGTGCAAGGAACATGTCATCTTATATGACGAGAAATTCTCTGTGCATGGCGTCTTGTCTTTCTTAAAGACACTACATGTTAAGAAAACATAACGTCATCTCAAATTTCTTTAATGCGTCCCTTCTTTTTTAAAAAGACAGGACGTCCTACATAGAGCAGACTGCTTATATGATTCGATAAAGAGACAGTAACAAGTAACTTGGTAAAGGCTTTTGCTACTTGATGAATGTTCACATACCCAACTGACTAGGATCTGCTGTCCAACCGGTCTTCGCTCATCAATAGCTCTCCGTCCTGTGATCAACTCGAGAAGCACAACGCCAAAGCTGTAGACATCAGACCTAGTTGTCAGCTGTCCTGTTGAAGCATACTCTGGTGCACAATAGCCATAAGTCCCCATCACTCTAGTAGTCACATGGTCCTTGTCTCCGGTTGGACCTAACTTAGCAAGTCCAAAATCAGAAAGCTTAGGACAGAATTTTTCGTCTAGTATAATGTTTGAAGCTTTGAAGTCACGGTAAATCACTGGCGGATTGGCAGTCTCATGAAGGTACTCGAGCCCTTTAGCTGCTCCTTCAGCTATTTTCATCCTCGTATACCAATCAAGAGGCTCCATATTCAAATATACATCTTAAGAAAACAAAAAATCGGTTAGTTTATCTCCACATAAGAGCAAAAAAATTCAAGATCCAAATAATTTTTGTGCATACTTAGAAGGTGATTCTCCAAAGATCCATTGACCATGAATTCATACACTAACATTCTCTGGTCTCCTTCTGCACAATAGCCAATAAGATTGACGAGGTTCGCGTGTTGAACCAAACTCAACATGATAACTTCAGAACAAAACTCTCTGCTCCCTTGCAATCCCTTCCTGTCAAGTTTCTTCACTGCCACAATCTGAAACCAATTTAATCGAAAACATAAATTGCAGGATCGTCTTCCGTCATACGCGCAAGAGAGAGGAGTAAGAGAGACATACTTGGTTAATGCTGTCCAAGTAACCTCTGTACACCTTCCCAAATCCACCTTCACCCAGCAGAGAATCAGGATTGAAGTTATCAGTTGCAGCAGCTAGTTCCTCGTACGTAAAAAGCTGAGCAACTTTTTTCGCGTGTCCCGTCTTGAGTATCTCCTTCTGTAAATTCCTGCATTCGTTGCTACCTGCACATTGATCACATAGCCTATGTAATACATCATATTTCCAGTTTCTTTTTTCATGCATAATGTGTATGTTTCAACGTAAAATATGGTCGAAATTCGAAAACCTAGTCTAAATAAATTCCAGTTAGCAAACGAAAATTGAACGGATTAATCACATTTTCACCTACCAAAATCTGCATTGCATTAAGACTAAAACAAAATGAGAAAATCAGTAGTGTTTTTTCGACCTGACTTAACCGAAAAAGTTGCTATAAGTGAGGTCAATCTCTTCAAACCACTCGAGTATTGCCTTCTTATTCTGGCCTTCCTCACAGATTCTTCCCGCTCCTCGTCCACCTTGCAACACGAGAAGCAAGTCATCCTGCTCTCCTCCCGCCCGAGCGCCTCTGCCGCCGGCAGAACCGTCACTGATTCTGCAAGCCCTCAATGAATCCCACTGGCATGCATGAAAACGACGTCAGGAAATGCAGCAACGAATGTGAAGAAAAAGCTTTGAAGTTGAAAGTTCAAAACCAACGTTGGTAATGACAACTAAGTTTATATATAAGAGTGGTAATGCTAGGTCTTCTTCTTTTTTAAGGACACAGTTAGAACCATTGAGTTAGAGCTGTCTAATACAACAGACGCGCTCCCTAAAACACAATTTTACCGATGCTATTAAATTATGTGAACTAACTTCTACACTTTCGAGAAAAGTCAAACGAATTTACCATACCACGTCATTGTGCTGATATAATATTTCTACTCTAACCACTCAAACAAAACCACTTGTTTTGGTGTCTCTGTAATATATTATCATTGGTTGGATTTAATATTTAAAAATTATATAATTTATTCGAATTTGACAGGAAGTTTGACAAATTAATAGTATGGGCAAAGACACCATATATAACGCTTACCGCAATGACGAAAAGTAACAATGTTTATACAATTTAGTGCAGATTCGATCTCCATTGATCTTCTTTCCCTTTAACATTTAATAGTTTAACTCACTAATACTATAAAAAGTTTCCACCAAATTGAAAGTCGAGAACGCAAAATGGAAGAAAGTACTAAGCTCGATGAAAATTGGTATGGGCCTTAGTTGATGGACTGCAATAGCAAAGCCCAATCAATTTATATATTTTTTTTCTTTAAGTATAAGGCCCGAACCATTTAAAAGTGAAATAAAATCATAAAAGAGGAGAATTCCACGTGTAAGAAAACAAGAGAGCCAGGTTATTGCCACGTGTCATTCAGACCGCTATGCCGACTTAGGCCATCTCCAACTGAAGAAGGGCCAAAATGCTCCCCTTAGCCTTATAGCCCTATAAGAAATTATATTTAATGAACAGTGTCAGACCATATTTTATATCATCTCCAACCGAAGGGGACAAAGGGCTATAGGCAAACATAGTTCTTTGACAAAAAATCATCTTTAACCGAGGGGGGCAAGGGCCATAGTTCAAACATAATTTATTATTTTAATTGAAATAATATGGTTACTTAAATTAAATTACCATATTAAAATAAGATTTTCGAACATATTTTGAGTATCACTTGTCACCAAATGAATAAGCCTTTGTATTTCTTATCTTTATATAATCCTAATAATTTTTTGAATAGGATTTCGAATGACATGTATCGCTAATATGAGTAAGTCTCCAAATTTCTTATCCTTATGCAATCTCAATCATTTTTCGGATAAGATTTCAAGTGACACATGTCGCTAAAATGAGTAACTCTCCAGATTTCTTATCTTTATGTAATCTTAATCATCTTTCCGATAAGATTTCGAGTGCCACGTGTCGAGATATAATTGGTTGTGTAAATTTTAGATATAATTCTTATTTATGTGACATTTTTTTCCTTCAACCTCCAATGTTAATAAACTGGCTAGATATTAAGGTAGAATTTACACACCTCCAAACACCTTCATTTGTTTGAGAACTGCCCTTAACACTATCTTCTAATATCTATTTATAAGCCCTGCAAAGTGCTTCATCTTCTTTTCTGGTCCAAGCCCTTCCTTTCATTGCAGATATGGTCATTTGAAAATTATTGAAAAAATTAAAGGAAAGATTATTGGAAGAGGTAAGAGAATTGAATAAAATGAGGTAAGATAGTATGAAATTGTGAAAAGTATGTGAGAAATGGTGTAAGAATGACTTAGGTATTTATAGAAGAAAAAAAAATTAGATTTTTTTTTTAAATTCGTCAAAAGAAAAATAATCAAATTTCAACGCTAACCTAACACCAGCTAGCCGTTGCTAGCTGGGGTCATACTGATGCCAGGCAACTGTTGGCATTCAAATGGATTGAGTTGGAAGGTTGGCAAAATGTCAAACTTGACATTCTGACACTGGAGGCCTGTTTGCTCTTGATCAACTCTTTGGCCGGTTCTCCCATTTTTGGTTGGGTGGGAACGATATGAGCCTCTTAGCCTAACTCTCGATTGAAAATATCGTGTTAAAACGAGTTATTTCTAGCCGAATGACCCTTTGGCCGGGTCAATTGGACTGTCACGGTTAAGAACCTTCCTTCCCCAGAATGCTTCAGTTCAGTCATGGCGGGCTTCCGGTCCTTGAAATCCCTAATCCAAAACCCTAAAAAATCAAGAACCTTCGTCACCGCCACCGCCACCGCCTCCTCCTCCTCCATCTCCGCCCCTCTTCACTACTCTCCTCTCTCCTACCCTCTCTCCCACCCCCTCGTCCGATTGCCGTCTCAGATTTCCAGGTCCTTCCTCTCTCCGCTTTCCAATTGGATCGTTCCTTTTCACGGACCGCTCTTCCTCTCTTTCCCTCCATGGAAGCTCTCGCAGTCCTCCACTCCGCTTTACATCGTCGGAAACGGCGTCGTTCTCAGAAAGATCGAAGCTTCATTGAACTTGAACCTGCTAGGGAGGAGACCGAGCTTCCCGCTCCCATTGGAAGTTGGGTCACTATCGCCGGCTCCGACGGTCGTGGATCGCCGTGTCGGGTTGAAAGAGGGCGCTGACGATTTCGTCAATTTGCCCAATTTGATCTCCATGAGTCGGTTGATTTCAGGTCCTTTCCTTGGATGGTAACAATTACTAATTTGGTTTTTCGGGAACAAAAATTGCTGCTTTTATGTATTTGATTAATTTATTTATCTTTTGAAGTTTGAGAATTTGGAACTGGTATGCAGGATGATCACGAATGAATGGTACTCTTCTGCAATGGCGGGGTTGGTTATATCTGGGGCAACTGATTGGGTAAGTTATTTCGAAGCGTTTTTCGTAGAAATTGATTTATGCTGGACATAGTTGCTTGTTACTGAGATTTTGACTGTGTTTTCACTTGTGATTTGAATGTATAGTTGGATGGATACATGGCTAGGAGGATGAAGATCAATTCTGTTGTTGGGTCCTATCTGGATCCCCTTGCTGACAAGGTATAAGTGCTTTTCGGTTTTCAGTTCTTCCCAAAGTGGTGCTTTTTTATTCCTGTTTGCTTGTGGTTTGGGTTATTGACGTGCCAATTGTGATTTCCTTGTGATGCAGGTTCTTATTGGATCCGTTGCTCTGGCCTTGGTACATAAGGGTCTTCTTCATCGTAAGTACCAAGTAGTCCTGTTTTTGTTTTGTGGGACTGGGATGGTGGTGCATGTATGCATAAGTATCCTTCGACACTGAAGATTGTGAAGATTAGGCTGTTGTTGTGGTTAATACAAGCACAGGCTCAACACCTGCACATTGATTCACAGACTACAGACCATACTTTTCCTGTGTTTGCTTATTTTCTTTTGGTCTCTTAGTTTTATCTTTTGGTATATGAAGCCCTTAATCATTTTCTTTGACGATGTTTTGTGTTGGGAAAATAATTTGGCTTTCGTTTGATTATGGGATTCTGAAGCTGGACTTGTTCGGCTCATTGTGTTCCGGGATGTTGGCCTTGTTGGTGGTGCAGTATATCAAAGAGCTAGTAGCTTGGGGTGGAAGGTGAGATCTTTGTTTCGTTGTCTTATCAATGTTTTGGCAAAATAATTAGGTTACTCATGTTGTTAAAATCTGATTTGACATTGTTTACTCTTTTCAGTGGAACAGTTGGTCCGACTTTTTCAACCTTGATGAAACCCGCCCCGAGAAGGTGGAACCTCTCTTTATTAGTAAGGTAATCTTTATTCTGTACTGAATATCACATAGTGCCGAAGACCAGAGATTGAGATAAACTTACTGTGATGCTTGCGATTTCTGTTTGATTGAGATAAAGGCATTCTCTATTTCCAAACAATTAACAAATAGTACTGTTGACAGCTTAACACAGTCTTCCAGCTTATTTTGGTAGCGGCAGTTCTTCTTCAACCGGAGTTTGGAACACAAGAAACTGAGTCATACATCACATACCTGAGGTAACTTGATGCAGATATTACGTTTCTGTAGTTTGTTTTCCTTGATGTTATATATGCTCATAGAGCTCATTGTTCGTCTCAAATTGGTGCAGTTGGTTAGTTGCATCAACAACAGTGGCTTCCACAGCAGCATACGGCGCCCAACACTTGAGGAGATGTGCATTGACCGCTCAGAAATCATAATTGAAGTAACACAGTAACTCTTTCAGCCTGCAACATCTTTGAGTTCTAATGCTCAGCATAATCGTAACTTATCAGTAAGAATTTTGACGGACAAGCTACTCATTTTTCACACTTTGGGAAAGCGATCGCACTCGCAGTTATCTGAGCTACAGACGCAGATCGCGTAGAAGAACACGGCAACGGATGTCTTCTCGGTGAAGTTGTGAACAGTAGCAATGAGAGAGAACTGACCTCTACAGCCCTAGAGAGATTTTGGAAAAGAGAAATGTAACTGATATACCGATGTCGGATTAAGGTTGTTGACTTCCAAATTATGTACAGTTTTTCGAAAAGCTTTTCAGCTTCAGAAGACTGCTTGCTATGCCATCATGCATCAAGCCACTAAGCTTACATATGGCGGCACCGTTCCTTGAATAATTGATTTTGTGGGAACTGTTATTGTCACTTCGGAACTTGTAATGGCGTAAATAAGAAATTACCCTTCTAGCATGCGATGACTTTTAGGTTGGGGTGACGATATTTAAAATTTTGAAAAAGGTTGCGTAAAAATTAAAAAAACTGGGACGGTATTTTAAATTAATTAAATATATGGTTGTTTAAGAAAAGGTTGCTCTAGGGGGCTTGTCCTCCATGGTATAGGACTAGTGTGAGCAAGGTACATAAGAGCAACTCCAGCGGAGGCTGGTTGCTCGGGCGACAGGTGAGGACAAAGGGCCCGAGGGCCGGTGGAGAGAGGTCCAGCCGTGTGGAGGCCGAGCGACGGTGGGAGCCCGAGCGACGGTGGGGTGGGGAGTCGACGGGCCTGTGGCCCGAGGGCTTTGCAATTTTTTATTTTTTTTGTGTCAGAGAGAGAGAGAGAGAGAGAGAGAGAGCTTTTGTAATTTTTTATTATTTAAACAAACAAAAAAATTATTATTTTAATTGCTTATTGTCAGGGGGAGGGTTCCAATGGTGGAGATGTAAATGGCAATTACTGTTCATTAATGGTAGTTACTATTCATTTAAGGTAGTTACTGTTCAATAGGGTGGATTGAATAGTGGATTGTCAGGGGGAGGGCTCCATGGGTGGAGTTGCTCTAAGAACACATGACAAGCCTTGTGTTTTTACTCCTTAAAAATTTAATGTTGCATCGGAGTAGATTTATTAAATTTTTAATCGTTTAATCTTAATTATTGTTTTTTTAATAAAAGAATCTGCGATTGGGGATTTTTTGTGACAGGTGAATGAGTGTACTTTTGAAGTTCTTTTGAGTCTTATTTATAGGATGGTGCTGTTCATGAATTTACTTGTACTTCTCAAGCATTCTTTTAATTTTCAAATATCGAATCAAATCAATTAAAAAAAATAAAAACTAACAAAAATTGTTTGAAAACTTTGAATTTTAACGATAAAGACAAAATAAAAAATAGAATGAATAGTATCATGATTTACTTTTTAATGTAAAAATGTAATTTTTCGTTAAAGTTAACAATACCGAAATTTCTCGTCAACGTTCCCTTAGAAAAATCAAAGCATGTAAAGTAACAAAGGTGTGGAATAACAAATAAAGGGGTGGATATTTATAAGGTGGGGGCCCTATGCGTTTTGTAGGACCCAAAACGACCACATTGGTCTCGATCGTTTCGTTTCAGCCGGTTCGAACGACCGGGTGAGGTCGGTTAGCGATCGGCAGTTAAAAACCCTCACTCACTCTCTCCCTCCCTCCTTATTTGCGCGCTCTCTACAAAAACAGCTAGTAAAAGGGCTTCAAGCGAGACATCTCCTCTCCGACTCTGCAACCAGGTTAGGGTTTTTGTAATTCTGACGTTGTTTTGTAGAAATTAGGGCTTTCTCTTCCCTTCGTCCCTCTCCTCTTCCATCTTCATTCATCCAAATTGAAACGTCCGTCTGCGTAATTTCTGTCGGTTTAGAGTGAAATTCCGTTTCGCGGCCGAGAAAAGGTATGAACTTGAAGCTTCTGAATTCCCAATGTAACGCAATCGCGCGTTAATTGTCGGGGACTATGGTGGGTTTGGGTTGGTTTTCACGACGGTCCCTGAAAATTAACTAAATTCGATTTTAGCCCACTTCCACAGTAAGTCTAGTTCAATTGAAATTTTTTATTGGAGAAGTTAGCTTCAGGAATACTTCTTATTGGAGTAGGAAACTGTAGTGTGTTTAATCTTTACTCTTTATTTTATCAAATTAATTTGGGGGTGTCCTCGACTGTAAATTAGGTTAGAACTTTGAAGGAGTCTGGATTTTTTGCATAATTAGTGTTTTTTCAATAGTGGGTTTTGGTAAAATGACCGAAAAATCTGAACTTTTGTGTTTCTGACATGGAAATTGTGATGAAGTTGTAGGTGTGACAGAGATGGATACAGAGCAATGGATGGGGGAGTTTGTTAAGAAGCTCCAGGTTGAAGATCAGGAGAAGTTGGAGCTGGCTTATGGTGTTGAAATCGAAGCAGAGGCAGTGTGTGTTGCTTTCCGCATCATCATGCAATACCCCGATGGTTAGTTGATTGGTACCGCTATTCTTTTCTCAATCGTTAGTGTGAAAATGCCATGGTGGTTAAGTTTTCATCATGCTTTTTCTTGTTTATGATGTTCAGTTTTTCAGTTCGATAGTAGTGGAGAATTCGATGACACCCAGAAGGAAATTTTGCAAAATAAGGTTGTTGGGCTTTTAAAGGAAGCTTGTGCAAAATTGAGGGATAAATTTGAGTACTCTAGACAAGAAGAGGATGATCTAGATGTCGGTGAGTACCAGTTGCGTCGCACACTTGTTGAGTTAAACGAAATCAAGAAAGAAAGAGATCCATCTACACAAAAGTGGAGCGATCGTGTAAGCTACACTTATTAGTTACGAGCAACATTGGTATATTTCTCTTCTTGTTTTTGGGTATGCACTGTTTTCCTGAGAAATATGTAATGTTGGGACGTTCAGGTGAAAAAGGAACATGAAGAATTGAAGGGTATGTGGAACCAGTTGGAGACGAACTGGGTGCAAGTAAAAACTTCACGGCAGAGATGTGACATCAGAGCTCGAGAGGCGCTTTTGTTGGAAAGGATGCACGAAAGGTTGGCTTTACGTATAAATGAGGCAAGATTAAAGACGGTGAACAGTTTCTCTGGGTCTGGGATGTTGCAATGGATTGATGACCATGTGACTGAGCTTTTATATACAACTCGCAAAGATTTTAAGCATGAGCTAACCGTTAGCCCGCACGTTGTTGCGAAGGTGGATATATCTTTTACTTACTCCTATGCTAGACTTTTGCTTCCTTTACCGACTATACGTCATGACAATCTAGGTGACTGGCCTTTTTATTCTTATTAGAAATTGAAAAGTGATTCAATTTCGTGGTCTCAATCGATTTTGCATGATATGCAGGCAGCAAGCCCCTTGATTGATGCTCCACCACCATTGTCGCTTTCTGAACCAACACTGCCTCAGAACCTTGAACAAAGAATTGCTAAGAGGGTAATTGGACAGGAACATGTTCTACTTGCAGTAACTGCTGCTCTATCAAGGCAGAGGCCTCAGCGACGCCCTATTGGATCCTTCCTCTTCATGTGCGGCTCTGGTTATGGGAGGACAGAAATGGCAAAATCTTTGGCCGGACTACTTTTTGATAACAAAGACATGATAGCAGAGTTTGACCTGGCAAAATACTCAGGTCCAAATTCTTTCTCACGCCTCGTTGGTCTTCTTTCTAGGTAATTTGTTAATTGAGTGGTGCGTTCCTACATTTTTTTTTTGTTTCAGGCTGAAAATTTTCCTAAGCTTATTTTTACATTATATCTGGACTTTTGCTCCTGTAGTTACATTGAGTCAGGCATGAAGAGGGAGCGCTCAGAGGCTGTTAAGAAGAGGCCTATAGGTCTCATTTTGTTTGACAATGTTGACAAGGCTCATGGATCTATTATTGACATTCTGACCGAGATTATAGGTTTTGGTCATCTAATAGATGGTCAGGGGAGCGCCGTTGACTTCACTAAAACATTGATAATCATGACAACGAATATTGGATGTGATAAATACTGGCCATGGAATTGCAAATGTGCAGACGAAGTTCAGAAGTTCCCCTTAAAAGAAGGATTATATGATGATGCATGGGAAACAAAACACAATTCCTGCTATCTTTCTCTTTTGAGGGAGGTAAATTTTGGAAGCGTCATATCTATATTATTTTGTTGAAAGGCAACCGTTATCATATTATTACCAAATCACCTTTGCATCTTCTCTTTCGCAGGCAAAACAGCATTTCAGACCTCAATTGCTTGAATATGTGGATGATGTGATTGGAATTAGGTCTCTATCTGTTCAGCAGTTGAAGGCGGTTGCTAGGCTCCAGTTAAGGGACATTGCCAGCTGCATGACACAGAAGGGCCTCATTATATACCCATCTGAAGCTGCATTAGATATTATTGTCCAGAGGTCAACTTGGCTTGGAGATAGAATCGTATGTCTTTCATAATGATGATCTTTCTTACTGGAACTGTGAAAACCGTAGAAAAAGATAACTTTTTATATTAAAAAAGGGAACAAACAGCTAGGTTAATCAGGTAAAACTAGTTCATATGCATTGTGGAGAACCGGAAAGGAGTCATTTTCCTCCAATCTTGTAGATTTCTCATACCCATATTAACACTGAATAAAGCTTGCTCCTTTGTACATTAGGAAAAAACCATGCTTTCCAAGATAGTTATAATAAACATTATATGAGAAAAGTCATTCGAGTAAGTCAACGGAAATGAGTACTCTTAATTTTTCCTTGATTTATCTTACTTCAGAAATGTCTATTAAAATGAACCATGGATATTCATACATTTCATATAATACCAATATTGCATAAAATGCGGATATACGTCTGAGTTGTCTCTGCTTTCTTTTAAATATAATTAGCAAACAGATCTTTCACGAATTATGTGCAACATTGATCAAACGCATGACAATAAGCTTTTTTTTTTTTTTTTTTTTTTATAGTAATTGTGCTGTCGTGTATAATATTGATTGCTTCCGTTGTTGTAACAGAGAGGTGGAGAGAGAATAAGGATGTGGCTTGAAGAGAACTTGGTTCCGCTGCTGTTTGAGAAGCTTGCTAAGAACATTTTAAATGAGATGTCTATCATATATATTGAAGCCTCGGTGGAGACAAACCAATTGTCCTACAGCTGGGCCAATTGTGTACATTCACTGGAAGAACAAGATGTTAACCAATTAGTATCTTTAAGGGATTTGAGATTGATGTATCGCAAAGAGAAAGAACGAGCAAAGAATGTCTATGTTCTAAGAAAACTTCACAACAGATTAATCGCAAGTGCAAATGCTGAACTGGGTTATACTACTGCTGTTGTTCAAGAGCTGGTTAATACAATTCAGGATCTAGTTACAATCCCCAGCAGTCTCAAGTCTTTGCTCGACAATCCTAAAATGGTACGTAATTTGGTTTTTGTTTGGCACTCGCTCTTTCTGAATGATTGTTAAGTTGTTAACTAAGTTGAACATGAGTGCATTTATATAATGGTTCCACTATTCGTGACTTTTTTTAGGCGGCGGAGGCAGCCTTGAACGAGGACGAGGTTAGGCAGAACAAGAGGGCTAAAACATAGAAGCAACGATTGAGTTGCTCGGAGACTGAATTACGAAAGTTTTGATCGAGCAGCTTATTGTATGAAGAAGCCGGAAATATGACCCTTTACCCTTCTTTAGAATGCAATCTGCTGACTTGCATTTTCGGGTTCAAATCTTCGGACGATGAATCTTACCGCGCCTCCTTTCCCAAAAGGACTCGGCATAGACAGGATCAGCTGCCCGGAGTCCTGAGCTTTTTCCTGCGCAAAGCTGACTCAAGTTTCAAGCAGTTGTAAATTACTAACTTATCAGAATAACCAAAGAGTGATTTTTGGGCCACACACAAGAACTTTTTATGGAGTTTCACATTTTTCGTTTATGAGATCGTAGATTTTAGTTTCAGTGTAAATATTTAACTCCATCGACATTACTGTAAATCTGTATTTACCCTCCGTAGGGGTCGACTCCAACCCGATCGAACGCATGTAGTTACATATGTCATGCACTCGTCGTGAAATGAACCATGGCAACGTAGAAATTCTTTGTGCTGGACGCATGTCCTTCGCAAAAAGGACAGATTAATGTTTCCTTTTATTTGAACAAACGATGTTAATTACATGAAGTTGTGGAAGAATGGGCTAGCAATAATATGATCTAAATTCGTCTTTGACGATAATTGAACATAAGATCTCTTATTTACAAGTAAAGAAGAGCACCGCACGTCGCGCGGTGTCCGGTGCATCCCCGGCGGCCCTTGAAAATCCGGAGGACCGAGTACCGTTCGCGCCCGGTCGTACTCATAACCGCATCAGGTCTCCAAGGTGAACAGATATCATTAGATCGTAGTACTAAATGGTATAAATAGGACGGATGGATTTTCTACCAATAATTTGACTAATGATTTGATTACTTATTGACATTTTTGCCCTTGATTCGTTTTTTTTTATCTCTCACCTACCTACAAGTGAAGACTGTCGCACTAACAAATGAAAAAACCATACCAATAAAAAAAAGGAAAACTAATGAAAAGGGTTTGAAAACTTTGAGTTTTAATGATAATGACAAAATAAATGGTAAAGTGAATAGTACCAGGATTGACCTTTTAGTGTAAAAATGTGGTTTTTCGTTAAAATGAACGGTACGGGTGTTTTCGTTAAAGTTCCATAAAAAAAACCATTTCCTTCCTCGCCGAGTTCTTACTGAGGCAATGCAGCTTCAACTTCATTCCACCGATCTTGATTCACCGAAAACTTCTCCTTCATCTGCCCGATAACCTCCCTTGCCTCCGCCACCTTCGAAACCTTCACCAGTCCGTCCACGAGCAACTTCATGGTTCCGAAATTGGGAACCCAATTCTGCTCAATGCTCTCCTTGGCAAACTGCAATGCACTCTCAAACTCCCCACCTTTGCACAGGAAATACACAAGAGTGAAGTAGCAGTTGGCATCTGCCTTAAATCCGCGGTTCACCATGTTGGTGAACGTCTTCTTCGCCTCGTCCAAGTTCCCTTCCTTGCAAAACCCATGAATCAGATGGCAAAATGTGACTGCATTCGGCTTCATCCCCCTCGAAAGCATCCCATCCAGCAACGCTTTTGCCTCGCCAGACTTCCTCAATTTGCACAAACTCTTGATCCTAATGTTGTAAGTGGAAAGTCCGGGCTGAAACCCGTGCTTCTCCATCAAATTCATCACCTTCCCAACGTCTTCAAACCTCATTTCGGTGTAAAACCCGGTGAGCAAATGCCCGAAAGTGTCGGCATCCGGCTTCACATTCTTCCTCTCCATCTCCGCCAGCACCGAGTAGGAGGAGCTGGTGGTGCCCGCCTCCGAGAACGCCTTGATCACGTAATTGTAAGTCTCCAAATCGGGCTGGATCCCGTAAATCTTCGGGAATTCGAGAAAAACCCGGTTCACCTCCTTGTAATTCCTGGCGAATATACAGGCGAGCAGCAACGCATTGAGCGTCTTGACGTTCCGAGGGATGCCCAATTCCTCGCAGCGCTCAAAGGTGCGGACGGCGTGGTCGGGCATGTCGGCCTGACCGTAGAGGATGATGGCGTGGGAGGCGAAGCGCTGCGTTTTGAGGTCGGGCCGGGAGGCGAAGAGGTCGTCGAGGAACTGGCGGATGAAGTCGTAGTGGTTGTCGTCGCGCAGGCGGTTGATGGCGACGGAGAAGGCGATGCGATCGAGGTGGGATTCGGGGGTTAGGGAGGCGGATTTGCAGATTTCGAGGATTCTGGAGGGGTCTTTCTCAGATTTGAGGAGGGCGATGGCGGTTCTAGTTTTGTCCTTGGAGGAGAGTGGGGCCGCCGTGGAGAGGTGGCGGGCGTGGAGGGTGAGGGCGGCGTGGCGAAGGCGAGATAGAAGAGACATGGCTTGTAGAGAGGGAGAAGTCGGGGCTGGCGTTAGGGTTTTGCAGAGGGATTAGGGGAAGGGGGCGACAGGAGTCGGACAGTGAGTGAGAAAATAGTACGTCATGAAAAAAAAAAAAAAAAAAAAAAAAAAAGTGAAAAAATAGATATCGGGGTTAAGGGGTTTTGAACCCGACGTGAATCGAACACGCAACCTTCTGATCTGGAGTCAGACGCGCTACCATTGCGCCACGGATCCCCGGGTGATTGTTTCCGACATACCATGAAATTTATAACGGGTAGGATTCTCTCTCCTCTTCAGTTCCCTCTCCTTCTCTTCTTTCTCTTCTGATTTGAACAGTTAAGACTAAGTCACATTAACATATTTTGCTGACTTTTTTTATAGAGAGAAAAAATGAGAAGAGGGGATCAGGAGGGGAGAAAATATCTCTAAAGGCATAAAAAAAAAGTGTGAGAAGACGGGGGGAGTGGAGGGGATTAGAAGAGGAGAAAATATTACTCGCATTTATAAACCTTAACCTTTAGGTAGCAGGGATTGTATGCCACGGGTTAAAAAAAATTGAAAAAAAAAATCAAACTGAATGCTGAAGCGAAGCCAAAAAAATAAAAAACTAAAATAAATCATATTTGGTTTCAATTTTAGGGTTCAAAAACCAAACTAAAACGAAAGCCCCCTTAAAACGACGATGTTTTATGTGTCAAACTTAACCTTGACTATACAACCCCCTTCCAAACTTGATACCCAAACCTAGTTACCCTCCTTACGCTCTACAGAACGAACCCTCCTCTTGTCGATGCCACACCTAACATGACACATCCTCCTGTCGACGTCGCACCTAACATAACCCTCCTCCTCCTCTCGACGTCGCACTTGACGCCTCTCACACCTCGTTTGCCATCTCCTCACCCACACCGAACAAAACACCTCCTCCTCTCAATGTCACAATTAAGCTAACTATAAGAGGTTTACTTATCGTTAACTTAATTGTGCTCTATGAACATTGATTATATTGCTAGTAAAGTAGGAACTCAAAAGCACAAGGTGTCGAATCAAACAAAATAAAATCACAAAAAAGTAGGTCACAATCGACACCACTATTATTACATATCATGTAAACACATGGGGCCGCGGCTGGCCTCTTAATTCTAATTTTATATAGTGGGTCTTCGGAATGTGACAGCATCAAGGGGATTTGCAACCTTCAACAACCACGTATAAGTAGATCATACCATATGCCTTGTTTTTCAAATTAATAATTTACATTTTTCGTATTTATAAAGAATTGCAAGAAAAAAAAGGCATCCACATGTCACATGTGGGGATAGGACACATGTGTATTGAAATAATTTATTCTATTTTTATGCTTTTACTAACACGTAAAAAGCTTACTCCAATTTTTTATTTCTTATGTGGTTGATAACACTTGTATTGAAATATCTCATGAATAAAAATATCGGTACGTTAATTTGTAAAATATCGATAAATATATTGATATCAGTTGTTTTAATAGAAATGATGAAAATTTAAAATGAAATTTTATTGAATATAAATATTGGTTTAAACAAAATACAAGAGTTTTCTTGATATTTAACTAATATGTCAAAAATCGACAAAATATGTCGATTTTAACCAAAATTTAAGAGTTTCTTCTATTTGGAGTGAAGTTTCAACCCCCTTTTTCCATATCTTTATTTGATTTTTCTAATCTTTCTAGAAAATATTTACCGTATCGAAGAAATATAAAACATTGTTAACACATGTGTATTAAAATCATTTTAATTATTTGACTTCTTTTACTAACACTTGTTGGGAGGTGGATTGTTTGCCCTCCCATTTCCATACTCTTCCTATCCCCTTATGTTTTTGTCATCACGGTTAAGCCATATCAACATTTTATATTAATTTTTTTATAAAAATAATAAAACAAAAAGTAATGGGAATATAAAATGTTGACGTGACTTAACCGTTACCACACAAATCAGGAGGGGATAGAAAGAATATGAAAATTGGAGGGCAGACAATCCACCTCCCTCTTGTTGATAATTCTTTGTTCTACGTAAATATACCGTAATTGTAAACAAAATTGAAGATAAGATCAAAATTAAACTAAAATATAAGTATTCAGTGTCATTGACCCATAATCCATCTACTAATAAATAAAATTAGGTAGCAAGTCGCTTCAATATGTTGAAGGACTAACATGTAATTGGTGGCATGATCGATATCCAAGTATACATATGGCATATATATATATATATATATCTACTTACGTCCTTGAAGCTAGAGTCCAACAAGTTATTGTGTAGATGATATCGATGTCAAAGTCATGAAAGGGAAGGCAAAACATTCGTCACGTACTTTTCTGCGCATTCGCCGATTAATTCATACCCAAGAAACGGACATTATTCCAAACCCATTTCCTTTTCACCTTTCTCATTTTTCTTCTTTATCATTTATATGCTTTAATATTGTCCATTTTTCTAATTAATTTTAAAAAATAAATCGTTACCAAATTGGTTATAAAATACTATTGGCAATCTGATAATGCTAATCTTGTTGAAGTATCAAGGAGGGGCTAGTGGTGGAGTGGAAATTAAGCAAATCTCTTATTGAAGTATCGAACTTAAACATAAATATACGTAGAACTTGAAACATAATGTTCAAAGTCGACTTTAAGATAGTAAGATTTTGGGGGCTTGTCCAAAACTTGAGCTAAGGCCCTTAGGGCGCGTTTGTTTGCCCTCGTTAAAGTTCACCGGACTAGACAAAATTAAGGGTTAGTCCAGTCCCATATTTGTTCCCAACAAGGATTAGCTTTAGTGAGACAAGCTCTCACTCGCCACAACTAAAGGCAAGGCTATCTGGTCTTAACGAGTACCCCCGATAACCATGTGACTAGCTAAGAACATCACCTCTCTCATCCTTATCATGCTCGATGACTACTCATGGCCACTCATTGTGACCTCTGACCACACACTGCCGTTAACTTTCCGATTCGACTATCTCTTTCAAATACGTTTCACAACCAATTTTCACATAAAAAATATACCAAATTGAACCTGGGAGTGAGGGGATTCCGTTTCTACAAGTGGTCGAAGGTGGCCGAAAATTAGCCCGAAGGTCTCGGCATGTTTTGGTTTCTTCGAATCCATGACAGATTCGAGCATGCAAAGCTTCGATCTGTGTCCAGGAATGGAAAGTAGTTTGTTGGTGGTGCAAACCTCATCCAATTCAACAAGGGTTGGCCGGAAAACATGATGGAAAACCTGCAACTCCTCGGAAAAAATGGAGATGTGAGGTTTCGTCGAATAACACACAGCTAAAGCGAGGGAGATAGGAGAGAGAGACTGGAATCGAGAGGGACTTGGACGGAAAAAAGAGAGAGATATAGACTGTTATTGAGATGTCTAATCTGGGAGAAGGAAGGGTGGGACGGAGAATGGAGAAAAAGAGGGAGAGAAATACGGAAAGAGTGACGGCGAAGGAAGGAAAAGAGGGAGAAAAATATAGGATAATAATAAAATATTAATATTTATTAATTAAATAATATAATATTTATTAATTAAATAATATAATATAAGCTATTCCAACTTAGTATATTTTAAGCTAGTTCAGCTTAATCCCTCAAGCTAGTCAAATCCGAAATAATCCGGTGCAACAAACACATCCTTAAGGAACAACACGTCTTGAGACTTTGGCCGTTGATAGGTGGGATTCAAATCCACGTAGAAGCTAATTAGTGATTTGAGTATGTAATCATTGTACGGTAACATTTTTTGTGTTTATTATATAAAGTGTCTTATTAAAGACCCTCTAAAATCAAGAATATTGTGCTGTTGAATTGGTCTGTGTAGTGAAACAAAAACCAGCTCAAAACAGTGTCTCTCTCAATTATAAGTGAAGAGATTAATTATAACAACGTTAATAATTTAATATCATACCTAAATAAAGGCAAGATTTGCATTGCATGGGGATAATTTACATTCGGAAATTGACTTACGGAATTGGCGGAAACCAACCACACCGCGAAACCTGCCACGCCACGTAGTCCAGGCAAAGAAACTTCGCGTGACCCTTGATGTGAAATTAGTATAATTTAGCTGACCAATCAACGGTTGTCTGGAATGGGACATGGGGATCCCACCGCATCAGCGAATCTGCTATCCGCATCTACTCACTTGCATCACGTGGTTATCAGCTCAGCTACGTTTGTTTTTTTTCAAATTTTAAGCTATTTCCCAAGTTTAGGCGCCCCATGGTTAAATTTCTTTGCCGGCCAATGAGGATTATCTTCGGATCATTTTTATGAGGATTCGAAAATTCTTCAATTATATTATTTATCGTATATCGTGTAATCAGTTTTTGTCAAGTATTATTTATATTTAATTTTAAATAAAAAAATTTATAATGATTTCTGAGTTCACGATATACGATGAACGGATGTAATTGAAAGATTCCCGAGACTCTCACAAAGAAGATCCGGCGAAGATCTTCATTCAACTCCAACATATATGCCCATCTTATTTGAATTTGGACTAAGTTGAAATAAAAATTATGAAATTTCTGTTGAAATAATTAGAAAGAATTTGAAAATTTTGTGTAGATCAAAAGCGAAATTGATCGACCAACTCAAATAGGAATTATTTGTAAAACTAAATCAATTGATCTTGGGGTGTGATATCCACACACCCTATTTTACTTTTCACACACTTTTTTAATTTTCGACTATCGAATAAGATGAATTGAAGAGGATCAACGAACAAAAATTATTAAAGGTGTGTGAGAAATAAAATAAGGTATGTGGATAGCATACTCCTTGATCTTGATATTTTATTTTATCGACTTTGTATGCTATCATTTTCACATGGAGGCTTTCATATACAATTTTCTTTGTGTATTTAACCTATTTATTTATTAAAAAATTTAAACCATACATTTTGGATTGGTAATAATAAAAGAAAAATGGTAACTTGTGGGACTGGGTGTATACGTTGTCTTTTCTTTTGGGCATACATTTAATGCAATTTTTTTTTTCTCAAAACAATAATCTGAACGAGTTCTTAAGTTCGAAATTATTGTAACTTATGAAAATATAATCAAATTCGAATGCAAGTGAGAGACTCGTTGCTCTGATCGATTGACATGATTAACATGTACATAAACTTTTATTTCACACGTTTGTACATACAGTAAAATAATTATACATTTTAACTCACATAGAAGAAAAAGTGTAAAATACTTTTAATTAATTGACCTGATTCACGTCGATATTTGCGACAAAAAAAAATCAAACAAAGAGACAAGTAACTCCTCCTCGTGAATAGGTTTCGTTTTCCCATAATTTAGGACAGAAAGGAGCAGTCTCATTTTTTCAACGTCCCTGATTGGGCAGTCCGCATAATAAAACACAAATAAGCTACCGCCAGAAAATTGCGAGAAACAAAAAATTAAAGAAAGCGCAGAAAGAGACAGAAAGGATAAGAGGGGGCGGAAAGGGATCGTCTTCGAATCTTAATCAATCAAATTAGAAATTTGTATCGTTGAAATTATTATAATTTTTAAAATGAATTATTGTTTATAACCGTTAAATCAAATTTTAACGATACAAATTCTTTAATTTGATGATTAAAAGAAAGAGATCCGAAGAAGATTATTTTTCAGGGCAGCCATAGTAATAAGAGGGAGGGAGGGAGGGAGAGAGAGAGAGAGAGAGAGAGAGAGAGAGCGCGCAACTTTACAACCACCACCGCTTTCAACGTAATTGAATTATTTTGGAGAGTGAGAGTCGTCAGCGTGGAAGCTTAGGTGAGAGACGCCGAAATCCCCAGAAAGCCCTCGCCCTCTCCGTCTCTCTTGGACCGTCTGGTAGGGGCAGTACTGGTAGAGTACTCTTCCCTCCATCTTCCTCTCTCTCTCTCTCTGAGCTGAGCCGTGCCGTTTTACGACTCGAGTTTCTTCTGCTCTACGCTTCTCAAGCGTTTTGACCTTGGCTCACTCTCTGAGCTTCTCGCGCTCTCGGAGGAGCTCCGCTGCAAAATGACGAGAATGCCACTGCCATTGCTGAGCTCTGCTCCCATGGAGGCCGTCTCCATGCTCTTCAATTGGTGGGACGAGATCAACGAGTCCTCCCGGTGGCAGGACGGCTTGTTCTACGCTCTCTGCGCCTCCTACGCCCTCGTCTCTTCCGTCGCTCTGGTCTCTCTCTCTCTCTCTCTCTCTCTCTAACTTTCTATCTCTCTCTAACTTCATGTGTTTAGTGCATCTGATTCGATTTCATGCTTCTTAGTGGTTAATTAATTGCTGATTTTCTATGAATTCGAGTAACGTTTTGAGATCGGAGCTCTCAGTTAACCGAAAATTATATGATTATCCCAAAATTTCATCAAACAGTTATTGATTGCAACACATGAGTCAGTGGCGCAAGGAGGTGCGGCCGCACCTCCGGTCGCCGGAATCCGTTCCTATTCAGTTCAAATTTGGATTAATCGAGTGCGAAAAGCTGTCTCCGTTGATGCACGAAAGTAGCAGGATTCAGTCCATTTCACAAGTTACTAAAATTCTAGGTGTTCATAGAGAAATTTGTGAAATGGTGCTAAGTAGAGTGATTGTGTTTGTGATGCACAGTTTCAACTAATAAGGATTGAATTGAGAGTGCCAGAATACGGGTGGACGACGCAGAAGGTTTTTCATCTCATGAACTTCATTGTTAACGGAGGTGATTCCCGGTGCCTTACTGCCTTTCGGAGGCTCTCTTGGTATTATTTCCCTTTGATTGTGAATTTGAATTGTTTTGGTGTTGATGCTGATGTTGCAGTACGAGCAATTGTTTTCGGATTTCACAGTCAAGTGTTTCAGTTGCACCCGAGGGTTAGTCTTGTGTAGTTTCAATCACTTCACATAGTAAACCTACCACCCCTGTATGCTACTTGACACTTGTAATCGCTTTTGAAATGTATGCTAAAATTTGGCAGCTGGGTCTTGAACCAGGTACTAATATTGGCCTTGTTGGATCTTCCTGGACTGCTATTTTTCTCTACGTACACACTTCTTGTCCTCTTTTGGGCGGAGATTTATCACCAGGTAAAAGCATGTTCTTAAATCTTTGCATGCTATTGGTATCTGTTTTCTGTTATTTGTAGGCCAGACTTCAATTCTACCGAGATGTACAAACGTTGAGTGCAGTTGTTTCTTTTAATGAATTTGGACTTCTGACTTCTTTTCTTACTATCATTGAACAGGCAAGAAGTTTACCAACTGATAAGCTGAGGATTGTTTATGTATCAGTCAACGCTATCATGTACTTTATACAGGTGCACTTCATTTTCCCTTTCTTCATGCTTAATTCATTGCGTGGTTTCTCTAGAGAACATAACATAACATAACATGTTGTGTATACAACCTTGCCACTACTGAGAGTATTACTTACATAAGCAGCTGGGTCACCTTCCAATTATTCGTTCTTTGCTTATCTTTTTGATCTTAGGTTTCTTTAAACCGTATAATTATTAGCTTTTAAACCGTATAATTATTAGCATCATCCTGCATGTTCTTTCTCAAGAAGTTTTTTGGGAAAAAGTTCTACAACTGTTAAAAGAGTAGGGTAGGCCCTCCTAGGTTGTTTTTTTCACCCATTTTGTTGCTAGGTTACATAGAAGAAAGTTATCTTTCGGGTTTTCCTGTTTGATGTACAATTTGTAGTGTTTTGTAACCTGGAATGGCACATAATTGTTCATATTTAACTTCCTGTATTAGATACAAATTTTAAATTACCTTATGAATAATGTGGTTTTGTCTTCAGGTTTGCATCTGGATATACCTCTGGATAGACGACAACAGTGTCGTTGAGCTCATTGGAAAGATATTCATTGCAGGTAAGGCCTGTTCCGAGTCATGCTATAGGTTTCACAAGGCCCCTGTTATTGAGAATGACTTTTTTGGCATCTCATAGTCTTATGGATCTGGTCATCGCTTCTCTTGTTTAATAAGCATACTCATTATATTGTACCTATTTTGTTCCAGTTGTGTCATTTGTGGCTGCACTAGGCTTCTTGATATACGGAGGAAGGTTAGTGTTCTGCATTGTATTTAAAGTATATGGAGCTTTGTCTGTTCTGTGTTTGTGCCCATGCATTTGTAATGGGTGGATTATTATCAACAATTTGTTCAGGTTATTTTTCATGCTGAGACGCTTCCCCATTGAATCTAAAGGGAGAAGGAAGAAACTTCATGAGGTTTGTGTCTTGCGTTACATTTCGTCTATCAGATTAGAAGACCTGATTGCTAAATTGATGGCATAGAATCTTCTTGGCTAGATTTATTCACTGCTTTGTTGTGTAATTTTGTTTCGCAAAGTTTACTGTTCAGAATACAACACACAACAATGTCAACAAAGCACATAAATGGCAGCATTTTGTACTATCTTGATGTAATACCACCATAATTGCTTGCATATATATTTTGTTCGTAAAATCTCCCTTTATGCATTGTGAGTTTCATGTAGATCAAGTTTTGGGGTTCTGAAAGCCAGAGAAAATATGGGCGAACAAGATGTTCTGTTAAAACTAGTTCTATTGACTAAAAAGTTGTTGACATTGCAGGTCGGATCGGTTACAGCCATATGTTTCACCTGCTTTCTCATAAGATGCTTTGTGGTAAGGTTCAAACCATTCCAACGCAGTAGTAATTTGAAGAACCGTTATCTTGCATTCTTATAGAATAGTTAACATTCCAGATTACTTACGCAATTTACTCCCCAAAACGAAAACCCAAAAGAGCTATAAAATTTCTTCATTAGTTGCTCTAGGACTCATCTGAGGCTACAGGGGTTGGATTAACATTTCTGATTCAAGTATCGTCTTATGAACTTTGACCCAAATGATGATCGTCGTAGGACTACTGCTTTCTTGTTTTGCTTTATGAGGTCGTGCTTTCATCCTCGTATATTAAGTTTGCTGGGAGTTTCATCAACTTGGTTCAAAATGTAGGTTGTCCTATCGGCTTTTGATGCAGACGCATCACTTGATGTTTTGGATCATCCGGTTTTGAACGTGATATACTACATGGTAGTCTACTAAGCTTCGTTTATTTACAGAGCTAATTTTCCTTTCTTATTCTTCAAACTCTTCCTACTTTTCGCCTTTAAAATTTGAACCATCTGTCCTCTGCAGCTGGTTGAGATCCTGCCTTCAGCACTAGTCCTTTACATCTTGCGCAAACTGCCCCCCAAGAGGGTATCGGCTCAGCATCATCCGATCCGTTAGCACAATTCACCCTTATTCTTTATGTTATTTTTGCTCCCCTAGAATTATTCTTTACGGATTTGGAGTTTGGTGCAAATGAAAATGAGCGAAAGCCAGAAAAACAGTCCAGATGTAGAATTCCGGCGTGGCTCATGCTGCCGGCATTTTTTTAGACGTATGTATATTACACAGCTCTCTAGAGCTAGCCAAGGGAAGATAATTGAATCAATTCCATGGTTATTTTGACAGTTAGTAGTTTATTCGATCGACGTTGTGACGGAAAGGAAATGTTCATGTAATTTTATTGTTGTAGGCTGTGTTTTTATTTGTTTTTAGGGTTACACTTACACATCATGTTGAAGCTCAAGTGATTTGTTTTCTTAGCCCCCAGTAGACAATTGATGTGAAATAATATAAGCAGATCATTTTTTTTTTATCTTGGATTCATGCTATGTGTTTTTATAAACTATCACCACTAATTGCATATGACTGACGTCTTGGCTTATTTGGAATTGCTTCTGAAATGACAAGTGTTTTGTCAATCAAAGGTGCTTATCGTGGTATTTGGCATAAAAACGCCTACATTGGGCACTTCCACTTGCTTTTTCATAACGCACTTAATCTCAACATGGTTATAGCAAAAACGCTTATGGACAGAAGCACTTCATGTTCATGTAGTAACGGGAGAATAATATGTATTATAAGATGCGCATATTATCGAAGAAACTATATTAGATCGCAACTACAGAGAAAAAGAGACTTGATTGCACATTGACGAGCTTCCAACTGTAACAAGATACACAAGAAAAAGCAATCGGCATATCATTGAAGATCTTTCTATATATTACAGAGCCGAAAATCCATCCTAAATGCCGGATAAATATCCCAAAAGCTATAACCCTCATCAACCTGGCTTTCCCCGCGATCTGATTAATCTTGGTGAAGTTCCTCCACGGGTGGTGGTGCAAACCTCACATTTCCTGGTCGTGCCACCACAACAGGGTCATCCGCAAACAGTGCTTTGATAAACGAAGGGGTTCTCAAGGGCCGGCGACCTGTCATTCGTGGGTACACATCTTCCAGAAAGTAATAGGCATGACCGGCAATCATTCCCTGATTCAAACCAATAAACATACAGAGAAAGGATTAGTGGATGAAAACCCGGAAACCTTAAGGTATCGTTGTATAACTGGTGCGGCAGATTCATAAACGATTTGTGCATGAATTAACACACTGAATTTGAAACTATCAGTATACTACTACGTTATACACAGTCAGTAAGTTGAGATGCTCAATTGATATATCAAATCAGTGCAAAGTCTTAGAAGAGATAACCCACCAAAAGATCCACCCACGGGCTAGCTCCAACAAAGACAGAGAACGTCAGAAGAACCTGGAGGAAAAACGAAACAGATGTTTAACCATAGCCAAGGATGCAAGGGTTACTAATACTCATCATGTCTGAATCGTTTTCAGGAGGACTTGTCTTAGGATAAACATCAAGAGATTAATACCAACGACAACGAGATAGATGTTAACAGAAATCAATAAAGGAAATATTAAGATTACTGACCCAAGGTAGGTAAGCTGCTGTGAAGGTAAAGAGGCCCAAGAAGCTCATATGAATGAATGGATTTTGCTTGCTCCACACGTAGACCTGTTAAACAGGAATGCATAAGGGTTCTAGAAACAAAACAAACATACCAAACTTTGGAAACAAATCCATTGAAACCCAACAAAGAAAATGTATCGAACCATCATGAATGTTAGCGAGTTGCTGAGGAATATAATCTTTGCAAACGACGCAGACAATTGAGGTATCATCCCTCCAACCAGAACTATCCCAGTCAACACAGCGGCACCAAATAAGAGCATGTAAAAGAAATCAGCAGTCCGTCCTCGGAAAGAGTTCTCTTCGAGAAGCTTGCAGTACCGAGCAAGAAAGAACATGTGGAACATGAAATCCAAGTCTGGCAATGCCAAAATATAAAACCATGTTAGGAAAAAACAACCAGTGACAACTAAACGACACGAATTTCCATCCCTACAAATGGAAGCATTTTAAAAGTGGACAGCAGCAATTACCCATTTTCCGGAAGTAAAGAAAATTAGTAACGAGGCGCCAGAACTGATACTGCTTGACCACTAGATTAGGGTTCAAGTACAGATTGTGAGGAGAGATTATCTGCAAAAGTTTTACCATTTGAACGAAGAAAGCCATCAGTCAACAAAGAGAAAGAAGTAGCTATAATAACTACATAAAACCTTCCAAACTTCCAACAAATCCTATCAAGCATGAAAATTCAACAGAGAACAAACTCACATTTACGAAATCCAGAACAAAAATTAGAGAAAAAATAAAACTAATGCCAGAATTAACCCAGCTGACAGATTTTAAGCTCCATCAAAGAACTAGATAACACTAAATAACAATTAAACATCTACATAAACGCAATATTTTCAAAACAATCATTCCTAAACAAATTTGCAAAACCCATAACATTCAGCTGCCCAAGTAAAAATCAAAGCAATAACAAACAAATTTCCAAACTTGAGCCAAACCCCAATTGAAATCGGACAAAATCAGAAGACCCCATTTGCACCGAACCAACAGGGACGATTCTAGAGCGAGAAAGATCGAAAAATTTCAATGAGAGAGAGAGAGATAGAGGCATACGTCGAGGGAGCAACCGATGTTGGTGACAACAGCTGCGGTGAGGTAAGAGCGGGTGATCACAGGCATCTGCTTGTACCATTCTTCGACTGCCTGAGCCATGATTACGCAATCAAATTACAGCTCGAAGCAAAATCTGACCAACTTTTTGAGGGTTTGGAAATTTTGCAGAAAAAAGATTTTGAGATGCGAAAAGAAGAGAAGATAAGTCTCGAGAGACAGATCTGCGCCTCTCGCCCGAACTGGGAAATGACAGATGCAGGACCAATCAGAGAGCGAGTGACTGCCACGAACCAACCAGCTTGTTTCGCTCCGGTTGGATTCGAAGGCACTTATTCGCTACTATTTGGATTATTCAGTTTTTGGGCTCTCAGGCCCACGGGCCGCATAAATTGGAATCATCTGAGTTTTTGTTGGATTTTTTTTTTTTTTTTAACAAACTAGAATATTTACATTAAGGGGAGGGGGTGTGTTTAGCCTCACAATAGGCTAGTAATAATGTGGTTCAAATTCACATTTGACAAGAATCGAACCTAAAACATCCCACTTACAAGTAAAGAGGAATACCACTAGATCGTAGTATTAAGTGGCTGTTGGATTTTTTTTTAATTTTGTCAATAGTTAGGTTGGAGAGGGGGTGTGTTTAGCCTCACAATAGGCTAGTAATAATGTGGTTCAAATTCACATTTGATGAGAATCGAACCTAAAACCTCTCACTTACAAGTAAAGAGGAATATCACTAGATTGTAGTATTAAGTGGCTGTTGGATTTTTTTTAATTTTGTCAATAGTTAGGTCGGGTTCCAAAAGCTCAAAACCGTAATTAAACTAAATATTTAGGGCTTGTTTAAAAGTGATTTGAAAATGACTTAAAGCGCCTGTAGAGAAAATGTTTTTGAGTTCCAAAAGCACTTGAAGTGCTTCTTAGAAGAATCACCAGCTATGTGCTTCTTCCAAGAAGCACTTCAAATGCTTTTTCAAGATTTACTAAATATTTTTTCTAAAAATATTTTCACCAAAAGCGTTTTCAATTATTTTCAAATTCAAACGAACCCTTGGTAATTAGCATTCTTTATGGTGTTCCTGCTTCTCTGTTATTGGGCTCGATGTCCATTGGGCTTCTTTGGGCGTTGAACGACGTTAGGGTCGGTTTGGTTATTCGGTTATGTGAATCACGTGCGACTAGTGGTAGGGCAACTTGTGAGTTCCACAACCACAATGTGTAAAAAGTTACTTTGGTTGGTTAGGATTTAATGCGGACACGACAATTTGCTGGAGTTACATCTCGGCCGTTGGGGTCATGATTACATAGTGGTTGATGCCCCCTCAAATTGAATCTTGACGGACGGGAATGCATGTGATGAGTTTCGTTTGATAATTTTTTCGTTTTTATTTTTTATAATTTTTTAATAAAATTGATTGGAAATTGAGGAGGAAAGAAGGGACGAAGAAGAACGAACAAAATGCAGTTTTTAAATTTTAGCTTTTGTTTTATGGAAGCCATCGAATTTTTTAGGGTTGATCGTCCACATTTCGAGAGTATTCATCCAAAAACTCCTTATCTCATACTAACAACATAAATTTTGTTTGTTTTAACTTTAGCACATAGATAACGACTTCTCTCAACGTTAACTTTTTATCTTTTTTTTTTAAATAATAAAATTGAAAACATTCTTCTTGTAATTAGAGTTTTTCTTTTCAATTTATGCATTGTGCATTTAAATTTTTTTTTTTAAAGACATAACGATTTTCCGATTATTTGTCGGTATGGTAAACAACACAACGACAACTAAATATTGAGGTTTGAGGTAATTGGACGAGACAGCGCGATCACTATATCGTCCAAGTCCTTTTCAGTTGTCAATTTGAAGGCAATTAATCTTGTGGTCCTTCCCAAGAGATTAGATTTTGGAAAATATTTACCCACATTAATTGGGACAAGGATTGTCTGCCTTTCACTTCCGGTGCCCTCCCGTGCCCTCCTGATTGTGTAGTCACGGTTAAACCACGTCAACATTTTATATTACTATTCATTTTTGTCTTATTATATATATAAAAAAACAATATAAAATGTTAACGTGGCTTAACCGTGACCACACAAAACAAGAGGGCACGGAAAGGGCACCAAAAGTGGAGGGCACCAAAAGTGGAGGGCAGACAATCCTTGTCCCATTACTTGACCCCAACACAGAATCCCATGAACCGTCTTTTCTTCTCGTGACTTGCACATTTTCTCTCTTTTTTTTGTTAAAGGCATTCGCATAGCTTCGAGCCGAAAGAGTTTATAGGGGCACCTAATTATCAGTCGTCACAAATATGAATTTACGTATGACAGATTGTGCATCAACGAAGACTGCTAACAACGAGATTTGAATCTTGGTGGGTTGAGACAAAAAGCAAAGACCTTACAATTTAAGTCAATTTTAGCGTCGATATTATAAAACATTGCGTTAAAATATAAGATGACAAATAATCTATAAATAGTCTCACTTTTAACAAAACCTTTATAACATTTCTCGTAATCTAATATCATTTGTAATAAAAACACGATAGTCGAAGTTTCACCTAAACCGGTAACGAAGTGGGACTTGGCTCAAAATGATATAGTAACTCATCATTCGACCAAATCCAATTTGTAGCAAACCAAAAAAAATTTAGGCAAAAACCAAATAAATAAAACATCATTAAACATAACTTCAAATGGCAAGAAATTAAAGATAAACCAACAGAACATAGTCTAAACATTTGTGCAATAATGTGACAACTCAAATCAAGCACAATCCACCAATGCTTAGAATAATTAAAAGAAAAAAAAATTAAAATCCCAACAACTAAATTATATTATCGTTAATTAATCTTATTTGAAATTAAGCAGCCCTTGCAAGAACTTGAAGCCTCTCTGGCACATCAGTTGGCTCAATGAAGAAAGCCCTCCTCAAAGATCTCGGCACGGTGACCGTCAACACTCCGGCTTCGTATCTGGCTGAAATCCGTTCGATATCGGCCTGACCCGGAATCCGGAACTTCCTCATGAAGGTCCTGCTAGGCTGCTCTGTGGACTCCTCCTCCTCAATCGTCTGTGTTCGAATTATAAGGTATGCTGAGTCCTCCACTTGTACTTTTATCTCCTCTTTCCTCACACCTGCTCATATGTCACATGTAACAACCCTTATTTTATAAAAAAAAGAGTGCACGAAAATCACTTTCCGAAAAGAGAGACAAAACAAAAAACCAACAGAAAGAAAAATTGGGTGGAATAATAAATTGGTAAGTTGTCAAAGTATGAACAACTTCCCTTCATACAAAGTGGATGCCACTGTTGTGATATCTCAAGCGAATCTCAAACTGTCACGTTAGACGGTTAAAACAACGTGACAGTATGTGATTCGCTTGGGATGTGGCCACAATCCGGCATGCATGTAGGTAAGTTTCTCTCATAAACTAAGAGGGAGAGTTAAAATTACCGGGGAGGTCAACGGAGAAAATGTGAGAAACAGGGGTCTCAGTCCAGTGCAAATAGTTTTCTGGTGCCAAATGATATGGGTAGATGAGGTGAGAAGGGAAGAAATATTGGTAATGGTGGAAGGCTGGGATCTCCATTGCTGCTTTAATTTACAAAAGCCAACAGAAGGAAGTTCTTTTGAGCCAACGAGAGGAAGTGCTTTTGCAGAAAGTTAAAAGTCTGCAATCCTAAAATGGGATGAATGAGGTCGGAGGAGGTGGCTTAATAGGGAGGGAAAGGTAGGTGGTTTGTTGGCTCTTATGAGAAGAGATCCTCTCTGGATCTATTCCACCAAGGTCATCGGATCAAATGATCCGGATTTTTGAAATTTTATTCAACGGTCTACCTGTTTTAACCTCTTAAAAGCTATAATAATTTTTGACCGTTGAATAAAATTTCAAAGGTCCAAATCACTTGATCTAGTAGCCTTGGTAGAAGAGATCCAGCTTTTATATAGGACCTAGTGGCCAAGTTGGGGTTATGGGCATACTTGGACTAGGGGTAGGTTTACTTTTAGTTGTCAATTTTGATATTGTTTCATAAATACGACTTGGTATATCAAGTGTCATAATACAAATAGATTTTTTTTTAGTACAACGATATGTCTTACACTAAAGGGAGGGGAAGTTCGGCTAAGTCACACAATGAGCAATTTAATTTTGGTATCGAATTCGACATCCACGAGATTTGAACTTAAGACCTCTCATTTACAAGTAAAGAATAATACCACTAGACCGTAGTAGTGAGTGGCCATAATACAAGTAGTTGGATGCTTGATTTTTTTTTAACTACTTATATTAAGACACTTGGTGTACTGAATCGTATTTAGACTTAAAAACTTTTCTATCTTTGGTAAGTTGCTCAAAGTTTTTATCTTGTGGTGTATATGGTGCTATTTAAAAGTGCTTATTATCTAGTTTTATAAAGTACTTACCTTTAAAATGCCTAATGTCAAATGGATGGCAAAATAGCTACTTGAAAGGCAAGCCTCGCATTTTTGAGGAGGATTTATGTTGACTGCCATGTAGATTGAAGTTGGAATAATGGACAACGTGATCTACATGTCATGAATTTTAAATATAGTCGAAGATCACAAATATAAAATACACCGAATATGTTAATTCACGTGTTGTAATAAGGATAAACAATGTTACTGATATGTTAAAAACTTTGGATATAATCGTAATGAATAGATACATGTTTATCACACGAGTGGATTTGTAATACCAAGTCGAGATATGCAATAAGGTTGCGATTACAATTCAAGTGGACAAAAAATGTAATGCCAAAAATACAACCATTCATGACAGGAGAATTCAGATTGAATCTTGAAATTTCATGGTTACCAACTCATGTATTTACTCCGAACACAAAACCATTGCTGTAAGAAGGAAGATTGCTAGAAGGCACGTGATGTTTCACCGGCGAGCGGAAAGGATTTGGCGTCACAGGATGTGTGATATGGAGTCCAGCACTTCGTAGAACCTGTTTCCCGTTTGCGCACGAGAGTTCAGATTGATCGGTGAAGAATGCTGGGACGCCCATGGACTTGATTGAATTAAGAGCTCCACCCCAATTTGCATAGCTATCCAACCCACAGTTCAGTGCAACAATGACATGGGGAGGAGGGAGGTAGGAGGCTTCCTCCTGGTAAACACCCCTGACAAGATTCACCCTCACTCTGCTACCGATCCCTGAAGTTGTCCCCGACAAATTTGTTGGAACTTCAGAACCTACCATAATGATTTGCACGTTCCCCAATCCATTGAGCAAATGACCAACCTCTGCAAATGCCGGCATCCAATCCAACTCTCCCTCTGGCCCTAGGTAGTGAACAATCACCTCCTTGCCCTTCTGCAGTAAGTTCTTCGAGCTGATGTTGAGAGTTGTCAATATGTAGTAAACCGTCAAAGGGTGGGAGAGGATGTCAGCAACCGGGCTTGACAAAGGCAGTGACCGAAGGTTGTAGTATTCTGACCAACCAGAGAGGAGGATTGGACTTGACATATCAGCTCTTACATGATGTTGAAAAGATGAGTCGCGTGGAAACTCTTCATCGTCTAGCCCTCCCCAAGAATCCCAGAGTCCACCTTTAACAGGAAGAAGACCGAAAGGGCAGTGAGAATAGCAACTGCACTTTCTCCTCCACATGCCTTTCTGATGGATGCCCAGTGATTCGAGCCATTTACAAGGTTGGTCAGCATCACATGCAAATACAAAAATGTTCATCGCAAGCTCTTCTTCCCTTTCCATCATAGCCTTGTAAAGACCGCATATGCTCTTATGCGTTTCTTTCGTATGCTGTTTCTGGCAGACAGAACTGCAGTAAACCACTGCCTTACATTGTCCACAAGAGAGAGCCTGTTCACAGTGGACTTCCTTCTCACATGCTGCACACTGCTTCAAGCTGCCATTTGGGTAGACTCTTACTTCAACAAAAGTCTCCTCTTTTGATAGTTCTGCATATTTCGTTGGGGTAGAACTAGCTGTTGAACTAGCCTTTTCTTCGTATGCCTGGCCAGGTGGGTGTGAGATAGTAACTGCAACAAGATCATAACCCTTGGCCATTTCTTGTGGCCATTGAACATCAACGGTCTCAATAAATGGTTCAAAGTACATTAACCTCGACCACTTTGGACAGCCTTCTTTGTCTTCCTGCAGCAATGGGTGCACCAGAGCTATGGCTTTCATGAATGCATACACAAACCTAAGCTCTTCAGAACTCGGATGCCTAAACGTAAGACTCCCCGATGACGTGCATCTGGCAACATCAATGACAGGGAAGCGATCACTCCCTGACACTTCCAGCGACAAAGATTTGATCATTTTCCTATTCGAGGGAAACATCAATGCCTCGCGTTCATATGTGACCCGTAAAAGCTCAACATTGGGCACCTGAACTGTCTCCCTCGAGCCTGTCATCTTCTTGGCATCACTTTGAGATCGAAACATGTGAAACCCTATATCGCCGCCATCCCCTCCAACGAATTGAACACAAGGAAAAGGCTGTTTCTTGCCAGACCAATCTGCATCTCTCCCAACCCGGACACCAAAAATATGCCCGGGACACAATCTTTTCCAGGGATCAGTCCTGTACAAAGCTGCTGAAGCTTTAAAAATGGACTTAATAAAATTTGGAGCAATGCTTTCTACCTTCATAAGACATGTCCCTGATCCGGGACCAAGGCCCGGACCGGACCCAAATTGCTCCTGGAATCTATCAAACAAGTTCTTCAAATGCAAATCCATTTCGAATTTCGATTTCACCAACCCAGTGCAAAGATCTAACCAACTCCTTGATCACACCAGTAAAAATCCAATCAAAAAAATGACTACCCTTTTCTTTGCTTCATGTAAAAATCGATCATATCCAATGAAATCCAAAATTTCCCGAAGGCTTCCGTTCGTTCATATATATTGCTAACAACACAGAAAGCCCAGAAACTCTACAGAATCCAATGTAGGGGAGGTGTGATAATTCACTTCAACGACTACTAAATTACACGAAAATCCCAATTAAATTTAAACAAATGGGGATCAAACGAATTTATAGAACTTGATGAATGAAAATATTAGTGATCCGTACCAGTAAAAAGTTGGAGACTTTAGTTCTCTCTTTTGGGTGCTCAGATCCAGAGCACTGCAGGAGATTGAGGAATTTGAAGCTTTTGTGTTGGCAAACACTCGCAACTCGCGAAGCTGAAATCCATCGACTCCGAAAATTAATAAAAAATTTACTGTTGGGGCCATCTGTGTTGTCGTTTCATGGTTTTCATTCGTCAAACCAGTATTCACCATTGTCGGGCTCATATGAAAATAGGCTTAATTACTGTATTACTGTATTGGCGCAAGTATTTGGTTCCGGATCTCTTTCTTCTAATCCATCAAGTTCGGATATTCGGATTATTGAAATTTGATTCAACGGTTAAAGTTATTATGATTTTTAAAGTGAGCCTCTATTTATAGCCGTTGAATCAAATTTTAATAACCTGGATTTCCAAACTTGATAGATTATGATGAAGGGATCCGGAGGATCCCTTTTCATTTGCTGAAATTTCACATTACTACATGAAAGTCACAATTACTCACTTTTTGCCCTTTGATTGATGAGATAAAAGCTTCACTAGGGCAGTCAAGTCACTCCACCAATGTGTGTGACCGTGTGTATCGAGAGTTGTACTGACACATGATTCGTTGATATTAAATCGAATGCAGTGGTTTTTGCATCTGTTATGACAATGCTTGACTATCTAACTCATTATGCTGTGTTAAATTTAGATTTTTCTCTTGATTGATTTTTGTTGTCTCATTTTGTGGACTATTAGTGGTGTGTTGGATATATATGACCAATGACGGAGTTAGTATTATAATGGGATCATGATTTTGACAAGAAAAAAAAAAACCTTCATTAGACCATTTCATCAAGCACTAAATAGAAACTTATCAATTGTTGCCAACATATGTCAATGGCCACATGCTGGCTCTGCCACTGATGATGACTTTTGAAGGTAATTCTTCTAAATAAATTGTTTGTCATGGTTTTTCATACGCTGGGCCTGCTGCTATACTCTGTCTTCAGAATTGGTACAAGCATCATACGTTGCAATTGTAAATAGTTACCAACAATATCCGAAAGGTACAAATTAAAATAAACTGATACTAAAAATCATCCTCAGATGTCAACTACTAAAGGAAAAAAAACTCTTAACACTATTAACTGTTTCGTTCTCATACGAAAAACTTAAATCATTGACGTTGCCACATGGATCTACGATTGCGCAGATGGAATGACATCTTCGACGTCACACTCCACGCTGCTAATGCCATCAGAAGGGATTTGAGGTTCAGCAGTTCCTAGAGGAATAGATCCTTCTGCAGCAATCTTTGATACGGATGGCATAGTAACAGGTGCAGCAAAAGGAGTTTGGTTGAGTTCTACGTCCAGGCTCTTGACCGCATCATGAAGCAATGAACTATTTTCAGGACCGAAATCTGGAGGTTGGATTTGAGAATCCTTACATAGGGTTTCAATGCCTGTTATGACGGCGACAGAGGCAGGTTCGGCAAATATAGGAGTTTGGTTGAGCTCGAGATTTGGGCTCTTTGCACCATCATGACCCAATGCGCTCTTTTCATTTTCAGAATCCACAGCCTGAGCTTGAATTTGATGATCCTTAACTTCAGTTTCAACGACTGGCATGACAGAAATTGCTCCGGGTTCAGCAGATGCAGGTGTTTGGTTGAGTTCACCAACTGGCATGACAGTCATTGCTGAGGGTTCAGCAAATACAGGCCTTTGGTTGAGTTCAAGTCCAAAGCTCTCAGCAAATGATGTACTCTTTTCAGAACCCACAGCCTGAGTTTGAATTTCAGGAGCCTTCCACACAGGTTCAACGCCTGGTATGTCAGCAATTGGTTCAGCTGTTGTTTCTGTTTTTGATGCTTTATTGGCCTCAACACCATTTGGCCCTTCCATTACTGTGGCAGCTTCAACTTCCTCCAACACTTTCTCCTGTTCAGCAACATTATTATGCTCTGGCTTTGGCATCGCAGGGGCAGATTGGCTATCAGTTCCAGGTTCCGGAAATTGTTGTGACAGGACTTTTCTTCCCAAGGGCAGGCCTGCATCATTCTTTGGCAAATTAACTGGAGGAATCACAAAAAGGAAAGATTTGTTTTCAATTGACTCCGGGATTCCAGACCGAGGGACAGAGGATTGAGTTTGGTTAGGAACTGTAGGTATTTGGGGTTTCACATCAACAGGTTGCCTATTACTTTGTTCTGATGGGCGGGCAGACTCATGACGCTGAGATTGTGGGTTGAGAGGCGGTAGGGGAATTTCTCTTCTTTTGCACATCCTAATATGCGGAGCAATGTCATTTGCTGGTGTAATGGGAGTGATTTTCTCCTGTAGGAATACAACACCCCTCAGCTGAGTGTCAGTGTCTCCGACCCTAACATTCAGAAGATATCCAGCATCAAATGCCCCTTCAATCACGCCAGTGACTACCTGGCCTACCATTTCATTCTCAACATCATCACTTGCACTTGCACTCTGTTTGGTTTTCTTCAAACTGTCAGCTCCTGGCATCACAGTTGGACTCTCTGCCGGAGCCAAGTTCTCATCCTTACGTGGACGTCCACGTTTTCGCTTCATAGGGGGGTCTGGTGAAGATAAAGAGCCCGTTCCTTGACTCTGTTGATTCATGCTGACAGATTTCACGTTTTAAAGTTTTCCCCTGCAACGAAAAACGTAATTTCAGAATCTTTCCTAACACATGGTAACTTGAAACCTTATAAAACGTGAGTATGACTAATATAATATTGTAAAAGACCACAGATAGATCTCTCGATCTTAAGATCGACACCTATACTGCTATATACCTTAAACAATTTACAAATATATCAAAAGTTTAAGGTTCATGCAATTGTTTTAGCTCAATCAACTTAGAAGCAGAAGTTTAAATTTAAAAACAATAACAAACAAATATCTCGCTCAAATCCAATTCATTTAAATCTGAAATCACACTCAGGAAAATGCTAAAAGAGTCTAATCTGCAAAAGATCACATACAAATCTCTCAGGAGGTTCAGATCTCCACCTACACTGTTACACCTCAATCAAATTACAAATATATCAAGTACAAAGGTCATGCAATTAACAATTAGTCTAATAAAAAAATCACAATGAAAGATCAGTGCTGAGGAGGTCTAACTTGAAAGAAATAAAACTCAGATAGAAATCTTTGAATCATTAGTTCTCCACTGATTATGTACAAAGAAAATAAAGGTCGTACCCAGTGCACAAGACTCCCGCTTTACGCAGGGTCTGGGAGAGGTGAATGTCGGCTAGCCTTACCCCCATTTATGGAGAGGCTACTCCCAAGTCTCGAACCCGAGACCTACCGCTCATGGGCGAAGGCACTTGCCATCGCACCAAGTGCGACCTCTTGATTATGTACAAAGAAAAACAACAACAACAACAACAACAACAAAGCCTTTTCCCACTAAGTGGGGTCGGCTATATGAATCCTAGAACGCCATTGCGCTCGGTTTTGTGTCATGTCCTCCGTTAGATCCAAGTACTCTAAGTCTTTTCTTAGAGTCTCTTCCAAAGTTGTCCTAGGTCTTCCTCTACCCCTTCGGCCCTGAACCTCTGTCCCGTAGTCACATCTTCGAACCGGAGCGTCAGTCGGCCTTCTTTGCACATGTTCAAAATCACCGGAGCCGATTTTCTCTCATATTTCCTACAATTTCGGCTACTCCTACTTTACCTCGGATATCCTCATTCCCAATCTTATCATTTCTCGTGTGCCCACACATCCCACGAAGCACCCTCATCTCCGCTACACCCATTTTGTGTACGTGTTGATGCTTCACCACCCAACATTCTGTGCCATACAACATCGCTAGCCTTATTGCCGTCCTATAAAATTTTCCCTTGAGCTTCAGTGGCCTACGACGGTCACACAACACGCCGGATGCACTCTTTCCATCCAGCTCGTATTCTATGGTTGAGATCTCCATCTAATTCTCCGTTCTCTTGCAAGATAGATCCTAGGTAGCGAAAACGATCGTTTTTTGTGATCTTCGCTAGATTGCTCCGGTCATTAGTGTGGATAAGTATATAAATGGATAGAGATAGGAAAGCAAACACAAGATGTACGTGGTTCACCCAGATTGGCTACGTCCACGGAATAGAAGAGTTCTCTGACCGGAATGAAGGATTGAGTAGTAGGTCTAGACTCTTTCACGCTTGTGCTAAATTAGAATCTTTAATGGATAGATAAAGAAGAGAGAGTGGGGAGCAGTGGTGGAGAAAAAGAGAAAAACGTTATGTCAAGCCAGTAACAATTTTACCTAAACAGAAAAATAACCATCTATAAATTTGGGCCGGGAGCTAGGGAAAAACGCTATGTCAGGCCTGTAAAGTAGTCCAAATTTTGGTTACTCCAAACTCATCGTAGCCCAATCCATTGAAACCTTAGGAGCAGGAATGTCCTCCTAAACGCACAGTCCAAACACCCCTCACCCCCACTCCCTATCATGTTAACCTTTGGAATTTCCAAGTAGAGTTATTTCCTAGTTCATACCCGTGGGAATTTCAATAAAGAGTAAGTCCAACTTTCCTTTCTGGACACCCTAAACTTCAGGCTCAACACAGAAGCAATGGAAGCTCCACTTATAGCTCTACTTAAGTATACGAATTAAAGATAAGATATGGTTTCATGCATGTATAGAACCATCCTAGTTTTATACAATAATTGATGATATTGAGTTCTGAGGGAGGTATTGAAAGTTTAGAATCTTCTGAACAAATGTTTAGACACAAAGAAAGACCAAGAAAGGAGAGAGACAGAAAGAGTAACTTGGCCACTTCAATCATAACCATGTCCTTCATTTCTTTATTTGGTCATAAGAATCTGCCAAGATGATAATGCTAAGATTTAAGAGTTTGCACAATCGCTTCCCCAAAGACGCTGAAGCATTAAAGAGGTTTAAGAGACTATTATAGGATCTCATAGTTCGATACTTTATGTTGTAAGATAGATTCAATAAAAACACTAACCTAGCATACAAGCAGCATTCAAGATATTAAAAAAAAGACAAAAACCAACTAAAATTACCAAAGAATTTGACCAATCAAAAGCCAACTCAACAAATGACCCCAATTCCATCAATGAATGACCTAAAGCAGCAAAAGCTTTTGTGTTCCTCCGAAACATATGCACCACATAACACAGATTACAACCTTATCAGATTTCCCCACAAAGCTATGCCACTGTTATAAAAGAAAGTTGTGATCATGTCCTGACATAATCTAATTAAACTACCAAATTATAACATACAACTCCATAACTCCTAGGCTAAATGAGAATGTAATAATAGATGATAAACCGACTTCCCTGCAACCTTCCACTTGTAACACTTACTAACCAACACTTTCCTCTTATGAAGAAACTATCGATAAATAGTTTCCCATGAATGGAATTAAATTCTTACATTGTTGCAAAAACAAGAGTTGAACAAAATACAGTAAATGATACTATCATGGCTTGATTTTGTGCACTGCAATAAAGTAAGCTAATAAGATGTCAGAATTTCCTTATCTCTCAATGTTTTCTTCGTTCTCACCGCTACGTTCTTGTTTCTCCATTTATGTATCATACATTCTCATTCATAAAACGTTTAAACTCTAATATTGTATGCAGAGTGTCCCATGTTACAGAAACCTTGATGTAGTAATAATAAACCCAAAAGCAGAACAAATATGAACCCAAAAAAGCATTAGCTGATATGGGTTAGGCCAGTTGGTCTGAGCAGAGTGTGCCCGCCCCCTTGCACCTAAGTTCGAATCACCCCGCAGATTAGAGTTTATTAAAAAAAGATTCAATCTTTGAAAAAATAAAATAAATACAAAACATTTTTTTATGGAAACAAACAGTCATTATTGTCCACTCCAAAACTCATCTCACTCGAACCAAATTAAAAAAATTATTAAAATAATGTAATTTCACAAATATATGAAAAATTCTCTCTGGTTCATCAGATCAAAACCCTAATGCTACCTCCATCAAATTATAGTAATATTTTTCAGTGACGAATTTAAAGAAATTAAAACAACGATGCAACGCCGGCAGAATTGTAATCACCGCAATGTCGACAGAGGAGGAAGAGGCACTTACATGCGGCGGCCGGCGACGGCGAGGAAACGAGAGGCGGTGTCAAATCAAGGAAATCCAAATCCGCGGCAAAGGTGGGAAAATCAATTTCTCTGTCGGTTTATTTTATTTCTCTCTCTTATTATTGGGCCGCTTTAATTTTGGGCCCGAGTTAAAGTTTTGTTTGGGTGTCAGATTCGGTAGACCCGGGTGTTGGCTTTAAACTCAAACACCCGGAATACTCGCGCACCATGCACGAGTTATTAGTTTGTTAATTCTTTGTTAATGGGCCAAATTTCTCTAATTATTCTTGTGTTTTAAAAGGCTTAAATGTCAAAATCATCCATATGTTTTATCCTATCAGTCAATTTGGTACCCGTATTTTCAATTTGGCTAAGTTAATCTCTGTGTTTACCTTCGTTAGCCAATCCTAAACAATTCGTTAAAGGACTGTTAAAAATTGGAGGGTGTCTTGCACGTGAGAGGACATAAATGTCACTTCACTGTATACTCATTAAACCCACGCAAGATCATGATCGACAATGACCATCTCACGTGCAATGCACATGTCAATTTTAACGGTCATTTGATGGATTTTCGAGGATTAGCTAACCAAGGTAAACACAGAAACTAATTTGGCCAAATTAAAATTACGGAGACCAAATTGACCGGTAGGATAAAATATAGGGACCGTTTTAACATTTAAACCTTTTATTTAGACACTCGATATTATCTATACTAAATGGTAAAGGAGAGTGAGCAACATTTTTTTAGTACGAAAATGACCTTGAAAAGTGGAAGAATGTTATTTTTTCGGGAATTTTCAATGCAACCCTAATAAAATGAAGATTTTGTTACTATCTTTTTATAATGAACTATCTATAATTATTTAATTCGAATTTACTTTTGACGAGAATCAAATTGAGCTGATTCAAATTTTTGTACCACAAAAACAATGTTTCACCATCGCAGTAGCGAAGAGCCGACCGAAAGGGTAAAAGAGGTACGTGTGTTGCACACGACACGGCTATGAAGTCTATGGCCACGAATTGAATGCCACAACCACAGTTTTTTTACTTCCATCTCTCCAATTGACTTTCTCTGAAGCTCCTGAGCCACAGAAACCATGGCGTCTCTGCTAGCCAACGGAATCTCCAGCTTCTCTCCCCAAGCTGCTTCAGAACCGCCCAAGTTCCCGAAAGGGTTTCACCCGAAGCTCGATTCCTTGAAGTTTTCGGGTCAGAAAACCTCTCCGAAAAGGGTCTTCCGGGTCCGCGCAGATGTCGGGTACGAGCCGAAAACGGTTGAATCCGATCCGAGCACTTCAGGTAAGCTTTCGATTGAGGAATTTCTTCGCAATCGCGAGTACGATAAGAAATTCGGGTTTAATATAGATATAGATTCGTTTTCGATTCCGAAAGGGCTTTCTAGGGAGACGATTGAGTTGATTTCGTCGCTGAAAGGCGAGCCTGATTGGATGCTTGAATTTAGGTTGAATGCTTTTGAGAAGTTTTTGACTATGAAGGAGCCCCAATGGTCTGATAATCGATACCCTGCAATTAATTTTCAAGATATGTGTTATTTCTCGGCCCCTAAGAAGAAGCCCGCATTGAATAGCCTCGATGAGGCGGACCCGGAACTTCTTAAGTACTTTGATAGGTTGGGAGTGCCGTTGAATGAGCAGAATCGATTGGCTAATGTTGCGGTGGACGCAGTTCTTGATAGTGTGTCGATAGCCACCACACATAGGAAGGCCTTGGAGGAGAAAGGTGTGATCTTTTGTTCGATATCGGAGGCAATTAGGGAGTACCCTGATTTAGTTAAGAAGTTTTTGGGTAGAGTGGTGCCTACTGGGGATAACTATTATGCTGCTTTGAACTCTGCGGTGTTTAGTGATGGATCCTTTTGTTATATACCAAAGGACACTAAGTGCCCGATGCAAATTTCAACTTATTTTCGGATAAATGCATTGGAGACGGGGCAGTTTGAGAGGACTTTGATAGTGGCTGATGATAGGAGTTTTGTGGAGTATTTGGAGGGGTGTACTGCACCGTCTTATGATACAAACCAGCTTCATGCTGCAGTGGTAGAGTTGTATTGTGGTGAAGGGGCTGAAATTAAGTACTCCACGGTGCAGAATTGGTATGCCGGAGATGAGCAAGGGAAGGGCGGGATTTATAATTTCGTTACCAAGCGAGGGCTTTGTGCTGGGGCTCGCTCGAAAATATCTTGGACCCAGGTGGAGACAGGGTCTGCCATTACTTGGAAATATCCGAGTGTTGTTTTGGAGGGCGATGATTCTGTGGGCGAGTTCTACTCAGTAGCTTTGACTAATAATTATCAGCAGGCAGACACAGGTACAAAGATGATACACAAGGGCAAAAATACAAGAAGTAGAATTATTTCAAAGGGCATATCAACTGGGAATTCAAGGAACTGTTATCGGGGCCTTGTTCAGGTTCAATCCAAGGCAGAGAATGCTAAAAATTCCTCACAGTGTGATTCAATGCTTATTGGAGATACGGCGGCTGCCAACACCTACCCATACATCCAGGTAACTTCATGTGATCTTATCTATTTTTGTTTTTGGCATAAGATCACGTACATTGGTTTTTAATTTTATAACACAGACTGGCCTTAGCGTGGTGGTTATTAAGAGTGATGATTTGTTTTAATTGATCCTTCATTGGATTGCTTTCATGCATTACTTTGTGTTACTCTGCCCTTCTGCTTAACCGTGTCCCTCCATTCTTGTGCCAAATGCATTTTGTTTGGATGGTCTGTACTTCATATGATGCATCCTTCGACTCCTTAAAGAAGCCACTGTAGTTATATCAATTTGAAAAGGGAACACCCGTGGGAGGCATCAAGAGCCTGATGTTCATATATAGGTTACTTTCTAGTTTGTTACCGAGGTTATGGATTAGACACACTGATATGCAACTGTCATCATGCATGACTAACAAATATGAGCTACTTAGGCATGACTTTATTGCAGTAGGCGTTCGAACTATTTTCAGTACATTCAAGACTTTCTTTATCTGGTGAAAATCTAATCTGTTCTAGGTAGGTTTGAGAATTCTGAAGTTTTTCGGTCCTTGTCTTGCTCCAATTTATACTTTTGGGCTGATAATGGCATTCAATGGCCATAATTTCGGTGTTCAATGGCATTAACACGTATAATTCTTGTGTTTGTCAATTGGAGGATTTGAATCTTGATTTGGCTGTTTTGCATTGATTTCAACTTCAATTCCGTCCCAATACGCTGTTTGGCTTTTGTCCAGTTAGCGCCCGCAGAATGTGGAACTATAATGGAGTACTCATTTATTGCTTCACAATCGTGTGTTTAACAGGTAAAGAATCCCACAGCTCGAATTGAACACGAAGCCAGTACCTCGAAAATTGGTGAAGACCAGCTATTCTACTTTCAGCAAAGGGGAATAGAGTATGAGAAAGCCATGGCCGCTATGATATCCGGGTTCTGCCGGGATGTATTCAACGAGCTCCCTGACGAGTTTGGGTCTGAGGTGAACCAATTGATTGGCTTGAAGCTTGAAAATTCAGTGGGTTAGATAACAGCACTGGTTTGGGCAAATAAGCCGAGACGATGAAATTCGATCTTTTTGTCAACGGGTTTAAAATCCGAGTAGTTTGCAAGAACCGTTTTAACTTAATAGCTATGTTGTGAAATGGCTAGAATATGGAAAGTATATGTACATAGATATTTGTTGTAAATGTTCATCCTCTGCTGTCGAAATACACAATGTAACATATTGAGATAGAACACGATGCTGCACTTAACATTTGTTGTTATGAATTCATGTTAACAAAGGTGCCGTACTTGCATTGAGGCAACGAAACTTACACGAATGATGAAAATCAATCCGCTTTTACATTCTTCTCCTCCGCCGCCGCGGTTTTTGGTGCGGAACTTTTGCTTAACAAAAGTGTCATCTGATCGACAAAGAGCATGCTTTTCATTTGCTCCAGTTGTTCCCACTCTTTCTCCATCTGCAAATCTAACGCCTCGAAACGGATAATCTTCTTTCGGATCTCTCTCATCTGTACCTCCGTAATCCCGGAGATTGCTCTTCCCACATCCAGCCCTTCCTTCTCAAGCTGTGAATTCGCATCTACAAAAGCTGCCCCCAGTGCATCCGGGTCAGTTTTATCGTCTCCGTTTAATTCAGCATCAGTTTCATGCTGTCTTGCATTCGAAGCCAGAGATGTAACACTCATTTTACTTGTTTCATAATCCGCCTCACACAGCGCTGTTACAGCAGCGGAAGCAGCAGCCTCTGCAACCTGCACGCCCGCTAGAGCTGACAGAAAGGCCGCCTGAGCCATAATTGGGTTGCTTGCATCCGCAAGAGGCGTGAGACGCATTCTTTTACTTAGAGACGGTGTTGTACCATCACCATCACCCTCCAAACCACATTCAGCATCACCTGCATTGTCAGAAAATTCGCCAGAAAATTCCTCACCGAAAGGAATCTTGAGGAAATGAGCAACACATTCCTTCTCGCTTCTACCGACATGTTGCGCAACCTTCCTCCAGTCGTCGCCATAATGCATAAGGGCCTCTAGAAGATGCAGAGTATCTTTATCAGCCCAGCCACTCCCCATCTCTTCATTGATCTCAACCCGCCTGAAATCGGAAGAACTTATGCCGATCTGATAGTTTCCGCGAACATAGCACCTTGCACATAGAGTCATGTCATTCTGTTCCCAACAACAAATTGAAAACCTTAGTTGCAGCAAACCGTAGTATCAGCTAAAACACTTCATGGGATTGCAAAGCAAAATCGAAGCTAATCAATTCGAACAAGATCAAATGTTCCTTAAATTAATCAATTCGAACACGACCAAACGAAACCTATGAATTTCAAACCGTGGACAATTACATCAAAGTATTTAAATTCAATTCCAAATGAAGTAAGGGTAGCAAGAGAATGACAAGAACAGACCTTTTCGGAAACAAAGGAGGCAATGCTGCAAACAGACTTGCAGCCATTGCAGGTCCTCTTCTTGGGGCTCTCCTTGGCACCGCCGGCGGGGGATTCAGCGCCTCCATTAGAGGAAGCACCGGCGGCCTTGCTGCTGTCCTTGTCCTCCCACTTGAGGGGCTTGTTGAGCGCGGAAGGAGTGTAATTGATCAAACCCCACGCCTCGAGGAAATCGAAAACCCTCCGAACGGAGCCGACGTCGCCGACGAGAGACTTGCGGGCCTCCGTGAAGGTGAGCTTCCGAGAAGGGTTGACGGCTCTGGATTGGGCGACGATGGTGTTGCGGTAGTACTTATAGAGGCTAGGGTTTTTAGAAGGGGACCGAGAATCGAAGAACTCGGGGAGGAATCGGACCTCGCAGTGGTGGATGTGGTCCGGCGAGAACCAGCTGGAATAGCTGGGGACGTGGATGACGTCGGCGTCGGAGGTGGGACGCGGTTGAGGATGGCGGGGAGCGGCGGTGGTCGGAGTCTCGGGATTGGCGGGGATCGGAAGAGGAGTGGGTGGGGGTTTGGATGGGGTGTCGGAGGAGGAGAGGTCTTGGGCCGCTGATTTGGTAGCCATGGGATTTAGCGGATCTGAGGTTTCAGCCAATTAGGCTTTTTCTGTTTTCTATTAAATTTTAGGTTTAACTGATTTTACACCTCCCAAAGTTTGAGATGTTTTTAAAAAGGAAAATTAATAAAAAAAAACTTAAAAACTTTGAGTTTTAACGAAAATAATAAAAAAGTTGTAAGCGAATAATACCATAATTGATTTTTTATAGTAAAAATGTGGTTTTTTGTTAAAGTGAACAGAACCGAGAGTTTTTCATTAAAGTTTCATTTTTAAAATGGATCGCAAAGTTTAATTTTTTCATATTGAACTTTAAAGTATCGAAATTTTATCAATATGTGTTTTTTGTATGATTACTTGTATAATAATTTATTAAATTGATGATATGATAAGCTTGAAAATCTTTTATGAGCTAACGTATATGTACAATTTGCACTACATTGACAAAGAAAACTCATCAATTTAACGAACGAATAGAAATTTAAAGAGACAAGAGATGTATATTTGTACAATTTCAAAATTTTAAAGTGGAATGTGAGAAAATTGAAATCTTGTGATCTATTTGAAAATCAACATAAACTAGGAAGTGTTTAAAATACAATAAGCCCTAAATTTTAAGTGCTTTTGGTAGGCCTGTAAACAGAGTCGAGACCCGACTGGCCTGCCGGAGCTTAGCCTTATTTTTTATGTTATGGGCTGGTCCGGCCATTTAATTACTAGAGCCCAAAAATTTAGAATCGACTAGGGTTTAAGCCTTGACTTCTTAAGCTCAGCCCAACCCGACCCAATCTATAGGTTTAGCTTTTGGAAATTTAAAAAAAAAAAAGAAGTTATTTACTTTTGGATGGAGAGAAGAATTCTAATTGCTTACTTTTTTTACTTCTCAGACACCCTTTTTAATTTTCGGCCGTATGAACAAATGAGTTGAAGAAAATCAAATAACATAAGTTAACAAAAGGTGTGTGGTGGTCAAAATATGTGTGTGGATAGCACCACTCTTTCCCCCCTTATTAGAATTGACAGTTATTTCCAAACCGGAAATACAATAATACAAAAATGAAAAATCTACATTCAATTATTGTCTAATTTAAACCACATAACAAGTGATATAAAGACTCCAAAATTTTTTATATCGAATTTCATGTAAAGTCAGGACTCTATAGAAACTTTTACCATACGTTATAACTCAATAGTTTCAAACTGACTCGACCGGCTCCTCTTATTCCTCTAACATCTTATCCATACATTCATCTTCTAGTAAATATTCCACCTTCGTTCTCTTCTCATCGTTTCCTTCCGTCTATCCTCATTCCTATCCAGCTTTTAGTTCGACTCAACCTCATCATTAGTGGCGTCGACACCAGGATTGTTCTCGTCGTGTTTTTTGGTTGTCCTCGTCTTTTGCAATAGTGGCATTTTCTGAATTAATTCACAAGCTTCTGCATATGATAAAAAGAGCAAGACACAATTTTGTCATGTAGATTGATTTCTTCCATCATCCAAAAGTATATTTTAATTTCCTCCAACACCATACTTATATAAAGTCGACAACTGTGACAAGTATTACTATCTAAAATGGTAGAACTTGTTGTGTATTTATAGTTGGTTGTCACACTGATTGAAGTGAAATTACAGTTCTAGCTAGAGGAAACAAAAAGTGTGCTCATAAGGTAACACACTTCCAACGTGAAGAACAAAGGGGAGAGTTTAGTCTTAGTAAACCTTGTCAATGGGCATCTCTCGGATCCAGATAGTCTGTGCCTCGCCCTCCTTGAAGAGTACTGCAACTGGCCACCAAGGCGTGGAGTGACTTGGCCTACGAAGAGTTGGGGGTTTCACTTGAAATAAAGTTAGAACTTAAATAAATTGTTACAGTAGTGTACTCGTTTTTTTGTACTTAATTTCGAATTCTCTTTAGGTTATTGAGTAGCTTGGATTGTAAAAATATATGAAAGTACTCAATTTGATTAAATTCTTTTCAAACACAAAGTTAAACAATTACATTAGTATGTTATTTAAACACTTGTTGTGAATATCACATTTAAGAATGAGAAAAACAGAACAAACTCAGAAAATTGAAAACAAAAATAACCAGTTTTTTTTTTTTTTTTGGAAAATAATTATAAATATTTTTATATGAAATAATTGAATGCTTAGTCCACACGGAACTGAAAATATTGATTTGATCTGTTGTTTCGTGCTAATCCATTTGAAGAATGAGAAATTAATTGGGGAGGAGTGACATATTAAACTGAACCAAATAATTTGAACACGAATCTTAGTTAGATGTCTGTGTGATGTCAATTACCAAATGCAAGCATGGTCTCTTACTATTCTCTCAATTAATTGATGAAAACGTCTTCATCTTCTCGTCACATGTGTATATATTTACAGCTTTGATTCATTTTACAAGACAATAATTTAATCTATTCTAATTTATGCAGAGAGAGATTCGGACGTAGGGATAAGAGGCTGGAACACGACTCTTTGATATAATTTTTTTATGCATCACTTTATTAAGAAGGAGGTTTGATCTAAATCATACAATAACTCAACCGTAATAATTAAAAATCAAAATTACTATTTTCATGAGTCGAATCAAAACTTCTTGAACATATATATATATATATATAAATACGTAATAGGATCCTATATGGATCTTCTTTGTGAGGATCCTAGGTATCACTTCATCATGTTCATTCATCTGTCATCCTACGATTAGAAATCATTCTGAATTTTTTTATTTAAAATTGAATACAAACAGTACCTGGCGAAAACTGATCATATGATGTACAATGAATAGACCGATTTCTGATGAAACGATCCTCAAGATCTTCACAAAGAGAATCTAAAAAGGATCCTCATCCATAAAAATACGACTAAACTATAATACTGCATAGCTTCGAGTTTAAAAATCATGGGAAGAGATCCTCTCTAGATCGCTCCCACCAAAGCCAATTCATTAATTTTGACCCTTGAAATTTGATCAAATAACTAAAATTATTATAACTTTTAAAATGCCTCATCTCCTGTTTGTAACCGTTGAATCAAATTTCAAGAATCCGGATTAATAGATTAGGTGGATTCGGTGGGAGAGATCCGATGAGGAACTCTTCCCAAAAATCACAACTATCACTCTTGTATTTGTCAGGCTGAAGCCGGTGGAGGTTGACTTGAAAGCCAACATGTCTGTATGTCCTCCTCACTCTGCTTTGACTAAACTTTTTTTTTTTTTTTTTTTGCATATTTTAATTGCAATTATTATGTATATTAAATTTTGAAAGATCCTTCACGGCCGGTGGAGGTTTTTGTCTGTTTGAAACATGGCAAGCCTCATGTTGACTTGAGAGATCTCACCTCCCAATGATCCCATGACGGCCAGCCTGCATCACTCTTTCATTTCTTAATTTGGCGGTGTGCTTGCTTATGTTTGCAGAGACGGTCTACCATGAATTATTATACAGTCATGTTTGGATTTTATTATTCAAAATTAAGACAAATGTAATAGTAGATTAAATATTATGCGAGTCTTGGCCTGGTCCTCTTGCTATCTTTTTTCGTTTACTTTCATTATTACCAACAAATTTGGTGAAAGAGGGATCGCCGGAGGCACCTACCCTCCTTTGAATGGTAGGTGTCTCGCACGTAATTATTGTCAAATAAATAATCTCACTTAATCTTTTTTCATTTGGATTAGAAAAAATATACGAGATTGATCACCTAGAGATTTGAAACTTGAGTGGGCAAGAACAATTACCGATAAGTAGTAATGGAGACAAGGTCAGGTTAATGAGTTCAAATGACTTGAATCAATATGTTTTTAATTTCTCTTCATCTCAACTAATAATAATCACAGACTTTTGATTAATTAGATGTCATTCTGACTATACTAGAGACTTATGCATCAATTGATTAAGAACAACTATTGATGGACATGTTTGATGAAAATGCCTCATCGACATTTCAAAATACTAAACAAAGCTAAAGTTATGTCTTATGAGAGTTTTTTTATTTTTTTTTATTTTATTTTTATTTTTAATAATCTCAACCGGACCGTAAAAGAGTCAATGACTCTGCTATTGCTGATGCACTAAGGTTTGTGGCCGATTTCCTCTTCGACACTTAACCTAATACTTGACATTATTAACTACATTAAAATATTTGAGAATGCATGGTAGAAAAACTGAACAAGAATGAGTAACAGAAAGAAATATGAACTAGAGAGTTTAGAGAGAGAAATATGAGACATGTATTCATTCAGAATGATTATACAACTATGTTTTTATAACAAAAATCCTAACAACTCTAACTAAATACTAACAAACTTACTAACTAATTGTTAATTTGTACAATCATTTTAACTAATCATCTAAGGCGTGGAACCCTTAATAGACATGTCTCCTCCACATTCATGTACCTACGCTCCTTGGTCTTTGTTGAAAGTGTAAACTACGCAAGTTTCAATAAATTATATGCCTGATTAAATAAGTAAATGCATGAACTAATTCTTAATTTCTGACATGAGTTCCCCCAAGTTTACGTTCACAGTGACAGTACTCCCTTTATTTATTTTTAATTAAACTTTCACATCCATTGGCATCTGATCCAAAACCAAAGGCCCGGATCCTTGGATTCCACAGTGATCTAGGATTTACTTTACAATTAAATATTAAATCATAGAGGCACGCTCGATCGCATGCAATGAAATTACGTAACATTTTCCCTTTTTAAATCATATGATCATATTAAACAGAAAAAAAATAGTTTAACTGGTTTTTTAATTAACTCGCACAAATAAGATGATGATGAAAGGCCAGCTCAGTGCCTGCAATTTTTCTCTGCATTATTTTTGCAACAAACATTGGTAGTGCACATGCTTGCTTCATCAGCAAACCAACTCTTCAATGCTCTCTATAAATTAAAACGTCACTTAATAATAACCCATCTGAGCTCACATAAGCATAACCACCTCTCTCTCTCTCTCTCTCTCAAATCAAAGTGAGTGATTGTCTTCTATTTTTCTTGGAGAAAATGGCTATGACGATCAGAAAGTCGTACGGCGCCTACTCGAAGATGGACAAGGAAGATCCCGAAGAGGTAAATCATCGACGGGCGCAGTTCTTGATCTACAAAGTGATGCAGCATGTAGAAATGCGGCGGAGGCCTTCGAATTTGAGGATTCGGGTACGTAAACTGAAGCTGAAGATTGGGAGGAGATTGAAGAAATTGAGGAAGAGCATGCTTCTAAGCATATCTGCTGCCAGGGTTTGTGTTTATAAGCAAGTTTTTAATCAATTAAAAACTTGCAAGACCTTGTTTGGCCGCGGAGATCAGGGAAATATAAACGCCACTCTTCCAGCTTTGTTCACCTGATTGAAATACTTTTAGTTATATCTCTTAGTTTTCTTCCCATTGATCTTTTTCATATATAAATACCAGCTTGTAATTTCGTTTGGTAAAGTTTGCTTGTTTTCTTATATAGAACAACTTGAGAATGTCATATATATGATACGTGACCCAATCTGGTTTTGGTTTAAAGCGATCTCATGGATTTATTTCATTCAATCATTTGTGTTCATACGATCACCAAAACACACATTAAACGGGCATGTAAAAGTTAAAAGAGCGGTATGGTTAAAATTTTATCAATACAAAAATAGTTGAATATTAGAGTGAGCAACGAACGAGACTAACAAAATAATAGAAATATTATTAAACAAACGAGAATGCCGAAAGGGCTACAAAACCCTAAGGGTGCGTTTGTTGCACCGGACTATCTCGGACTGGACTAGCTGCAGGGACTAAGCTGGACTGGCTTAGACTAGACTAAGCTGGACTAGTTTAGTGAGGCGTTTGGTGCAGTGTCGGACTAAAAAACAGAATAATAAAAATAATAAAAATTAATTCACTTTTTATTTTTTATTTTTTTCGTTTTCTAGAATCTCCCTATTTTGGTCAAACTATTTCCTTCTTTTTCTCCCCTGTCTCTTCCCTTTTCCTTATCCTGTCCGACTCTCTCTCCCTTTTTCTCCCTTGTCTCTTCCCTTTTCCTTATCCTATCCGACTCTCTCTCCCTCCCTCCCTCCCTCCTCACTTCCTCTCACAACTTCATAATCTACTGCAAACCTTCAAAATCAAACCACATAGCAAGAAATAAAGTGAAAATTTAGGAGTTGGGGTTGGGGTGCATGTGTGATTGCCTTGAAGGTGGGAGATGGAGAAGGTTTGCAATCAGGGAGTTTCATGTTTTCTGGGTTTGGTTTTCCTTCAGTCAATCCCATCGTTGATTTAAGCTTATACCCACTGCAGATTTTGTGTGTGTGTGTGTTTTATAGGTTTCTGGGTTCTATTTTGCAGGTTGGATATGGATTTGAAAAATGGAACGACTGCATATTTTTTTTTTTTTGAATTTTGCGGGATATGGGTTTGAAAATAGTTGTGGAAGCGAGGAAGAAGCAGATGGGAGGGGCGAAGTGAGGAGAGGCGAACCGGACAGAGGTGGTCTTAGCAGTCCGCCCGATTTTGGGGGGCCTCGCGAAGCCCCTCTAGCGAATCGTTTAGTCGAGGTTAGTGTAGGCGAGTCTCATTAACGCTAGTCCGTGTGTGCAACAAACACAGGATTACAATGATAGTTAGTCCAGTCTAAGCTAGCGAAAGCTAGCGAGCTCAAACAAACACGCCCTAAGAGACTACATTATGACTGACTTTTTATCTCTGAATAACAAAGCTCTCTATTTATAATAAACTAACTCTAGTCCCTAATAAGCAAAGAAACGAAAACCTAATTCTAATGGGCAAGAAACTCTAATATCCTTGGCCCACAAGAAAACCATAAACAATAATAAAATAATAACTAATTTTCCACCACCCCCGTCAAACTCATGGCGGTACACGTAATGAGTTTGCCAACAAGCAGATGTAGATGCAAGTTCCGTTAGGCGGACAAGACAAGACAAGCTCAGTTAGGTGGACACGACAAGGCAAGCTCTGTTAGGTGAACACGACAAGGCAAATTGGCAATCAAGCGAGCAAATGAACAATCCAAGCGAACAAGTGAGCTAGTGGATTCCGGCAAACGATCCAATTACTAACCAAGTACACAACGTTACTCGAGTGGTTATCAACCCAAGCACTCGAGCAATCGTTGTGATGATGGGCAACAGACTCCATTCTCAAATCACTTGTGTGGGGCTCCAACATGTCAATTAAAAAAAACGTCTTTTGCTTTTCTTCTCTCTATTTTATTTTTCCTTTTTTCTCTTTCTTTTTTCGGCTTCTGTTTCCTTATTCCTTTCTTCTATCTGGGCAGTGTTCTCCAGAGAAAACAAATCCGAATGCAGGTATGGGATCTCAATTATGGGATTCTTGACGCGATGGGATAGCAGCGACGGCGGTAAAGTGCGGATCAAAGGGCGACGATGCGGAGGTGCAGAAGGATGACAAACTCATCAGCAATATAATTTGTATATCAGAAGGTCCTTAATTTATCTTCCGTTGTACGCTTCAAAATGACATGCAAAGCACAAAGTCAGGCATCTCCAATGGGAGATGGAAAATGCTTTAAAAATGGGCATTTTACATTTTTTTTTGCTGGAAAATTCTCCAGTACTGAATGCAAAATTATCTATCTTCGCCAAAAAGATGTAAAGATAACTCTAAATTTACATTCTCTTTACATCTTTTAGTAGGGGTGGTTCGGTATGGGATTCCATACCAAAATCCTTGTCCCGATTCCCAAACTAAATTTTTCGGGAATCCCAATTTGAATACCGACCCCAAACCAAAGTTTCGGGAATCCCAATTTTCAGGAATCTCGAAATAGTTTCGGGATTTCGGGACAAATAGGGAATCCCGAAATGGTTTTGGGCTTTTGGGCTTTTAGACTAAAATTTGACATATTATGCTTATGTAACTCATTGAATGAATTGTTAGATTGTGCAAACATATCAAGCAAGTCTCATTCACATTCTTGGAAGTGATAGATTGTGCAGGCTGGTTAGTCTAAGACTGAGAATCTATTGCATCTCTTGCTAGTTTAAATGCAAATATAATCTCATATCGGGGCAGAAGCATTGGATTGCAAACTGTAAACTTTGCTTGAAGGCTTTTAACCTGACTGACAAGCATTGCTACCTTGCGCTGCTTTGCTATCCATTTACCAGCAATCTGCATATGTAAAATACATATTTACAATGCCAACAAGCTCCATTTATTGGTGTAAACAGTAAAGAGACTCAAGCATAGTAACTAGCTGATCCAACATTCTTGGTTTCGACATAAATAAAACAACATTGCTTACGTCATATTATAATTTATAGCATATTACATTCTCTGTAATAAGTTCAAACCGTAAAGTCCATAATCAATTATAAAAGAATAATATATATGTATAAATAAAAATAATAATTAATAATATATATTTTCGGTTCGGTATGGGATTCCCGAAATATCGAGAAGCCAATCCCGAATCCCGTACCAAAATTTTAGGATCGGTTTAGGATAGAATCTCAAAAATTTCGGAAATTTCGGTTTGGGATCGGGATTTTTTCGGTTTGATTCGGGATTTTTTGGGAATTTTTTCCACCCCTATCTTTTAGTGATGTGTGCCACTAAACAAAAATAAATAAAAAATTAAATGAGATTTCAAATTTACATCTCATCCATTAAAGTAGAACTTTCATTTACATTTACCAAAAATATAAAATAAGATGTAAATATAGTTGTTGCATCTCAAAATTGCATGTTTTCATTGAAGATGCCCTTAAGTAGTGAAGCATCAAACCCATCGATCAAGAAATATATTCATAGTTTGTGTAAAGAAGTCAACTTCCCATCAAGACACTCCTCGCATTAGTACTACCGTCCTAATTAACTGTCACTTTTTGTACCGTTATTTAATATAATTTTGGAGAAGTGGCCAGAGGGAAAATATAGTTGGTCCACGTAGAGCAACCCATAAATCCAATTAGTCTAATTAATTAGTGTCTGAAAAAATGTCCACAAATAAGTCAACTATGGGTTTCTAGAAATTAATGTATATATTTACAAGTGGTGGATTGTTCGTGCAGGCTAGGATCCTTCGCTTCAAATCATTGCGTTTCGATTAAAAATAAGGGGTGTGATATTCATACATCATTTTTTACTTCTCACATATTTTTTTAATTTTTAGTCGTCAAATCAGATGAATTGAAGAAGATCAATGAACAGAAATCAACAATAGGTGTGTAAGAAGTAAAAACGGGTGTGTGGATAGCACACCCCTAAAAACAATCATTCATTCTCTTCGCATATATATTTAAGGTTGTAATTATTAACTACACTTGGAACTCTAGCCCTATGTTATGATTAACATGACATATATATATATATATATTTATTTATATATTTGCCAGGTATACATTTGCATGAAACTTAAACTTTTGTTGTATGACTATGAGGTGCTCCTGATTTTATTCAGACCTATTAGGGCTGGTTTGGTATTGCTGTGCTTTGAAAAAAAATTATTGTGAAAATAAGCGGCTGTGAAAAAAATCAGCAGAGTGTTTGGTAAACTTTTTTGTAAAAGTGCTTTTGAAAAAAAAAAGCAGTCTGATAGTGGGTTTTTTCATTAAAGGAGCACTGTAGCTCCGTGTGCTTTGAAAAAAAGCCAATTTTCCAAAGCTACAAATAGCAGCTTCAGCTTTTTCCTTTGATTTCAGCTTATTCTCACAGCAGCTTCCAAAATAAGCTCTCTTTTTTTCAGTTTACAAAACACCTAAAACCCTCACAACTTTTTTTCATGGATGTTTTTTTTTTAAGCACATCACTCCCAAACCACCCCTTAATAGTTAGGATTAGTTGTTATGACGGGACTGTTATATTATATTTCTTTTTAGTTATTAGAATAGTCGACAGGATTGTGCTTGGCACGCTTTATCTCATAAATAGCTTTGTATATATTATGCTTTGCTTCCCCAGCAACTACTCCCTCCATTATTAGTTGATAAAAAATCACTCGTTTCATTAAGCATGCATCACGCATGGCACGCCTTTTTCTGATTGATTGATGGAACTGAATGTTTCTTTTTAAGATCATCCTGTAATCCCATTTTTAACTTCTGAATTGTAATGCCCTTTTTCACTTTTCAACACATAACTTTAGCCTAACATGAAAACCTAAGGCATTCCACACGGAAAAGGTTCCGGCGAGGATCCTTTTTTTAGAGATCCTAAGAATCCTGTAATTTCACATATTTTTCGTAAATCGTGCGATTAGAAATTATTTTAAATTTTTAAAATTAAATATGAATAGTATCTAATAAAAAATGATCGCACAATATATAATGAACGGATAAAATCACAAGGTCCCTAGAATCCCTAAAAAAAGTTTCATTCCACACTTCGAAGAATATGACTAATCTTTATTGGGAGTCGAAAAGTTTATAGGCATTTTAGCTCACATTTGGTGCAGTCAAATACACATTCTCTCAAAGTTTTCTATCAAAAAATCATCTATGTTTTTGCTAACTTTGTGTCTCAAACTCATAATCAGAGAACATACTTGACTTGGAATTCTACTGCATTAATTGCTACTAGACTACTTACCATGGTTATATATATATATGAATAAATTGAAAACGTTGATCGACTTAAATCCAATTTGTAAAATGCTTTTTGACTTGTAATGATAAAAAACCTTTAAACTTTTACTCTTTAAAAAAAAAATACTTATAATATATATACGCACACATATAACCAACTTACTTGACCTAAACTCACAATTATAAATAAAAAGATGATTGATTTGTAATAGGAGAGAAAAACTTCTTTGGGGCTTAACGTGTCATTAGACAATGCTTAAGATAGAAAATTAATGTTAGATTATTTGTAATCTACCCTTATCTTTGATTGGTGATTATGATTCAATGGGATGAAAAACATGGAAGCAAAAACCTTATCCGATCCTCGCTGAATCTCTCTCTAATTCTCTCCTTCAAAAAATGTGATAAGAGTAATATTTTTTATTTTATTAATGGGTATAATTTAGATTACATTGGCAATTATATATAGAGTTCGCCAGCCTGCAATGCATGCATGGCGTGCCGAGCCAGCAACTGTGGCCTATTTAAAACTCGTGGCTTTATGATCTCAGCCAGCCATTGTGCCATCAACCTTTTAGTAGAGGCTGCTTCTTGTCATCCCATTTCTCCACGCGATTTTTAGCCTTGTCCACCTGAGTTATTCAGTCCCCCAAAAATACCAAAGTTTTTAGCAACGAAACAAAAATGTTGAATTAATAATATTTAATCATATATAAAGCTGCCAGTAAAAACAAAGAAAGATAACTTGAAAGGATATACTAAGTGAGCATATTGATTACTGAAATTACCTCTTTATTCCAGTCTGTACGAAATGTTACCCACAGTAAAATTAAGGTCTGGATCAGTGTTCCTCCAATCATCCCCACCCATATTCCCTGTATATTATACTTATGTACATGTATCAATTTCTTATAATTTACTAATCATTCAGCTACATTTAGCTTCTACATTGTGTAAAATTTTATATTTGCCTCATTTTTTAAAAAGAAAATTAGGGAGATAATTGAGTTGGTAACTGTACCTCAGCGCCAAGGTCGAATCTAAACCCAAGAACACAGCCGAATGGAATTCCAACCACGTAATAGCATCCCACATTCACGTATGCCACAAATGCTTGCCACCCACATCCAACAGCCACCCCTACAATGATCCCCATATATCTATATTCATAATTAAGTTAAATTATCATGAACAATGATCTAAACACACGTTTAATGATTCACTTAGACACAAGAACTAGTGTTCAAGAGTTAGGGTTATAATTTGTCTTCTAAATAATCGGGTTTTAATATCTTACGCGAACATAAGGTGTCATATGCTAATAATTTTTTGTGCACTGCTCCTGTACTTTGATCCAACACCCACACACTCCAATCCTCAATCTCTTACATTCGATTCCTGTATAAAGGGTCTGACACAAAAATCTCCGTATACACCACATCCAATGTAATATCGAAAAATACATAATTCAAACCTTAAGCTTTTATCCCTGGTGAATTAACTAATTTGGTTAAACTAAACCAGATATACATATGATAGCACGTACCGGATAGGACTGGTTGAATCCCATTGAGGATGAGAGTGACGGCCAAATATGGAGTGAGGTGCGAGACTGCCTTGGCCACAGTTTCACCGCTAGTGAAGGCATAACTGATTACGTCACGGAGGGAGAGCACAATCACAGCTTCCACAACAGCAAAAGTTAAGGATACCAAAGTTACCACTAGAACCGAGAATGCTGCTGACTTTGGATTCCCAGCACCTAGCTCATTGCTCACCCTCACACTGCATGCATGCAATTCATTAATTCCCATCAATTAATTTGTAATTACATATCTGCTTATTCATCAATTAATTTTTTAATTAATTATGACTTAACATATTTCAAGGGCTTATCCGGTTGAGTTACTCCTATATTGCTAGAATTATCAGAGAGACAAGCCGAAGGTCCACTTCCAACAACACCGATATTGTCTTCAATTTGGTAATTTCCACTTGCACAATTTGTCAAGTGTAAGGTTTTATCACAAAATGCCTCAATGTTAGTTAGAGTGAGATTATGATATTTAAACTTTTCTTTTCCCAAAGATACGGCCGATGTGGGATGTTTCAACACGCCCCCTTATGTGATACTTAATTAGTGGATAACATGTGAGAGATCCACATATCAACAACCACGTGGAGTCAAGAGGACTCACCCTACACGTGAGGCCAAGGAACCATCATCATGTGGGGACAAAAGCATCTACCCATCACGTGACAGTACGAGCTCACTTCCTTACTCTGATACCATGTTAACTGGATCGTCGGATTGCTCTTGGGAAGCAATCAAGTTTAAAAGAGATAGTTGTGGGCCAAGATTGACTGGGTCCGGGTCCTTGCCGAGTCTGCTGTCAGCATCATGATTTCCTTTATGTTTAGCGGTTTGGGGTACATGCATGCCTGCTTGCTGCCCAATTGAATTGTGGGCGGCAGACACAGCAGGCGCAGACTCTTGCATACTGGAGGTAAGTGACGCAAGCCCAGTTCCTGCTTCAGCATTTTTTTTCTTGCACAACGTCTGCAATTCTCCCTGGGTTTCGCTGTTCAGCCATCTGAAACACAGTGACTTAGTGGTTGTATTGTATAGGTTTTTAAGGATTTAGGTCACTCTCTTGTCTCGAGATCACACCTTGATCCTTTGCTTTTGTTTTTCTTTTGCAAATTGATTTTGAAGCTAACAAGAATCTCTAACGTCGGCACCAAGATAAAATTATGATTATGAGTTTCAATCTTTGTCTTCTTCTTGTCTCTTGCTTCGAGACGCAGAGGTTTAGACTTCTAGGTTTTTTTATTTTTTCCTCTTTCTTTCAGTGGGGTGAGCAGTGCCTTTGAGTTTGAGGTTTTGGTGATTTAGGTTTACAGGGTTTTTTTTTCCAGTAGGTGGTTCTCTTGCATTGAGACCACGCTGGAATTTTTTCTGGGTTTCCAGAGATTAGCAGCTAGAGTAAAGGAGAAAAAGACAGGCCAAAACTTACTCTGATGCCAAGATAAAATTAGTTTTAGGATTTCAAATATGATGTTCATATTTCTCTTCTCCCGTTGGGAGGCAACATATATGTAAGGATATAGATAGTGGCTAGAATTATGCCATTTGTCCAAAGGTTGTGAAACTTAGTTAGATAGTTAGTTAGACAGTTAGTCTTTCATATAAGTATATCGTTGTAATTACTTTGACACTAAGAAAGATCAATATTACTGCTTCTCTCTCTAAAATCTTTCTTTCTCTCTCTCTCTCTCTCTCTCTCTCTCTCTCTCTCTCTCTCTATTTCTTGAACTCTGATCTTCTCCTTTGATCTTCCTCTTTCTACATTAACATGGTATCAATCGCCGTTGTTGCTTGTGCTGTGTTCGTCGATCATTCGACTGCTTCCGCTCATCTTCTTGATTTGTGATTTGTTTTCTTTTGTTGATCGTGTATTGCTGTATTCTTGGTCGATTTCTGGTATTCTCTTACTCTGTATTTTATCGGGCTTCTACACTTTCCGACTGCTTTCGTTCTGTGTCTATCAATTTGTGCACACTAGGTGTTTGTGATATTGCTTTTCTCACATTTCTATCTCCATTCTGCAAATATGGTTACTGCATCTCAATTACAAATTCTCCAATCGCCTATTACTGATCTTATTTCTACAATTTCTACATCTGTGAATGTGAAGCTTGATGAGTCTAATGACTTGAATTGGCATTTCCAAATGCAAATGCTACTTGAGGGACACGTGATCATGAGGTTTGTTGATGGTTCTACTCTCTGTCCATCTCGATATGTTATGTGTTCTGGTGTTGATGCTTCAAATTCGTCTACTCCCTCTGAGAATGAAGACTACATTGTTTGGAAGATGCATGATCGGGCTTTTATGCAGTTGATTACTGCAACTCTGTCACCGGTTGCGATTTCCTGTGCTACTGGAAATACAAGTGCTTGTGATCTTTGGACCCGGTTAAAGGAACAATTCTCTGTTGTATCTCGGACTAGTGTTTTTCAACTCAAGTCGAATCTTCAAACAATCAAGAAAGGGTCTGATTCTGTATCTCAATATCTGCAACGGATTAAGGAAGCTCGAGACTACTTGTCCGCAGCTGGAGTTGCTTTTGCAGATGAGGATATTGTTATCCTTGCTCTCAATGGATTACCTCTCGAGTATAATACGTTTCGTAGTGTTATAAGGGTTCGTGAGAATGTAATCTCTCTCCAAGAATTTAGGGTGCAGCTTCTTGCTGAAGAACTGATTATGGACAGTAATGTTAATTCTCAGTTTTTGTCTACCATGGTGGCTAATCTGGCCCTAAATCCCATCAATCTGTTGGTGATCATCCGGGATTTTCAGGTCCTCATCCTGGTCCTGCTGGTAGGTATCGATCTTTTCATTTCACTAAGAAGGGTAAAGGTAAAACTAATCAGGGATATAGGTATTCTAATCCTAGTCCCAGACAGCAGTTTCCTAATCGAGGTTCTCCTTCAACACCTGTTTTCTCTGGAGTGCTTGGACCTTCTCCATCACAGTCTGTTGGTTCCTCTTTCCAGCAAGTACCTTGTCAACTATGTAATCAGTTTGGTCACACTACTCCATTTTGTCATTCAAAACAGTTAGAACGACAAGGCTACCACATTTGTGGCAAGACAAATCATACTACCTGGTATTGTTTCTTCAATGATAAAGGTCCCAACTTTAGTGGTCCACACTACTCTTCAATGCCTACTAGTGCATATACTCCTTCAACACCAACTTTCTCTCCTCAATCCAATATCCAGGCTTTGCACACAGTATCTTCTCAGTCTTCTTCAGCTCCTACATCACATATTTGGCTTACTGACATGGGGGCTACAAACCATATGACTGCTGATTTCAGTAATTTGTCCATGGAAACTCCTTATCCCTCTAATGAGACAGTGCAAACGGCTAATGGTGAAGGTTTGCAAATTTCACACATTGGTAGTTCCATCATTCATACACCTATGCAACCACTAAAATTGAATTCCATCCTCTATGTGCTTAGGCTATCTCAAAATTTGTTATCAGTTCATCGCATTTGTCATGATAATAATTGTTGGTTAGTCTGTGATGCTTATTGTTTCTGGATTCAGGACAAAGTGACAGGGAGGATCTTGTACAAGGGACAATGCAGTAATGGACTATACCCCATTCCATCATTTTCTAATCATCAATCATTTCCTTCTCCAGGCAATTCTAAAGCTTCTGCATTACTTGGACAGCTTGTTAGCTTCAATCTTTGGCACAGTAGGTTAGGGCATCCTTCAAATACCATTGCTTCTATCATGCTTACTAAGTCTCATGTCTCTTGTACAAATGACATTGTTCCTAGGCTATGTCATAGTTGTTTAGAGGGCAAATTTACTAAATTGCCATTTCAATCTAGTGTGCACAACTCTGTAATTCCTTTCGAAACTATACACAGTGACCTTTGGAGTCCTTCTCCATGTAATTCCATTGATGGTTACAAGTATTATGTAACTCTCATTGATGAGTGCACTAGATATTGTTGGTTGTTTCCTATTGTCAATAAATCAGATTTCTTTGACATCTTTGTTGCCTTCTCCTCTTTTATGCAAACCCAATTTTCTACTTGTATTAAAATTTTACAAACTGATGGTGGTGGTGAATATTGTAACAATAAACTTCAAAATTTTCTTACCAATAAAGGTATCCTTCACCATAAATCTTGTCCCTATACTCCCGAACAAAATGGTTTGGCCGAGCGAAAACATAGACACATTGTTGAAACCACTGTCACATTGTTACAATCTGCCAAATTACCCTCTTCTTTCTGGACCTTTGCTTGTCAAGCTGCTGTATATCTTATAAATCGAATGCCTACACCAGTGTTGAATAATTGTTCACCTTTTGAAATACTTTTTAGTACTCCTCCTATTTTGACACATCTTAAGATGTTTGGGTGTTCCTGTTTTCCTCTATTAAGACCTTATGTTCATACCAAGTTGCAAGCCAAAACTACAGAGTGTGTCTTTCTTGGGTATGCCTCAAAGTATAAAGGATTCATTTGTTTTGATGTGTTAAAAGGTCGGTTCTACATTTCTAGACATGTTGTGTTTGATGAGACTAGATTTCCCTACCCTCACTTGTCTGCATTGTCTAAGCACAAACCTGTGACATCCTCTTCTTCTCAGTCATGGTCATCACTTTCAGTTTCTAATATGAATAATACCTTAGTTTCATCTTCACCAAACTCACCCCAATCACCTCTACCATCCACCTCTCCACCTAATGACATATTGTCTTCTCCATCAATTTCTTCTCTATTGCCTCATTTGTCCCCAGTTTCAACAGCTAGTACTTCTTCTCAGTCCATTACTGCTACTGCAGGTTCTTATTCTCAACTCCCTGTGGACTCTGATTTTAGTCTGAATTTACTTCAAGTGGTGTTACCCCTTGCTCCACTTAATATGCATCATATGCAAACTAGAAGTAAGAATGACATCATCAAGAAGAAGGCATTTTTCACTCAAGTGACTGAATCTCGTGATGTGGATTTAAATTTGGTGGAACCTGCAACATATAAATCTGCAATGACGGTCCATGTTTGGTATAAAGCGATGTAAGAAGAGGTTGATGCATTGCATAAACAACATACTTGGAGTCTTGTACATTTGCCTCCTCACAAGAACCTTGTTGGTTGTAAGTGGTTTTCAAACTCAAAAAAAACTCAGATGGGACAGTGGCTAGACATAAGGCTCGCCTTGTTGCTAAGGGGTTTAGTCAAGAGCCTGGATTGGACTATGGTGAAACATTTAGTCCCGTAGTTAAACCAACCACTGTGAGGTTAGTTCTAGCCTTGGCTGCTCACTTCAATTGGACTCTTCGTCAATTGGATGTCAAGAATGCTTTTTTGCATGGTTTGTTAAATGAAGAAGTGTACATGTCTCAACCTCCTGGTTTTAGAGATCCGGCACATCCTGAATTGGTTTGTCAATTACACAAGTCACTCTATGGATTGAAACAGGCCCCTATAGCCTGGAATGAACGATTTACAAGTTTTCTTCCCACTCTTGGGTTTTCAATCCACATATGCTGATTCTTCCTTATTTGTTAAGATTGTTGGCAGTGACATTGTGGTACTCCTCCTCTATGTCGATGATATTATTCTTACTGGCAGCTCTCATTCAGTTATTCAACAGGTGATCAACTCTTTAACCTCTGAATTTGACATCAAGGACTTGGGGGAACTTCATTATTTTTTGGGCATTCAGGTTCTCAAAACTGCTACGGGACTATTCTTGTCTCAGTTCAAATATATATTGGATTTGTTGCAGAAAGTTGAGATGGTTGACTGTAAGCCCTGTGACACTCCATGCTTACGCTACAATTGGTTGGTTAAAGATGATGGCACTCCCTATAATAATCCAACTGCATACCGGAGTATTGTTGACGCCCTTCAATACCTCACTTTCACTCGCCCGGACATTGCCTTCTCAGTTTATCAAGTCTGTCAGTTCATGCAATCTCCAATGATGTCCCATTTTACAGCCGTAAAGAGGATTTTGAGGTATCTAAAGGGCATATTATCTGTTGGCATTTCTTATACTCGCGGGGATTTACTACTGAAAGCATTTAGTGATGCCGATTAGGCTGGTGATCCCAATGATCAGCGTTCAACTATTGGTTTGGTTGTCTTCTTGGGAAATAACCCTATTTCCTGGTTCTCCAAGAAACAACACACCGTTTCTCGTTCCTCAACGGAAGCAGAATACAGGGCTATGTTTACTACCTCAGCTGAGCTTGATTGGATTCAACAACTGCTAGAATTTATGCATGTCAAGCCTGCTCTTCCTCCAGTTCTCTTTTGTGACAATCTTTCTACTATCGCCTTGTCCTTTAATCCGGTCCAACACCAATGCACGAAGCACATTGAGATCGATGTACACTTTGTGCATGAAAGGGTTGCTCAGAAAAAACTATGTGTTCAGTTTGTCTCATCTCGCGAACAGTTTGCAAATATTCTAACTAAGGGTCTTAGTACTCCTCTTTTTCAGTCTCATTGTTTCAACCTCATGCTAGGATCATCCCCTCATGAGTTTGCGGGGGCATGTAAGGATATAGACAGTGGCTAGGATTATGCCATCTGTCCAAAGGTTGTGAAACTTAGTTAGATAGTTAGTTAGACAGTTAGTCTTTCATATAAGTACATCGTTGTAATTACTTTGACACTAAGAAAGATCAATATTACTGCTTCTCTCTCTAAAATCTTTTTTTCTCTCTCTCTCTCTCTCTCTCTCTCTCTCTCTCTCTCTATTTCTTGAACTCTGATCTTCTCATTCGATCTTCCTCTTTCTACATTAACAATACATACACAAATTCTTTCCTTGTAATACAAGGAACATTAAAGAGAGTTACAACCAAATTAGGAAACATAAATATAATCCTAATCAATCTAAGATGTTGACAAACGCCAACATGTTGTCTCATGTGTGAAGCCAACGGCCACACTTGTTTGTGTTGTTCACGTGCTAGGCTTAAAAATTTGTCACACATGAGGAGGCTTGTTGAATATAAATCTCACATTGATGGGAGGAGGAACCTTGCAGGGACTTATAAGTAAGTTAAGCTACTATTCTTATTGCCAATTGATTTTATAATAAAACCTTAACTTTCTTCATATGGTGTTAGAGCAAGTTACCTTTCGTATGAAGTCGAACGGCTACAAGTGCTCCATGATACTAATTTCTGTTGTCATGTGTTTGGTTTGAAAATTTGCCACACGGGCATGTGAGGATATAAAGGTCAAAAGAGTCTCATATCGGTGAAAGGAGAAACTTTGTAAGGGCTTATAAAAAGTTGAGCTACTCTCGTATTGCTAACTTGTTTTATGGTAAAATCTCAACTTTCTTCGTAACTAGATTAATTAATCTAATGTTTTACAATAAACAATATACGTACGTTACGTACCTTGCAGCTGCATTGAACCCGGCTGAAACATTGAACAACACTCCACTTATCGACATGCTGCACAAGAAGAAAGCGAAACCATGCACCGTTAAGCAAAACCATGCACAAGCAAATTATACATTTATATCTGTCCAAGAAATGGGGTTCACTTTCATTCTTTTGCAACAATTTGAATTGGTTGTTTTTTAAATCTTCATTTACAGATCAAACATCTTTACAAAGATTCATCTAAATCTAAAATATTTTACCTATCTGATTATCATGATGAAATTTAACGTTCGTCGATTTCTTTGAGTACATTTACACAATCATTTCTAATTTCGTTAAGTATAACAAGAATGACCTCTTATATGAAACTTAAACAATAAATGATTTGAATTCGTTAAAATTTAACGAGGTAAGGGATGTGTATATGACCAAATTAATTTCTTTTGTATTAACGAGGTAAAGGGGTGTGTATATGACCAAATTAATGTCTTTTATACAAATTAAGTAAAAACAACTTTATAATGTGCAGCATTGTCACATCCCGGCCTGGGGCCGCTCACTTTCCGGGGCCGCTCCACCAGCGTAGCATGATATTGTCTGCTTTGGGCCTTAACCACGCCCTCACGGTTTTGTTTCTAGGAACTCACGAGCAATTTCCCAGTGGGTCACTCGTCCTGGGAGTGCTCTGGCCCCGTTCTCGCTTAACTTCGGAGTTCCGACGGAACCCGAAGCCAGTGAGCTCCCAAAAGGTCTCGTGTAGGTAGGGATGTGAATATACATTTAAGGATCACTCCCCTAGGCGATGTGGGATGTTACAATCCACCCCCCTTAGGGGCCCGACGTCCTCGTCGGCACACTTCCGGTCAGGGATTGGCTCTAATACCATTTGTCACATCCCAGCCCGGGGTGGCTCACTTCCCGGGGCCACTCCACCATCGTAGCACGATATTGTCCACTTTGGGCCCTGACCATGCCCTCACGGTTTTGTTTCTGGGAACTCACTAGTAACTTCCCAGTGGGTCACCCATCCTGAGAGAGTTCTAGCCCCCTTCTCGCTTAACTTCGAAGTTCCGACGGAACCCGAAGCTAGTGAGCTCCCAAAAGGTCTCGTGCTAGGTAGGGATGTGAATATACATTTAAAGATCACTCCCCTGAACGATGTGAGATGTTACAAGCATCATGTGGACACAAGAACTTGATACATCACTTCACTACGGAGTTAGGCATCTTGAAATCAATTAATTTTTTTAATACGAGATTGATGTTATTATTAGGATTTGATGGGTGCGTGGAAGATATCTATATGTCAATATTGGAGCCTATACATGGGCACGGGAATGAGGATCCTCTGCGGATCCTCTTTGTGAGAATCCTAGGAATCCTCAAATTTTGTTTGTTTATCGTACATCGCACGGGCAAAAATTATTTTAAATTATTTTATTTAAAATTAAACATGAACAGTACTTAATGAAAACTAACCACACGATGTATAATAAATGGACACGATTTGAGGATTTCCAGGATCATCACAAAGAGGATCCGCAGAGGATCCTCATTCTATATATGGCACTTTCGAAAGGGTAAGATGTGTCACCAATAAGAAATAATCACATTAATCAACACTTAAGTAATAATCTAATCATAAAATCAACATTATTTCATTTACAAATTTTAGTTTACAAATTTAATTTCTCTAGTATTATCCTTTTTCAAAAAGCCTTGAGCGTTTATGCTTCTACGTGAGGGAAAATTTTGGTAATGACTGATAAGTCATGTCGGAGAAGGTATATATTCGTCCACTTATGGACGCACTCTCCTCAATAAATTGTGAGTGGGTAATGGTAATGAGATCATTTATTTGGATTAAATTTTATTTACACTAAATATAATGTGAAATTTAAGCTGACACGTAATAATTTGACATCAAATTTGTGAGAATTAAATTTTAGACTTGATATTTATAAGTGAGAAGAATAATACAAACTTAATTAAAATGCGTAACATTAAATTAAATTAATTAATGAAAGCAGAGTGTTTTTGGGATATTACCATACGGCCAAAGAATTTAGGGCAAGCTCCGGGTTCTTGAGCAACCCAGCAATCAAAACTAGCACCTGAAAATACCAACACTCCAAGCACAACATCACCGCCGATGCAGCCGATAGCTTGAAAAAATCCCACAACCCAGAAAAGGCTTGCAAACTAAAACCATTCCAAGTCAGCTTACACTGACTGCTAACCAAGATGTAAACAATCTGGGCCCCAACTATGATCCACCACGACAAGCTCAAAACAAGAGACGCACCTATCAACCCTAAACCCAGCTTGTACACAGCAACCCAGCTCAGCAACAAATGCACTCCTAAAGTAGCTGCTGATATGTAAGCACTCGGGGCCACAATTCGTTGTGCTTGGAGAAACTTTTGAATGGGGAAGTTGACGGCGTAGGCAAATATTTGAGGGATTAGACCGTAGACAAATACGGCGGCCGCTGAGGCCACGGCCGGCGGTTCGCCGAGTAAAATCAACATGGGTTTTGTGAGAAGAAAGATTGCCAGAAGTGGGAGGCCAGTGAGAGATAGGACTATGGTTGCTCTTTGAAGGTATATGCTTAACATGTCATATTTCTGGGCACCGTAGGCTTGCCCGCATAGAGTCTCCACTGCACTTCCCATGCCTAGCTGCAAGAAACGAGAACAAACAAAATAAATTATTAAAGAGATAAGAATGACAACATAAAATGCATGTGATTGAGAGTATATAAATTAATTTTCAAGTTATATATGTTGTGATATTGTCAATTTGAAACGTTTTTTCGTGTGATCGAGCATATTGAAAACGTTCATCATCTTAGTTCTAACTTAATAATTGACATGCTAGTTAATAACACAAGAAGTCATAGGACACATAAGTTATATTGATAAATGTACCATGAGGCCATAGGCCAAGAGTTGGATGCCGTTGTTGCCGAGAGAGGCGGCGGCGAGCTCAAGATTGCCGAGGTGGCCGGCAAAGACACGAGCGGAAAGTGACATGGAGTTGTTAATGACATAAACCAAGACGGCGGGAGCAGCAAGACGAAAGAGGAGCTTGAGTTCAATCCATGTGGCCGAGCGGAATCGCTTGAACGAGGGCAATTGGGTGTCGGATAGCACCTTCTCGAGTAGAAAGTCCACACCGTCTCCATCGCTGGAGGCTTGTGCTACGGGTTCAGGTTCGGAGTGTAAGATGGGTTGGTGCAGTGGGTGTTGAGAGCTCATTTTTGGACCAAAAAGGTTGTGGGGTCTGTGGCAGAAGTGTGCCACAGTTCGATGCATGGAGAGAAATTGGTGCTTGGAATTTTGGAAGTATGAGGCTGCATTAATAATGTACGAAGTCCATGTTAGAGAACGAATGTATTTGACACGTTGTCCGTGGACATAAGTACTTTTTGGCATCAAACTAATACAGTGCGTCACTTTGTACTAATTAAAGATTTATTAATATTCTATTTTACTTATAAATGAATTATGATAGAATTAGAGTTTATGTTTTCCAATTCGGCAAAGAAAGTGTAATTAATCAATTTCTTTTAGGTCAAATGGAGACTTCATAACCAAGCGTATAAATATTCCTCTTTTTATCATTAGGAGAGGGATGTGCTAATTTCTAATTTCATCTCTCCATTAAAAGAAATTACAAAAATGATATAGCTACAAAATAGAGTTTACACGGCAAATGTGGAGAGAACGTTCTCTATTTAAAATAAATATGTTGGAGTGGGGTCCCCCTACAATAATCTTGTAGCTTTTTTTTATAAAGAATTCGATGCCATCTTCGCTTTTTATCATTGAGAGATGTGGGTACTAAAAAGAAAACATTTTGATGTTCAATGCAGTATTTGTTCAAAAACTTAATAAAACACTGAGAAGTGGGAATAATATTCCCCTCTCTTCTTTCTCTCGCCCCAAGAGCTGGTGGGATTCTAAGCCTGCATTAAAATTTTAGGAAAACTAATAAAAATGACTTGAAAACTTTGAGTTTTAACGATAAGGACAAAATAAGAGGTAAAGTGAATAGTACTAGGTTTGACTTTTTAGTGTAAAAATGTGGTTTTTCGTTAAAGTGAACAGTATCGTGAGCTTTTCGTTAAAACTCTCAATTTTCTCTCCTTTTATCTCACGCCATATATTCCATGGTGGTGGAGGAGTTATCTTGCCTTAATTTTCGCTTCCCATAAAAATCCTTCAACGAAGTAGAAACTATTGTTTTTGTACTACATTATTGCTAGTTTATTGTCAAGTTAAACTTTCTTAATAATATCCTTTATTAAAAAAAAATGCAATAAATATGATTATATTACCAAACAATATTTTGTGTAAGGTAGGAGAGCTTGAGAATTATGGCGAATCAAACTCAAACGTATGAGATTAGGGAACATTTACTCTTTTTTTCTTTTCAAAATTTGGGAACATATACTTCAGAAACCACTTATTTGGTTAAGAGAATAACTTTTGTTTGATGCCTCGTTCCATTGTTGAAAAAATATTCTGAAGAAAATTGAGGTTCACGCCAAAATTAATTGGTAATATGAGAAGTAGTTAATTACTTATAAGTATATGCAAAGTCTCTTGCGGGATAAACACTCTCAACACGGATCCATACGTGTGGCTTGAGGTTCTACCATATAAAATTAATTGGTAATATGTGAGAAGTAGTCCCTTACTTATAAGAACATGTAAGGTCTTTTTTTCTCCGATGTGGGCTTAAAACTCTCAATACACCCCCTAAATGTGATGAATTTTCAAGACTAATACGTGAACTACATAAACGGAGTGATGTGGAGCACATGTATCCATTGAGCTTCACATGTGGGACAACCTGCTCTGGTACCATGAAGAAAGTTGAAGTTCCAACATAAATTCAATTGGCAATATAAGAAATATCTCAATTATTTATAAGCACATGCAATGCCCCTACTTTTCCTAATGTAGGGTTTACATTCTCAACATATTCTATTTTTTTAAATATTATATTCTTTCTTTATATACACTTATATACGTCCCTACTTAATTAAAAGGAAAAATAATACATGATCCTGATATGAGACTAAAAAAATCTCAGTTTATGCAAGTGTTAAATGCAAAGGAAAAAGTAAACAAAGTACACAAACCTCATCGTCAAGAACCACTATTGTCTATCAAATCCAATCAGCTTTCCTTCCACCTCCGATTTTAATTGAAAATGGTAATAAAATAGTAAGGTCGACCTTATGCAAAAAAATTATGAAAAGAAAAAAAAAATGAAGTTGATGTTAGCGACAAAAAACAAGCCAGTACCAATGGTGAGGGGCATTCGTTTGCGAAATCGGTGCAGTACACTACTAGGATGGTAGAGAACCCCCTCCTGGTTCAAAGGTACATGCATGGACATGCTCAATGTGATTTAGCTATTTTACCTAAATAAGTTACAATCATCACATACGTTTCTTTTGTCTACAATCATGTGTTATAAAAAGGACGTGGCTTCTCTGCCCTCCCACTTATAGACCCGGCAATTTCTGACACGACATGAAAACGACACGAAAATAACGGGTTTCAGATCAACACGATAACTTATTGAGTCATTATCGGGTAACCCGTTAAGAACCCGTTAATAATGGGTTCTTAACGGGTATACACGTGGGTAACACTTAGGTAACCCGTTTCAACCCATTAAGAAAAAAATTATTTTGATAATTTTAAAGTTTATTTACTAAAAGATTTATTATAAAATACAATGGCTATATTAATATATACAATATATGTTGGAATTTATTAGGTTTATTTAGGAAATTAATTAGATATTTGATTTGATTTTGTAGTAGGGTATTTTTGGCATTTACGCATTAGGGTTTCTTAGGTTTATTGCTCTATAAATAGAGCTTGAAAATTAATTTGAGAATTAAGCTATTCACAATGTAGTCTCTTAGGGTTTGTAGCCGTTCCGGCATTCTCGATTGTTTAATAATATTCTTATTATTTTGTAATCTTGTTCGTTGCGCACTCTGATATTCAACTTGATCCTTCGGGATTTAATCTGCCCTTGATTCGTATCAGTTTGTTTGTCGGTCTTGTTGGTTGTTTAGATTGTCGATGGTGTAGTTTTAAAAACAAAAAAACAAAAAATGTCGTAGTCTGAACTCACATGTCATCTCTGCAATTTTCGTCGAAACCCAACCCGCATCACCACCGTACTTGACCCAACATCATTGCACCCAATCACCATCCACCCATGTTGCCACTGCAATCAGGAACCCAGAACCTGACCCGCCATCCCTGCATCGCTCGAATCGTGACCCGCATCAGATTCGCCACACCTGTTCAGTTATACCAGACTCTCATCACACCGTCTTGAAGCCGTACCGCTGCAAACTGCAACCCAGATCCATCCCCCACTTCACACCCGTCTTCCCGCTGTTCTCGCCCACATCAGACCTGCTACGCACCACCACCATTCTCACGATCTGCGTCTCTTGCTGCTGATGCATGTTTCTTCTGTTGCTGCTAATTTTTCTTGTCGCCAAGTTGCATCTGCTGTGCCTTGTTGATCTGACTATTAGTATGGTGTTTTTTGTTTGATTAGTTTGGGACCATGAAGTAAACGAACATAAAATAAGGAGCAAGGAAATGATAGGAAAAAAAAAAGGCAAAAAGAGAAAGGAAAGAAAGAAAAAAAATTGTTTGCTGTTGCTTTAGGCCCACACGGGCAAAAGAAAAAAAATGGTTAAGTTTGTTTTTAGGTCCGCACAAGTTGTTTGCCTGTTTGGAATTGTTTTGTGACCGTTATTCGAGTGTTTGAATTGTAACCACTTGAGTGATAGTATTTGTTTTGTTTGTTCATTGCTATAATTAGGATATGAAAATCTCGTCCGTTTAGTGACGGGTTCTTTCCATACTTTCAACTCTAGCTAGTCGGAACCAGAATCAGTTTGCCAGCAAGAATCAAGTCAAGTTTGCCAGCAAGAATCAAGTCAAGTTTGCCAGTCAAGCCAAGTAATAAAGAACCAGTTCGCCAGTTCGCCAATTCGCTAGTCAAGTCAAGTCAAGTCAAGTTTGCATACATGCCTGTCTGTTTGTCCGCGTTGCGGAGCCTGCTTGTCTGTCTGCCTAACAGAGCATGTCCGCCAAATGAAGCTAGTCCACATCTGCTTGTTGGCAACCTCATGACGTGTACCGCCATGAGTTTGACAGGGGGTGTTGAAATTTATTATGTTTATTTAGGAAATTAATTAAAGATTTGATTTGATTTTGTAGTAGGGTATTTTTGGCATTTACGCATTAGGGTTTCTTAGGTTTATTGCTCTATAAATAGAGCTTGTAATTTAGTTTGAGAATTAAGTTATTCACAATGTAGTCTCTTAGGGTTTGTAGCCGTTCTGGCATTCTCGGTTGTTTAATAATATTCTTATTATTTTGTAATCTTATTCGTTGCGCACTCTGATATTCAACTATATATTCTATATTAAATATATAGTTTTGTATTATTATTCTATATAAATTTAAAAAAAAAAGTTTTTGTCATTATTTATTTTTATTATGAGAGTTCCTTATTGTCATTACTAGGATAAATTTTACTTAACATGTTGTTGTCTAAAATTAAAATAAACTAATATAGTATTTGTATAGGCAAGAACTAAGAAGACATATATACACATATGAAAAATGTGAAAGAATATATAAACACTCGTGATTCATCATTATTCCTCCACGAGTAGATAATGGTTACACTTGCATTATTGTTTAGATTTTTAAAATCCTCCAAACCTTTGTGAATAATGTTTTTATTTGAGGGCAAAATTAATAAAATTAACAATAATTATTGTAGAAGAGTAAAAAATGTAAAAAAAAATATACAATCATTCATAGTGACAAACTTTACAATTTTCATGAAGGGGTCAGCTTCGAAATCCAACATTATAATTCATAAACCTTAAATTTATATTTAACCGTCGATTGTCATTGACGCTTTATTCTTCTTACTGAATTTCATTTTTAAAATTTTCTTTTTTGAAAACATGATCATCTGGCAGATGTAAGAAGATGAACGATTTAGATCTTTGATATCATGTTTCGATATTTACGGTTAACTAAAATATGAGTCGATGTCATATAGTTTGTAGAATCTTTATAAACATCAAGCAATATTTTCACTAACCATAAAACTTTGAATATAATATCAACGATCCAAACCGTTCATCTTCCTGCATCCTCTAATAGATCAAGTTTTCAAAAAACAAAATCTAATGAAAACAATGAAGCGTACATGTAAACAACAATCAACGGTTAAATTTTGATATATAATCTATATGATTATAGTGGTGAATTTCGAAGTTAAGCTATTCATGAAAGTTGTAAAGCTTGTCATTACGAGCGTTTATATATTTTTTCTATATTTGTTTACACTTCTACATTAATTAAAAAAATATTAAAGACTTTAGGTAAGTGAAAATATAATTAAAAAAAATTTCGTTTTTATGTTTTGGATGTAACAATATGGTATGTATATACTTATTTAGTATTATGTTTCTCATTTGATTATTTATTGGTTTAAAATATATTTTCCTTAACGGGTAACGGGTCGGGTCATATTACCTGTTAACATTATCAGGTCGGTTTCGGGTCGGGTCATTTTACCTTTTATTTTAACGGGTGTTACACGACACGACCCGTTAAGATATCGGGTATGACACGAAAACGATACGAACACGGAAAACACGACACGAATGCCAGGTCTACCCACTTCTCATACATTCTCATCTTTTTCGATTTGGGCGATCACAGTTAAGCCGAGTCAATATTTTATATTACTATTGTTTTTTGTCTTATTATCTCTATAAAAAAATTAATATAAAATATTGACGTGGCTTAACCATGATCGCATAAAATAAGAAAGAATAAGAGTGTATGGGAAATGGGAGGACAGAGAAGCTGGATCTTATAAAAATGTTTGAGATTTGAAATGTGATAGCGTCACACGTCCACGTCTACAAATTGTAGGAAAAGTTGATGGTTAATTTCTTAAAAGTCGTGGCCTTGGAGCAACCGCAATAAAAAAATATTAGTTGCAATCAGAAATATATCTACTTCGTAATTAAGTACGTGTATTTCACTGATTAAGTTTAAGGAATGATTACTCATGACGTCGACCACCACAAGAATCCAGCATTGTCTCAATAAAATTCGACTTTTTATCAAAAGCCTAATATGATATTGGAGGACTAAACTCCTTTTAATTCGAGCTAAATTCCCTTTCTAATTTCTTTGAAAGAAACCTATTATATTGGACTAAACATAAGGTCATTGTTTTCCTCATATAAATTGAAATATTTATACTGTTAAGGTGCGTTTGTTGCACTGGATTGTCTCGGACTGGACTAGCTGCAGGGACTAAGCTGGATTGGATTGGCTTAGACTAAGTAGGATAAAAATAGTGAAGTGTTTGATGCAGTGATGGACTAAATCTCGGACTAAAATATTTTAGTCCCAATATATTTTTTTTTTCCATTTTGCAATGGAACTAGACTTTGTAATTTGCTAGTATCCTACAAAACTTTGCCGTATTACCCGTACCCTCTCCCTCTCTACAAAAAAATCACCCACAACCTCTGCACGTACCAAAGCGATTCGAATTTCACCTCCATTTTTTATGAAGTAATTTGTAGTTTGTAAAACCCATGCCATTTCCGATGAGATCCTACTGATTAATATCAATTCCAAGAATTTGATTGAGCTAAGCCGGGTCGACTCGGCGCAACCCATCTTCAAATTGCGGCTCAGGAGGCTTTTTGACTAGCAGTTCCCGAGCGTGCTTAGAATATCTTCTGCACAGGAGAAGCCGACTGCTATTGAGTCGTCGCCGCAACAGCAAAACTACAGTACCAGCAGGATGGAGCAACTGTCGCTGTCGCGGCCAAGTTCGAGCCAAGCTCGGATCTCGGCAGAGTAGAAGGAGAAGAAAGCAAGGAGAGAGGAGGAGGGGAAAGGGGAATGATGGTGGCTCTCGACGTTTGTGAAAACATAGGAGCAGAGGAAGATGCGAGGGAGTTAGTCCCCGCTAATCCCATGGTTCTCAATGGGTCTGCTAGCGAGGGAGTTAGTCCCCGCGAGTCCCTTCTAATCTCATTAAACTTAGTCCCGGACTGTTAACAAACACGGGACTAGACTACTACATAGTCCAGTCCAAGCCAGCGAAAATTAGCGGGCTCAAACAAACACACCCTTAGAGGACTAAACATGAGGCATGCAGCTCAGCAACAAATGCACTCCTTAAGTAGCTGCTGATATGTAAGCACTCGGGGCCACAAACTTTTGAGAGAAGAAAGATTGCCAGAAGTGGGAGGCCAGTGAGAGATAGGACTATGGTTGTTGCTCTTTGGAGGTATATGCTTAACATGTCAGATTTCTGGGCAGCATAGGCTTGCCCACATAGAGTCTCCACTGCACTTCCCATGCCTAGCTGCAAGAAACAAGAACCAAACAAAACAAAAAAAATTATTAAAGAGATAAGAATGACAACATAAAATGCACGTGATTGAGAATATATAAATTAGTTTTCAAGTTATGTTGTGATATTGTCAATTTAATACGTTTTTGCATATGATCGAGCAGATTAAAAACATTCATCATCTAAGTTCTAACTTCAATAATTTACATTCCAGTTATATAAGAGTATAGACAAGCACAAAGATGAGAATCCAAGTAAAGTGAACAAGCACAAAGATGAGGATCCCAGTGAAGAGAGATCAAGGGCCTATGATGACAGATGTCACAAGATGCAAAGGAAGTTACAAGGATGGTTACCAAACTGTTAGAATCTGTTGCTAGGTTGTTAGAATATTATCCATATCCTAGCTTATATTACAAACCATGTAATAATATCAATATATAGCTACAGTGTAAAAAGGATTACTTGACACGTACGAAATACAGAAAATCATCTTCCAAAACTCTCAATCTCTCTCTTTTTCTGCAACTCACAGTTTCTTCGACTGCTTCCATTGAAGCTTCTTCTTCAATTTTCACATGGTATACAACAACTCACCTGGACACATAAAGTTATATTGATAAATGTACCATGCGGCCATAGGCCAAGAGTTGGATGCCATTGTTGCCGAGAGAGACAGCGGCGAGCTCAAGATGATCGAGGTGGCCAGCAAAGACACGAGCGGAAAGTGACATGGAGTTGTTAATGATTGTCGCCAAAGGTAAATTTGAACCACATTATTACTAGCGATGGTAAGAAAATTTCTCTCCCTCTTAATGTAGATAATATCGTTTATTAAAAAATAAAGTTAGATTCTTTCTTTTATTTACGCTCATATTTGTTTCACATCCCTAATTAATTAGAAGAAAAAATAACATGTGATTCTGATGTGAGACAAAAAAAAAATCTTTCAGTTTATGTAAGTGTAAAAATGCAAAGGAAAACGTGAACGAAGTACACAAACCTCATCATCAAGAACCATTATTGTCTATATATTCCGATCATCTTCTCTTCCACCTCTAATTTTAATTATAAAAAAAAATTGTAAGGTCGACTATATGCAAAAAAATTATGAAAAGAAAACGAAAAAAATAATATGAAGTTGATGTTAGCAACATAAAATAAGTCCAGTGCCAACCAATGGTGAGGGGCATTTGTTGTGACATCGGTGCAGGACACCACTAGCATGGACATGCTCAATGTGATTTAGCTATTTTACCTAAATAAATTGCAATCATCACATACGTTTCTTCTTTTTTTTTGGAAAGCACATACGTTTCGTTTGTCTACAACCAAGTTTTATAAAAATGTTTGAGATTTGAAATGTGATAGCGTCACACGTCGTACAAATAGTAGAAAAGATTGATGGTAAATTTCTTAAGGGTCGTGGTCCTGGAGCCGCCACGACGAGAAATAGTAGCTGCAATTAGAGATATATTTCACTCATAATTAAGTAAATTTATTTCACTTATTACGTGATTCGTTGATAAGAAAGAATCAGTCATGACAGGCAACAACCAAAAGGGATTTGGATCCTCTCCTGAGCAGGAGATCAGGATCCTCGAGATCAAACAACATGGACCGTTGAATTTTGATCTAACGGCTACAAACAGGAAGTCCCTCTAAAATTATAATAATTATAGCCGAGGATCCTGATCTCCTGCTCAGGAGAGGATTCAAATCCAACCAAAAGACCCCAGCCCGGTCATTGTCATTAAATTCGATTTGTATCAAAAGCCTGATATGATAAGCACTTTAATCGAGCTCAATTCCCTTTCTTATTTCTTTAAAAGAAGCCTATTATATAAGAAAAATTTGTGCGGGACTCAATATGTCATTAAGCTTAATAAACATTTAACATGTGGTAAGATTTTTATTATGACTTCAAAGTTATGTTACATTGTAGTTAAATTTAATCACGTGTCAAATTTTATTCAGTCATAGTGTCATTAGGCATTGTTTAGTGGCACGTTGAGCCCCACACAAGTTTTTCTTTTATTATATTAGAGGATCAAACACAAGATATATTAGGTGATCGGTTAAATACATTATGAAATGGGAGGCAGATTGTCTGCCCTCCTGTTATGGTGCCCTTCCCATCCCCTCCTATTTGTGCGGTCACGGTTAAGCTACGTCAACATTTTATATTCCTATTGTTTTTTGTCTTATTATCTCGATAAAAAAATCAATATAAAATGTTGACATGGCTTAACCGTGACCGCACAAATAGGAGGGGATGAGAAGGGCACTATAACAGGAGGGTAGACAATCTACCTCCTATGAAATGAGCCTTATAAAATAAGTGTAAAAAACATGTGTCACCAGATCGTAATTGTGAGAACTCGTATTTTTCAAATTATGAAAGCTGGATCTATTTCAACTTTAAGAACTGGTGCCTACCACATTGGAATTGGATAAATTATGAAAGCTGGATCCATTTCAACTTTAAGAACTGGTGCCTACCACATTGGAATTGGATCCTTTCTTGAGCAGGAAATTAGGATTCTCTTGATCCATTAACATAGGTCTTTAGATTTTGATCTAACGACTATAATTATTATAACTTTTAGATAGACCTCCTATTTGTAATCGTTAAATTAAAATCCAACAACTAGTGTTATTGGGTCAATAAGATCCTGATCTCCTGCTCAAGAGAGGATCCAATTCCTACCACACTAAACAAATCAATCATTCTATATTTCATTATTTTATTACCCATCACCATCACACCTCCCCGCCCTTTTCCCCATTTTCAGCCGGCCTTCTTTCTTAATTTTCTACAAACATCACCATGATCCTATTATCTTTTCAACATCATCATCATTATATTAATACTTTTCTTTTCTTTTCTCCCCTACTTTCTTCCCGTGTCCATTCTGTAAGGATTTTGTAGTAGTTACTTGTATAAGAGCAACTCCACCCTTGTGGATTGCTCGGGGGACAGGGGAGAAGAAAGGGCCTGAGGCCCGGTGGACAGTGCTCCAGCCATGGAGAGCCCGAGTGAGGGTGGGAGCCAGAGCACAAGGCCCGTGAGGAATCCACCAGCCTGCAGCCCGAGGGCCAGGCATTATTTAATTTTTTTTGTGTCAGCCCGAGGGCCTGCAACCCTATTTCCAATGTTTTTTTTAATTTTATATTATTTAAACAAACAAAAAAAACTAATATTTTATTACATATTGCCAAGGGGGAGGGCTCCAAGGGTGGAGATGCAAAAGGTAATTACTGTTCATTAATGGTAGTTACTATTCATTAAAGGCAGTTACTGTTCAATATGGTGGATTCAATAGTGAATTGCCAGGGGGAATGGCTCTAAGGGTGGAGTTGCTCTAAGAGAAGTTCTTATTTTATGTTTTTAGTTTTATTTTACTTTTACTTGTGGGTCGGACGTAAGGTCCCTTTGATCCCGGGTTCGGGGCGTGACAGTAATTCTAAATTGAAATCTTTATACTGTTTGGGCCTTTTGTTAAACGCATGCAAATCATATTTGAATAATTGCTCAACATTTTATTTTTTGGATATACAATCTTCAAAATTTGGATCCAGGTCCAACCCTTTTTTCATGGATAATTAAAATACCATTTATGATTTATCAACCATCATTTGTAATTTTGTATTTGACTCTTGGAGTGAGGATCCTAATGATCATCTAATCATATTCGTTCATCAAAACTGCCTTCAGTGTATTTGACTTTTGTACTTGACCTTGAAACAAAAATTAACAAATTATTCTACAGTGTTGTCAGTTAATTTTTTTGGCAATTATAGGACAAACATCATCAGAACTCCCTTCAGAGACTCTGAATTCCTAACCACTTTTCATCCTTTTTGTAAAAGTCTCAGTTCTCACCATCTAGTCTCTTTCTCATATGTTGAAGTTTCTTGCCTTACACATCCATTCCTTCCTCCAACCTTTACGTCGATTGTAGCCCAAATCTTTCCCAGCCTCTCTCCGATCCAAATGTCACACCCCACCACCAATATTTATTAGTTTTTTCAAAATTTTAGTGATTAATTAAATAGGGGTTTAAAAGTCTTCGTTATTAATATTTTTATAAAATAATGGATGAGAAAATAAGACACTGGTGTTGTAATATCAGCACTCAAAATAACTTGACTCGTCCTTTGGAAGAAGAAAAGAAGAAAATTTAACTTCTAGTTTCAAATTGTCATGCCAATGGCCAACCATCAAATCAAATTTGACAATGTAAATTTAACATCTGGAGATGGAATCTGGATCCTCGCCGGATCTTCTTTGTGAGGATCTCGGGAATCCGTCAATCTTGTATGTTCATCGTACATCATGTGATTAAAAATTATTTTAAATATTTTTTATTTAAAATTAAATATAAACAGTATTTGACAAAAATTTGTTCTGACGATATACGATGAACAGACACAATTTACAAATTATCAAGATCCTCACCAAAAGGATCCAGAGAGGATCCTGTTGGCTCGAAATGCTCTAATTAATCGGAAGATCCTCATGAGAACGCTCCTTTTTGTCTTCCCAATTGTCCAAACGATTCCTTACCTTTTCAACCTGGAAAACAATTTGAATGTTATATAATATGTGCATGAACATATCCCTCTGCATGCATGCATGAGGTATATATAATATGGTTTGTTTAATTGACAATAAAATTAAGGATGTTTAATTATTTTTAATTAAGCTAACCTCTTTGTTCCAATCAGTCCGAAATGTGACCCATATTAAGATAACAGTCTGTATAAAAGTACCTCCTATCATCCCACCCCATATTCCCTAAAAAAAGAAGATATAAATTGCAATTAAAACAACTACAATAGGAGAGAAATGTACAGAAAAAAATGACATTAAAAGTTGAAATACCTGAGCTCCAAAGTCGAACTTGAAGCCAAGAAGGCAACCCAATGGAATGCCAACGATGTAGTAGCATCCCACGTTAACATATGCCACAAATGCTTGCCATCCACACCCAACAGCCACCCCTTTATGTTTACCCATAAATGAAGTATCACATCAAAAAGGGCAGAAAAGAAAAGGCGGATTTTGGTTCCAATGAAAGGACCAGGATCCTCGCCTGAGCAATTCCCTAGGGATCCTAGGAATCCCGCAATCTTGTCTGTTCATTTTATATCGTGCGGTTAGTTTTTGTTAGATACTATTCATATTTGAATTTTAAAATTTAAATTTTAAATGATTTCTGACCACACGATATACGATGAACGAACAAGATTGCGAGATCCTTAGGATCCCTAGGGAATTGCTCAGGAGAGGATCCTTGTCCCCAATGAAAAAGGATAGGAGAATAAAATAATTAACTAAAATTAGGACCACGTATGATAGGAGAATAAAAAAATTAACTAAAATTAGGACCACGTATAAAAAAATTAATTAAATTAGGACACTTATTTTCACTTTTCACATATTTTTTTAATTTTTTTACTATCAAAACAAATGAATTGAAGAAGATCAATAATAAAAATTTTAAAAAAGTATGTGAGATTAAAATAAGTGTATAGATAGCAGTTACTTTAAGTAATTAAGCAGCCACACAGTTTATTGTAAAACATCACAACATTAAGGTGATAAATCTAATATTCTACTGGGGAAATGATTTTCACTCTTTTTAATTTTTCACATATCTCTTTGTTCCTAGTCATCAGATTGAATAGGTTAAACAAAATCTGATTCAGCATGATGCTTATTGAACCTTGACCATGATTAAATAAAGGTGTGTAAGAAATTAAAATGATATTATTCGTTTTCCATTTATATTGTCTGTGTACAAGGAATCTGGCCACTAATGACTTTTTGTCTCGTAGAGTCATCTCTCATTATTTTTATCTTCTTGACATCATTCTTTAATTTATAAGTCATTTTGCATCCCCGAGTACCACCTTCCTTTAAATCATCTTCAATCCTTGGATTAAAATTAAAAAAATTTAATTTAGAAGATTTAAATTTTAACTCAGAAACAGTTTTTCTCATCCAACCCTTCTGGATTAAAATTTTAGTCCACGATTATTAAAAAATGAATTTAGGATAATTTTTTTTCTTAAAAACTTAAAAAAAATAATTATGTAGACTATTTTAATTTAATTTTTTAAAACATTTTAGCCTAAAAATATTTAGATTCTAATATATATTGAAAAATCATTAAACTAACACCATGAAACTCGTGGAACACTACGAAAGAATATGAAACACATAAAATAATTTTTTAATTACTTCAATTGTTGGATTTAAATTTGGACAGTTAGATTTTTTTTTTTTTACCATTAGATTTGATTAAATTAGATCTTACCAGTTGGATTCAATGATTTTATAATATATAACTAAAAAAAAAGGCCAAACTCACTAACTCAGGAGGAATCCTGATCTAAATTTGTCTCAAAAATGAGTTTTAGGTTTTAACTTATATTTGCCCTCAAGATTGAAGCAAGTTAGGGTAAGTTTAGAATATAAAATTTGAGTTTTACTACAAGAATTGGACTAGGTATCAGGGGGAGACAAAGATATACTCATTTAAAAAGTCTTGCTTAAACTGATAAACATTACCGACAGAATATTTGTCAGTTATCTCTCATTCAAGTTAATCAACCATGCATGCAACTGTTTACACCAGGCTCATATGGGTTAATTGTCTGTATGCAAAATTTTCCTTTCATGGCTAAATTTTCAACATATTGACTAGGTAGGTAAAGTTATGGTTTAATTTGTAAAAGTTTATTTTATTTAAGCGAATGCATGTATATACATATCAAAAGGATTCTTGTACTTTATTTTGTTTGGTTAAATAAGTTAATTAGTAATTAAAATGTATAAACAAAAGGAGAAGTGTAGAAGAAGAAAACGAAGGTACAAAAATTATTTCCTATATATTTAACGTGAAATTTCACTTACCTGACAAAACAGGTTGAATACCATTAAGAATGATAGATATTGCAAGATAAGGAGAAAGTTCTGAGACTGCATTAGAGACTGTTTCCCCCTCAGTGAAAATGTAACTTATGACATCTCGCAATGCAAGTACAATTATGGCACAGACCACCGAGATGAGGAAGGAGCTTGAAGTTACCATCACAACTGCAAATGCAGCCGCTTTTGGATGCCCAGCCCCAAGCTCATTCCCGACCCTCACACTGCAAAAATAAGTCAAGGGGATTATAGTTTAGGGTTTTGTTAGTTTAAGTAAATAATTAAGTAGTCGCCAAATAATTATGTAAGTTAACTCACCTTGCAGCAGCATTGAACCCCACAGAAACCATGAACACCCATCCAGTTATGGTCATGCTGCATTATTTAAATATTCCATTAAAGAAAAGGAAAAAAAAAAAAAAACAGCTGCAAAATTGACATTGGTCAGAACACAAATTGACTGGTGGTTGCAGCTACCAGCCTAAGGTCCACATATCATGCAGATGTACATGTACGCAAATATTATAGGATTTAATTTGTTTTTTTGTTTTGGGTTTTTTGGGTGGTTCTAATTATGCAGAGTTGGAACGACCGAACGATGGTGAACCCCTCTAGTGGTAGGACCAAACCACTACTGATTGACTTCTTTGTTTTGACTTTTTGTTTATATGGCACATCGTTCTTACTTTAATTACTGGTTTGATACTTATATGCTTTTATAAAAATAGGTATAAAAAAAGTTGAACTCAAAAAGTTGTTTGGTAAACACTTAAAAACAGCTTATTTTCACAGTTTTGGATGAAAAAAAGCTGAAAACGTGAAACAAAAAAAATTAGCTTATTTTCACATCACAGCAAAAACAACTTTTTTTTTTTTTCAAAGTACAGTAATACCAAACCAGATTCTACTAATTATTTTCTTTGTTTTAGCTTAATTCGCTATTAATCTGCTAATTTTGGTCACACAGAAAATGATTAGTAATTAAATATCAATAACATAGTGATAAAAATATGATGGCATAATTATTAGATTAAAGACATTAAAAAATTGATCATTACAACAATTATGGATTTGTAAAAGTAATTAATTTGGCCAATTTTCTTAATTTGGTGCTTACCAGATAGAGAGGGAGTCCAAGGCAATTTCAGCATCTTGAAGCAACCCAGCAATCAAAACTATAATTTGATAATACCAAGTCTCAAGGCATAACATTACGGCCGATGCTGCAGACAACTTCAAAAATCTCCAAAGACCGGAAAATGCCCTAATGCTAAAACCTCTCCATGTACGCTTGCACCTTGGAGTCCAAACAATGTACACAAACTGTGCCACCACTATAATCCACCATGAAAAACTCAGCAGCAACGCCGCACCCAGCAAACCCCAATCCAGTTTGTACACCACCACCCAGCTTAACACTATGTGCACCACAAGTGCACCTGCTGAGATGTAGGCACTAGGGAACACTATGCTCTGGGCTTGGAGGAATTTTTGTATGGGGAAATTGCAAGCGTAGGCAAATATTTGAGGGATCAGACCGTATACGAAAACCGCGGCTGCGGCTGAGATGGAGGCTGATTCACCTAGGGCTAGCAAGAGGGGCTTGGAGAATATGTAAACTATCATAAGTGGGATCCCAGTTGCCAGGAGGAGGATTGTTGATCTCTGCATGTATATGCCCAGCATTTCATATTTATGTGCTCCATAGGCTTGACCACATAGAGTTTCCACTGCACTACCCATACCAAGCTGCACTAAAAACACACGTTACTTGTATATCTGATTCATAACCGAAGACAATATGATATATGTTATGTTAATAGACTGTAAATCTGAATCATTAATCTAGTTAATGAATTAATTTTTGGTTAAACATGCATGAGGTAATTAACAATAACACACCATGAAACATATCTGACAACAAAACTCTACCAAGCAACTTCGTGCTCCGAAAATCAAATTAGTGTTAACAGGGTAAGTTGAATTATTTTGTACCATGAGGCCATAGGCGAAAACTTGAATCCCAGTGTTGCCAAGAGATGAGGCAGCAAGTTCAAGATTGCCAAGATGACCACAGAAGATTTGGGTGGACATGGATATAACATTGTTGAGCAAGTAAACCACCACCGCCGGAGCTGCCAGGCGATACAGGATCTTCGTCTCGAGCCACGTGGCCGTTCGGAGACGCTGGAAGTTTGAGAGGTCAGTGTTGTTCAGTGTGTCTTCCAGTTCCGAGCTTACTATCTGCTGTAATGAAGATGTTTTGGGAACTAACATGGGCTCAGAGAGATCACTATCACTTGAGTACTCCATCTCTCTCTCTCTAGAGCTAGGCAACGAACAAGAGGCAAGAGGTACTTTCTTGTGATTTGTCAGCCGTCTACAAGCTACTTATGCATACCATATGGCATGACAAATTTTTCGGAAGAAAAAAGGAAAAATAAGTGCTAAAAAATAAAATGAATCAAAACAATAAATATTATCAAGAAAACTTACGGTCCTGATAAAGGTTAAACTATTAAATTTATAGGCAAAATTTGCATTACCCTTCGGCTTTGGTAAAATACACCAAAGACATAAATTTACAAACAAAATTGGACCTATCAAACTAACAACAAAGGCCCAAACAAGAGTTGAGCCCAGACTAAACAAAAACGAAGAGAAACCCGAGATATCAACTATTGCTGCAACAGCCTTCACATCAACGTATCTCGACCCTCTGGATCTCACGCTCCTAACCCAGGATCTCCTTGCCCATTACAACTTCCAGCGAAGAACAGCTATTCGATCGCATTCACAAATTGGAAAAAACCAACCATGAAGCCTCGTGGAAGTCCACAAGCAAAATTGCCAATAAGGGCAGATAGAGAGAAGGTGGTGGTGGTGTTGTGAACACCCGAGCCGGTGTGAACACCGGAACTCTACACAGCTACTCAAAGAATCGCAACGAATCACGATTAGCAGTGGCTACGGATCGAAGTGAAGATGGTCCAGGAAGAGAGACACCTATGGATCATGAAAAACAGACAGGATCGAGATTGAGAGGAAGGGACAAAAGCAACAAAGAGATAAAAATGAGAAAGCAGCCAGAAAAAGAAAGAAACAGCCACCGACTCCAGCAATGACTAGGGTTGACGACTCCGAAAATGGATGAAAAAGAAAACTACTCACACAGTCATTGAGAATATCTCCTAAGCAGAGAAGAATGTTGTTGGAGATTGTTTGGTGGAGTAAGCCATGATTGTTCATTTTTCAATGAAGAATACTACTTCCTTTAAATCATACAATTCGTAGAGGATTGAAATTGATATGTTTTTTTTCTTGAGCAATCAATCTCCTACTATCAAGTCAGACTGCAATTTTTCATTCCTTTTTATAAACTCTCTACCGCATCATAAATTAACGTTAAATGGTTATTTTTTAGGGAACGTTAACGCTCCTGGTACTGTTTATTTTAACGAAAAATCACATTTTTACACTAAAAAATCAATTATAGTACTATTTACTTTACCCTTTATTTTGTCCTTATTATTAAAACTCAAAGTTTTCAAATTTTTTTCATTAGTTTTCCTTATTTTTTATAAATCCTCCTTTTAACATGCAGCTCTCTGCTTTCCTAGCTGCGAAGGGAATCCAGATCCACGAAAGAAACAAACAAGCTAATAGTTTGTTTTTGCTTTATTTGTTTGATGAATCAAATCAGACGGATACAAAGACACAGAGGCAAATTAATTCATTGCGGCAAATTCAAGAAAATGAAGCATAACGAATCACTTTGACAACGTTCTGCGCTGGGACTTGTATTTTTTATTTTAAAGAGCGCATAGAGTGTCAATAACAATTTCATTATATTGTTCACGTGGGTTTTTATCTTTTGATGATAAAGAAAGAGTGGTGTTATTCATATTCCTGTGTTAGTTTTTATTGTCTAATAATCTTCAATTCATTTGATTTAATGACCAGAAATTAAGAAAAATGTAGAGAAGGTAAAATACAGTGTGTAGATAACATCACCCAAAAGCATTGATGAGAAAGCATGCATTTTTGTTTTTTTTGAACAAATGATATCATCTACACTAAGGGGAAGAGGGTGGGCTTAGTCTCATAATGGACTAGAAATAATGTGGTTCATATTCGCTTTTGACGAGAATCGAACCTAAGATATCTCACTTACAAGTAAAGAGAAAAACCACTAGACTGTAATACTAAGTGGCAGAAAGCATGCAACTTAATTCATCTGAATGTAACTAAAATTTTCTGGTCAATAGACTGGAAAAACTGGAAAGCCATGAGAGAGGTAAGCTTTCAAAATCAGTAGATTCATTTATCAATCTTATCTAAACTAGGCAAACTAGCAATACTCCCACATTACACATTTCAGTATGACAGATGTGAGTTATACCAGTTGGCCGATGTAGTTACACCTGTTCACCCGAATTTGAACTGAATCGTTCAGAATCAACGAAGGCAAACACCTGTGCTTTCGGTGTCCATACTACTGAAAAGAACAGCAAAAAATAAATTACTGTATTACTGGAAACCTACAACATGAGGAAATATATGCAAATTTTGTAACTAGATTAAATTTGGTAAACGAGTACAATACATGGTCGAGTTGGTCCATCACTTGTAAAAGAAGTAAAGATTATACTTTGGCTGCCATCTAAGTTTACAACATAATTAACCACCCCCGATTTCCTAATTTTTTACAGAAATTTTATCACAGAAGCAAGAAAGAATCATGAATCAGTAGGATTGGAAGCACAAACTTGAAGTCAGATTGCCGTAGATCATAGTTTCTCTCCCCAGTTTTCACGACAATCTTATATCGATTAGCTTGGGGTGACTTGTATAAACGATGAACCAACCATGAGTTTTCCTTCCAAGGACTGGCGCGTTTTCCTCAAGGGAAACTTATTTACAGAAGCATCATAAGGACCATCCCGGAAGCAAGGAGTAGAGAAAGCATCACATTATCATGGTACAGACCTGGAGACCATGAGAGCACATGTTTTAAGATTAAACTCATAAGCCTAAAGAGGAGGAAGAAAAAGAAAAAAAAAGTCTATAAAAAACATTCGTAATTCAAGGCTCTAGGGGAACTGTGGTTTTCTATGTATATAATGCTCGAAGAGTTCTGTGACTAGTTACCAAACAATTTTCATAAGGATAAACAAACTTAGCATGCCTTACATACTGCACATGGGGACTGCTGAAATAAACGAAATTATCACCTATGAAGATTAACGAATGAACCTACTCACTACTTTCAGCAGATGTTGCCGCAGGAAGTGCAGGAATCTTGACATCTGGAATTCAGACAAGTCAGGCAGAAATCATGAGCGCACTACTAAAAGGAAAATACAGCCTTACGAAAAAGTAGTGTCAATTTGAATATGTAATGGGATTGCAAATGCAGGGTACTCCACTGCAATGAATAAACGCTAAGAGCTTGCTTGCACATACTTTTATTGCACGATGAAGCTGCGCCTTGAAAGGTGGGCCATGGAGCTGGAATGTTATCATTCAAATCACAAAGGAAGCTGACTCCTCAACTGTCAAATGTTGCATCGGAAGGCAGGCTCGGCAAAAGACATCCAGACACTGATGCAAAAGTATAACGAAAGACCAGTTTACAAGATTAGCAGAAGAAATGAGCAAAAAGCACTGGTGTGAAATTATTGACAACTCAACCATCATTGGCAAAGTCAAAATTAGTTATTCTGACAATAAATTCAAAAATGCAACTTTTTCTTTCGGATACAGTAATTTTTTTTTTTCGTTGAGAACGCTAAAATAATGGGTGATACAAACGAAAGTAAGTTTATTACCTTGATTTCCAACTGAGTGTGCAAATCCATCCCCAAATGATTTTGACATGTATAAAGCACACAATCTGTATTAGCACCATGGTAGGCTGTTTATCATTTGGTAAAGAAAATACAGGAACAGAGGAAGCACTAACCTTGAAGAGAGAAATCCTTGAGGCTTATATGACATAGGCTATACACATCTTCGATAATATTTGATTTTCTTAACTTCATTCCCAGTGATGCAGCACAATCCAAAGCTTGCACGTTGGTTATGAGACTCTGCTTTTGCAAGTGGGCCACATAGCTCTCCATGGCAGTACAACATGCAGTCCGGTTACTTATCCCATTCCCACAACCCATTGCAACATGCTTCATGTCAGGGAAAACCAGGGGCAAGCTGAAGTGAACATCAGACAGAAATACATGATCAGATACTCCAATCGAAGATTGGCATCTCCAAGTAAAATACAAGATGCAGAGCAGAAACATAAACTAGTATTCTTTTTCTTGCTCTATTTCTATTTCTCTCTCACACAAAAATCACGTATAATAATCAACATTCACAAGATGGGAGTAAGCCCCGAATATGATGAAGGCAGACAGCTAGAACTCCAATGATATCTCTTATATGACTGATCCATATTCATAGAGATGGCAATCCACCTATAGAAGTGCCAAGAAAATTCCTTCCAATACAGAAAGAAAGAGACTGGTAAAATCATAAAAATAGGAGAGACGGTCTATAAGAAGATATATGCAATAATATTTCCTTGACCACTGGCACTAATTCATTGATACAGTTTTAGGAGACAACTCTAAGAAACTTCTAGATAAATGTATGAATATCCCATTTTCAACCGGTTAACATAATAACTATAATTTTCCATTTTTCTGTTTAGAAAAAATAAGAACTAAAAGATAAAAGAAAACTACAGAATTTGATGGAGGTCCTATGTAGCACCATGTTTTACTATAAACTCACCCTTGTTAATCTTGCAATTAGATAGTCCCCTTAGAGCTTCCTTGGCACGAGAAGGACTGAGTTTACTTGCCAGCCACCGGAGGACAATATTTTTGCAGTCATTGACTTTACTTAATCGTATATAAAATGGGTGTAGCGGAGATGAGGATGCTTCGTTGGATGTGTGGGCACACGAGAAAGGATAAGATTCGGAATGAGGATATCCTAGGTAAAGAAGGAGTAGCCGAAATTGAAGGAAAGATGAGAGAAAATCGGTTACGGTGGTTTGGACATGATGCTCAGGTTCGAAGATGTGACTACGGGACAGAGGTTTAGGGTGGAAGGGGTAGAGGAAGACCTAGGAAAACTTTGGAAGAGACCCTAAGAAAAGACTTAGAGTACTTGGATCTAACGGAGGACATGACACAGAACCGAGCGCAATGGTGTTCTAGGATTCATATAGTCGACCCCACTTAGTGGGAAAAGGCTTTGTTGTTGTTGTTGACTTTACTTAATCGATCCGGTATCAGATAATGAGCACCATCTGTGCTCAAAAGATCAGAAGCTTTCAATGCAATCCTTGTAGCAGCCTCTAATATGGCATTCTCACAAGTTTGAGCGCAAGGTCAATCTTCTCACAAGCGGCAAGCAACTTTGAAGTATCAACTGTATCCTCAAACTCATTAACATCAAAGACTGGGCAAGATGCATCAGTCAGATTTGATGAATGAACCGAGCATATTTGAGCAAGACTGTCATTTGCACCCTGGCCCACCAAAATCTGTTCAATATCTGATAGACAGTGTTTAGCAGTTGTTCCATTTAAAGCAAGAACATTGGTTTCTTTACTGGATTGACCAACGAGAATTGTGAGAGTGGCTTCCAACTGTGGACAACACATTACATTAGCCAGTAATGGTGCAAAAACGGACCAGCAATCAATTGAGGTCACACTCATCAAACTCTCAGCAACACTGAAGTTTAGTCTACAGAGTCCTGCAGGCATGGATCAACGAGAAAAGTATGTAACTTGAGAACAAAACCACAAAATGCCAAGGGGAATTTAGTTTAACTGGAGCGAATAAGGAGGGAGGGCGGACCCTGATAATTTTGGGACGGTGGTATTAGTATATGGTGCCAATGGTGAAGGAGCAAGAAGGGGAAGAAAGGGCTGAGAAGTCGCTGTAGGAGAGATCATTGGTAACATAGAATCTTTTTGCTTAATCTACAAGACTGGATCTTTAAGATAATCTAACGTGCTGCAACAACATACATGGAGGCCTATAAAACGAAGAGCATTGGTAAGTAATAATAAAACAGAAAAACTACACAAATCACAGTCAGAAAAGTTTAAGACACATAACTTCCTAATGAATTTTATAGCAGTTCTAAAGCCATAGACAAACCAGTCCGGCGCCAAAGGCAACTAATGAATTTTAGTTATAAAGCATGTGACTCCATGAACACAAGTAATGTCTCAATGAACTAACAATGTAGCATAATATCAATTACGGTGAAATCTTAAATCCGCAGTTGTGCACTAATGTATGTCCTACAAAGTTGTATAAGGGCAAGCCTAGACTTGCTCAAACAGCAATCAAAACCCTAACACAACCTGGGATATCATAATTCACTCTAAACAGTTACTAGAATCGGCGCTATGCCTTACAATAAGCACTAGATTCAAAGTTCAGGACAAGAACAGGACTTCAATAATCCGACAACCAAATGCATCATATATTCTTTGCAAACTGAAATCAAGATCAATAATGTTTCACAAAATCTGAGGTGCCCATCATATCATACCAAAGATCACATTTTTTCGAATAAAAAAGCACAAATCTTTCACAAAACCCAGTTGCACCAATCCAACTTAAGCAATTATAACCATGACCCGGAAGGCAATACTCAATTTGTTTGCAAAATTAAACAGAACCCAGTAGAACAGAAAGAAAAAAAAAGGTTAGAAACTCACTTAGGAACAGGATAAAGATGTGGGCAGTGAGCCTCAGAAGAACCATTTCCTTCCAGCCTTCAATTTCCTTGCTCCCAAATAGTGAAACCAGAAAGAGAGAGAGAGTGAACTGCAGCGTTTTCAAGCTTTAGACTTGGAATTCAGAAAAGGGTTCAGCAGGTGAGGAAATGGAGGAGGAGACATTGTGGGAAGAGGAAGATGGGGGGAGAGATAGATAGAGAGGGAGGGGACTGGGGAGCAGAGGAGGAGGAGCCATGAATGAGCTTGGAAGTGGGGTGGGGCCCACAGAAGCAGTAATGGTTGTTGTGACTAGGCCCCACAGTGAACAGAATACTCGGATAGAAGAGCACTAGTGCATTAACGCCATCCATTGCCTTTTTCGCCCTCCCCACCCACATCTGGCGACTCCTACTTTCTACACCAGTTATTTCGCACGCCTAACACGTGTGAAAGTTCCTTGCGTCGTGGTGGTCGTTCGTGAAAATTTTAAAGCGAAAACATCATTTCCGGATCTCTTTCACTAGTATCACCATATCAAATAATCTGAAATAAAAAAATTTGATGTTATTATAACCTTTAAAAAGAGCATATGTTTTTAACTATTAGATCAAATTTCAAGAGTCCGAATTACTTAATTCGGTGACCCTTGATGAAAGAGATCCCGAAAGGATCTCTTTCCATTAAAGCGGCCATTGCTCTCAAATTTTCTGGTGCTCATTTGTGTAGGCTATGAAATTGAGAAGTTTTGGAACACTATTTTTTAGCAATTTTTTTAATTAAAGATATCATGTTGGTGTGGTATAGATTTTATGCAAAATTTAATCGTCGATTTTTTAAACTATTTTCTTGTACCTTGAAAAAATAGTAAAATTGTATGTTATAATTTTTCAATTTTTAAAAAAAATATCATTTTTAAGAGAATACCCTTAACAATTCTCTTTTCACTTTGTACGATACTACTTTTATTTTGATCAAACTGAAATTTCTGACAACGTATTTTAATAAGGTCACATTGTGCCCCTGATTTTATTTTTCTTGAAACAAACATGATATTGCATAACTAGTATTTTGATTTTAAATGGTAAATAAGTGAGTTGGATTTTTAGAGTAAAGTTGAAGCTTGATATTGGGTCATTTCTAACTTTTATGATGGCTTATGATCCGTTATGTTTTTTGTTTTGAAAAGCAAAGAGAATGATTAGCATGATTAATGTGAAGGAGAATCCTAATGATGCGGATTATGCCGTGGAAGTAGGGAATCCACACCTTGTCTTCAACCATAAGCCGTACATGATTGAGATAAATAAAAAAGGTGAAGCATCAACTTTCACTAGTTATGAAGAGGACTCCATTGAACAATATCCTTCCAAGTGACAATAGGAAGCTCATGGAATAAAGTTTCCAATATCCCTCCAATCAAAACATATTAGTTTTTATATTTGGAAAATTTGCTGAATTTGTATGGGTCATAAGCTCAACCAAACAAATATCAGGTGAAAATCAGTCTAGCTAAAGTCCATGTGCTAAGTCTTCTCACTGCGGTGCATTTAGGCATCATAACCAGCCTTTCGCTTGTGAGAGTTTCCTTTCGAATGATGATGTGATCATGTCCTATTGAAGAATTTTTTTTTTTTCTAAATCATTAGGAACTTAAAAAATGAAAAAAAAGAAGTAAATAATAAAAAAATTATTTATCTTCATATATATATATATATATGTACATAGACTACAAATGAAATTGTACATATAAACAAATTTGAATCTGTAGATATAAGAAGGGAAGAATTAAAAAAGAGTCATCACATTAGAAATTTCATTTCTGGCCTAAAATCTATGATCTAAAGCTATTCCTCATGAAAACCATTGCATGGTGATATTGATGATGCACTATTAATTAACTTCCGGAATACTTTGGAGAACAGGCCTCCAGGGCCGTTGATTGTCCATCTCATCACGACCATCATAGTATTGATCATGACCATCACGGCCGTTGATCATGACCCAAGTTAATAGCTGTTCCACAGACGAAAGACCCTGCATGTTTCCTCCTCCTTTAACCAACTCCTCCAGCTCTTTCTTTCCAATCTTGATCTTCACTTGATCTCCTCCAATACTACTAGTACTAGTAGAAAATGAAGATGTTGAAGCTCCAGATGATAAATATGATCTTATCTCACCAAGAAGCCTATGCTTTTTTGGGTTGTGTGCACTTTTATCATCAGGCTGAAGCTGAGAAACGTCAATTCAGTTGTCGTCTTCGGCCCATACCATCGCGGAATTGCGCCTCAAACAGTTTCCCATTCTTGCTATACGTAGCTTATTATGTCGACATAGCTTAAGAATTAAGGGTTCTTGAGAAATAAGCCCTTGTAACTCTGTGTTTACTTCAAATATGTATTATTTCTAACTATACAATTGAAAGTGAGTTGAAAATGGGAGAGTTTAACGATGGGGGAAGTATGTGTCATGTATAGGAGCCCTAGCAGAGCTGCAGAGTTGTGAAAGGTGGGAGAGTTGAAAGATGGGAGAGTTTAACGATGATGAATATAAATACATTTAAAACGTGTAAGTCGTGCGTAGCAAACCGTTATTCAAAAAATACCTTCTGCACGCGCGTGAGCGCGTGCATTGAGGCTAGTATTTGAATAATTGCTCAACATTTTATTTTTAGGATACACAATCTTCAAAATTTTGATCTAGGTTCAACTCTTTTTTCATCGATAATTAAAATACTCACGTGCATAAAGGCTAGTATTTGAATGATTTCTCAACATTTTATTTTTAGGATATACAATCTTCAAAATTTGGATCCAGGTCCAACTCTTTTTTCATTGATAATTAAAATACCATCTATGATTTATCAACCATCATTTGTAATTTTGTGTACGACTCTTGGTCTTGGGCTAGACGGACATATATTTGGTTATATTTTTGGTGAGTAAGTATGACATTTGATTGTTGCGTTTGGATGTTACTCAATCCACCCAGTGAAATTAATTAATGAAAAATTGTCCCCAAGTAAGGAACCTTATTAATTAAGGGAACTTTAACGAAAAACATCTGGTACTGTTCACTTTAACGAAAAACCACATTTTTACACTAAAAAGTCAATTCTGGTACTATTCACTTTACCCTTTATTTTGTCCTTATCATTAAAACTTAAAGTTTTCAAGCTCTTTTCATTAATATTTTCCTTATTAATCAACACATTACAAATACAATAATTTTCCATGCATAGCAAGTAAAATTGGTCTAAGACTATATTCAAATGAGATGTCAAAAGTGCCAAATAGGATAAAAAGACGGCAAGTTTATTCAACATATGAGTTGTACCTAAGGTGGAATTGACGCCTTCCCCGACCTTTTTTTAAAGCATAGCCTAGTAACGTCCATTAATTTGATTTATTTAATAAATCCCTTCCACAATCCATCAATCACATACCGTACTCAAACCAATTTACACAATTTTTTACAATTTTTGTAACAGTAAGTCCTACAATATATAATGAAGAAATAATTTTGACTCATTCTTTGGAAACAAAGAAAATTTAACATCTAACTTCAAATTGCCAAGTAGGCAACCCAATGGAATGCCAATGATGTAGTAGCATCCCACGTTAACATATGCTACAAATGCTTGCCATCCACACCCAACGGCTACCCCTTTTTTACCCAAAAATAAAATATATCAAATCAAAAAGGGCCAAATTAAAGCAAAAGGCAGATTTTGGTTTCAATAGTAAAAGATAGGAGAACAAAAATAGAATTTAATCACAACCACGTACGATTTCGATGTTCAACTACTAGCCCATCGCATACGATGTTGAGTGGTAGGAGAAGATTCATATCATCAAATCAATAAGTAATCAAGCAGCCACATAGTTTATTGTAAATCTCACAAAATTAAGGTGATAAATCTATTCCGATCAGTTTCCCTTCTACCTCCGATTTTAATTATAAAAAAGAAAAGGAAAATGGTAAAATCGACCTTATGCAAAAAAATTATGAAAAGAAAACGAAAACAAAATATGAAGTTGATGTTAGCAACATAAAACAAGTCAGTACCAATGGTGAGGGGCATTTGTTGTGACATCGGTGTAGGCCACCGCAAGAATGGAAGAGAACCGGCCGCTCCTCGCTCAAAGGTCCATGCATTGACATGTTCAATGTGATTGAGCTGCTCTAATTAATCAGAAGATCCTCATGAGAACGCTCCTTTTTGTCTTCCCAATTGTCCAAACGATTCCTTACCTTTTCAACCTGGAAAACAATTTGAATGTTATATATTATGTGCATGAACATATCCCTCTGCATGCATGCATGAGGTAACTATATATTTGTGAACTCAAATATATATAGGAAGCCCTTTAGGAGCGGGACTCCGTTCTGCTCATAAATTCACCACATACATACATATATATATATATATATATATATATATAATATGGTTGTTTAATTGACAATAAAACTTATAAAGATGTTTAATTATTTTTAATTAAGCTAACCTCTTTGTTCCAGTCAGTCCGAAATGTGACCCATATTAAGATAACAGTCTGAATAAAAGTACCTCCTATCATCCCACCCCATATTCCCTGAAAAAAGAAGATATAAATTATAATTAAAACAACTACAATAGGAGAAATGTAAAGAAAAAAATGACATTAAAAGTTGAAATACCTGAACTCCATAGTCGAACTTGAAGCCAAGAAGGCAACCCAATGGAATGCCAACGATGTAGTAGCATCCCACGTTAACGTATGCTACAAATGCTTGCCATCCACACCCAACAGCCACCCCTTTATGTTTACCCACAAATGAAGTATCACATCAAAAAGGGCCAAAAAGAAAAGGCGAATTTTGGTCCCAACAGAAAATGATAGGAGAATAAAAAAAATTAACTAAAATTAGGACCACGTATGATTTGGATGTTCTACTACTAGTCCATCGCTAACGATGTTGAGTAGCAGGAGAAGATCAATATCATTGGGTTAAGTAAAGAATCAAGATTAGTGCTATTCACATTTATTTTTACTTTTTGCACATTTTTTTTAATTTTTTGACCATCAAAATAAATAAATTGAAGTAGATTAATAACAAAAAATTTAAAAGAGTATGTGAGAGATTAAAATGTGTGTGTAGATAGTACTTTAAGTAATTAAGCAGCCACACAGTTTATTGTAAAACATCACAACATTAAGGTGATGAATCTAATATTCTACTAGGGAAATGATTTTCACTCTTTTTAATTTCTCAGACACCTCTTTGTTTCTAGCCATCAGATTGAATAAGTTAAACAAAATCTGAGTCAGCATGATGCTTACTGAACCTCGACCATAATTAAATAAAGGTGTGTAAGAAATTAAAATGATATTATTCATTTTCCATTTATATTGTCTGTACAAGGAATCTAGCCACTAATGACTTTTTGTCTTGTAGAGTCATCTCTCATTATTTTTATCTTCTTGACATTATTCTTTAATTTATAAGTCATTTTGCATCGTCAAGTACCACCTTCCTTCAAATCATCTCTAACTTTGAGTTAAAATTTAAAAATTTTAATCCAGAAAATTTAAGTTTTAACCTAGAATCGTTTTTCTCCTCCAATCTTTCTGGGTTAAATTTTTAACCCGCGATTATTAAAGAATGAATTTAGGATAAATTTTTTCTTAAAGAAACTTAAAAAAATAAAAATTATGTAGACTATTTTAATTTAATTTTTTGAACATTTATTGTAACATCCCACATCACCCAGAGGAGTGGATCATGTAAGTGTTATATGTATATTCTCATCTCTACCTAACACGAGGCCTTTTGGGAGCTCACTGGCTTTGGGTTCCATCGGAACTCCAAAGTTAAGCGAGTTCGCAACGAGAGCAATCCCATGATGGGTGACCCATTGGGAAGTTCTCGTGTGAGTTCCTAGAAACAAAACCATGAGGGCGTGGTCGGGGCCCAAAGCGGACAATATCGTGCTACGGTGGAGTCGAGTCAATGATGTGGTGGGGGTCTGGGCTGGAATGTGACAATTTGGTATCAGAGCCAATCCCTGGCTGGATGTGTGCCGACGAGGACGTCGGACCCCTAAGGGGGGTGGATTTCTAACATCCCACATCACCCAGGAGAGTGGATCATGTAAGTCTTATATGTATATTCTCATCTCTACCTAGCACGAGGCCTTTTGGGAGCTCACTGGCTTCGGGTTCCATCGGACCTCAGAAGTTAAGCGAGTTCGCAGTGAGAGCAATCCCATGATAGGTGACCCACTGAGAAGTTCTCGTGTGAGTTCCTAGAAACAAAACTGTGAGGGCGTGGTTGAGGCCCAAAGCGGACAATATCGTGCTACGGTAAAGTCAAGCCCGAGATGTGACATTTTTAATATAAAAATATTTAGATTCCAATAAATATTGAAAAATCACTAAAATACCACCATGAAACTCGTGGAACACTACGAAAGAATCGTGCTACGGTGGAGTCAAGCCAAGGATGTGGTGAGGACCCGGGCCGGGATGTGACATTTTTAATATAAAAATATTTAGATTCCAATAAATATTGAAAAATCACTAAACTAGCACCATGAAACTCGTGGAATACTACGAAAGAATATGTAACACAAAAAATAATTTTTTAATTACTTTAGCTATTGGATTTAAATTTGGACCGTTAGATTTTTTTTTTAACCGTTAGATTTGATCAAATTAGATCTTATCAGTTGGATTCAATGATTTTATAATATAAAACTAAAAAAATACACATATATAGTGGGTCAGTCTCATTAACTCAGGGGGAATCATGATCTAAATTTGTCATAAAAATGAGTTTTAAGTTTTAACTCATATTTACCTTCAGGACTGAAGCAAGTTGGGGTAAATTTAAAATCTAAAATTTGAGTTTTATTTCAAGAATTAAAGTAGGTCTAAGAGGGAGACCAAGATATACTCATTTAAAAAGTCTTGCTTAAACTGATAAACATTACCGACAGAATATTTGTCAGTTATCTCTCATTCAAGTTAATCAACCATGCATGCCACTGTTTACACCTGACTCAGATGGGTTATCTTGCTTTCATGGCTAAATTTTCAACATATTGACTAGGTAGGTAAAGTTATGGTTTAATTTGTAAAGTTTATTTTATTTAAGTGAATGTATGTATATACATAGCAAAAGGATTCTAGTACTTTATTTTGTTGGGTTAAATAAGTTAATTAGTAATTAAAATGTATAAACAAAAAGAGGAGTGCAAAAGAAGAAAACGAAGGTGCAAAAATTATTTCCTATATATTTAACGTGAAATTTCACTTACCTGACAAAACAGGTTGAATACCGTTGAGAATGATAGATATTGCAACATAAGGAGAAAGTTCTGAGACTGCATTAGAGACTGTTTCCCCCTCAGTGAAAATGTAACTTATGACATCTCGCAATGCAAGTACAATTATGGCACAGACCACCGAGATGAGGAAGGAGCTTGTAGTTACCATTACAACTGCAAATGCAGCCGCTTTTGGATGCCCAACCCCAAGCTCATTCCCGACCCTCACACTGCATAAGTCAGGGGGATTATAGTTTTGGGTTTTGTTAGTTTCAGTAAATAATTAAGTAGTCCCCAAAATAATTATGTGAATTAACTCACCTTGCAGCAGCATTGAACCCCACAGAAACCATGAACACCCATCCAGTTATGGTAATGCTGCATTATTTAAATATTCCATTAGAGGAAAGGATAAAAATTAAAAATTACAAAAATTAAAAAAAAAACAAATGCAAAATTGACTTTGGTCAGAACACAAATTGACTGGTTGTTGCAGCTACCAGCCTAAGGTCCACATGGCATGCATATGTACATGTACGCAAATATTATAGGATTTAATTTGCTCTTTTGGGTGGTTCTAATTATGCAGAGTAGGAACGACCGAACGATGGTGAACCCTTCTAGTGGTAGGACCAGACCATTACTGATTGATTTCTTTGTTTTTGACTTTTTGTTTATATGGCACATTGTTCTTAAATTCTACTAATTATTTTCTTTGTTTTAGCTTAATTCGCTATTAATCTGCTAATTTTGGTCACACAGAAAATGATTAGTATTAATTAAATATCAACAACATAGCGATAAAAATATGATGGCATAATTATTAGATTAAAGACATTAAAAAATTGATCATCAACAATTATGGATTTGTAAAAGTGATTAATTTGGCCAATTTTCTTAATTTGGTGCTTACCAGATAGAGAGGGCGTCCAAGGCAATTTCAGCATCTTCAAGCAACCCAGCAATCAAGACTATAATTTGATAATACCAAGTCTCAAGGCATAACATTACGGCCGATGCTGCAGACAACTTCAAAAATCTCCAAAGACCGGAAAATGCCCTAATGCTAAAACCTCTCCATGTACGCTTGCACCTTGGAGTCCAAACAATGTACACAAACTGTGCCACCACTATAATCCACCATGAAAAACTCAGCATCAACGCCGCACCCAGCAAACCCCAATCCAGTTTGTACACCACCACCCAGCTTAACACTATGTGCACCACAAGTGCACCTGCTGAGATGTAGGCACTAGGGAACACTATGCTCTGGGCTTGGAGGAATTTTTGTATGGGGAAATTGCAAGCGTAGGCAAATATTTGAGGGATCAGACCGTATACGAAAACCGCGGCTGCGGCTGAGATGGAGGCTGATTCACCTAGGGCTAGCAAGAGGGGCTTGGAGAAGATGTAAACTATCGTAAGTGGGATCCCAGTTGCCAGGAGGAGGATTGTTGATCTCTGCATGTATATGCCCAGCATTTCATATTTATGTGCTCCATAGGCTTGACCACATAGAGTTTCCACTGCACTACCCATACCAAGCTGCACTAAAAACACATGTTACTTGTATATCTGATTCATGACCGAAGATAATATGATATATGTTATGTTGAAATTTAAATCATTAATCCAGTTAATGAATTAATTGGTTAAACATGTATGTGGTAATTAAAAATAACACACCATGAAACATATCTGACAAAAAAACTTTACCAATCAACTTCGTGCTTCGAAAAGCAAATTAGTGTTAACAGGGTAGGTTGAATTATTATGTATACCATAAGGCCGTAGGCGAAAACTTGAATCCCAGTGTTGCCAAGAGATGAGGCAGCAAGCTCAAGATTGCCAAGATGACCACATAAGATTTGGGTGGACATGGATATAACATTGTTGAGCAAGTAAACCACCACCGCCGGAGCTGCCAGGCGATACAGGGTCTTTGTCTCGAGCCACGTGGCCGTTCGGAGACGCTGGAAGTTTGAGAGGTCAGTGTTGTTTAGTGTGTCTTCCAGTTCCGAGCTTACTATCTGCTGTAATGAAGATGTTTTGGGAACTAACATGGGCTCAGAGAGATCACTATCACTTGAGTACTCCATGCTAGCAAGAAATCTCTCACTCTCTCTCTCTCTCTCTCTCTCTCTCTCTAGACAATAGACAAGAGGCAAGAGGTCCTTTCTTGTGATTTATCAGCCGTCTACAAGCTACTTATACATACCATATGGCATGACAAATTTTTCGCAAGAAAAAAGGAAAAATAAAATGCTAAAAAATAAAATGAATCAAAACAATCAATATTATCAAGAAAACTTACGGGTTTTGATAAAGGATAATACTAGGAAGATTAAATTTATAGACAAAATTTGCATTACTCTCTGGTTGCATTACCCTTTGGTAAAATACACTATAAATAAATGGCTAATGCTATAGGAAAACTAAATTTGTAGACAAAATTTTGGAAACTAAAAGACATAAAAGTTTATGATTGATTTATTACTTAAACGTTGAGAAACGTGTTCATCCCTAGGGGGACACATCATTTAGTTTGCAAATTTTGTCTTCAAGTTTAGTCTTCCTAACATTATCCTAAATAAAAACCCTTTAAACCTAGAAATTTTAGAGAACAAAAACCCAATTGACTTGGTAATAGGAGAGAATTTTACGGATTTGCGTAGACTTACATGTATTTGATATAATTACCATCTTGACAGTCAAATGATGATTGTTCATTTATTTTTTTGGTAAACAACTAGGATCTAGGCCACAGGCCCGGATGAAAGCTTTATTACTAACAACACAAATGTACAAACAAACAGCATAGAAGGTGGTGGTGTTGTGAACACCAGTACCGGTGAGAAAATCAGAACTCTACACACCAACTCAAACAATCACGATTAGTAGTGGCTACGGATCGAAATGAAGATGGTCTAGGAAGAGGGACACCGATGGACCATGAAAAACAGACAAGATCGGGATTGAGAGAAATGGGAAAAAAGCAACAGAGAGACAGAAAGGAGAAAGCAGCTAGAAAAAAAAGGGAAACTGCCATCGACCCCAGCCACGGCGAGGATTGGCAACTCCGAAAATGGATGGAAAAGAAAACTACTCCCACAGACGGTGAGAATATCTCCCAAGCAGAGAGGAATGTTGTTGGAGATTGTTTGGTGGAGTAAGCCATGATTGTTCATTTTGCAATGAAGAATACTACTTCCTTTTAATCATACAATTCGCAGAGGATTGAAATTGATATTTTTTTTTCTTGAGCAATCAATCTTTGACTTTCATGTTGGCTGCAATTTTTTCATTCCGTCGTTCAACACACCATATAAGTAGTAACTTATCTCTACTAATTAATAAAACACTCATTGTCAACCAAAATCTTATGAAATTACCAGTTTAACCCTCTAATTAAAACAGAACATGAATAAGAAATATGGGGCAGCAATGTAATTTCACACAACCAAATTTTGCTGTTTTTTTTTTTCAAAGCCTCATCTACATGTAATCCTAACATATCTCTAATTAAAAAATAAAAAAAATAAAAAAATTTCCCACTTCCACATTCTCCATCACTCTCTTCCTCTCTCATTCTATTTCAAAAACAAAAATAAATTTTTTTCTCACACACACTATGTGTGCCAGTATGCTAGTCTATTTTAATTTAACAAAAACGATAGCCAAACTTTCTCCAAGTGTCATTTTTTATAAACTCTCTACCACATCATAAATTAAAGTTAAATGGTTTTTTTATTAATCACCCTTTTTAACGTACGGCTCTCTTGCTTTCCTAGCTGTGAAAGGAATCCAGATCCACGAAAGAAACAAACAAGCTAATAGTTTGTCTTTGCTATATTTGTTTGATGAATCAAATCAGAGGAATACAAAGATAGAGAGGCATATCAATTCATTGGGGCAAATTCAAGAAAATGAAGCATAACGAATCAAATTTGACAACGTTCTGCGCTGGGACTTGTATTTTTTCTTTTACATATGAAAAGTTTAGAGTGCAAAATGAAAATTGTGAAGTGTCAATAACAATTTCATTACATTGTTCACGTGGGTCTTTATCACTTGATGATAAAGAAAGCGTGGTGTTATTCATATACCTGTGTTAGTTTTTGTTGTCTGATAGTCTTCAATCTATTCAATTCAATGACCAGAAATTAAGAAAAAGGGTAAAAAACTATTTACTACCCTCATGTTTCGTAGTTTTCAACATTTAGTACATCAAGTTTTTTTCGTCTCAGAGTCATACCTAAAGTGTAAATTTTGGGACAGTCTCATACATCCGTTAGTCAAATTGTTAAGTCTCCCATTAACTGTGACGTGGCGCCCATGTGGACAATGACTGGGCGCCATATGAGTCCACGTGGTTTTTTTTTTTTTTTTTAGAGAAGGGGTTTCAATGGAAAAAAAAATTCAAAATTCAAAATTCGCGACCCCCTATCTCACCCAGAAAAAGTGAAAAAGTGAAAAGTGAAACCACTTTTCACTCCCCCAGAAAATCGCAACCCCCCACCTTCGTTCGAAACCTTACCCACGGGCCATCACTCGACCTCGCCGTCGCTCCACCTCGCATGCCATCGTACGTTGCACACACGTTTCTGGGAAAGATTGTTGTGAAGCCATTGCTAGCGATAGGGTGGGAAAAAAGGAGGATCGAAGTGGGTGAAACACCACTTTATCGTAAGTAACATACCTTTTTTGAAGTGCATATAATATGGGTTTAGGCTTTCCGATTTTTCAATTTTGAATTTTAGGGATTAGGGATCTGTGAGTTCCAATCCCTTTTTTTTCTTTCTATAGTTTCTGGAATTGTGTTTTGTAGTGGGTTATGCATGTGGTTTTGTCTTCAATCGTGGTCCCCATTGGTCTTGTTTTCACCTTTTTTTCTATGGTTTCAGGAAAAAAGGTGGAACTGTATTCATGGTCCCCATGGTTTTGTTTTCACCTTTTTTCCTCATGGTCCTACTAGTGTTTTCACCTTTTTATCCATGTGCCTCCAGGATTTTATGTTGTTTTCACCTTTCTCCTTGACTTTGCATGCATGCCCAAATTATTTAGCCTTAAAATTAACCACGGTGGGAAGTGGTCTGAAAGTGCATATACGGGAGGGTTTGAGGCTTGGTTTGATTATGTAGACAAAGACTTCATGTCTTTTTTCGAGATTGATGAAATGGTTAAGGAGTTAGGATATGATGGATTTATGTTGTATCATTATAGGATTCCTGGGATGTCTTATTGTGAGGCATTAAGGCTTATTGAACGGGACCAAGATGTGGGTGAAATGTGCAAGTATGTTCCAGGGGTTAGGGAAATAGAAATGTACTTATAACATCTAAGTCCGAAGCAAGCTGCCTTGAAACATAAGCTTTTGATGAATCTAGATGAGAGTGCCATATTAAAAAAAGGTGTCATTATAGAAGATATTGAGGAATCGAGGGTGGCAATTTCGATTACCAAGGGAAGTGGATCAAAACTGAAGAAGGGTAGAGCAAAAGGGGGTGCGGATGACTTAGAAAAACGGCTATGTCTTTTGAATGACATAGCCTACAATGGTGATGATGAACATGAGGCTAAAGCAACTGAGGGAGGACAAGGAAGTGGAGATGAAGCTGAAGATGGTCAACTCAATGCTGATGATGAAGGTGATGAAACTGCAGAAGGTCACGAAGTTGAAAAAGTTAATGAAGGGACCCAAGTAGAAGCTAATGAAGGTAAAATTTTTGAAACATTTATTTTTACAATTTTAATTTTAGTATTCAATTATTTTTGCAAAGTTTAGGTTTTTAACAAATATGCATTGTTTGTGGCAGTAAATGCAAAGGATGACATTACAGATAGTGAGTTTGTGGACAGTGACTACAGTTTGGAAGATGATGATCGTCGTGCAGTAAATGATACGGCTGTAGAAAATGTCGTTGGAGATGCTGAAAAGGGTAAAGGGGTTGGGAACCAACATCCATAAGACGTTATTGCTGCAAAAGATGTAGAAGATGTTCCCCTTGATGATGAAAGACAAGACTCAGATAGCCTGCACAATGTTGACGATTTAGGTTCAGAATGTGATGAGAATGTCATCTACCCTGAGTTTAATGAAGAAGCCGACATGGATGATCCAAAGTTTGAAAGGGGATTAAAGTTCAGAGATGATGCACAGTTGAGAGAGGCAGTGTGGTCTCACTCCATTAAGTATGGTGCACCTTCTATTGAGCTAAAAAAGAATGAGAAATGGAAGATTACTATCCATGGAGATTGTATGCTTCCAGGATGTACAATGAAGATTCAATGCAAGTGAAAACTTATGTTGGGAAACATGAATGTCCGAGGATTTGGAGGGAAAACCCTAACTGCAAAGTGGCATGGCTTGTGAAGAGGTATGTGGACAAGTTCGGACTCAACCCAAGCATGCCCATCTCTACATTTATGGAGACAATGAAAGAGGAAAGAATGGTTGAGATCCACATCAAAACAGCCTACAGAGTGAGAGCACAGTGTTTGAAAATCCTTGAAGGGAGTAACTTGGATCAGTACACAAAGTTATGGGAGTACTGTGATGAGCTTAGGAGGACAAACCCGGGTAGTACAGTTCAGATGAAGGTGCTGCCCTGTGATGATGCTCATGTGATATTTCAGAGGATTTATATTGGTTTGGGGGCTTGCAAAAATGGATTTAACAATGGATGTAGGCAGCTTGTAGGGTTGGATGGTTGTCACTTGAAGGGAGTGTTCAATGGCCAGTTACTATCTGCATTGGGAATGGATGCAAATAACTAAACTTGGGTTATTGCATATGTTATAGTAGAGCTCAGGACAGTTGGGTTTGGTTTCTAGAACTGCTAGCTGCTGACTTGGGAATTGTGAACCAGCGTGCTTGGACTTTCATTTCTGACAAACAAAAGCGTTTAATACTAACTTTTGAGAAGGTGTTGCCTAATTGTAATCATCGGTTCTGTGTTAGGCACTTATACACCAACTACAAGGCATATGGGTTTAAAAGGAAATAATTAAAGGATGCCTTGTGGAATGCTACCAAGGCAACAACCATCGCTGATTTTATGGAGAGTATGGCTGAGGTGAATAAGCTGAATGAAGAAGCTTATAAATGGTTAGAGAAAAGAGCAGCCTTGCATTGGAGTAAGTCACACTTTGAGACACACACTCAGTGTGACATTCTCTTAAACAACCTCTGTGAGAGCTTCAATTCTTGTATCCTAAGGTCTAGGGACAAACCTATTGTTACCATGCTGGAAACTATAAGAGTTTTATTGATGAAGATGATATGGTTGAGAAGAGATGCAATGAAGAAGGATAAATGAGTTATCTGCCCAAAAATCCAAAAGAAGTTGGAGGAGTACAAACTGAAAAGCTCACACATTATAGCTACATGATGTGGAAGAGAAAAATTTGAAGTGGATGAAGGCAGAGGCAATGTATTTGTGGTGGATTTGAATGGGTACACTTGCTCATGCAGAAGATGGGATTTGATAGACTTTCCTTGCATACATGGTTGCTCGGCCATCTATTATGCAAGGAGACAGCCTGAGGAATTTGTTTCCTCTTGGTACAAGAAGGAAAAGTACTTTGAAGCTTACAAAAACTTGATTCAACCCGTCCAAGGCATGAAATTTTGGGAGCCATCTAAAAACAAATGCATTCTTCCTCCAACTTTTAAAAGGCAGCCAGGGAGACCAAAAAATATGAGACATAGGGAGGGTGATGAAAATGAATTCAAGTTAAGCAAGAGAGAGCAAAAAAGTGTGAAATGTAGTGTTTGCAAGGCCTCGGGACACAACAAGGCCAGATGCCCTACCATTCATCCTCATCCAGCTGCTAGAAAAGGAAGAAAAAGCAAGAAAAATGAGGTATAATTTTGATATTTTTTGTTGATTTTTCATTTCTTAAGTGAATTTGTTATTTGTGATGTATACTATCTGTCAGTGCTAATGCTATATGGGTTCATTATTTAGGCCTCAACATCTAAGTCATCACAACCTTCTCAGTCATCTCAGCCATGCACTCAGGAAGCTCCACAACCTTCATCTCAGCCAACTCAAGCCTCTCAAACTACTTCAAAGTCTACTGCAAGAGGTCAAAAAAGGAGGAGGAATGTTCCATGATACTGCTTTAATGCTTTAGGTTGTTTAAGGGTTCATTTTGTTATAGTTGAATATGCCCTTAGTTTTTTTGGAAACAACTTTTCAATAGATCTTTAGTGTTTTGGACATAGTTCAATTAGTTGTTAAAGTTGACCCATTAGTGTTTTGGACAGTGTTTGGACAGTTTTTTGGACAAATCTTTAGTGTTTTTGGAAGAACACCTTGACCCATTAGTTGTAAAAGTTGTGGTATTTTGATATTTTTGTGTGAATTGGAGGGTGTATATTGAACTTTGATGTGAATTGAAAGTTGTTGACAATTCAACTTTGTTGGTAGTTTAAATGATGAATTTGCATATTTAGAATTCAAAGTTTGTTTGGAATTGAATTTGCAGATTTGGAATAGAAAGTTGTGGTTTTTTTCCTATTTAATTTGATTTTTTTTTTCAAAAAATTTTGGCGGGAAAAAAGTGTAAGGTACATGGTTGTGGGAAAAAAAAATTGGGCGGGAATTTCTTTTTTTTCACTGAAACCCTTCTCTTAAAAAAAAAAAAAAAAAACCACGTGGCGCCCAGTCATTGTCCACATGACACACAGTTAACGGGAGACTTAACAGTTTGACTAACGGATATATGAGACTGTCCCAAAATTTACATTTTAGGTATGACTCTGAGACGAAAAAAATTTGATGTACTAAATGTTGAAAACCACGAAACATGAGGGTAGTAAACAGTCTTTTACCCTAAGAAAAATGTAAGGGAGGTAAAGTACAGTGTGTGGATAACATCACCCAAAAGCATTGATGTGAAAGCATGCATCTTTTCTTTTTTTTGAACAAACAATATCATTTACACTAAAGGGGAGATGATAGACTTAGTCTCACAATGGACTAGCAATAATATGATTCAGATTCGTTTTTTACGGAAATCGAACCTCAGACATCTCATTTACAAGTGAAGAAGGAAACCACTGGACCGTAGTACTAAAATTTTCTGGTCAATAGACTCAAAAAACTGGAAAGCCATGAGAGAGGTAAACTTTCAAAATCAGCAGATTCATTTATCAATCTTGTCTAAACTGCGCAAAATAGCAATACTCCCACATTACACATTTCCACATGACAGACATTAGTTATACCAGTTGGCCAATGCAGTTATACCCGAATTTGAACCGAATCGTTCAGAATCAACGAAGGCAAAAGCCTGTGATTTCGGTGTCCATACTACTCAAAGTACAGAAACAAATAAATTACTGTATTACTGGAAACCTACAACATGAGGAAATACATGCAAATTTTGTAACTAGATTAAATTTGGTAAATGAGTACAATATATGGTCGAGTTGGTCCATCACTTGTAAAAGAAGTAAGATTATACTTCGGCTGCCATCTAAGTTTACAACATAATTAACCACCATCGATTTCCTAATTTTTACTGAAATTTTATCACAGAAGCAAGCAAGAATCATGAATCAGTAGGATTGGAAGCACAAACATGAAGTCAGATTGCCGTAGATCATAGTTTCTCTCCCCAGTTTTCACGACAATCTTATATCGATTAGCTTGGGGTGACTTGTATAAACGACGAACCAATAATGAATTTTCCTTCCAAGGACTGGCGCGTTTTCCTCAAGGGAAACTTATTTACAGAAGCATCATAAGGACCATCCCGGAAGCAAGGAGTAGAGAAAGCATCACATTATCATGGTAAAGACCTGGAGACCATGAGAGCATATGTTTTAAGATTAAACTCATAAGCCTAAAGAGGAGGAAGAAAAAGAAAAAAAAGTCTATAAAAAAACATTCGTAATTCAAGGCTCTAGGGGAACTGTGGTTTTCTATGTATATAATGCTCGAAGAGTTCTGCGACTAATTACCCAATAATTTTCATAAGGATAAACAAACTTAGCATGCCTTACATACTGCAAATGGGGACTGCTGAAATAAACGAAATTATCACCTATGAAGATTAACGAATGAACCTACTCACCACTTTCAGCAGATGCTGCCGCAGGAAGTGCAGGAATCTTGACATTTGGAATTCAGAAAAGTCAGGCAGAAATCATGAGAGCACTACTAAAAGGAAAATACAGCCTTATGAAAAAGTAGTGCCAATTTGAATATGTAATCGGATTGCAAATGCAGGGTACTCCATTGCAATGAATAAAAGCTAAGAGCTTGCTTGCACATACTTTTATTGCACGATGAAGCTGCACCTTGAGAGGTGGGCCACGGAGCTGGAATGTTATCATTCAATCACAAAGGAAGCTGACTCCTCAACTGTCAAATGTTGCATCGGAAGGCAGGCTCGGCAAAAGACATCCAGACGCTATGATGCAAAAGTATAACGAAAGACCAGTTTACAAGATTAGAAGAAGAAACGAGTAAAAAGCACTGGTACGAAATTATTGACAACTCAACCAGCATTGGCAAAGTCAAAATTAGTTATTCTGACAATAAATTCAAAATTGCAACCTTTTCTTTTGGATACGGTAATTTTTTTTTTCTTTGAGTACGCTAAAATAATGGGTGATCCAAACGAAAGTAAGTTTATTACCTTGATTTCCAACTGAGTGTGCAAATCCATCCCCAAATGATTTTGACATGTATAAAGTACACAATCAGTACTAGCACCAAGGTAGGCTGTTTATCGTTTGGTAAAGAAAATACAGGAACAGAGGAAGCACTAACCTTGAAGAGAGAAATCCTTGAGGCTTATATGACATAGGCTATACACCTTCGATAATATTTGATTTTCTTAACTTCATTCCCAGTGATGCAGCACAATCCAAAGTTTGCAAGTTGGTTATGAGACTCTGCTTTTGTAAGTGCGCCACATAGCTCTCCATGGCAGTGCCACATGCAGTCCGGTTACTTATCCCATTCCCACAACCCATTGCAACATGCTTCATGTCAGGGAAAACCAGGGGGCAAGCTGAAGTGAACACCAGACAGAAATACACGATCAGATACTCCAATCGAAGATTGGCATCTCCAAGTAAAATCAAACTAATACAAGATGCAGAGCAGAAACATAAACTAGTATTCTTTCTCTCGCTCTATTTCTATTTCTCTCTCACACAAAAATCACGTATAATAAACTTTCACAAGACGGGAGTAAGCCCCGAATATGATGAAGGCAGACAGCTAGAACACCAATGATATCTCTTATATGACTGATCCATATTCATAGAGATGGCAATCCACCTATAGAAGTGCCAAGATAATTCCTTCCAATACAGAAAGAAAGAGACTAAAGGTCGTACCCAGTGCACAAGGCTCTTGCTTTACGTAGGGTTTGGGAGAAGTGAATGTCGGCTAGCCTTACCCCCATTTATGGAGAGGCTGCTCCCAAGTCTCGAATATATATGTAATAATATATTTCCTTAACCACTGGCACTAATTCATCGATACAGTTTTAGGAGACAACTCTAAGAAACTTCTAGATAAATTTATGAATATCCCATTTTTAACCGGTTAACATAATAACTATAATTTTCCATTTTCCTGTTTAGAAAAACTAAGAACTACAAGATAAAAGAAAAGTGCAGAATTTGATGGAGGTCCTATGTAGCACCATATTTTACTATAAACTCACCCTTGTTAATCTTGCAATTAGATAGTCCCCGAGAAGGACTGAGTTTACTTCCCAGCCACCGGAGGACAATATTTTTGCAGTCATTGACTTTACTTAATCGATCAGGTAAGAGATCATGAGCACCATCTGTGCTCAAAAGATCAGAAGCTTTCGATGCAATCCTTGTAGCAGCCTCTAATATGGCATTCTCACAAGTTTGAGCGCAAGGTCAATCTTCTCACAAGCGGCAAGCAACTTTGAAGTATCAACTGTATCCTCAAACTCATTAACATCAAAAACTGGGCAAGATGCATCAGTCAGATTTGATGAATGAACCGAGCATATTTGTGCAAGACTGTCATTCGCACCCTGGCCCACCAAAATCTGTTCAATATCTGATAGACAGTGTTTAGCAGTTGTTCCATTTAAAGCAAGAACATTGGTTTCTTTACTGGATTGACCAACGAGAATTGTGAGAGTGGCTTCCAACTGTGGACAACACATTACATTAGCCAGCAGGGCCGGTCCTGGCCTAGTGCCAGTAGGGCGACCGCTCGAGGCCCAAAAAAAAGAAGGGCACCAAAAAAAATTAAGTTGCCTCATATATGTATAAGGTTTTGTTTTATTCTTGATATATAGTAAACGCTCATATTAAATATCAATATGTTTTAGATGACAGGGTGGTTTTATTTGGTTTATGTTTCAGTGCCCACCAGGTTCAATTCCTTATCTCAACATAGAGAAATTTTTCTGAGTACCGGGTACTCAAGACAGCTGGTGTTCCCCACCAATGAACACCAGACACCTGGCTATCTTCTTTTTGTATTGCACACGTTGGCACTTAATAATTTATCTTCCTAGTTAGTCCCTAACAAAACTTTTTCAGAAAATAATTATATAAAAAAGAAAAAAAACATAAAAAGTTAAACAAAACTGTTGAACCTAGATCGTCGTCCCGAGTCTTCGACCTTCACCCTACCCCCACCCATCTCCGCATCCCCTCGTCGTCACTATCTCTCTCTCTCCCTCTCCCTGTCTCTTTCTATCTCCTTCTCTTCCAATTTTTCAATCTACTCCTCCCTTACGCCGGAGAAAGATCCTAGAAATTGCCCGCGACCACCCTCGCACTTCAATCGGAGGTCTGCGACATCTAATTTGTGTTATGATTATAATAGTGGTTAGAATAATAGTGGAATATTATTTAGCTAAATGTTGTTATTGTTAGTGGCCAGCTGGCACTGTGAGATGAATGGTTGTATAAGAACCAAATTATGGCATTGTTCTGAGAAGGTTAATTTGAATTAGAAAACAATATAAAAAAAAAATACTTTCTCTCTCTCTCTGTCGTCCTTCCCACCCACTGCCATTGCTAATTGCTACTAGCAGGTCGAGATAGGGAATTTGGGAGTTGCGACCTAACAATTGGTATCAGCCTCTCGATCCTGAGTCTCCCTCTTGTATGCCCCGCCACACCACCAATTCTCGAATGACTACTGTTGAATCGCGCCTCTCCGCCGTGGAAGCTACTCTGGAAGCCATGGGAGCCATTCCTCAGCTGATCCAGGCTTCCACCGCCACTTCCGACGCCCGCTTCACCGCCCTCGAAACCAAATTCGCCCTTCTCCTGGAGCATCTCCATCGCGACCCTGGTTCTCAAGGCGGTGCTGGCTCTTCGCACGTACCACCTCCTTTCGTACCAGATCCACCGCTTCCTCCTCCACTTGTGCCCGATGATGGTGATTTTCGCTGTCTCGACACTCCCGGGTTTCAGCGCCGTGATTCTTTTGACGGCGGAGGTTTTACTCCTCGCCCGCAGTGGTCCCATCGTCTGGATTTTCCCCGTTTCTCCGACGACGATGATCCCTCCGCGTGGATCTATAAGGCTGAACAGTATTTTGCTTATTACCACACTTCAGAGAATCAGAAGGTGCTGACCGCCTCATTCCACTTCGAGAACGAGCCGCTGCAATGGTTTCGTTGGCGCGATTGTGTCCATTCCACTCCAACCTGGGGTGAGTTCACAACTGCTTTGTGCCAGGAATTTGGTCCACCGGAATTTGAGGATTGCACTGAGTCGCTCTTTAAGCTCCGCTAAACAGGTCCTCTTCGTGATTATATTGTGGAATTCTGCCGCCTTGCCATTCGAACCTCTGAGGTTGGCCCTATTCTCTTGAAGAGTTGCTTTCTGAGGGGTCTCAAGAAGGAATTGCGTTACGATGTTAAATTGCTTCGTCATTCCACAGTTCATGAGGCCATTTCCTTTGCTGCCCAAATAGATGCTAAACTCACTGATTTGAAACCATCTCCTCAAAAATCTCCTTTCCTACCCAAACCTCATCTCGCCTTACCTTCACCTTCCCTTACCCGGCCTCATCCGCACACCCTCCCTTATAAGAAACTCACCCCTGAGGAAGTTCAACGGAAAAAGGACAAGGGCGAGTGTTGGTTCTGTGATGCCAAGTAGGTTCGAGGGCACAAATGTGTCCATAATAAACAGCTCCTTATGCTTGATGTCTGTAATGAGTTGGAGCCTACCGACTGTGAATTGCCCTGTGACTTGCCGGAGCCTACAGAGTGTGAATTGCTGGAGCCTCTTGATCATTCCATCTCAAGCATGGAGTTAAGTGTTTGTGCTTTCTATGGCACTACTGAGCCACCCACGATACAAACCATGAAAGTGTCTGGGGTGCTTCACACCCTACCTGTCACCATACTCCTTGACTCTGGTAGCACCCACAATTTTGTGGATTCACGGTTGCTTAAGCAGCTCGGGTGGCCTTGTCACACCATCAAACCCTTCGATGTCATGATTGCAGATGGGGGTCGAGTCCACAGTCAAGGCTGTTGCCAACAAATTCCCTTGGAATTGGGCGCATATCGCTGCCACACTGACCTCTACGCACTTCCTCTAGGGGGTTGCGATGTTGTATTGGGTGTGAAATGGCTCTCCTCTGTGAGTTCAGTCTTGTGGGATTTTCAAAACTTAACCATGGAATTTTGTGTAGGGAAAGACCACTATAAACTTGTTCATTCCACTGCTCCAGCGTACTTGGTGCAGGATACTGCTTGTCAATAGCTTGAAAAAGAGTTTAAACACTCTAATTGGGGAGTCCTCTTGTATTCAATGGAACTTAATCAGTTAGAGGCATCAACCTTGACTCACCAGCAACTCCTCGAACTGCAGGGTATGCTCAGGCAGTTTGAAGAGGTGTTTAAGACTCCTACTACCTTACCACCTCCACGGGCTCATGATCACCAGATCCCATTGCTTCCTGGTTCCAAGCCTCCGAGTATTAGACCATACCACTATGGTCATATGCAGAAGACTGAGATTGAACGAGCTGTGCAAGAACTTTTAGATGCTGGATTCATCCGGCCAAGTCATAGCCCCTTTTCATTTCCAGTTCTCCTGGTCAAGAAGAATGAGGGCACTTGAGGACTTTGCATGGACTATCGTGAATTGAACAACATTACCATTAAGGATAAATATCCTATTCCATTAGTGGATGATTTATTAGATGAATTGCATGGCGCTCAGTATTTTTCTAAGCTTGATCTTAGGTCTGGATATCATCAGATCCGTATGCATCCCTCAGATGTGGAAAAGATTGCATTCCGAACTCACCAAGGGCATTATGAATTCTTAGTAATGCCCTTTGGTCTTACAAATGCTCCTGCCACTTTCCAAGCCTTTATGAATGACATTTTTAAGCCTTACCTCCGGAAGTTCATATTGGTGTTATTTGACGACATTTTGGTTTACAGCAAGACTTGGGAGGACCATCTTTCACACCTGCACCAAACTTTGGATGTACTACAGAACCACCAATTAGCAGTGAAGAAATCGAAATGCTCTTTTGGACAATCACAGGTGGAATACTTGGGGCACATCGTATCTCGTGATAGGGTGGCTGCGGATCCTACTAAGATTCAAGCAATTATAGATTGGCCAATACCAAAAAATGTCAAAGAGTTGAGGGGATTTCTCGGGCTCTCCGGGTATTACAGAAAATTCATCCCCGGGTATGGCAAGGTGTGCCAACCCTTGTACCAACTAACTAAAAAGGATGGATTCATTTGGTCCCCTGAAGCCACGGCAGCTTTCCAAGAACTAAAAAGAACAATGACTTCTCCGCAGCTATTAGCCTTACCTAATTTTTCTATTCCCTTCACTTTGGAATGTGATGCCTCTGGCAATGGAATAGAGGCTGTGTTGCAACAGAATGGCCGACCTATAGCTTTCACAAGTCAAGCATTGGGACCACGGAATCAAGCATTGTCTACATACGAAAGAGAGTTGATTGCCATTGTTAGTGCTGTCAAAAAATGGCACAACTATCTTCAAGGGCGCCACTTCATCATAAAGACAGATCATAGCAGCTTGAAATACTTTCTGAGTCAAAGAACTAACACCCCGTTCTAACAGAAATGGGTGGCCAAATTGTTGGGATTTGAGTATGAGATACAATATCGGCAAGGCCATGACAACATAGTGGCTGATGCCTTATCTCGAGTAGTTGGATCGTCCCAATTACAAGAGGAACCTCTCAGTGACTTCTTGGAGTGCAAAGCTATAACATACCCCTACTTCGGGTGGCTGGATGAACTTCGAATAGGGTTAGAACAAGATAGTTAGATTCAAAGCAAGGTGAAGGAGGTGCTACCATATTCTCAAGCTGCTGCAATTGACCCCAATCTGTCCAAGTATCATGTAGACAACGGTTTCCTCAAATACAAGGGTCGGATCGTGCTTAGCCCAGATTCAAGCTGGAAGAGAAAGGTCTTTGAGGAACATCACTCTTCTCCAAGTTCAGGCCATGAAGGGGTTCTAAAGACTTATCAGAGATTGAAGAGGGGTTTCTATTGGGTAGGAATGAAGAAAGATCTCAGGTCATGGGTGGCTGAATGTCGAGAATGCCAGCAAAATAAGTATGAAACCATCTCCCCTCCCGAATTACTTCAACCTCTGCCGATTCCTACACATGTATGGAAGGACATAAGCATGGATTTCATCACTGGTTTACCCTTGTGCAAAAGCAAATCAGTGATCCTGGTAATAGTAGACAGGTTGTCCAAGTATGCTCATTTCATACCCTTAGCACATCCATATACGGCAAGCATGGTAGCTTAGGAATTTGTTGATAATGTGTTTAAACTCCATGGAATGCCCTCTACCATTGTGAGTGACAGAGACACCATTTTCATGAGTGTTTTTTGGAAAGAATTTTTTAAATTGCAAGGTTCCAAGTTGTGTATGAGCTCGGGTTACCATCCACAGAGTGATGGCTAGACCGAGGTGGTGAATCGGTGCCTTGAAACTTACTTGCGATGCTTCACTAGCTGTCAACCTAAAAAGTGGCTCCACTGGCTTCCATGGGCAGAATGGAGCTATAACACTTCCTACCACACTTCTTCAAAGTTCACCCCCTTCGAAGTGGTCTATGGTTATCCACCACCACACATCGCGTCTTATGAGCTTGGCACTGCTAAGTTGGATATCGTGGAGCAAGGGCTGCTAACTAGGGACAAGCTATTAGCAATGCTTAGGACCAATTTACAGGTAGCTCAGAACCGGATGAAAACACAAGCGGATAAGCATCGGAGTGAAAGGGTCTTCGAGGAAGGAGATTTAGTGTATTTGAAATTAATACCCTATCAATTGCAATCTTTGTCATCTCATGCTTACCATAAGCTTCATCCCAGGTACTATGGTCCTTATGAGGTTTTGGAAAGGATTGGGAAGGTTGCCTACCGGTTGAAACTACCTGAGAATTCAAAAATTCATCCAGTCTTTCATGTTAGTTGCTTGAAGAAGCACTTGGGAGACAAGGTCACTGCAACTCCATTCTTGCCTACTGTCACTGATGATGGGTTGCTACCACTCGAACCACTTAAGGTGCTACAAATGAGGGTCTACAAGAAGGGCCAAGCTGCTGGAGTTCAGTTGTTAATCCAGTGGAAGAACAACAAAGAGGACGAAACTACATGGGAGGATTATGATGAGTTTGCTGCCAGATTTCCTGATTTCAGTCTTTGGTTCTAACCTTGAGGACAAGGTTTATTTTGTAAGGGAGGGGTAGTGTTATGATTATAATAGTGGTTAGAATAATAGTGGAATATTATTTAGCTAAATGTTGTTATTGTTAGTGGCCAGCTGGCACTGTGAGATGAATGGTTGTATAAGAACCAAATTGTGGCATTGTTCTGAGAAGGTTAGTTTGAATTAGAAAACAATATAACAAAAAAAATACTTTCTCTCTCTCTCTGTCGTCCTTCCCACCCACTGCCATTGCTAATTGCTACTAGCAGGTCGAGATAGGGAATTTGGGAGTTGCAACCTAACAATTTGAAGGTCAGAGTGTCGTTGATCAGTCTGCAATGAAAATATCAACTTCGAGATTCTCCGGTGAAAATTATCAGCTTCGATTGATGGGGGTGATTGTCTTGGCCGAGTTCTTGGCGGCGCTGGGTGGGTGGTGCTAATGGTGATTATTCTCAATTTCTGTTAGGGTTTGGGGTAAATTAGTAATTTTGTAAAAGAAAAAATGACATTGTCTTAATTAAAAACTTGGATAATTACGTGTCAAGCTTCTATTCGCTAGGAACACCAACTCAACTGGGGTACTCAGTACCGCGAAAAATTTCTTCTCAACATAAAGGGGTAGTTTGCCTTTTTTTTTTCTTTTTTTTTTCATGTCTACTTTAAATAACAAACAAACATTAATTAGGTTATTAAATATGGCATTTTCAGTGGTGGTTTTTTGTTTTCAGTTTGAATTTACTCGCAAAATCATGTTCAAGTTTGTCTAAATATAAATTTGGGTTTTTTTGTATTTGTTGATAATCTTTTCATGGTTAAGTAATAAAATGTTGTCATTATCTTTTTATTGAACGAAGTATTGTTATTGACAATCCAAAAATATCATCCTACGCTTCTTTGTATAATTTTTCCCTTATGATTTTATATATTTGGAATGAACCGCAACTTTTCATGAGTGCTTGAAAAACAAAAACATAGTTGAATTACTATGTGCCCTTTGGTAGTAGCAATTTGTTGTTTTCATTTGTTGCTTACATATAGAAATTAGAGATCTTAAATATGAAAAATTCATTTCAAAGGTTTCATAATGTGCAAGTAGCTTGTAGATCAATGAGTTTAGTGTAAATTATCCTATCATTTGTCAAAAAAGTCATAATGTGAAAAAGGTCTATTTTCTTTAACATTCGATATACAACATACGAATACTAAGATAAATAATTATTTTATGTGAAGTTATGCTAGGGCATATTTTTTCAATGTCGCCCAAGGCCTAAAAAAACTCAAGACCGCCCTTGTTAGCCAGTAATGGTGCAAAAACGGACCAGCAATCAATTGAGGTCACACTCATCAAACTCTCAGCAACACTGAAGTTTAGTCTACATAGTCCTATAGGCACGGATCAACGAGAAAAATAGGTAACTTGAGAACCAAATCACAGAATGCCAAGGGGAATTTAGTTTAACTAGAGCAAATAAGGAGGGAGATAATTTTGGGATGGTGGTATTAGTATATGGTGCCAATGGTGAATGAGCAAGAAGGGGAAGAAAAGGTTGAGGAGTAGAGGTTGGCACGGGCCGGGCCGGGCCCAAATTTGAAGAAACCTAGCCCTACCCGTTTTAAAATGTAATGGGGCGGGTAGAGATATTTTGAATTTGAGAACCAAACCTAACCCGACTCGTTTCAAACGAGCCGGTTCGGGACGGGTCCACGGGTCCAACTACTTTTTTTTTTCTTTTTTTTCTTTTTTTCCGATTTTGGGTATACTGCCAACAGCTCGCGACCCCCAGTTTTCCATTTGCAAAGTCCGCTTGCCACATCTCATCGATCAACAAACCACAGATTAAACATTTTTCTCTCTCTATAAATGCAACCCTTCTAATCTTCTGAAAAATTTGTGATCTGGGTTATGCAGGGGATCAAACATTTTTCAAGCATTTCTCACGCCCCAACCCCAACCTAAATCCCCAAATAGAACAAATTAATAAATAAAAAAAATCTTCAAATACAATTTCAAATTCATCAAAAAAATAAAATAAAACTAAATCCCTATTTAAGCTAAATCCCCAACATTTTTATGAATTTTTCAAGCAAATTAACTGAATCCCTAATTCCTAAATCCCTAAATTCGAATTCAGAATAAAACTGAAATTAGATGCCGAGAAGAAGAGAAGTAGGAGCCTAGGACAACCTCGTTGAGTCTACATTCATGCTTGAGCCCAGCCACACCAGCAGCTTCGATTGGAGTTGCTGACCCTGACACACAAATCGAACAAGAGATGTCCTCTTCCATGGATCCCATCCTCGCCATTACAAAATCAGAAAACCACAAAGTCAGAAACCCACAAAATCAGAAACCCTAATCAATCGAAAAGCTTATGTAAATACCCTAAATTCCTAAATCAGAAACCCCAATTCATAAATTACCTAGGGATGCCACGATGGAGAGTCAGGAGAGGATGCGACGATGGTGACGGTGGTTGGCTGCTATGATGTCGACACAGTCGAGGTCGACTCAGTCACTACGGGTGTGAGGGACTAGTAAGTGTGGAGAGTCCATGTACGAAGATGGAAGCCTGGGCTTGGGATTGAGGTCTGAGACGAGAGAGGAAATGAGATTCAAGGAAGAGAGATCGAGGAAGGAGACTCGGAATGGTGTCGCGGAAACTCAGAGTTATGATAGAGAAAGAGGGTGAGGAGAGAGGGTGAGAGGATAGTTTGAGAGAATTGTGTCTGAGATTTAGGGTAAGAATAAGAGAGGGATGGTGATGGATAGAAGGTAGAGATTTAGGCAATGAACGGTCCGAGCCGGATGCCTATTTTCTCCAATTTTTAGAACTAGCCTGCCCCGCCCCGTTTTGTATTTTTAATTTTTGGACCCGCCCCGTACCCACCCCGACCCGCCAGTCCAGGACCCGTTCGCCTACCTCTACTAAGGAGTCGATGTAGGAGAGATCATTGGTAACATACAATCTTTTTGCTTAATCGACAAGACTTGATCTTTAAGATAATCTAACATGTTGTAACCAAGGAAGAAAATATCGGTAATATCGGAAATATCGGTAGTCCGAAAACACGGAAATATCGGGATAATATCGATATCGATAAAAATTACATGGAAACCACGGAAATTGTAAGAAAAACTTGGAAATTTTTATTGAAACTTTGCAGGATGTTTATTTAGTCAATTATCTATTAGTTTATCACAAAAAATTGGAAGGAAATGCATTGTATGATGGATTTAACATTATCAAGTTGATTATATAGCGAGCTGACAAACATTGTGAGTGTAGAAAATATGTAGTAATTAATGAAAGAAGTCTAAACACACCATAATCATTTATATATAATGAATTAGTACAATATTTTACACTTTATACATTGCATGGTAAGAAAATGCATTGCATGATGGATTTAACTGATTTAAGTTGATTATATAGCGAGCTGGCAAACATTGTGAGTGTAGAAAATAACTTCTAAACACGAGGAAAATAACTTCTAAGCGTTCCATATGGACAACGCCAATCGAGTGACGTGGAGCAATGTGTGGTTATTGACCTAACACATGAAGAAGGTGAACCAATTGGCAATATGAAGAATAACTTAATTTCTTATAAAGTTACTCATTTTTCCAATATGGGAGTCATACTCTCATGACAAGTTCGACTCTGAATTACTAATAACCTATTGTGTGGCTTAGTCCAACACCGACACCTGAAAATCATTGAAGACGATGTCACCTTGGGGTCCTCATTACCAGCCCAAGTCCCTGCGAGTTTGGGGCCTTCATTGAGCCGAGAATGGAGGGTTTCATTTGGGCTTTCTAAAACACTTAAAAAACTTGGGCTTCCCACGAAATCGGGCTTTAACCCAAAGAGAGAGGAGAGAGAGATATCCCTCCCTCCTCCACCTCCTCCTCCTCCGCCTCCTCCTCTATTCCTCCGCCTCCAGTCAGTCTGAAGTTTGCATATATATATATATAGACAGAGAGAGATTGCAAAGTGCAAAAGCACACAACACAGAATGAAGAACGATCACTGACAGACCAATCCCATAAACCCAGAAGAGCTAAATCCCGCGAAGTAAGCTCGAGGTTTCTATCATCGCCAACCACCACGTTCCCCTCGCCGAACCATCCCATCTCGCCGGTCCGGCGCAAACCTGTTTCACCTTTCTCCGATGACCGAAAGCCCAAAACGCAGCTCGACGATTCGGGCCCCACCCGCGGACTATGGCCCTCTTCAAACTCGTCGCACAAGAAGCTCGACACTCTCGCTGACCACCTCGGAAACGACAGGTACGAAGATCGCGTCCAGCGTAAGGATTCAATCTTTGACAGAGGAAGGAGCTGCATGCAGGTATGGCTGTTCATTTTCGATAAATTCTCATCTGGGTTTTTGTTTAATGGCGATGATAATTTCGTTTGTTCAACTTGGAGTTTAATATTTTGTTTAATTCATTCAAATTGTAAGTAGAATTTGTAAGAATTGGTTTTACATTCGGTGAATTTGTTATTTGAGAGTATAGAATTAAGCATAATTGCGTCAAATTTGTGTTGATGTCCGTTTGAATGTGTAGTTCCTGTTTGTGATGCTTCAGCTGGTGAGGTCTACACCCTAGATTCTGGGTTTCTGTAGTTTTCGAGTTTGATGAAGTTTTCGGGCAACTTTCGCGGTTTGCTGCGTAGATGATTTGCTACCATGTTTGTGATTGGCATTCAGCAATCTCTTCAACAATTTAGAAGCATAAACTTGTCAAGGAACAGAAAGCTTTTGCAGATCCCACTTCCCCATTCAATTTCTTGTTTCAAGCTCTATTCTTCAAACCAAGCTAGGGAAGAAACTGAAAGATGATGCAGCCAGAAAGAGGACGAGAAAAGAGGACAGGTTGATCTCTTGGATCAATCCCATGGCATGTTAAATTCCTGGTTGTTGTAGTTTTGTGGTCTGAAAGCTATAAGATGTTGTTGCCTTAAAGGACGAAGTCAGAAACAGCACTGCAACTCTGCAAGAAAGCACGGTTCTAGTCCCACATCGGCCAGCTGAAGAATGTAGGAGAGTTAAGACGTGTATAAAATCGAAAGCCCAACACTGCCACAGGCATGGCTTTCTCGGCCTTTTGGCTGAGATCAAGTGTATTTGGTCTTATCAGTTTAATATTTGATATGTGGGCCCTTGGTCTACACGATATTATCAATATTGTCGATAATATGACGATATTGTCGATATTATCGATAATATCGCGATATATTAACGAAAATTAATGGGATAGTGTGAAAATATCGTTGCCTTACAAAAACGATATTATCGGCGAAATATCGCCGATACTATCGATATTTTGTACCATGGTTGTAACCAAGGTTTAAAATATCGATGATATCGGAAATATCGGTAGTCCAAAAACACGGAAATATCGGGATATTATCAATATCGATAAAAATTGAATAAAAACCACGGAAATTGTAAGAAAAACTTGGAAATTTTTATTGAAACTTTGCAGGATGTTTATTTAGTCAATTATTTATTAGTTTATCACAAAAAATTGGAAGGAAATGCATTGCATGATGGATTTAACTGATTTAAGTTGATTATATAGCGAGATGGCAAACATTGTGAGTGTAGAAAATATGTAGTAATTAATGAAAGAAGTTTAAACACACCATAATCATTTATATATAATGACTTAGTACAATATTTTACACCTTATACATTGCATGGTAAGATACATGAGTTACACAAACAATGGGAAATTAATGAGAAAGCCCTTCCCAAAACGTCGGCACCCACTTTTTTGACCACACTAATCCAACAGCTCCAAAACCTTCTTCAAAAAACTGGGAACTAATCATTTCGATCCGCGTTTCTTAGGTGTGTTTCTTTTCTCACTTTTTGCGTTTTTTGTTCATTTAAATCAAATTTTTGGTTCTTCGAAACGCTTTCGTTCGCTGTTTTGATTGGTAGAAGCTTCTTGTTTTTTGTATGAAAATTAAATTAAAATTTCAACTTTTAATTTTTCAGTTCTTGTGTTTTACATGAAAATCGACTATGAATCAAGGTTCTAAAAATCGCTATGCGCTAGTCGGGCGGTGGGCAAGAGCCTAGCGCCTAGGCGGCCTAGGCGGATTTGAGTAAAATAATTATATATATCATATAAATTAGTTAAATTTACTATATAATAGATACATAAACATTGAGCAATACGTTATTTTTGAAAAAGATATACATATATAATGCAAGAGTATAATATAGTTTGGTCTTAAAAAGAAAAAGAAAATAAAATATTATATTATAAGAATATAATATAGTATTGTTTTAAAAGATAGATAGTTTAAAGGGTAAAAATAGAATGACAGTTTAATCTTTTGCTGGAAAAGACATCGTGATCTAGTTGAGTAATCCAAATAGGAAGAGGATACAAGCCAGATCTAGAAATGTCAATCACAATTACTTCATTTATTTACCAAAAAACCCAAAAAAAAATTGTTTTAAAACAGAACAAATAATATAATGTTATCTTAATCATTTATATAATATATTTATTGGACCAAAGCAATAACAATAGGAAGAAGGATTCACAAGATCTTGTTCCTGCCTCTCTTTGTCCAACTCTGATAGTGGGTAATTATTCTTTGTTTTTTTTTATTATGTGGTTGGTAGACTTTCACACAAAACTAGGCTTTTTTTTCTTTCCACTTTCCCGATTTCCCTGCTGCCTAATTTCTATCAATCATCTCAACTTCTCTGTTTAACCGTCTATCTTCTTCTCTTATGAAAAACAACAAATCAAAACATCTCCCTCTGTTTAACCCTCCTTCTAACCCTCCATGTCTACTCCGCACATCTCCCTCTATCACTCCCTCTAAGCCACCATGGTAATCCTCCATTTTCATGCACAACACATCTCACGAACGCACACACTCACCCGCCGTTCGTCTCTTCTTAGCTCCGCCGCACAATTCTACCACCACCATGGGTCGCGTTCGCACAAAGACAGTGAAGAAATCCTCCCGCCAGCTGATCGAGCGCTACTACTAGCGCATGACCTTAGACTTCCACACCAACAAGAAGATCCTCGAGGAAGTCGCCGTCATGCCTTTCAAGCGTCTCTGCAACAAGATTGTCGGATTCTCTACCCACCTCATGAAGCGGATCCAGAAGGGCCCAGTTCGTGGCATTTCCCTGAAGCTGCAGGAGGAGGAGCGCGAGAGCCGCATAGACTTTGTCCCCGAGGAGTCCTCCATCAAGATCGACAAGATCTCCGTCGACAAGGAGACCCTCGACATGCTCTCCGCTCTCGGTATGGCTGACATGCCTGGTGTCAAGCGGGTCGACCTGGAAGCTCAGACTCAAGTTTGCATAATATTGCGATATTAGTGATATTATCGCGATATTATCGATATTATCGATAATATCGTGATATATTGACGATAATTAAGTGGATAAGTGTAAAAATATCACCATCTAAAAAAAACGATATTATCGGCGAAATATCGCCGATAATATCGATATTTTATTCTTTGGTTGTAACAACATACATGGAGACCTATAAAACGAAAAGCAAAGAGCATTGGCAAGTAATAATAAAACATAAAAACTACACAAATCACAATTAGAAAAGTTTTAGATGCATAACTTCCTAATGAATTTTAGAGTAGTTCTAAAGCCATAGACAAACCAGTCCGGCGCCAAAGGCAACTAATGAATTTTAGTTATAAAGCATGTGACTCCATGAACACAAGTAGTGTCTCAATGAACTAATAATGTAGCAAAATATCAATTACGGTGAAATCTTAAATCCGCAGTTAGTGCACTAATGTATGTCCTACAAAGTTGTAGGCAAGCCTATACTTGCTCAAACAGCAATAAAAAAAATTATGAAAAGAAAACGAAAAAAAAAAATGAAGTTGATGTTAGCAACATAAAACAAGTCAGTAACAATGGTGAGGGGCATTTCTTGTGGGATGATGATTCTCTCCCCTTCTAATCTCTCTTCCCTTACCTCCCCTCTTATTTGAACGGTTACGGTTTAGCCACGTCAACATCTTATATTAATTTTTTTTATAGAAACAATAAGACAAAAAATAATATGTAAGAAGAGAAGAGGGAAGAGAATGAGAATAGAATGGGAGATAATCCTACTCCTTTGTTGTGACATCGGTGTAGGCCACTGCAAGAATGGAAGAGAGCCGGCCGCTCCTCGCTCAAAGGTCCGTGCATTGACATGTTCAATGTGATTTAGCTGTTTTACCTATATAAGTTACAATCATCACATACTTCTGTTTTGTCTACGACTATGTGTTATAAAGATGTTTGAGATTTGAAATGTGATAGCGTCACATGTTCACATGTACAAATTAGTAGAAAAGATTGATGGCAAATTTCTTAAGGTCGTGATCCTGGACCCGCCACGATGAGAAATAGTTATTAGCTGCAATCAGTTATGAGGCAACGACCAGAAGACCCCAGCCCTGTCATTGTCTCATTAAAATCAAACACGAGATACATTAGATAATGGTTGAAATACATTATGCAAAGAGTCTTTTAAGATAAATGTCAAAAGCATGCGTCAGCAAATTGTAATTCTAAATTGAAATATTTATACTGTTTGGTCCGTTTGTTAAAGAAAATTTTAACGAAAAGTTATCGGTACTGTTTACTTTAACAAAAAAATCATATTTTTATATTAAAAAAATCAATCATGCTACTATTCATTTTACCTTTTATTTTGTCATTATCATTAAAACTCAAAGTTTTCAAACAATTTTCATTCATTTTCATTTTGTTAAAAATATTTGAATAATTGCACATTTTATTATTTGGATATTATACAATCTTCAAAATTTGGATCCAAGTCCAACCCTTTTTTTTATCAATAATTAAAATACCATTTATGATTTATCAACCATCAATTGTAATTTTGTATACTCTTCTTGGTCCTCGGCTAGTACGACATATATTTGCTTATACTTTTGGTGAGTATGTATGATATGTAATTGTTACGTTTGGAACCGATGAGATGTCAAAAGTGTAATTAATTAAAGAAAAATTGTCCCCAAGTAAGGAACCTTATTAATTAATCAACACATTACAAATACAATAATTTTCCGTGCATGGCAAGTAAAATTGTCTAAAATTATATTCAAAAGAGATATCAAAAGTGTCAAATAGGATAAAAAGACAACAAGTTTCTTCCATCCCGATAAGTTTTACCTAAGGTGGAATTGACGCCTTGCCAAGCCTTTTTTTTTACAGCATAGCCTAGTAACGTCAAATCCATTAATTTGATTTATTTAATAAATGCCTTTCACAATCCACCAATCACATCCCGGACTCAAATCAATTTACACAATTTTTGCCATTTTTGTAATTAAGTCCTACAATATATAATGAAAAGAATAATTTTGACTCATTCTTTTGGAAACAAAGAAAATTTAACATCTAACTTCAAATTGCCAAGAAGGCAACCCAATGGAATGCCAATGATGTAGTAGCATCCCACGCTAACATATGCTACAAATGCTTGCCATCCACACCCAACGGCCACCCTTTTTTTTTTTTTTTATAACCAAAAAATGAAATATATCAAATAAAAAAGGGCCAAATTAAAAACAAAGGCAGATTTTAATTCCAACTGTAAAAGATAGGAGAATAAAAATTGAATTTAAACATGACCACATACGATTTTGATGTTCAACTACTAGCCCATCACATACGATGTTGAGTAGTAGGTGAAGATCCATATCATCAAATCAATTAAGTAATCGAGCAGCCACAGTTTATTGTAAATCTCACAAAATTAAGGTGATAAATCTAATATTTTACAATATTCTGCATTGTTTGTCTTAGTGACCAATTTTTCTCGTAGAGTCATCGATTTGCCTCATTATTTTTATTTTAATTGACATTATTACCTTTAATTTATTGGTCTTTTTCGCACACAGGACAAGATTTTTATCTTAATGGACATTATTCCTTCAGAGAGAGAAATAAATAAGTACTCGAACTAATGTCTTGTTTAAATTGATTACCATAAACCGACAGAATATTAGTCAATTGTTGTAGTCCAGATTCTCTCAATCAAGTTAATTAATCAACCATGCATATGCAAATCTTTACAACGTTGCTCTGATGGGTTGTCCGTATGCAACACTTTTTTACCTGTGTAGGATTCTATGAGCCACTCTTTTTTCCTCTTTCTTCTCTTTTATTTATTTATTTTTTTGTTTTTTATTTTTCATTTTATATAAATAAATGAATACAAAATGTTAACGTGATTAAGTATGAACATTTAAATTGAAGAAGAGTTAAGGGAAGAAAAAAAATGAGAGAGTAGAAAATTCGAATTCAATTTTCAACACGTTGAGTTGTTGACCTGGTAGGTAAAGCTGTGGTTTAATTTGTAAAAGTTTATTTTATGTAAGTGATGGCATGTATATACATAGGGAAATGATTTTTCGTACTTAATTTGTTGGGTTAAATAATAATTAAAGTGCATGAACAAAAGGAGGTGCGCATAAGGGGAAAACGAAGGTGCAAAATTATTTTTTATAATCTTTGAAACAGCGAGTCCCACAATATATAATAAAAAAAATAATGAGTGCTATTAGACCATTTCAGTGTCCTATTTTTCCATCTATATAATAAACACACACACCATAAAAATTAAAAAAAAAGTAAAATGTTATTTCTCCACCACAATTATTCCCAAAATAACCTTAATATATTTTGTTTAAATTTTTATTTTTTTAACAGAAAAGAATATAATTATAACATGAAAGGAAAACTAATGAAAATGGCTTGAAAACTTTGAGTTCTAACAATAAGAACAAAATAAAGGGTAAAGTGAATAGTACCAGGATTGACTTTTTAGTGTAAAAGTGTAGTTTTTCGTTAAAGTAAACAGTACTAGAAACTTTTCGTTAGAGTTCCCTAACATGAATTACACAACCACCAATCAAACGTCACTTGAAGGAAAATTCTACGCCTATATAATACAAATCTTTACAGACTTCTCAAGAATTAACTAGCAGCACAACTTGACAACTAACATACATTATCAGAAAATGTGTTAGTGTGTTCGCCGCGTGACCTTGGAACAAAAACTAACAAACTATTATGCAGTGTTGTTAGCGAATTTTTTGGCAATTATAAGACGAACATCATCAGATCTCCCTGCAAAGGCCCTCGAATTCCTAACCACTTTTCATCCTTTTTGGAAAAGTCTCAGATCTCACCACCAAGTCTCTTTCTCATTTGTTGAAGTTTCTCGCCTCACACTAGGCTTGGCAAACGAGTTGTGTCTGTCGTGTTCGTGTCATTTTCATGTAACACCTGTTATCTTAATGGGCCGTGTTGTGTCACATCCATTATGATCCTTAATAGGAACGGGTAAAGTGACCTAACCCGTTATGACCCGTTAAGATTTTTTTTTTCTTTCTTAAATTTGCACATACCACACATTGCCACATAAATATTACTTCAAAACATTAAAACACATTTGTTGTTTAAGTACTACATCTACACTCGAAAATAAGAGCCTAATAAACAAACATCCATACACTACTAGTCTATTACAAAATATTAAATGTGCAAGGATATGCAAAATGAAAGAGTTTTTGTTTTCAAGGTTGTGAAGCCTTTCTCAAAAGTTTAAACTTTGCCAATGGAACTCAAAGCTTGCATGTTATTCCTTTTAAATTTTCATCAATCATAATGACATAAGATTTTGTGGTATCCACTAGTGTAAATATTTTAAATTGAAGATCGAATTCCTTCACTGTATTCATATAGGGTCAAGGAGTGTAGTTGTAAAAAATCATCAAAATCGAAGTTAAAATAACCGTTAAATCGTGATTTTTCATTGATAACCGTAAAAAAGTTTTGTCCCGTTACTTGATTTCTGAATTTTTTTTTTTTTTGCAATTTTTGGCGTATGCGATCTTGAAGCATATACAAACAAGTTTGACTGTTGGATCGTTGAAATTAGTTTCGTAGAATGCGTATCTCATCAAAACGATAGATTCACTAACACTTGAAGTTTATTTATACTTTCATTAAGCATAACATAAGTTTTTGTGGTATCCATTAGTGTAAATATTTTAAATTGAAGATCAAATTCATTCATTGTATTCATATAGGATCAAGGAGTATAACTGTAAAAAATCATCAAAATCGGAGTTAAAATAACCGTTAAATCGTGATTTTTCGTTGATAACCGTTGAAAAGTTTTGTCCCATTACTTGATCTCTAAATGTTTTTTTTTTTTGCAATTTTTGGCATATGCGATCTCAAAGTATATACAAACATGTTTGATGGTTAGATCATTGAAACTAGTTTCGTAGAATGCGTATCTCATCAAAACAATAGATTTACTAACACTTAAGAGTTTATTTATACTTTCATTAAGTATAACATAAGATTTTGTGGTATCCACTAGTGTAAATATTTTAAATTGAAGATCGAGTTCATTCATTGTATTCATATAGAGTCAAGGAGTGTAGCTGTAAAAATCATAAAAATCGGAGTTAAAATAACCGTTAAATAGTGATTTTTCGTTGATAATCGTCAAAAAGTTTTGTCCCGTTACTTGATCTTTGAATGTTTGTTTTTTGCGATTTTTAGCGTATGCGATCTCGAAGCATATACAAACAAGTTTGACTGTTGGATCGTTGAATTTAGTTTCATAGAATGCGTATCCCATCAAAATGATGGATTCACTAACACTTAAAAGTTTATTCATACTTTCATTAAGTATAACATAAGATTTTGTGGTATCCACTATTATAAATATTTTAAATTGAAGATCGAGTTCATTCATTGTATTCATATAGGGTCAAGGAGTGTAAATGTAAAAAAGTATCAAAATCGGAGTTAAAATAACCGTTAAATCGTGATTTTTCGTTTATAATCGTCGAAAAGTTTTGTCCTGTTACTTGATCTCTGAATGTTTGTGTTTTGCAATTTTTGGCGTATGTGTTTTCGAAGTATATACAAACATGTTTGACGGTTGATCGCTGAAACTACTTTTGTAGAATGCGTATCCCATCAAAACAATAGATTCGCTAACACTTAAAAGTTTATTCATACTTTCATTAAGTATATCCACTAGTGTAAATATTTTAAATTGAAGATCAAGTTCATTTATTGTATTCGTATAGGGTCAATGAGTGTAACTGTAAAAAATCATGAAAATCGGAGTTAAAATAACTGTTAAATCGTGATTTTTCGTTGATAACCGTCAAAACGTTTTGTCCCGTTACTTAATCTCTAAATGTTTGTTTTTTTCGATTGTTGGCGTATGCGATCTTGAAGCATATACAAACAAGTTTGACGGTTGGATCGTAGAATGCGTATCCCATCAAAATGATAGATTCACTAACATTTAGAGTTTATTTATACTTTCATTAAGTATAACAAAAGATTTTGTGGTATCCACTAGTGTAAATATTTTAAATTGAAGATCGAATTCATTCATTGTATTCATATAAGGTCAATGAGTGTAGTTGTAAAAAATCATCAAAATGGGAGTTAAAATAACCATTAAATCGTGATTTTTCGTTTATAACTGTCAAAAAGTTTTGTCCCGTTACTTGATATTTGAATGTTTGTTTTTTGCAATTTTTGGCGTATGCGATCTCGAAGTATATACAAACATGTTTGACAGTTGGATCATTGAAACTAGTTTCGTAGAATGCGTATCCCATCAAAACAATAGATTCACTAACACTTAAGAGTTTATTCATACTTTCATTAAGTATAATAGTGTAAGTATTTTAAATTGAAGATCGAGTTCATTCATTGTATTCATATAAAGTCAAGGAGTGTAGGTGTAAAAAATCATGAAAATCGGAGTTAAAATAACCGTTAAATTGTGATTTTTCGTTGATAACTGTAGAAAAGTTTTGTCCCATTACTTGATCTCTGAATGTTTGTTTTTTGCGATTTTTTGTTGATGCGATCTCAAAGCATATACAAACAAGTTTGACGGTTAAATCGTTGAAATTAGTTTCGTAGAATTCATATCTCATCAAGTTCAATTGTGTGTATATATATTTATTAAGTAGATTTAAATTTATTTATTTTTTACGTATAACACTTAAAAAATTGAATAATAAGTATAGTTTTTAGGGGTATAAAATTGTTAAATTAATATATATATATAATTATTATAGTATTTTTTTAGGGTTATAAAATTATAAAATTAATATTTTACTTATCGTGTATCGTGTTATCCACATGTATACTCGAACCAACCTGTTATCTTAACAGGTGCTTATCAGGTTACCCGATTCGATACTGTGTCGATCAAAACATCTGTTAATTTCGTCTGGTATCAAAAATTGCCAAACCTACCTCACACACCCATTCCATCCTCCAACCTTTATGTCAATTGTAGCCCAAATCTTGCCCAGCCTCACTCCGACCCAAATGTCACACCCCACCACCATTATTTATTATTTTTTGTTTTTTCAAAATTTTAGTGATTAATAAAACAAAGATTTAAAAGTCTTCTTACAAATAGATAAATATGTTATTAATATTTTTATTAAATAATAGATGGGAAAATAAGATAATGATGTTGTAATATCAGCACTCAAAATAATTTGACCCGTCCTTTGGAAGAAAAAAAGAAGTAAATTTAGCTTCTAGTTTTAAATTCTCATGTGTCAAATCAAATTTGACAATGTAAATTTAACATCTCGAGATGCTCTAATTAATCAGAAGATCCTCATGAGAACGCTCCTCTTTGTCTTCCCAATTGTCCAAACGATTCCTTACCTTTTCAACCTGGAAAACAATTCGAATGTTATATAATATGTGCATGAACATATCCCTCTGCATGCATGAGGTAACTATATATTTGTGAACTCAAATATATATTATATATATAATATGGTTTGTTTAATTGACAATAAAACTAAAGATGTTTAATTATTTTTAATTAAGCCAACCTCTTTGTTCCAGTTAGTCCGAAATGTGACCCACATTAAGATAACAGTCTGCATAAAAGTACCTCCTATCATCCCAACCCATATTCCCTGAAGAAAAAAAAGAAAGATATAAATTGTAATTAAAACAACTACAATAGGAGAAATGTAAAGAAAAAAATGACATTAGAAGTTGAGATACCTGAGCTCCAAAGTCGAACTTGAAGCCAAGAAGGCAACCTAATGGAATGCCAACGATGTAGTAGCATCCCACGTTAACATATGCTACAAATGCTTGCCATCCACACCCAACGGCCACCCCTTTATGTTTAACCCATAAATGAAGTATCACATCAAAAAGGGCCAAAAAGAAAAGGCAGATTTTGGTTCCAACAGAAAAGGATAGGAGAATAAAAAAAGTAACTAAAATTAGGACCACGTAGGATTTGGATGTTCAACTACTAGTCCATCGCTAACGATGTTTAGGCCATCTCCAACCGAAGGCTGGCCAGAGGGCTCGTTTTAGCCCTCTGGCCCTCCAAGATTCTCCAAGATATTAATATTTTAATGAACAGTACAGGGCCATATTTGCCTCCGTCTCCAACCGAGGGCCAGAGGGCCAGAGGGCTCGTTTTAGCCCTATCACAAAAAACCGTCTCCAACCGAGGGCCAAACATAATTTATTATTTAAAAACTACAACTAAAATGTTGTTTAAGTTTCATGTTGTATAATTTTTATGTTGGTTAATTTTATTTAATGTTGTTTCATATTGTTTAATGTTGTTTCATGTTACTTAATTTAATTTAATGTTGTATAATGGCTTAGGAAGTTATAGGAAAAAAATAGAATTTAAAAAAAATATGAAACAAATTTTGTCAAATAGAAGTTATAGGAAAAAAAATGGAATTTAAAAAAAATATGAAACAAATTTTGTCAAATAGAAGTTATAGGAAAAAAATGGAATTTAAAAAACAATATGAAGTAAATTTTGTGAAATAGAAGTTATAGGAAAAAAAAATATGAAACAAATTTTGTGAAATAGAAGTTGTGAAATGGAAGTTATAGGAAAAAAATGGAATTTAAAAAAAACCAAATTTTGTGAAATAGAAGTTATAGGAAAAAATAGAAGTTATATGAAAAATGTTGTAAATAAAAAAGAATAATAATAATGTAAAAAAAAAAAAACAAATCAAATGCAACGGCTAGTAGCCGTTTCATTTGAATTTTTTTTAAAACAATCATGTCGGTTATAACCGACAGGAATACACCATTATTTATTATATTAAATAATAGCATGTATTCCTGTCGGTTATAACCGACAGGAATAACAAAATATTAAAAAAAAAAGAGCCAGCCCTCCAGCCCTCTCCGATCCCGTGGGGTCCTCCCAGATTCCAGAGCCCTCTGGCCTAGCCCTCGGTTGGAGACGGTTTTAGGGCTATTTTCGGCCCTCTGGCCCTCTGGACCCTTCGGTTGGAGATGGCCTTAGTAGGAGAAGATCGATATCATCGGGCTAAGTAAGGAATCAAGGTTAGTGCTATTCACAATTATTTTCACTTTTTGCACATTTTAAAAAAAATTTGACCATCAAAATAAATGAATTAAAGAAAATCAATAACAAAAAATTTAAAAAAGTATGTGAGAGATTAAAATGGGAGTGTAGATAGCACTTACTTGAAGTAATTAAGCAGCCACAGTTTATTGTAAAACATCACAACATTAAGGTGATAAATTATCGAATATTCTACTAGGGAAATGATTTTCACTCTTTTTAATTTCTCACACATCTCTTTATTTATAGCTATCAAATTGAATAAATTAAACAAAATCTTATTCAGCATGATGCTTACTGAACCTCGACTATAATTAAATAAGGATGTGTAAGAAATTAAAATGATATTACTCATTTTCCATTTATATTGTCCGTGTAAAAGAAATTTGGCCACTAATGACTTTTTGTCTCGTAGAGTCATCTCTCATTATTTTTATCTTCTTGACATCATTCTTTAATTTGTAAGTCATTTTGCATAGCCAAGTACCACCTTCCTTCAAATCATCTCCAACCCTTAGGTTAAAATGTAAAATTTAAAATTTAAAATTTTTAATCTAAAAAATTTAGGTTATAACTCAGAAATAGTTTTTCTCTTCCAACCCTTATGGGTTAAATTTTTAGCCCATGATTATTAAAGAATGAATTTAGAATAATTTTTTTCTTAAAAACTTAAAAAAAATAATTATGTAGACTATTTTAATTTAATTTTTTGAACATTTTAACCTAAAAATATTTAGATTCCAATAAATATTGAAAAATCATTAAACTAGCACCATAAAACTCATGGAACACTACGAAAGAATATAAAACACATAAAATAATTTTTTAATTACTTCAACCGTTGAATTTAAATTTGGACCGTTAGATTTTTTTTTTACCGTTAAATTTGATCAAATTAGATCTTACCAGTTGAATTCAATGATTTTATAATATAAAACTAAAAAAATACACATATATGGTGGGCTAGCCTCACTTAGGGGGGATCCTGATCTAAATTTATTCCATAAATGAGTTTTAGGTTTTAACTCATATTTGTCCTTAGAATTGAAGCAAGTTGGGGTCAATTTAGAATATAAAATTTGAATTTTACTTCAAAAATTGGAGTAGGTCTCAAAGGGAGACAAAGATATACTCATTTAAAAAGTCTTGCTTAAACGTGATAAACATTACCGACAGAATTTTTGTCAGTTATCTCTTATTCAAGTTAATCAACCATGCATGCAACTGTTTACACCGGGCTCATATGGGTTAATTGTCTGTATGCAGAATTTTCCTTTCATGGCTAAATTTTCAACATATTGACTAGGTAGGTAAAGTTATGGTTTAATTTGTAAAGTTTATTTTATTTAAGTGAATGCATGTATATACATAGCAAAAGGATTCTTGTACTTTATTTTGTTGGGTTAAATAAGTTAATTAGTAATTAAAATGTATAAACAAAAGGAAGAGTGCAGAAGAAGAAAACGAATGTGCAAAAATTATTTCCTATATATTTAACGTGAAATTTCACTTACCTGACAAAACAAGTTGAATACTGTTGAGAATGATAGATATTGCAACATAAGGAGAAAGTTCTGAGACTGCGTTAGAGACTGTTTCCCCCTCAGTGAAAATGTAACTTATGACATCTCGCAATGCAAGTACAATTATGGCACAGACCACCGAGATGAGGAAGGAGCTTGAAGTTGCCATCACAACTGCAAATGCAGCCGCTTTTGGATGCCCAGCCCCAAGCTCATTCCCGACCCTCACACTGCATAAATAAGTCAGGGGGATTATAGTTTAGGGTCTTGTTAGTTTAAGTAAATAATTAAGTAGTCCCCAAATAATTATGTATATCAACTCACCTTGCAGCAGCATTGAACCCCACAGAAACCATGAACACCCATCCAGTTATGGCCATGCTGCATTATTTAAATATTCCATTAGAGAAAAGGAAAAAAAAAAAAAAAAAGCTGCAAAATTGACTTGGTCAGAACACAATTATTAGATTAGGGGTGTATTCAATTAGGATTCTGAGAGAGTTTCAGGAAATTAACAATTCCAGGAGTATTCAATTAGGATTTTAAATGATTATCTGAAATTATAGGTGTATTCAATTAGAATTTCAAAATAGTTTATTAAAATCCTTAGAAATCCAGATGTATTCAATTAAGATTTTAAAAATGTTTATAACATTCCAGGTGTATTCAATTAGAAATTGATTTTAAAGAATTTGAGAAAGTTAAAGAATTATAGGGAATTTGAGAGATTTCGTAGTGTATTTTAAGTATCCACAAATCTCACATCTTCCCATGAGATTTCGAGGGAATTGAATCAAAATTTTATATGGAATCTTTACAAATCAATTAAACTTCATAAAAATCCATGGATTTATAAATCCATTAAAATCTCTCACATTCTCAATTGAATACACCCCCTAAAGACATTAAAAAATTGATCATTACAACAATTATGGATTTGTAAAAGTGATTAATTTGGCAAATTTTCTTAATTTGGTGCTTACCAGATAGAGAGGGCGTCCAAGGCAATTTCAGCATCTTGAAGCAACCCAGCAATCAAAACTATAATTTGATAATACCAAGTCTCAAGGCATAACATTACGGCCGATGCTGCAGACAACTTAAAAAATCTCCAAAGACCGGAAAATGCCCTAATGCTAAAACCTCTCCATGTATGCTTGCACCTTGGAGTCCAAACAATGTACACAAACTGTGCCACCACTATAATCCACCATGAAAAACTCAGCATCAACGCCGCACCCAGCAAACCCCAATCCAGTTTGTACACCACCACCCAGCTTAACACTATGTGCACCACAAGTGCACCTGCTGAGATGTAGGCACTAGGGAACACTATGCTCTGGGCTTGGAGGAATTTTTGTATGGGGAAATTGCAAGCGTAGGCAAATATTTGAGGGATCAGACCGTATACGAAAACCGCGGCTGCGGCTGAGATGGAGGCTGATTCACCTAGGGCTAGCAAGAGGGGCTTGGAGAAGATGTAAATTATCATAAGTGGGATCCCAGTTGCCAGGAGGAGGATTGTTGATCTCTGCATGTATATGCCCAGCATTTCATATTTATGTGCTCCATAGGCTTGACCACATAGAGTTTCTACAGCACTACCCATACCAAGCTGCACTAAAAACACATGTTACTTGTATATCTGATTCGTGACCGAAGACAATATGATATATGTTATGTTGACAGACTGTAAATTTGAATCATTAATCCAGTTAATAATGTAATTTTTGGTTAAACATGCATGTGGTAATTAACAATAGCACACCATGAAACATATCTGACAAAAGAACTTTACCAATCAACTTCGTGCTTCGAAAATCAAATTAGTGTTAACAGGGTAAGTTGAATTATTATGTATACCATGAGGCCAAAGGCGAAAACTTGAATCCCAATGTTGCCAAGAGATGAGGCAGCAAGTTCAAGATTGCCAAGATGACCACAGAAGATTTGGGTGGACATGGTTATAACATTGTTGAGCAAGTAAACCACCACCGCCGGAGCTGCCAGGCGATACAGGGTCTTCGTCTCGAGCCACGTGGCCGTTCGGAGACGCTGGAAGTATGAGAACTCAGTGTTGTTTAGTGTGTCTTCCAGTTCCGAGCTTACTATCTGCTGTAATGATGTTTTGGGAACTAACATGGGCCCAGAGAGATCATTATCACTTGAGTACTCCATGCTAGCAAGAAATCTCTCTGTCTCTCTCTCTCTCTAGACAATGTACAAGAGAGCAAGAGGTCCTTTCTTGTGATTTGTCAAGCCGTCTACAAGCTACTTATACATACCATATGGCATGACAAATTTTTCGCAAGAAAAAAGGAAAAATAAAATGCTAAAAAATAAAATGAATCAAAACCATCAATATTATTAAGAAAACTTACGGATTCTAATAATAAAGGTTAATAACAGAGAGATTAAATTTATAGATAAAATTTTACTATTTCTTTTTGTTTTATTATTTTTATAAACAAATAATATAAAATATTAACGTGACTTAATCATGACCACACAAAACAGGAAGGCACGGAGAAGTCACCGAAATGGGAGGGCAAACAATCCAAGTCCTACAAGAAAACCGTGTGCTTGCTTTACAGAAACCGTGTGCTCTGTGCTTACAGTGCTGAGTGCTGACAAAAGTTGTATAGCACATGGGTACTTGTGCTTTCTAAAGACAAATCTCTCTCTCTCTCTGTCTCATCTCTCTCTATAACCCAGAAGGCAGAAACCACCTAATTTCATCTCCTCTTTGTTCTGACTTCTCAGCCTCTCTCTCTCCCACCGTCGAATTCTTGCACCTCCATGCTGCTCTGCTTTCTTCCTCTCTTCCTCCAAATCAGACTCGCTCTCTCCCTCTTCTTGCACCTCCATGAACCCGCGGAGCATTCCTTTCCTTCACTCCAAAGCTTGGCTGCAGACGGTTCCTTGAAAGCTCGAAGAAAAGTCGACGCGCTGCTTCGATTACTGAACAGGTGCTGCATCCAATCTCACCACCAGATATTCTGTCTCTCTTTCATAGCCATGGCACGGCAATCGCAGCAAGTTCTGCGCAGCGCTTCTTCATCGTCACAATATTCCTACCAATTCTTTCCAAACCCTGGCTTCTTCAATCCCCACCGCACCATCTCCGCCGCCCAATATCAGATTAAAAAAAAAAAAATCATGGAAAAAACCGAACCGGACCAAAACCGAACTGAAAAAAAACAAAACCGAAAAAAATTAAATCGATTCGATTAAAAAATTGAACCGTTTTGAACCGAACCCAACCCTAATCCATATCCCAAGCTAATAGTTTGTCTTTGCTTTATTTGTTTGATGAATCAAATCAGAGGGATACAAAGACAGAGAGGCATATTAATTCATTGTGGCAAATTCAAGAAAATGAAGCATAACGAATCAAATTTGACAACGTTCTGTGCTGGGACTTGTATTTTTTCTTTTACATATGAAAAGTTTAGAGCGCAAAATAAAATTTTTGGAATGTCATTAACAATTTCATTACATTGTTCATGTGGGTCTTTATCACTTCATGATAAAAATAGAGTAGTGTTATTCATATACCCGTGTTAGTTTTCGTTGTTTGATAATCTTTAATTTATTCGATTCAATGATTAGAAATTAAGAAAAATGTAAAGGAGGTAAAGTACAGTGTGCGGATAACATCACCCAAAAGCATTGATGAGAAAGCATGCATTTTTTTTTTTGAATAAACGATACCATTTACACTAAAAGTTTGAATAAACGATACCATTTACACTAAAAGGGTGTGCGAATAACATCACCCAAAAGCATTGATGAGAAAGCATGCATTTTTTTTTTTGAATAAACGATACCATTTACACTAAAAGTTTGAATAAACGATACCATTTACACTAAAAGGGTGACAGTGGACTTATTCTCACAATGAACTAGCAATAATGTGATTCAGATTCGCTTTTGTCGGGAATCGAACCTAAGACATCTTACTTACAAATGAAGAGGAAAACCACTAGACCGTAGTACTAAGTGACAAAAATCATGCATCTTAATTCATCTGAACGTAACTCAAATTTTCTGGTCAATAGACTCGAAAACTGGAAAGCCATGAGAGAGGTAAGCTTTCAAAATCAGTAGATTCATTTATCAATCTAATCTAAACTAGGCAAACTAGCAATACTCTCACATTACACATTTCCCATGACAGACGTGAGTTATACCAGTTGGCCAATGCAGTTATACCAGTTGGTAAATGAGTACAATACATGGTCCGAGTTGGTCCATCACTTGTAAAAGAAGTAAAGATTATACTTTGGCTGCCATCTAAGTTTACAATATAATTAACCACCCCCGATTTCCTAATTTTTTACAGAAATTTTATCACAGAAGCAAGAAAGAATCATGAATCAGTAGGATTGGAAGCACAAACTTGAAGTCAGATTGCCGTAGATCATAGCTTCTCTCCCCAGTTTTCACGACAATCTTATATCGATTAGCTTGGGGTGACTTGTATAAACGACGGACCAACCATGAATTTTCCTTCCAAGGACTGGCGCGTTTTCCTCAAGGGAAACTTATTTACAGAAGCATCATAAGGACCGTCCCGGAAGCAAGGAGTAGAGAAAGCATCACATTATCATGGTACAGACCTGGAGACCGTGAGAGCATATGTTTTAAGATTAAACTCACAGCCCAAAGAGCTCAATGTACATAATACTCGAAGAGTTCTGCGACTAGTTTCCTAAGAATTTTCATAAGGATAAACAAACTTAACATGCCTTACATACTGCACATGGGGACTGCTGAAATAAACGAAATTATCACCAAGGAAGATTAACGAATGAACCTACTCACCATTTCCAGCAGATGCTGCTGCAGGAAGTGCAGGAATCTTGACATCTGGAATTCGGACAAATCAGGCAGAAATCATGAGAGCACTACTAAAAGAAAAATACAGCCTTATGAAAAAGTAGTGCCAATTTGAATATGTAATGGGATTGCAAATGCAGGGTACTCCATTGAATGAATAAACGCTAAGAGCTTGCTTGCACATACTTTTACTGCACGAGGACGCTGCCCCTTGAGAGGTGGGCCATGGAGCTGGAATGTTATCATTCAAATCACAAAGGAAGCTGACTCCTGAACTGTCAAATGCTGCATCGGAAGGCAGGCTCGGCAAAAGACATCCAGACACTATGATGCAAAAGCATAACGAAAGACCAGTTTACAAGATTAGAAGAAGAAACGAGCAAAAAGCACTGGTATGGAATTATTGACAACTCAACCATCATTGGCAAAGTCAACATTAGTTATTCTGACAATAAATTCAAAAACGCAACTTTTTCTTCTGGGTAATTTTTTATTTATTTTTCTTTGAGTATGCTAATATAATGGGTGATACAAACGAAAGTAAATTTATTACCTTGATTTCCAACTGAGTTGTGCAAATCCATCCCCAAATGATTTTGACATGTATAAAGCACACAAAATCTGTATTAGCACCATGGTAGGCTGTTTATTGTTTGGTAAAGAAAATGCAGGAACAGAGGAAGCACTAACCTTGAAGAGAGAAATCCTTGAGGCTTATACGACATAGGCTATACACATCTTCGATAATATTTGACTTTCTTAACTTCATTCCCAGTGATGCAGCACAATCCAAAGCTTGCAAGTTGGTTATGAGACTCTGCTTTTGCAAGTGGGCCACATAGCTCTCCATGGCAGTACAACATGCAGTCCGGTTACTTATCCCATTCCCACAACCCATTGCAACATGCTTCATGTCAGGGAAAACCAGGGGGCAAGCTGAAGTGAACACCAGATAGAAATACACGATCAGATACTCCAATCGAAGATTGGCATCTCCAAGTAAAATCAAACCAATACAAGATGCAGAGCAGAAACACAAACTAGTATTCTTTCTATCGCTCGATTTCTATTTCTCTCTCACATAAAAATCACATATAATAAACAACATTTACAAGATGGGAGTAAGCCCCGAATATGATGAAGGCAGACGGCTAGAACTTCAATGATATCTCTTATATGACTGATCCGTATTCATAGAGGTGACAATCCACCTATAGAAGTGCCAAGAAAATTCCTTCCAATACAGAAAGCAAGAGACTGGTAAAATCATAAAAATAGGAGAGACAGTCTATAAGAAGATATATGTAATAATATATTTCCTTGACCACTGGCACTAATTCATCGATACAGTTTTAGGAGACAACTCTAAGAAACTTCTAGATAAATGTATGAATATCCCATTTTTAACTAGTTAACATAATAACTATAATTTTCCATTTTTCTGTTTAGAAAAAATAAGAACTAAAAGATAAAAGAAAAGTACAGAATTTGATGGAGGTCCTATGTAGCACCATGTTTTACTATAAACTCACCCTTGTTAATCTTGCAATTAGATAGTCCCCTTAGAACTTCCTTGGCACGAGAAGGACTGAGTTTACTTGCCAGCCACCGGAGGACAATATTTTTGCAGTCATTGACTTTACTTAATCGATCCGGTAAGAGATCATGAGCACCATCTGTGCTCAAAAGATCAGAAGCTTTCGATGCAATCCTTGTAGCAGCCTCTAATATGGCATTCTCACAAGTTTGAGCGCAACATTCTTTCACAGGATCAATCTTCTCACAAGCGGCAAGCAACTTTGAAGTATCAACTGTATCCTCAAACTCATTAACATCAAAAACTGGGCAAGATGCATCAGTCAGATTTGATGAATGAACCGAGCATATTTGTGCAAGACTGTCATTTGCACCCTGGCCCACCAAAATCTGTTCAATATCTGATAGACAGTGTTTAGCAGTCGTTCCATTTAAAGCAAGAACATTGGTTTCTTTACTGGATTGACCAACAAGAATTGTGAGAGTGGCTTCCAACTGTGGACAACACATTACATTAGCCAGTAATGGTGCAAAAACAGACCAGCAATCAATTGAGGTCACACTCATCAAACTCTCAGCAACACTGAAGTTTAGTCTACAGAGTCCTGCAGGCACGGATCAACGAGAAAAGTATGTAACTTGAGAACCAAACCACAGAATGCCAAGGGGAATTTAGTTTAACTGGAGCAAATAAGGAGGGAGGGCGGAACCTGATAATTTTGGGACGGTGGTATTAGTATATGGTGCCAATGGTGAAGGAGCAAGAAGGGGAAGAAAGGGCTGAGGAGTCGCTGTAGGAGATATCAATGGTAACATAGAATCTTCTTGCTTAATCGACAAGACTGGATCTTTAAGATAATCTAACGTGCTGCAACAACATATATGGAGACCTATAAAACGAAAAGCAAAGAGCATTGGTAAGTAATGATAAAAAAGAAAAACTACACAAATCACAATCAGAAAAGTTTTAGACGCATAACTTCCTAATGAATTTTAGAGCAGTTCTAAAGCCATAGACAAACCAGTCCGGCGCCAAAGGCAACTAATGAATTTTAGTTATAAGGTATGTGACTCTATGAACACAAGTAGTGTCGATGAACTAATAATGTAGCAAAATATCAATTACGGTGAAATCTTAAATCCGCAGTTGTGCACTAACGTATGCCTAACTTACTCAAACAGCAATCAAAACCCTAACACAACCTTGGATATCATAATTCACTCTAAACAGTTACTAGAAGCGCTATGCCTTACAATAAGCACTAGATTCAAAGTTCACGACAAGAACAGGACTTCAATAATCCGATAACCAAATGCATCATATATTCTTTGCAAACTGAAATCAAGATCAATGATGTTTCACAAAATCTGAGGTGCACATCATACCAAAGATCACATTTTTTCGAATAAAAAAGCACAAATCTTTCACAAAACCCAGTTGCACCAATCCAACTTAAGCAATTATAACCATGACCCGGAAGGCAATACTCAATTTGTTTGCAAAATTAAACAAAACCCAGTAGAACAGAAAGAAAAAGAAAAAAAAAGTTAGAAACTCACTTAGGAACAGGATAAAGATGTGGGCAGTGAGCCTCAGAAAAACCATTTCCTTCCTGCCTTCAATTTCCTTGCTCCCAAAAAGTGAAACCAGAGAGAGAGAGAGTCTTTCTGGTCCAAAGAGAGAGAGAGTGAACTGCAGCGTTTTCAAGCTTCAGACTTGGAATTCAGAGAAGGGTTCTTCAGGTGAGGAAATGGAGGAGGAGACATTGTGGGAAGAGGAAGATGGGGGGAGAGGTAGATAGAGAGGGAGGGGACTGAGGAGCAGAGGAGGAGGAGGAGGAGGAGGAGGAGCCATGAATGAGCTTGGAAGTGGGGCGGGGCCCACAGAAGCAGTAATGGCTGTCGTGAGTAGGCCCCACAGTGAACAGCATACTCGGATAGAACTGCACTGGTGCATTAACGCCATCCATTGCCTTTTTCTCCCTCCCCACCCCACAACTGGCAACTCCCACTTTCTACACCAGCTATTTCGCACGCCTGACACGTGTGAAAGTTCCGTGCATTGTGGTGGTTGTTCGGGATAATTAAAGCGGGAAGAAGATCCTTTTCGGATTTCTTCTATCAAGGTCATAGAATCAAGTTATCTGAAACTTTAAAATTTAATTTAACGGTTAAAATTATTATAATTTTTAAAGAAAGTCTCTATTTTTAGCTGTTAGATCAAATTTCAAGAATCCGAATCACTTAATCCGGTAATTTTAGTGAACTTCGGATCTCTTTCCATTAAAGTGGCCATTGCTCTCAAATTTTCTGGTGCTCATTTGTGTAGGCAATGAAATTGAGAAGATGCGGAACACTATTTTTTAACAATTTTTTTAATTAAAGATATTATGTTGGTGTGGTATAGATTTTATGTAAGATTTTATGCAAAATTTAACTGTCGATTTTTTTAACTATTTTCTCGTACCTTAAAAAAGGTAAAATTGTATGTTATGATTGTTTCAATTTTTTAACTTGAGGAATGCTTAGAGATTCTCTCAAAAGTATAATTTTCTATGGGCTTCCTGTCATTTTAATTTTTTTGCACAATATTTTCCAGTGTTAGCACGCTAATTAACGTTAAAATGTGAGGTGACAGATAATCCATAAAAAGTCTCAGTTTTAAATTAATACCCTTAACATTTCTCTTTTCACTTTGTACGATACCACTTTTCTTTTGATCAGACTGAAATTTTTTACAAAGTATTTTAATGAGGTCACTTTGTGCCCCTTGTTTTCTTTTTCTTGAAACAAACATGATATTGCATTATTTTCTTTTTTCTTGAATTGCATAACTAGTAATTTGATTTTAAATGGTAAATAAGTGGGTTGGGTTTTTAGAGTAAAGTTGAAGCTTGATATTGGGTCATTTCTAACTTTTATGATGGCTTATGATCCGTTATTGTTTTGTTTTGAAAAGCAAGGAGAATGATGAGCATGATTGATGTGAAGGAGAATCCTAATGATGTGCATTATGCCGTGGAAGTAGGGAATCCACACCTTGTCTCCAACCATAAGCAATACATGATTGAGATATAAAGAGGTGAAGCATCAACTTTCACTAGTTATGAAGAGGACTCCATTGAACAATATCCTTCCAAGTGACAATAGGAAGCTCATGGAATAAAGTTTCCAATATCCCTCCAATCAAAACATGTTAGTCTTTTTATTTGGGAAATTTGTTGAATTTGTATGTGTCATAAGCTCAACCAAACAAACATCAGGTGAAAATTAGTCTAGCCAAAGTCCACGTGCAAAGTCTTCTTACTACGGTTCGAGTGGTTCCCTGTCCGTCAACTTCTAATGCCGCCGGCTCTAGCTGTGTTTTTCAACTCCAATAGATGTTGATCTTACTAGACTATGCCCTCATGTCCGATCTTCTTCTCCATTTTCTAACCATTGCTATCCGTCCATCCTCCACAATTCCGATCTCCCACATCTTTCGATTTGTTTTTGGTTTTGGGCTTAAACTCTTGTTCGGGCTCTTTTGTTTTTGCTTGGAAGGTCCATTTTTGATTTGTCCCTTTATTAAAAACAAACAACATCAGGTGAAGGATTACTTAGGATCAAGCCCACAAAGATATTAGACTTGGGCGGCTATAAAATTATATTTTAAAGACCCTAAAATCAAGAGAAAACTTTAACACGTCACTTGGTCATGTCATTTGTAAGGTATTTTCGCAAACAATCAAGACTCTCTTCTTTTAGGCATCATGCCCAGCCCTTCGCTTGTGAGAGTTTCCTTTCGAATGATGACGTGATCATGTCCTATTGAAGATTTTTTTTTCCTAAATCACTAGGAACTTAAAAAAAAAGAAGTAAATAATAAAAGAAATATTAATCTTCATATATATATATATGTGCATAGACTACAAATGAAATTGTATATATAAACATATTTGAATCTGTAGATATAAGAAAGGAAGAATTAAAAAGAGTCATCACAATAGAAATTTCATTTCTGGCCTAAAATCTATGGTCTAAAGCTATTCCTCATGAAAACCATTACATGGTGATATTGACGATGAACTAATTAATTAATTAACTTCCGGAATACTTTGGAGAACAGGCCTCCAGGGCCGTTGACGGTCCATCTCATCACGACCATCATAGTACAGATCGTGACCATCACGGCCGTTGATCATGACCCAAGTTAATAGCTGTTCCACAGACGAAAGACCCTGCATGTTTCCTCCTCCTTTAACCACCAACTCCTCCAGCTCTTTCTTACTAATCTTGATCTTCACTTGATCTCCTCCAATACTACTAGTACTTGTAGAAAATGAAGATGTTGAAGCTCCAGATGATGAATATGATCTTAACTCACCAAGAAGCCTATGTTTTTCTGGGTTGTGTGCACTTTTATCATTAGGCTGAAGCTGAGAAACGTCAATCCAGTTGTCGTCTCCGGCCCATACCATCGCGGAATCGCGCCTCAAACAATTTCCCATTTCTGGTATACGTAGCTTATTATGTCGACGAAGCTTAAGAATTAAGGGTTCTTTAAAAATAAGCGCTTGTAACTCTGAGTTTACTTCTAATAGATATTATTTCTAACTATACAAATGAAGGTGAGTTGAAAGAAGGGAGAGTTTAACGATGGGGGAAGTATGTGTTATATATAGGAGCCCTAGCAGAGCTGCAGAGTTGTAAGAGGTGGGAGGGATGGGATTGGGTCAGGTGACATTATTGTTATAATATTACATTTGCAGCCTCGAGGAAACTGCATGCACGAACACTATTATATTCAAGGGTGATTTTTAGTTGGTTCGTCTCTTTTTCTGACCCCGTGTAGAACATGATAGGAGAGTAGTGACGAGGACAAAGTCAGCGGCTCGATCGGCTTAATTTAGAAGCTCTATTTACAAGTTGAAGTAATTTTTAATCTACCTAGAACACAGTCCTATATACTAATAACTAGAATTATATACAAATAGGTTGATTTGTTTTTCACTTATACTCTAAAAGTGAAATATAGTAACTTTAGATTGTTCATTTTTATTATTATACGTGAATAGTGTACCATGTGGTTTGTTGTCTCAATACTTAAAAATTTATCTCTAAATTGGCTATCAATTAGTGTGACTTGTCAAGATGTTAGACATACGCAAACCAACAACTCATTATTAATTACACTCATGCTCTACGTGCATATTACCTACAATATGTATTGAGTTTTATCGTAAAAATTTCAGTGAAATTTTGATGCAAGCTGTTCATTATATATTGCACCTTAATTTTGTCAATTTCACTCTTTACATTATTTTAGCACATGTTATCCATTCCTCTTTGTTCTTGCTATCAGATTGAAAAAAAAATTAAACAAAACAATAAATATAATTAAAAAAAGCGTGTAAAAAGAAAGAAAATGGTATACATTTTAGGGAATTGTTATTAGCACTTAAAAAATCTCATTTTGCAATCCTTAAATTTATTTTTCTTTCTAATTATATAAAATTTAGAGTGCAAAACAAAATTTTACGAGTGCCAAAAACTATTCCCATGTTTTATCCCTTTCTCTAATATACAAGGTGAGAATAGCTAGCTAGCTAGCTAGCTGACTAGCTGAGAGCTGGCTGGATCGTAATTTGCATGGCTTCCACGAAATGAGAAATATTTCTAGATTAACTGGAATGGTCAATCAAACCCTGCGGCAGTTCGGAATGAAAATATTATATCATATATACTTGATCTCTTCTGCAAACTATTTTCAACTTTGGAGCGTGAATTGGACTTTGAAATGGCATATCTGGGATAGGACATGAAGTGTGGACATGGATGTGCAAATGGAAATCTTGGACTTCGGAATTTTATTAAAGAAATCAATTTGTATATTTGGAACAACGTCTTCACCAATTATATTTTTTGGTCCAAATTCACCAATTCTATTTAGATGGTTCCATTGGGCCGCAGGTCTGATGTCTCTAAATTTTATGTCTCTTTAGTGTCTATTCTCTAATTATTTGGATTCTAATGAGGGACTTGATGGTGGCCTAGCTAGCCGCTGTTGTGGGGTGGATATTCTGGTTTCTAATCAGGCCAGATGCTCACGGTCGGAGGATTCGAGTGGATGTTTCCCCAAGGGATCTGCGGACGATGGTTGAAAAATAGTCGATTCGTGTGCCCAGAGAGACTGGAAGGGGAGGATGTTTTCCCGGCCGTGAAACTAGAGTAGGATGTTTTTCCGGCCGTGAGACTGGAGGAAGGGGATGTTTTCCTGGTAGGGTTGCGTTGGGTGTGCCTAGAGGATTTTTGGAAAGTGTTAAGTTGAAAGACATGTGTCAAGCAATTAAAGAAGAGACATTGAGGAGATAAAATTTAGAGACACTAGACCTGCGGCCTTCAATTGAACAATTATATATATCTTCATATTTTCTTCTTCTTAACTATATGCTAAGCTAACAGAACTTCACGTTTTTCTCACTTAACCAGTTTAACCATATATCTTCAAATCTCTACCTTTCAATGCTTGGTATCTTGTTCTACTTATGGTGTTTTTGCTAGGGAGGAACGGAACGGGTGAAAATGAAATAGCACGCCGTTTAATGAATTCAAGTGTTTAGTTGGATAAGAATCAATACAACAGTAGGACTCACCCCGATTCAGGAATCAAACTTCTGAAATTGACGGAGTAAGATTATTTATATTATGGTTGTATTTGAATCCCGGTAATTCGTGGTCACCTGGCATCCAACTTTTGTTCCAATACTGCCCTCCTATCTTTCTTTACATGGCACTGTATTTGTATAATGTTAATTATGTCACGGGACTCGTGACTCATGAGCTTAGAGTTGTTACGTGTCATTCAGTGGTGAAGTCATGAATTTTCGGAAGGAGGAGCGAAATTTAAAAGCATAGGTTCCACAAAAATGTAGACAATCAAATCATTTTAGATAGTAGGCAATATTTAATGTCGTTCACAGTTTGTCGATACAAACAAGTTGTAACTATTGTCGGCAAGATTTCATTTCATAAAATGTAGCATAATAGATTCATTGTCAATAAAAACAAAAACATCCCTCTCAACATAAACAATCAAGCTATCACACAACTGTTGTACATCTCTCTCAGTAATATAAAAAACACTCTCACATAATAGGAACACTAATGATATTTTCCTCACAAATTTTTTGTATATTTGAAACAAGCCCTCAAAGTCATCATTTCTCAAGAATTAAAAGAAAATAAGATGAAATAATTTTAAATACCGGAAATAATAACAAGAATTAAAAAAGAACAATTACAAATGTCAACCTTTGTTTTTGAATAGTCTAAACAAATGAGAGAGAGGGAAGAGAATTAAAATGGTGGGCTGGTAGCCTGGTAGTGCGGTTGGGAAAGAAAACCACGTCAATAAAAGGTAAACCACATCAATAAAAGGAGCCCACCGAACTGTACCGTTTCATTAAAAGGAACATTGAGTTTTATAAACGGTAAACGACGCCGTCTAAACAACACCAGGTCGTCTTCTTCCCTTGAAACCAAAACCCAGCAGCGAAACACACCCAGATCAGCGGGTTTAGAAGATCGGAGGGGCGAAATTCTCACTCTTAGTGGCGATTTCCGATGACCGAAGGGGTGCCCGCCCCTCCTTGCTCCTCTATAGCTTCGCCAGTGGTGTCATTAACCTATACTATATATCTAACAACATAATATCCTATGCTAGCTTGTCCGTCAATTTTCGGTGTTGTTAACTTTTGGTCTAGATGTCATGTAATTTCTTGCTCTACTTATCTTTGCTCTCAAATCTTAATCAAACAACCTACACTGATTTTTCTTCCTTTTCCTGCTCGCCATGTGTTTGTAGGAGATTATGTAGTAGTTAATTTTCCCTCCAACCGCTTGTTGGTCTTGTTGGTCTTGTGGTTGGTAGTTGAACCTACGCAGGGCAATTCAAAGGAAGGATCGTACATTACAATTTGGACCAATAAGAAGGCGCCAGTTAGCCATCGAGTTGTCGTACTTTCAGTGAATTCAAATGTATTTATATCCGGTCTATGAAGATTCTGTAAATCCTCAAATTGTGTTCGTTTATTGTATATCGTGCGGTTAATTTTTGTTAAATACTATTCATATTTAATTTAAAAAAAAAAGTATTTAAAATAATTTCTGATCGCACGATGTACGATGAACGGACATGATTTAAGGATCCCCAAGATCCTTTTTCGTATTTATATGATCATCACGATGAAGATTGAACTTTTTCCAGTATTTCTGATCTCATACAAAATGGGAAACATTTAAAGGTTTTAATGCTGAAGCTGAAAGCTAGCGGGAAGTTAATTTATGTGCTGACAACAACCAAAATTTGCAGTGGCAGCCAACTCTCATTAAGCATGCATGCAGTTGTATAAGCAATACCATTCTGACTCTCTGCATTTAGATGTTGTGAATTTACTTGAGGATCTCTGAGTCTCTGGATTTAAAATTTGTGTTTACCCGCATTTCGTAGAATCTTGGCCATCTTGTCAATCTAATGACTTAAAAGAAAGCCACAAATAAGAATATGTTTGGTACTCTCCTTGAATCCAACTTTTTAAACTCAAAAAACAGTTTTCAAGTTTTAGACCTTAAAAACTTGTTTGGTATTACTATTTTAAAAAGCTAAACTAAAAAATATAGTCTATTATCTAAAAACATAAAAAAAAAAAGTTTTTAGAGTTTTTAAACTTACACACTCTTTTCTTTTCTCTCCATCCTCCCCTCTCACTCCAAATCTATCTCTTTTTTCTTCTTTCTCTTTCCTTATTTTCCTTTATTTTTTTAATAACCTTTTTCATCTATCTTCCAATCCGCTCTCTTTATTCTCTCGGTTATTTCTCTCACTCCTCTTCCTCTCTATCCCTTCTTTCTCTTTCCTTCAATAATCTCTTACTTTCTTTTCTCCTCTCTCCTCTTTCTCCCTCTCCTCAAATCCCTTTTTTTTAGATCTCATTGTCTAGTTTAAATCGTAAACCAATCAAGTTTTTGAGTCTTAAAAAAAATTGTTTTCAATACATGTTCTTTAGAAATGTTTTGAGAAATGATAAAAAATTTCAAATAGAATACCAAACAGAATCTAAGATTCTTTGTAATGTGCATAAATGCAGAGACTCAAGTTCAAAACAATAAGGTGGATCAAAATGACTAGATATCAATAAACAAAAGCTAATTATATATAAGTTTTTAATTATAGAAGCCTTCCAGTAGATATGTAGCTAGGCAAGTAGTACTAATGTTGAATATTAGAGGGTTTGTAACCAACTCTCCCTCTAATATTCAAGTGTTATTGTCTCCCTCCTTTGTGTTTTATTCCAACTAAAACACCTTAGAAATCTAATATTGTATAAGTTCAATTGGTTGTCACAACATATACAAAACGATGGTTTTATTATAACTCACTTTAATAAGAAAATCTTACAGTATGTACATGAAATTAGTAGCCTCAGCTACCCATGTAAATTACCTAACAGTAAGTTTAAAGCAAGGATTGATAACCACCTTTATTATGTTTTGATGATTAATAGTAATGGCAGCACTCTTATTAGGTGTTTTGACATTAAAGTGGTTATATATATATATATTTGGTATTCACATGTACTATTATCATCAGCATGCAACGGTAAACTGTATTTATCTATCAACACACAATTAAATGAAATTTATTTATTTTTCATGGACGGCAAGCAGTATTTCCAGTTTTATATATATATATATATATATATATATATCATCTTAATTCTAAACTTCCGGGAGCTTCTAACTACCCATGAAGATATGATGATGGGAAGTAAATGCTCTTTTAAATCTACGACCAAAACCCTAATATTTGATTTTATTAGGGTTTGTTCGGTCTAACAAAACCTTGCATTAGTAGTCTAACAACGATAATCCCTTAACCTAATCCTTGCATTAGGGTTTTTTATTTTTTTTAGGTTATTAAATCCTAATTAAAACCCTTCTTCTTTGTCTCTCTCTATAAATAGTAAACAACTTTAATTAGGGAAATGCATTTTAATTTCCATCGCCGGTGCTGCATGCAGCACATGGTTATTGTTTTTTGGGTTACGACGCATTTATTCTTTTGTCACGGATGATGAATAATTAAATCTCATATATATATATATATATATATGTATGTATATATATGTATGTATCTCAAGATTTGCTGCAGACATGCATTTTCTGCAGAGATGCATGCAGGAACTTATGGTCTACCTGTTGCTTTCAAACAATCAGTAAACATAGTTAATAATTAGTACTCACTATGAGCTCGCTGTTATCTGCCTTTTTTTGTTCGAATATTTTGAAGTATCTCACTCGAAGCCATAAACCCTCCTTCATTGGTTTGAATTCTAAAAGTTTAAACATTGGACTAAACATGTTCAAACTTTGCCTCCGTTTCATAGCTTGGTTAACTATTAAGCAAAGTCCCAAGTTCATATTCCTTTTCATCGTACTGAAATGTTGCGGCTAAAATGTTAATGTTAGATTGAATTTTCTTTCATGTTTTTTGACCTAATGCCAGTGTCTCATAACCAACAAAGAAATGACATTCTTATTGATTGGAATTGCTTGGTATTTCTTTGGTACAAATTAAGCTTAGGCATCTGAGAGTCGACAGGCTTTCTCCTGTGAATTCAAGTTCGAATTGCTTGTTTAAAGTAAAATTTTGCTTGGATCGAAAAAATTGAAACTCTAACTGTGAAATAAGAAATATTTTTGTGTGCACGGGAAACATAACGGTGTTATAAGTCATAAAATTAATGTCACACTTATAAGTGTATTAACAAAAACAAACACACACGATACAATGAGAATAAAATTAATAATAATACAAAATGTGATGTTACTCCAAATAGGCCAAAAGTTATTCGTGATATATTATTATTATTATCATTCAAATTAAGATAAGATGGAAAATAAGAAAGAATTTAAATCTGTAACGCAACATAATGAAGATAAAAGTTAAATGTACACTTGGGAAAATTTGACATTTTTATTTTTATTTTTGTTTAATTGGTAAACAGTAGTAAACAGAGACATGTAGACATCAATCATCGGTATAAAAAAGCATTGGACCACTCCACTACAAAAAGCACAAGAAACAACAATACGCTCGGGCATTATTATATATGAGCACCGAATGAACCAGTCAGGCGGTGCCCATTGTCGTGGCCGGAAAACTTTGACTTACCGGCGCCGGAATTACGAACCTCCGCAGAGTCCATTTCTTCACTGGAAGTTTGACAACGAAAAAACAACCGGCGGAGTCGTCCAGGCCTCGGCTCGGAAGCTCGCCGCGGGGCTGTGGCAATTACGCTTTAGCGAAATCTCATGGGGTCGGGAGATCAAATTCAATTCTTGCCCTTCTGATCCTTCTCCTCCTCAGCCTCAGGTGATTCTGATTTATTTTCATGTTTTTTTTTTTTTGTCAAAAAATTATTTTTTAAGTATTTGGTAGTGTAGTGACTGTTATATGTATTTTGTAATGTAGAGTTGTATATGAAATGGTTATTAATTGTACATAGCATTGTTTTCTGAACTTTGGCTGATGTTTAGACTAGGTCAATGAATTAAAAATCCCTTAATGCGATGATTAACTAAAAGCTAGTTTTATTTCTCGCCACTTGTAAGTGAAAAAGTCTGTATTTTTACTTGTACTGTGAGTTCGATAACTAATGTTTAGTGTATTGTGTGGTTTAACCTAAATACTCAGTAGAATATCTTTATATCAAAATAAAAACCCGTAAGCCCTTACTCAAAGTATATAAACAATGTGGAGCATTAGTCCTAGCTAGAGATTGTTTCCGTTTATATTTTTAGGTTAGGCATGACTACGGGACAGAGGTTCAGGGCCGAAGGGGTAGAGGAAGACCTAGGAAAACTTTGGAAGAGACTCTAAGAAAAGACTTAGAGTACTTGGATCTAACGGAGGACATGACACAAAACCGAGCGCAATAGAGTTCTATGATTCATATAGCCGACCCATGGGAAAATGCTTTGTTATTGTTGTTGTTGCATGCTTTTGTTTTTAGGTACTTAAGAAAATGACTACACTTAAATCCTTTGTTTTTTTTTTAGCTAAGGGTTACACTTTGAAGAAATTCAATAATGTTTTGAAATTATAGGTTAAAGAATTGATCTTTGAAGTTGGGACTCATGAGTTCTTGTTACCATGTCATGAAAATACAAAAAATCACGGTGCCGAAACGAAGCATGAGCTACAAAGCTCTCAATTGGGTTCAAAAAACTAAGTTATGAATCAAATGTTATCTGTCCTTTCTCACTCAATGGTTTATGCCTTGAATTGATTATAGTCTTTCGTACTAGACTGAATTCTCGTAGGGTAGGATTGATCTTTTCTCAACTTTACGCTACTCGTCTGAATTATGCAAAAGCTAAATATTTGAATATACCCTTCAATTTAAGCTAGAACTTACCTAGATATAAAAATTATTTCAAAATTCAATGCCTCAAATTTAAGCTTCTAACAGTTATGTATCATTTTCTTTTGATTTTGTAGATTGAATCGTCTTTGGCAACTACCAAATGTGCATCGGAGAAGGCAACAAAGTGGGATCGTGGCTGCTCAGGAGAATCTGATGACATCTATCAGTTTTACAGCCATATGAAACTTCTCGAAGATTGTCAAGTTACTACTAGTTCTATGGCATCGGCTTTGAATGCAGAACTAGCAGAGGTTAGATTATGCATTCGTGAGCTGCAAGCTAAGCGAAAGTCCTTTAAGATGAAAGTCAAACACTTTTTGAGGAAGCTTGAAGAGGAAAGAATCTCTTGGCAAACCAGAGCTCACTGGAACAATCATGCTATTAAAGACCTGAAGGAAGAATTAGGAAGGGAAAGGAAACATCGTCAGCAGATGGAAAATGTTAACACCAATCTGATAAATCAGTTAGCTGGTGTCAAAGTGTCTGTAGAGCAGTTCATGAAAAAATATGAGGAAGAGAAGAAAAACAGAAAATTCATGGAAGAAGTTTCTGGTGAACTAGCTGCACAAATTGGAGAAGACAAGGCCGAAGCCGAGGCATTGAAGAGAGAATCAATTAGAATTCTTGAAGAAGCGGAGGAAGAGAGGAAAATGTTTCATCTAGCAGCAGTTTGGCGTGAAGAGCGGGTCCAGATGAAGCTGATCGATGCAAAACTATCTCTTGAAGATAAATATTGTCAGCTGAACAAGCTGATAACAGATGTCGAAACTTTCTTAAGGTCAAAGTTTGGAACCCTGGATATGGCGGAGTTGAGAAAAGCTGAGTTGATCCTACAGGAAGTTAAGTCATTGAATGTTACTGACACTGGGGAATTTTCTTACCTTCCTCCAAACTCAGATGAAATATACTCTGATTGCAAAGATCTCCAACAATGTGAAGGAAATGATAGGGAGATTGAACCATACGTTTGTCGCAGTCCATCTAGCCATAATTCCACAGTCCATCCCATGAATCCGGAGGATAATGGGTTCAACAAAACTTCTTTTCCAATGCAGTTGAATTGCTTTAGTGATTATGATAGTTGTTATGGAGATGCGGGTTTGGATAACATGAGTCATGCCGAGGATCATCAGGGTTCTTGTGATTCATTGGTAGCACGCAATACCAACGTTAACAAAGTTGGCCAGGCCAAAAATGTATCGAGGAGAAGTGAACATAACACCAATGTTGGTCAATATTCTCCAGATAGGGAAATCAGTGAGGTGTGCTCACCATCGGAGAAGCAATCAAGGCAAGAGGCATCTCCTACATCTAAGATATCATGTCCAAGCAATGGTGAGTTTCATAAGATAGTTTTGGATGAGGGTGAAAGGAGGCTTTCGAATGGGATTACTTCACGTCAGGGAACCAAGGCATATCGAGGTTTGTTTCAACAACGAGTTGAACAATGGATCCCAACAGACATAGCGAATCCACACATAACTCGAGGAATGAGAGGATCCATTGAATGGCCGCGAACCATCCAAACGAATTGTTCAAAGGCCAAGCTTTTGGAAGCAAAAATAGAAAGCCAGAAATCTCAGTTGCGCCATGTTCTTAAACAGAAGATTAGGTGAATTCGGTGTTCGGTGCTCGAAATTTTGTTCAAGTTCCATTCGAACTATGATGTGGCTGATGCACTGCATATTCCTCCACTTTAAGGTACTGCACATCATCTGCCATGCCATATATCTTTTGAGTAGCAGAGTGAGTGTTGGGGGAATCTCTAAACTTTAAGCAGCCAACATACCTGTTTTTGGAACCCATAGATCGAAATACTAATGAAAGTATGTAGCTATAAAAAAGTACACAACTTGTTTTCCTTTCGTCACAATGAATGTATGTTATTTTTGCCAAAAATTCAAGAGAAGAATGCATTCAAGCTCATTAATCATTTATATTGTCTGAATGGTTCGAATCTTTTTTCTCCGTAGTTTAGAGTCTTTAGACGAATGTCTCAAGAATGTAACAACTTTCTTTTTTGCAAACATACCCACCCACAAACCAACCTTCAAGGCCACTTGAGATTTGGACCATTTATTACACCTTTTTGAAGATCAATTGAAATAAAGCTAGTTTGTTGTCTTTGAATTAGAATCTCAACCAAAAACCACATTGTTGAGTGCCAATTCCCGTTCGCCCATCTTTCTTCCCTCTAACGACTCGAATTGTCACTTGTTCGTGTCACTCACGGAGCGTGTAGCATCATGTTGGTTAAGGAACATTCACCTCTATATCTTAGTTTTAAGTCCTTGTATCAAAAGAAAAGAAAAACAAGTCAAACAGTTACATTGAAAATAAAGTGGGTCGAATTTATTACAATGGCAAAGCTCAATAGAAGTGGGTTGAGCTGTAATAAGTGCATCAGCTTAATGGGTCACCGATAACTTAAACGCTATTGTTTATGAATAAAGACTTACACTAAGGGGGTCGGGGAATGATTATAATAATGTGGTTCAAATTCGTCTTTGAAAAAAAACCGAAACTAAGACCTCTTACTTACATGTGAAGATAAGCATCGTATTTAAACTGCCACTTAGTATTACGGTCTAGTGGTATTCCTCTTTACTTGTGAGAGGTTTTAGGTTTGATTTTCACCAAAGGCAAATTTGAACTAAATTATTGTTAGCCCATTGTGAAGCTAAGCCTACCGTTTGTTCAAAAAAAAAAACATCGTATTTAAACTTAGAACCATAAAGAGCATGGGTGTATGCTTATATATTTTGGTCTGTTTTTAATATTCGGTGGTTCGGACCAGGAATATAAATACGGAAGATTGATTGCAACTTCTTCAGTCACCAGAACCCTAATTTTCGACTCTTTTGCTCTTTTGCTCTTGTTCTGTGTTTCTTTTTTGCCCTAGAACGACGCTTTTCTTGCCATAAATAGTATATATATATACTTATGTCGCGTTGCTTCATTGTTTGAAAATTTGCAGACATGACAGGAGTAGTCCATTGGATGATTGAGTATCCTGATCCTGGTTTGCAGACATGGTCCATTGAGGTGTTAGACCCTTGGAATGATAGTTCGTACAAGAGGGCGTTGGTAAGAATTTAGCTGAATTGTATACGTTTACATCCTACACCTGCTGTATATACACTCGTTGTAATTTGAACACCCCTCCCCTCCCCATGCATGTTATTGTGGAGAAGGCCGCGGTTGACAACAATTCTGATAGGGGCAAATTATTCCGGTAGGAAAATCCTGAATCGTACGATTTGACAAGGTTAGTTTCCAATTCCCCTCGTGATTTTATTATCTTGGTTTGTAATGCCTCAGTGGGATAAAGATTTTTTTGTTTTGTTTTCATCTATGCTTTTGCTATTTGCTCAGGCAGTTTGTAGAGGAACGCAAACCGTGAACTTTAAATGCTTGGAAATTGAGGCAGGCGCATCCACATATTATTCCAGCTAGAGTTCTCCAGCATCAAACATGTTTATGCCCTCCTATGTATTCAGTCCGGTGGAGGTAATTACCATATTCTAATTTGAGCCTCCATGCAGGTGAGTGTGGAGACGGATGCAAGGAGAGACGTTCCTGGCTTTAGAGACAACAAGTTAGTTCCCTTATTTTCTTGGTTGTGTATTGCTACAACGGAATAGGACTTGTCCCCTTCTTGGCATAGGATTTATCCAAGCATATTGCGACAATAGCTACTAATTTTCACGCTCCATATTGTTACATAAGATTAGCATACAGAAAGGAATACAAACTTGTTACTACAAAGGCGAACTCATTTGTGTCCATAGCTTTCTCTCAAGTGAACGGGTTCTCACATGGTTTTATCGCCTATCCTTTGCTTTTGAATGCAGATACCATGTCCACCGTGCTATTCCTCTTGGAGCTTTTGTCAAGCTTATTCAGCTTCGTCTCGAGGTTATAGGAATCACGGATCCTGTCTTTGTGTATTCCAAGAACACCGCTAAACCTCCCAATGGTGAGCAAAGCTGCATTTCTTTTTTTCAACAAATTAAATATCTTATTCCCAAATTAGTTGTGGTTGTAATAACTCTAATTCTTGCATTGATACAGAGATCTTGATGTCTGCAATTGACAAGGATGAGGAAAATAAGGATGAAGATGGATTTCTTCACTTGATATACACTAATGAAGAGGAAGGAGTACCAATTCCAGCGAAGAAAGCTGCCACAAGGCACAAAAGTCCTTGCAGATTCAAGAGGAGGAAGTTAGTTGTCAATTACCTTGATTTAGTTATCTTAATTTGTTCGCTGCAATGGGAAAAATAAAAAAATCGTCCCCTCCATTTGTGCTTGTAGGAAAATCGGAATGATCCAGTTTTCAACTCCCATTGGTCTGTTAGACTCCTGGAACCTGATCAATACAGGTAATTAGTTTCCCATTCCATTGTGCTTTATTTATCTTGATTTGTATTGCTACAGTAAAATAGCATAGCTGTTTTTTCATCTATGCGTTTGATTTATGCTCAGTGGTTGTTTGGAGGCGGACAAACCACCTAGACGTAGTTTAGATGCTTGGAAATTGAGGGAGAAGCAACCTGACCATATACCAGTAAGTGTTTCACTGCATTAAATTTGCGTATTTCCTCCTATATTTGGTGGACGCAATACCGTGCTCTATTTTGAGCCTCCGTGCAGGTAAGGGTGGAGAAGGACGCAGGTAGTGACATTCCTGACATTGACATGAAGAAGTTAGTTTCCAATTCGATTACGCTTGGGTATCTTGATTTGTATTGCAAGAATGGAATAGGATTTGACCCCCTTATTTAGGTATGCTTTTTTATATCATGTAGCTTATCTAGGATGAAGGTGGTCTCACATGGTTTTGTCGCCTGGCCTTCGTTTTTTACTGCAGATACAATGTCCATCGTGATATGCCGCTGAGAGAATTTGTTGACTTTAGAATATCGGTTAAGGATTGGGTATGAATCTCCATGGAAAAAGCCTATGTTCGTCTACTTCACGAACACCGAGCCTCCCATTGGTGAGCATAGCTGCAACACATTTTTGTTTTAGTCCGGCAGTAATAACATCCTTCTTTTTCCCTAGTTAGGTGCGGATGTAATTAACTCTAACTGTTGAATGTTGTTACACAGATACTACCTTGATGTCTGCAGTTGATGAGAAAAACAGGGACGAAGACGGGTTTGTTCACATCACCTACAGTGGAAAAGAGAAAGGAGGCTGGACCCACTGAAGAGCTCTGGGTCAGTGATCTGATCTGAGCTGCTTTGATATTTTTAAGCCTTAAAACTGGTCTTTGAGATCAATGGCACTGCATTGGACTTTAATGTTTGGAGTTGGAAATGTTTGATTAATTGTTTTTGGCAGTTGGTTTATGTCTAATTCTGGATTAGTTTTCTTTCAATTTTGCTTTCCAAACCGTTCTTCCCGACGCTGGCGGGATGTAATTTCATATAAAAACCTCATTTTCTCTCACTCAGTCCGTCATCTTGTTGCAATAGCCGTTGCAGATGCTTGTTGAATGCTCATTTAAACATGTCCAACTAAAGACGAAGCACTTTTTTAGAGGTTGCCGAGATGCTATCTTCTAAGTTCTATATCTATCGGGGAGGACTGCATTCCGGCTGGCCTTGTCCCAAAATCAATCTGTTTACGCATCAATTCTTCGAGCTGGGATCGCAGCTTGTCGTCCCTCGGTTGTTTTTCTTGTCTCGAGAAATTTTTTTCAGACTGTTCCCTTAATTTGGTTTTACGTAGCTTTATGCTTCTAGACTAAAAATATGTTAGTTGGTTATAAATCGATTTCAAATGTTGAAACAGTAGGGTTTATATTGAAGATGGTGAGTAATTACATAAAGATGAAATACACTTTCTACTTTTTCTTTACTTATAAGATTCTACAATGTAGTTGATGACTAAATTTCAAGGTTTTGGCTCTTTCTAAATACCTAAGGTGTATTAGAGAGTGTAACACCAATAGCCAAACCTTGTGAGTTGTTTCGACTCGCCTAATCCTTCAACTTCCTCTCTTTTGTTTATCATTTTGTTGCTCATCTCATTCTCATGTATTGTTTTAGTTGCTCTAATAATATTATATTATATCAATTCTCTTTCAAAGATATTATCCAATATTACTTGAGGATTAGAACCGTTATTTTGTAAACCACTTTCTAAAGAGGAAAATGTTACTAAATTAAGAGAATAAGCCCTGACAAATATAATCAGCCCTGACAAATGTAATCAGCCTGCTAATATAAAATTAAGGTCAAACAACTTGCTAAAAACACATTAAGAATTAAAGATGATGATCATAAACAGCATGAGCAAGGCAGGTTTGGTTCATCCTCTGATGTTTGACATTGCTGGATCGAAAGAAGACTATGATCGATGCCCGCGAACGTTCGATCAATCATTCGTTTTGGACGAACAAGACCTGTGGTCCTGCAGTTCATAATTGTACAAACAATTCCCACCAGTTGATGATGATCAAGAAATTGACTGGCCAGCATTGTCACAACCACAAGTCTTTGGCATCGATCGTGTCATGCAAGTGGGACGATCGATCTACCATGTTCACCACTAATAACTTCATCAAAGTGTAGGTATACTTTCTTTCAACTGTCGTTACAAAACTGGCAAACTGCATACACCAAATATACAAAAGTATTCACTTTGAAATCATCGATATTGATAGCGTGGAAAAACTAAAAGGAAAATGATTTTTCGCAAACTATTTATTCTATGTGCACATTTATTTATTTTTGGTCTTTGATCAAATAAATTAAAAGAAAATCGACCAGCATAAATAATTATATAGAACTCGGTGTGCAAAACAAAAAAATGATGTACGGGATTTATTTCTCAAATCAAATATACTCACATGGCTGACCCCAACATCAACACGCATGATTGTAACAACTCAAACAACAGGAAACGATGGGTCCTCTCTTATCGTTTGATGCATATGAAGGATAAAAACAGCCTACCACCGAGCTTGCTGCCAATCAACAATAATAATGTTCACAATAAAATTTTATCAGCATTGAATTTTTGTGGTAAGCTTCCTCTTGAAAAATAGTTGAGTGTGACCTATATTTCCTTCCATCTCTGCAGGTTGAAAAAGTTGTGACAGAGATAGAAGATTGAGGAACAAGAAGAGATCCATTAAGAGAAAGATTTATCCAAGAAAAAATTCGATGGATTATCTTCCAAACTTTGCCTCAATAATTGTCTTTGCAATAATCTTCCTACTACTTCGATTCGCTCACTTTCCCTGGTTTTTTGGGTTACATGCAAGACATGAATCGAACTCATACCTAATACCTATATTAATCTCAACCGCACTCACCTTCATGTGTTTTCATTTGCTAATAATTAAGTCGCGATTTTGTTACTAAACTAACTACAAAACCTTGATTAAAAAATCTTACAACCCAGTTGAAAATCTCAGTGGATACAGTAATTTTGCTCCAATGATTGGAGATTTCTATAAGACAAAATGGTTAGGTAAATAGAGTCTAAGGGATATATATAAAGTATCTGGTATTTCATGCAACTTGTGTTTCAAATTGGAGCACCAAGTTGGCCAAACGTCACAACGATGAAGGGATGGTTTAGCATGTGTTAGTTCAACTTGAAAACGAAAAAGGTATTTTACAGGCTAAAAGCCAACAAAACAAACCAAACATCTTGTAAAAAGGGAATATAGATTACGCTCTTCTTCTTAGCTTTACAGCTTTCATGTGTACGAGATGATACAATTTTGTTCCTGCAAGTAAACAAAAGGGACGATCAAATATGTTCTCTTTTGAACTTTCGTAAACATAAAAATATCACTATTACGTTAGAAAGTTAAAACACATAACAGTAGAAGTATTTCATCAAACAACCTCAAGTAAAGAGAAAGGGTAACTTTGATAATTTCAACTTGAGCAACAAAAGTTTGCTGGCTCTGCAAGTATCTCTCATGCACGAATAGCATGTTCTTGGCCGACCTGACAACCCAAAGTCTCCTCTACTAACCGACAAAACCTCCAACAGAAGCCCTTTGATTCTTGTCCTTGTATAATTCTGTGTTAGTACAAGAATCCCATGTTATATTAATCCTAAGGCCTGACTTTTTCTTGCCTTACAATAAAATAATATCCCATGATTCATATCCCTACTCCCCTAGTACAATCATTCCTCAACCATTTGATCCTCTGGATCTAATTTAAAATATGAAATACATATCATAGTAATTTGAATTCCGATTAAGAAAATTTTTAAGTGTAATCGTTTCACTCTTTTATCATGTAAGATGGAGATAGTGAAACAGATATATACATGGCAGATTGGTATAATATCTTGGCAAATTGAATTTAAACAAAACTAGCTTGACGAAAAAAATTGTTGTGGTACAAGATATTATGTTATAACTTTGTGCTTAAAGCACTCATTATGTGACCATGTTACATGATAAACTTCTTCAAGTCATATGACGAGCATTGTACTGTATAAATACATCGAGATGTATCCCTAGCAATATTAGGCTTCACAAATGGATCGTTTTTGTCGTATTCGTCTCATTTTCATGTTATACTCGTAATCTTAACGAGTCATGTCGTACAAAATCCGTTACCTTAATGGCTTATTAAAATGTGACCGATAACAACCAGATTCATTAACGTTCAGTGTTGTATTATGTCAGATTAACAAGTTATACAAGAAATTGTTGTACATAATGTCTAAATCTGGCCTACCTAGCAATTGGTAAGATTCTTTCCATCTCGACACCATGAAATCAATCATATGCTAAGCACTCATTAGGGTTTTTATTAATTTGTTTTATTTAATTAACCTTGTTTATGAAAGGGGCGGTGGTGGCTGATTAATTAGTGGGTGGGATTCGGATTCTTATTTTCTTACAGAATTGACACACTCACACACACACACCAAAACAAATGTCGTTTGTTTTTAGCAATCGAAGAAAGGTTGCAATGCATGACGTGATATGGAGGGTTGTGATGTGATGATAATGGTTGAGATAATTCTGGGTTGTCAATTGTCATGCTTGATATAAAAAGAAAAACAGTGGCGGGGGCCATGGGAGTTTTAGGGTTTTTTTGTACTTGTCAAATATTCCAATTTTCTTAACGTCATTGATTTTACAGAAACGACAGGTTCCCTATCATATTGGATGGTTTATACACTACATCGAACCTGAGAATGTTAGAGTCAGTCGTGAACGAGCGTTTCTTGCCGGTGAGTGCAGACAAGTCTTGTAGTGTAGTTTGCATATATCAACCTTCAGAAAACTATGCAATCGTCCACTCACGATTAGTCATGGTAAAATCTTAATTGGAGTTTGTTCAAAACTATTTAGTTTTCATCCACTATCTTCGTTTTCTTATTTCTTTCACATATTTTTTTCCTCTATTTATAACACAAAATATAAAAACTAATAACTAAAACAAAATGTTTAATTATCACCATTAGCCATACAGTCGAGTCCAATAGGAGGTCTCATATGCGACTTCTATAACTTGCGAGTTCAGTGCCTAATTTACGTGGTTTAGCCCAAATTCCCACTCTAATATCATTTCATATGAAAAACGAAATGATTATTTCAAATTCCAAAATTAGTGATTAATTATTAACCGTTATATTAATTTCAAATTTCCACCAATTAGTACTACAGTCTAGTGATATTCTTTTTCACTTGTAAGTAAGAGGTCTTAGGTTCGATTCTTGCTACAGACAAATTTGAATCACATTATTTGCTAGCCCATTGTGAGGGTAAGCACACCATCTTCCTTTAATGTAGATAATATCGTGTGTTCAACAAAAAAAAAAAATTTCCTAGTGAGGCTAAGCTGCATAGGATACTTGATTGCAACGAATGGTATATCACAAGGCAGAGTTAGGTACTTGGGGTCCGGGTGCACCAGTAGTGAACCCATCTCCACGGGCCATGGCTAGCGGGTCCCAGACAAGGTCGGGTCATTGAAAGCCCAGGGTCCTCGCCCCCACAAAATCCCACATAAGGGAGAGAGATCCACAATAGTGCCACACAAAAGGGGGAGGAATCCAAATCCTCTTTGTGATAATTTTTGGAATTCGTGAATCGCGTTCGTTCATTGTACATCATGTGGTCAAAAATTATTTTAATATTTTTATCTAAAATTAAACACAAATAGTACCTAGAAAAAATTGATTGCACAATGTATAATAAACGGACACGATTCACGAATTTCCAAAATCGTCACAAAAAGAATCCTGAGATGATCCTGTTGGAAGGGGGAGAGACACACAATAGTACCTCATAAAAGGGGAGGGGGTCCTCCATTGATAAATATGAAACATCATCAACCCCTATCCTCGCATAGTCCAAGTGGATAACAAATGCAAATTTTATTGTTATGAAAAAATTTAATGACGTGATTTATCAAATCCCATAAATGGCAACTTCTGTATTAATTTGTCAAAACATGGTTGACAAACGATACCACATCACTTGTTAAGTGAGATATCAACCGCTAAAAGCAATACAAACAAAATCTAAACTAATCAAATAATGAAATCCACCCATCAACTCATCTCCATTGGCGACTTTACAGCTTCTGTGAGATTTATCACTATTGCAAGGCGAAGCCGCCACGATTCGTCAAGAGAAAATGGAAAGAAAAAAAAAGGTAGGTCGTCAGAAGAGTGATCAAGGAGAAGGGGATGACGAGAAGAGGCGGGAGTGTGGGTAGACCTGGCATTTTGGACTCGACCTAACCCAACCCGTTAATATTAGCATTTTGGGTGGATGCTTAACGGGTCGGGTTGTTAATGGGTGAACTCGTTAACAACCCGTTAAATAACGGGTCACTTTGAGTCAACCCGTTAGACCTGTTAGCACCCGTTAGTTGAGGATATTTTAGTAATTTCAGTAAAGTCTTAACAACAAAAAATAAACTTTATGCAAAAAAATAATAATAATAATAATTGTTAACGGGTCGGGTTCGAATGACCCGTTAACTTAACAGGTCGGATTCGGGTGACCCGTTTACAGGTCGTGTAGGGACGAGGAGGTGCAGAGGGGGTTTAGGAAGAGAGTGTCAGAATACAAAGGAGTTATTGTTCATCATATGTGTTCTTGAGAGAGAAAGAGAGATTCGAGAGAATAGCAATCTTAGAGAGAGAAATGAATTGTATCTTGTATGTATTGAAATGAATAATTTGTGTTACAATAGCTACACATATATATAAACAAGACTATCTTAGTCACTAAGTAAGTTAACTACGGATAACAAACTTAACTACCTAGCAACTTAATCTACGTACACTTATCAATATCCGAAGCATCTAATACATCTTTACATAGAGGAGAGGCTAGGAGGACAGGGGGAGAGGCTATCACCGGCCCCTAGCCTTGTTGCAGAACTAGGGTTTGCTTTTGGAAAGAGAAAAGAAGGCCTGGGGGAGTAGAAAAAGTACTACTGAAAAATTATTTTCACCTTTTAATATAAATATACTGTTGTACAAAAAATAATAATTGATGTGACCCTGAAAATGAGAGCATGTGGAAAATTAGGACAAGGATTGTCTGCCCTCCTAGTTGTGGTGCTCTTCCATGCCCTCCTATTTTGTGCGATCACGGTTAAGCCACGTCAATATTTTATATTAATTTTTTAATGAGATAATAAGACAAAAAATAATAAAAATATAAAATATTAACGTAGCTTAACCGTGACCGCACAAAATAGGAGGACATGGAAGGGCACCACAACAAGGAGGGCAGACAATCCAAGTCCGGAAAATTAACATAACCCTAGTACTTTACCAAGAGAGTTGAATGATGCGTACTCATTGCGCAACTTCCATCAAGTCTCATTTGTTAATCGTTTGAGATAAAATAATTTACAGTATCATCTAACTCATGTAAATACGACATTTAACTCACGAGGCATGTGTAAAAGTGATATAATCAGATACATTATTACTGTGCTCTACCGAAAATTTTCTCATCGGCTTTCAAGATTTGTCCGATAACTTTGCTGGAATTGCTGGATATGTACTGAAAATATGCACAATACAAAGTCACGATGATATTCTGGACATTTTTGATAGCGATGTGCACCATACACACAAGTTATGATGAGTTTTAAGAATATATATGGTCAGCTGGTTCTAGAATCCTATTATTTTAATATCAAGCATATGTACACTTTCTTTCACTCAAATTGCATCAAATTAGTGATTCCACCGTAAATTTAAATTGACTTTGTTTTCTTCCGAATTGAGTCTCGACAGTCTTAGTTCAGTTGTGCTGTTTTTTAAGGTTAATAACCATTTATAAAATACTTAATTAATTTTGTCTCTCGACAACAGATAATGCTAGTACAATTCCACTTGGACACATTTTTTTTTTTCAAACGGGACTTTAAGTGTAATTTTAGTGTAAAACGAAATTTCAAAAGACACATTTTTAAAATGAAAAAGGAAAGGAAAATTTTAACGAAAAGATTCAAGTACTATTTACTTTAACGAAAAACCACATTTTTACACTAAAAAGTCAATCATGGTACTATTCATTTTACCATTTACTCTTTACTTTGTTATTATTGTTAAAACTCAAAATTTTCAAACATTTTTCATTAGTTTTCGCAAAAAAAAAACCCCTATATAATTGGATGTAATTTGTGAAGCTCCATCAAATTTGGGCCTTTTGATTGTGAAATCTTTGGACAATGTATGGTGATAAAGCTTCACATGTTTACTTCAAAAACGACAAGTCGTTGTTGGACCCCACTATTGTATTCTGGACCGTCTATTGTGGACTTCCCAGAGACTTTGCTTTTTCAATCCCCAAGTGGAGATTTAATTAATCTAAACCACAAAAATAAACTTGATTAAAACCCCTAAACCATCAATTATGCTGACGCTAATTTTCTGGTCATCATCATTAGTCTTTTCATTAGTGAAAGGAAAAATGGTGACAAAAAAGAAACTGAAATGCCACTGTAAATCTTTTCAATCTTGTCCAAAATAACTTCGTCACAGAGACCACAAGCTAATTTCCTCCAAAAAATAAGGGGTGTGATATCCACACACCTCTTTTTACTTCTCTCACATATTTTTAGTTTTCGACCGTCGGATCGGATGAATTGAAGAAGATCAACGGACATAAATTAACAAGGGGATATGAAAAGTAAAAAGAGATCTATGGATAGCACATCTCAAAAATAATCATTAGCCTTCCCACACCACATACTAAACCTTTTATTTACTTTATTTTTAACTGGTGAAATTATTTGGCTGGAAACTGTTCGTCCACGTGGCATGGATGGAGACCCTGAAGGCGGGACCCGCAGGTGTAGAAGCTCCCACGTGGTGGGCTTTTAGAGGAGGACGTGTCCACGTGGACTGTGAGCAGTTTGTGTTATATGCATTTGTCATTTGACGTAGTCAAACAAGACGGGCATAGCGGTGGGGGCCCGCCGCTTAGTGTAGAAGGAATTCCGACGTGGGTGGTTTGTAGTTTCGCATAAGAAAGCGCGTTCCTTTTTAATTTATTCTTATTAGAGGAGGGCTCGAAACAATTAGAAGAATTTAGGAAAGATAGAGCGGGAGAGTTCGAAATTATTGCAGGAATATTGTGAAATGGGAGTTTCGAACTCATAAAATATAGATAAAAACCAAATACTCTATTCACTAAAATATCTGACCACAATTTGCAACACATGATTTGGATTACATAGGAACCAAATATAACTACCTAATCTTGATTTCATCTTAAAAAAAAAAAACATGTTGGGTTCGATTCTTATATCATTTATGTTTTTCATATTCATCTTCACTTGTAAGTGAGAGATTTTAAATTCGATTCTCACCAAAAGAGAATTTGAATCATATTATTGCTAGCTTATTGTGAGGCTAAGCCCACCCCCTCCCTTTAGTGTAGATAATATCGTTTGTTCAAAAAAATATAACACGTTTTCGTTCGACTCTTAGCACTGATGAAACACATAATCTTAACCTTAACCTGAAGGGGGCTAAAATGCATTCATGACCCTTTCTCGTAAAGGAAAATTGGACTGCTTTTGTGAAGCCACCAACTTAACTCCAAAAAGTAAGGAACAAAACCTCCACACGTGTTGGCGGGAGCGCGTATAATGGAAGAATGATCCCATTGAAATCTCCCTGTTTTTTACAGTTTCGTGAACTTGTTACTCACCACCATGCAAATGAAATGCAAACAAAATGACGCCCAAATTCAAATTCAAATGAAATGAATTATTATTGTTATTATTTTTTGGAATGCTATACATCTTATATATATATATATATACATGTCCACCCCTCCGATGCCCAGCTTATGCGTAAGCCTATAATAAATTGATCGATGGAATTGTGAATTGGATTTCGTGGGTTCTCTCCTTTCCTCAATTGGGTCGCCGGGAATTCTCGATTCCGTGGCCGGAATCCGATTGATTATGACATATGGCGAAGGGACGGAAACTGACGCAGAGCCGCAGCGAACGCTTGCTCGGAACCTACGGCAGCTACAGCCACGCACATGACTCGCCGGAGCTCGGCGAGGACGATGTCTGGTCGATGGTCAACAGCGTCGACGAGAGGGAGGACCACGAAACCGAGAATTCGCAGGGAGAGTGGAGCCCACGCGCCGTCCCCGAGAGCAACGGGGGTGTTCAGGTGCGGAGAGGCCACCGAATTCTCAGGGACGATGACAGCGTGGGCGGGCTGTCATTGGCGTTTGACGATTCCGGTAAAACGGTGTCGTCGCCTCGGATCGTGCACCAGTTCCGCGGGCACGACAGCATGGCTTCCCCAGGTGGGCACCACATTGCCACGTCAGCTCCCATGAACGTGCCCGACTGGAGCAAGATTCTCCGGGTCGACTCCGTGGACTCGCTGTACGACATGGACGACGGCTTGGATGGCAATGACTCGGAGATTATTCCCCCACACGAGTACCTGGCGCGTGAGTACACGCGAGGCGCGACGTCAGTTTTCGAAGGCGTTGGGCGGACCCTGAAGGGCCGAGACATGAGTCGGGTCAGGGATGCGGTGTGGAGCCGGACCGGGTTTGATGGATAATTTGTGGTTTGTGATTAGTGATTAGCATTAGGAAATTAAGGAGGTTTAATTATTGTTAAAAATGATTGATTTGGGACGCCAAGATGTTTAATTATTGTTGTGAATTGGTAAATTTTCGTTGGGCAATGATTCAGCCGAGACAGATGAACTCGGACTCGGCTGGGAGTGAGCCCAATTTGCCCAAGATATTGAATTCTAAACGTAGGATTTAGGCCCTTCTTGGTCTTTTTATTGTAATGAGTTGAATTTTCGAAATCAGTTTGTGTTAGTGAAGCATAATAGGTAATTTCATGGTGCACTTAGAAGAGTTTTGTTTTCAATACCGCTATTTGAAAACATAAAATTAACGAACTTACTAATCCACACTGTCTAATAGAAGTGAATTTAACAGTTGCCGTATGTAGAATTCACATGTATTAAAAAAAATGTGAATAATCTATTAATTTTGTGCAGCTAAATAACATTATTTTTGTTTTATGAACCTCAATTCACATAAATAGGGTAATTAAAAAAAAAGGTCTTGATTATTTTTGTAATTTCATAATTTCTTTTTCTATCAAAACATGTTTTCATGAGAAGATTCCTACCTAAACATGTTTTATTTTTTTCTTCGAATTTTTTTATATTAAATTTGATTCTTTGAGTCAACAAAAATTATGATTTGTGAGTATTTAATAAGACACTAAGATTTGTACATAGATAATCAAAATTCACACCATCTTCACTTGCTAACAAACACCTCTCAAAACCTAAATTTAAAACTCTTAACAAAAACCTAATCTTAAATAAACTTATAACTTAACATCTTAATTATTCTTTAGATAAAATTAACTAGAATTAGGTATTACTAGCAACATGATTAATTCACTTTAGACGAATGATATATGATGGTTTCATTTTATCTATATATATGAGATGAGATATTGTCAAAGTCGTGTCAATGGCATGAAAGAAAAAATGGAAACTCAAAAACTATGATTTTGATGACGATGAGGATGACGATGATGAGCATAAAGGGTAGGCCCCGCTGATATGGAAAACTTGATGTCGAATCCAAATTCCGAAGTCGAGTCACTTATTAGCTAGTGTGATTTTAATGGCGCCATTACAAAGGTAAAACCAATGGCTCTCATTTCTTGCGAGCTGTGAGTTCATTGTTGCGTCCCTTTTTTGAAAAAGTTGATGGCCCATATGGCTTACTCATTATTTTAAGGTATTATCACAAATAATCTCGAAATTGCCCTATATCATCAAGATTATTCTTGAAATTAAAAATCAATCAACGTAATTTTTGTAAAATAAGTGCGCAAATTAATGTGGTCCTTGTGTCATAATTTTTAACAAATTTGTAACGGAATGACCGAATTGATTTGTGACACTTAACATTAAAAAAACTATACTGATCGATTTTCAATTTCAACGATTTTCTTAAAGGTATGGATCAATTTTAAGAACTAATGCTCAGTGGTCTTACTAATTGGAGCCCAAATCCTATTGGGTTATCTTGTAGGGCCTATAGTGAGAGCAAAACGAAACTACATAACATAACAGTGGTCATAGGCGGCTCCAAGTTATGCGAAAAGCCCAAATCTGTCATTCAGTCCGTTGCCATGTTTACTTTCCTAAATATACCGTCTCCATTTTTCTCTAGCAGACTCTTTTGCATAATAATACGATACTCTAAACTACCGGTTACCGCGGTCTTAAAAAAGAGAGATTAAACTTGGTGTAGCGGATGGGATGAACGTAGTATCTTAATCAATTGATCTATTTCATATATGATCGTCTAGCAGACTTTTACAAGTAGGAAAAATATTTGCGAAATCATTGATTTGGTTGTTCAGGGGAGTTACCTAGAATTCCACAATAACCTTGCTATAGGCAAGATCTCGGGAAAATTTTCAGGACAAGATCCTTTTTCTAGCCCTAACGTCTCTCACAGACATGCTCCAAATACATTTTGGTTAATCGAACTTTAAATGTGGCAAACTTTTTATTAGATGACCCTAGGAGTGTGATTATGCAATCTAAAACCCAAATTTCTAGAATGTAAGAAGACGTCACAAACTTTTTATTAGATGACCCTACGAATGTGATTACCAATAAGTAGTTCATCCATTACCCTACATTTTTTTATATTAGGTAGTGCTATTTACATGCACGTTTTACTTCTCAATCACTACTCTTAATTTCTGATCATCAAATCAAATGAATTGAATAAGATTAATAAAAAAAAATTAATAAAAGTTTGTAAAAAATAAAAATAAATGTGAAACATTATCTTTATGTTTCCCACGAATTTAGTTTCGAAATTATTTTATCCAGCACACATATTTGTCTTCTAGATCATCTATTATCCAGCACATAACACACCACCTGAAATCCACACACCTGTATGGCTCGATCAAGTAAGTCCACATCATTCCATTCATTTTCACGTGATTTTTGGCATTGGCATTGGCATTTGTTGTGGAATCATGTATATATATAATGAGTACTGAAAGATTTTAGATTTGAATTTCGTGGATGACGAGTTTGATATCAATTTATTACCCTTGTTTTTTGCTGTATTATCCGTGAATGAGTGGGCACATGAGAGATGATAGTATTAGGAATGAGGATATCCGAGGTAAAGTAGGAGTAGCCGAGATTGAAGTAAAGATGAGAGAAAATCGGTCAAGGTGATTTGGACATATGAACGAAGGCCTTCAGACGCTCAAACTAGAAGATGTGATTACCAGACAAAAGTTCAGTGACGGAGGAGTAGAGGAAGACATAGGAAGACTTGGAAAGAAACTCTAAAAAAAGACTTGGAGTACTTGGATTTAACAAAAGACGCGACACATAACCGAATGGAATGACGTTATAGGATTTATACAATCAACTCTGCTTAGTAGAATAAAGCTTTGTTGTTGTTGTTGTTTGTCTCCTGCAGTATTATATTGTTATATTAAATAAATAAACAAGTGATTGGAAGAAAAGTAAAGTAGTTTGCTTTAGTTTTTGCCACTTCTAAGACCATCTCCAACCCTTGAGTTAAAAGTCAAATTTTTTAGCCCGGAAAATTTAGCTTTTAGCTCAGAAACATATTTTCTGCTCCAACCCTTCTACCCTAAAATTTTAGCTCGGAATTATTAAAGAATGAAATTAGCCTAAATTTTTTTCTTAAATCAATTTAAAAAAAAAAAAATATGTAGATTATTGTAAATTAATTTTATGAACATTTTAATCTAAAAAAATTTAAATTCCGATAAACATTTCGCATTTAGCCCGGAGGGAAAGCTGGGGGTATTTGACCCAGAAATAGCATTTGGCATTTAGCCTAAAATTTTAGTATGGGTTTGAGAGTATTTGGGGGAGTAATTTGGCTTTTAACCCAGGTTGGAGATGGTCTAACTATCGCTTTTGCCGTAATATTCTTATGACACGTCTTTGACATAATGTCAAAAATCCCGACAAATCCGTACCCACCGCTTCTGTTTCCCGGAAAGAAAAGCAACCAAATTTAATTCACTTGGTTTGGTTGGACTACTGAATTTCAGCCCGTGTCAGCACGCAAAATTCAAACCTCTTCCATGTAGACGATAACTATGGTCGCACCTTGATCTGGGTTTTGCTTGAATTCCTCAAATATCAGATTTTTGGGTTGTCTTCGATTCCACATTTCATCGTTAGCCTTTTGTTCGTCGATTGAAATCCGCCACCAAATTCCCTGAATCCTGATCGGAAAATGGGTTGCTACAGCAGCAAAGAGAATGCTCCGAAACCCGGTTCAAAGGGGTTCGGGTCATCCCAGCCTTACCAGCAGCCGCAGACGGCTGCTCAGCCTCAGAAAATATCATCCCAACAACCCCATAACCCACCACCACCTCCCAGACCACAGCCCCAGCAGAGGGCACAGCCAGCGCCCCAACCAAGGGCACAGCACCAGCAGCCAAGCCCTCCTCCAGTAAAACCGGCGCCGCAGCCGAATAGCATTCTGGGGAAGCCCTTTGATGACATTAAGCAGTACTACACACTCGGCAAAGAACTGGGCAGGGGCCAATTCGGTATCACATACTTGTGCACTGAGAACTCCACCGGCCACAGCTACGCCTGCAAGTCGATCCTGAAACGCAAACTTGTGAGCAAAAACGACAGGGACGACATCAAGAGAGAGATTCAGATAATGCAGCATTTGTCTGGGCAGCCAAACATTGTGGAGATCAAGGGGGCTTATGAGGACAGGTACTCTGTGCATTTGGTGATGGAGCTCTGCGCCGGAGGGGAACTTTTCGATCGAATTATAGCGCAGGGACAGTATTCGGAGAGGGCTGCCGCTGCGATTCTGCGTGACATTGTGAATGTTGTGCACATTTGTCACTTCATGGGCGTGCTGCACCGTGATCTCAAGCCGGAGAATTTCTTGTTGTCTAGCAAGGAAGAGAAGGCAATGCTGAAGGCAACGGATTTCGGGTTGTCTGTTTTCATTGAGGAAGGTGAGTTGCATTGATTTTAATGGTCTATGTTCATTGTTCATACAAGTTGTAGAATTTAGAACTAGAAAGCTATGAGCTTGACTATGGCATTTCGATTTGTTTGATATACGCAAATGTGTTTTAAAATCTCCAATTTTACTAGTATTAGTTTTCTGTGAATTGTTATTCCTCTAGTTTAGTTGCAGATGTTATAATGGCAAGAAGTTACATTCCGAACGGAAAGTTGTGTAGTTTACTGGGATATTGTCTGTAGATTTTAGTCAAGGGTTAACTAGTAAGAGTGGTCAGCCTGCGCCATTTCCTACCTTACGCAGTCTAGCTAATCGAATTATGATGTTATAAACTACTTTATTCCTTTGTAAAGCTTTTCGGAAATTTTCGTTTTCATTTGATTGCTTTGCTTCAGTCAGGTATATAATAATCTTAAGTTTTAATCTGGTGGATAAATTCTAGTGTACAATGACACCTGCTTTGTCCTCATCACAGGAAAGGTGTACCGTGATATAGTCGGCAGTGCTTACTATGTTGCCCCTGAAGTCTTGCGGCGTAGTTATGGAAAGGAAATAGACATTTGGAGTGCAGGAGTCATTCTGTATATTCTACTCAGTGGTGTACCTCCATTTTGGGCTGGTAAATATGAATTCAGTGTATTCTTGCTAAACATTCACTGTTCTCTTAGGTTTAGTTGTCTTATCAATATATCTCGCTCTTTACATTGCAGAAACTGAGAGGGGTATATTCGATGCCATATTGGAAGGAGTAATAGACTTTGATAGTCAACCATGGCCATCAATATCAGACAGTGCTAAAGATTTAGTTAGAAAGATGCTGACACAGGACCCAAGAAAGAGAATTACTTCTGCAGAAGTTCTCGGTATGTTACCTCTTAAACATTATTTTAGCTGGATTGAAAGTTACAATGAAGTAAAACATGTGTAAAATATCGATGATATCGGAAATATCGGTAGTCCAAAAATACGGAAATTTCGATGGAAATATCGGGATATTATCGATGTCGATAAAAATTGAATAAAAACCACGGAAATTGTAAGAAAAACTTGGAAATTTTTATTGAAACTTTGCAGCATGTTTATTTAGTCAATTATCTATTAGTTTATCACAAAAAATTAGAAGGAAATGCATTGCATGATGGATTTAATTGATTTAAGTTGATTATATAGCGAGCTGGCAAACATTGTGAGTGTAGAAAATATGTAGTAATTAATGAAAGAAGTTTAAACACATCATAATCATTTATATATAATGAATTAGTACAATATTTTACATTTTATACATTGCATGGTAAGATAGACTTAGTACCACATAGAGTTCCTATCAAGGTCTAAAATATCGATGATATTGGAAATATCGGTAGTAAAAAAACACGGAAATTTCGATTGAAATTTCGGGATAATATCGATATTTTAGACCTTATAATCGATAATTTTCCTCTGTCTGATTTATAGGCCATTCTTCTCAAGTGTTTCTTTGTTATAAACTCTTTGAAATGACATCTTTTTCACATGATAGAAAGTAGGCCTTGTGCTGGCATTCAAGGGATAATCCGATGTTTTAGTTTTTTTTTTTCTTCCAAATTTAGCAGTTAAATAGAAGCTGAAAGGATAAATATACTGCATTACAATAATCGACTTTTAGCCACATATTACCACCAGCTTTTGTTTTGTGGGTGCTTTTGACTGATGTTTAATATTCTGTATGGTCAGAGCACCCGTGGCTCAGAGTAGGCGGAGTAGCATCAGACAAGCCAATAGATAGTGCAGTTCTCTCTAGAATGAAGCAGTTCAGGGCAATGAATAAGCTCAAGCAACTTGCTTTGAAGGTAATTTTTCGGACTATGTTCAGAAGCTCCTATCTTCACCCAATATTGGCAAAGTTTCCAGAGAATTCCTTCTTACCTTCAACTATCTTATTCCCATAATAATCTTTTTTCATTTGAAAATTTCCCCCAGGTCATAGCAGAGAATCTATCTGAAGAAGAAATTAAAGGCCTTAAAACAATGTTCACCAATATGGACACTGACAAAAGTGGTACAATAACTTACGAAGAACTGAAGACAGGTTTAGCGCGTATTGGGTCACGGCTGTCAGAAGCCGAAGTTAGGCAACTCATGGATGCTGTAAGTAGTTACCGATTCCTCAGGAACTCAATTCTGTTGCTTCTGGCAATTTTGTGATTTATCTGTAACACATTTCAGGCTGATGTCGATGGAAATGGATCAATTGACTACATTGAATTTATATCTGCTACTATGCATAGACAAAGATTAGAAAGAGATGAGCACCTGTACAAAGCATTTCAGTACTTTGACAAGGATAGCAGCGGGTGGGTTGACAAAATTTATTGTGTGATACTTTCTGCATACTAATGTCTTACTGGATTTCTGTTTTTGATCAAGTCAAATTCAACCACTTGATCCTACTGCACGAAATAAATTACTTTGGATAAATTTCTCGTTATGATCATACTAGATGTGTGCTCAAACAACTATGCGCATATTGATTCATAAATTTAGTCTAGCCTTGTGAACTTGCAAGCTTAAATCGATCCAACTTGTATGTCAGGCATAAGGTTTATTAGCTTGTAATATCATGATTTGCAAGGAGCCAAACTGTTTATAAATATATGTTTTCATCACTCAGTCATAAGGCGAAAGTTAATGAAGTTCCTTACCGAGTTGTCAATTTCCACTGACAGGTACATTACAAGAGATGAATTAGAGGCTGCTATGAAGGAGCATGGAATGGGTGATGACAACACCATCAGAGAGATAATTTCTGAGGTTGATGCCGATAATGTAAGTTACTTACGACTTCCAAATATCTGGAACTTTTTCTTAGTCATGTTTTATACTGATTTACTTTGGACCAAATAGGATGGGAGGATCAACTATTCGGAATTCTGTGCAATGATGAGAAGTGGGGCTCAACAACCAGCAAAGCTCTTTTAATTTCACTAGACCAATCTTGATAAAAAAAATGGGCAGTTTGAGCATGTGAAGCTAGACTTTCGTGTTGGATTAATCAGGTTGTGTTTCTGTGCATCGATTTACAGGTTATCTTTTTTTTTTTTTTTTTTTGAAGTTCCTGTTCAATCTTGTTATGAATATTTCCTGAATATACTACAATTTTAATTAATTTAAACTGATCTTGCTACGGTCACCACCCACAGGCCTTGAATTGAGCACACACTAGAAGTGAATGATAGAATCTCTCTAGCTTCAGTTGTGCAGCTACTAGGATCGGATATGATTGAAGTTGGGTCCAAGCAAATTCTATCGAGTCTCAGTCTTCCAGATGGAATCCGGATCCTCTTTGCGAGGATCTGAGGATTCGTGAATCGTGTCCGTTCATCGTACATCATATGGTCAAAAATCATTTTAAATTAAACACAAACAGTACTTAACAAAAACTGACCGTATAATATACGATGAATGTACACAATTCACGGATCTTCACCAAAAGATCAGGAGAGGATCCTGTTGGTTCTAGATGAGACTTGTAAGACCCAACATGTTAGACTGATGTCCAATTTAACAAGTCTAGTCCCAGCATTTATAAGTCCACACAAACAACGAATATGACAGTAATTAACCACTTGGCTCAATTCTTGAACTTCAATTAATCCTTTTTTAATTTTTTTGGCACACTCCACAAGAGAAAAACAAAATATACGTACGAAGGGTATCCACTTGACACCCTTCAATCACAGGATCTCTTGTTAGAATACTATTTATTTGTCTTGAAAATTAGAAAGCCAGTGAATCAAGGGGTGTGTACTCAATTATTGTAGGACTTCTCCAGCACAGTTTCCATACAAACCCTGAAGAAACATTTCTTAATGGTTACCATTTCGGGCGCCCACGGATTTCAATCACATACACCTCGTCATTCGTAAAACGTCTCTCACAAAAACATAGGTGTATTGGTTCTGCACAACTCCATGCCATCCCATCCAATTTGAGGGCTTTCATAGTTCCGAAAATTTGCTCTTTTAGCACCAAGGCGACACTGTCATGAGATTATCTGTAACTCTAGAGTTTTTTATACAAGTGATACTGTGAGAGAAAAACCGAACTTAGGACTTCTAATGCAGTGATAAACTCTCTCAATCAACCGAGCTACTAACTCCTTGTTACATGAACACTATGTTAGGAAAGAACAAATGAAGGTGCCCAAACCAAAAGATGGATTTTTGTTTAAAATTAGAAGGATGGTATCCAAAGTTTTTACTTGGCCTAATCGGATAAATGGTCCCCGTGGTCAACAGGTATTCGGATGATAGCCCCTGTGGTAAAAAAATTCGGATTTAAACCCCTGTGGTCTAAGTCTGTTAGGATTTATGCCCTTCGGTTAAATAATGCTGACGTGGTTGCCACATATATGCCACGTGGCAAAAATAATAATTTTTAAAATACCTGAATTAAAAAAAAAAAAAAAAAAAAAAAAAAAACGCAGAAACCCAGAAAATCCCCCCCGCCCTCCGCCCTCCGCCCGTTCCCCCACCCCGCCGGACTTCTTCTCCTTCTTCTTCTTCTTCTTCCCGCCGGAGACCAGCTCCCCCCCCCCGACGGAGCCCTCTCCCCGCGCGACCCTCCTCCCTCTCCTTCTTCCTTCTTCTTCTTCTTCCCGCCGGTCTCCCTGCGCGACTTCTTCTTCTTCTTCTTCTTCTTCTTCTTGTTCTTGTTCTTGTTCTTCTTCTTCTTCCCGCCGGAGACTAGCTCCCCCCTCGCCGGAGCCGTCTCCTCGCGCCCTCCTCCCTCTCCCTCTTCCTTCTTCTTCTTGCAGATCCGGTTTGTTTGTTTGTTTGTTTTTTTTTTTTTTTTTTTTTTTTTTTTAATTCAGGTTTTTTTTAAAAAAAATTAAAAATTATTATTTTGCCACGTGGCAGCCATTTGGCAGCCACGTGGCAGCCACATCAGCATTATTTAACAGAAAGGTTTAAATCCTAACAGATTTAGACCACAGGGGTTTAAATCCTAACAGACTTAGACCACAGGGGTTTAAATCCGAATTTTTTTACCACAGGGGCTATCATCCGAATACCTTATGACCACGGGGACCATTTATCCAATTAGGCCTTTTTACTTTTTAGCCTTCATATTCCCTGACACAAATTGCATTTGAAGAGACGAAGCATTCCCACGTGAGGTTGTAATATTCTATCATGCTACCCACTGACCATATATACTGTGCACGTGTGCAGTGCACCCCCATCTTTTTTAGGAAAAGGATCCTCTCCGGATCTTTTTGTGGGGATCTTGATGATCAATAAATTATATTCGTTCATCGTACATCATGCGGTCATAAATCATTTTGAATTTAAAATTGAATATAAATAGTATCTAACGAAAACTGATCGTACGATGTATGATAAATGGACACGATTGATTGATCCCCAAATCCCCACAAAAAAGATCCGAAGAGGATCCTTTTCCTCTTTTTTATACATCCAGGGGAAAAGAGGTTAATGGAATTCCCCACGTCAAGACAGACCTCAAATTTCCAAGATCAAATTTTCTGCACTCATTTTATATATGGTCTAACGTAAACATGAAACATACACACTTTGGTTAAGGATTTAATTAGTACTCGACACTAACTTGAAACGGTACACGAACTCAACACGATGCAGCTCGATTCTCATCCTTGCGTGCGCTCGTGAAACTCGTTCGTTTCCGATTATGTGCAAAGCTGGTTTAGCTTAGCAGTGTGATTAACATAATCTTCAAGGAACAGAAGCATACAAAAGATGACAGACTGGTTTGGTGAGGTAAAGTGAAGGAGGGGTTATGATATATAATGATATATTAGATATGTGTTTACTTGGTGAGGAAACTAGGTACTATTATTTAAATAGGAAAAGTGCATAGGATGCTCTCTAATCCTGCATTACTGAGAGATGGGGCACCTGCAGCTTCACCACTTCCATAACAAGACAATTTTGTTTATTTATATTAGTTCACAACTGTGACTGTGAGTTGTTGTCACCAAATTGTGAGACTCAAAGCTCGTTTACAAAAATATTAAATAAAAAAATGGTGAGGCCTTGTTGGATTCTTATTAAATTTTAGTATTCCAGAAAAATGATATAAATTTGGATTGGAATCAATCATTTTCCAAAAATGTGTACTTAAAAATGTTGTGGTTACCAACTTCATTCTTTTTAAAAAAGATCAGTTGGTGGCTTCACTACGATTGGAAGCCAGAAAGACTTATAGAAGTACGTCAGCCACCTGCTACCATTATGTGATTTATCAGTATTAAAAATTGAACTGAAGACGTGTCGGGTGAAATACAAACTTGAAATTCGTCCCCGATCATTGAGACATCCCGTGATAGTTGTTATGATTATCAACTTTGATATGAGAAAATAAATTAGTGAAGAGAAAGGATCTCTGCACATTATTCATCTTTTTTATGTATACTTGTGTTTATTTTTATTTGATTTATTCAGTCTAAATATCATAAATAAATATAAAAACGTAACAAAAAAGAAAAACATGTGTGAAAATCACTTTGATAGATGAATAGATTTGATGTAGAGTGAGTAACACTGAAGTCTAATGAGAGAGGAGGGAGAGATGTGCACGTGCAATTGCATGTCTGCCCCCTCGCCGCTCTACTTTTCCAATTTACAAACCGAAACAAAAACCAAGCAACGAAAGAAAAACCCTCCACATTTTGCAGTTTTTTGCTTCATAGGGTATTCAAATCTTGCTTAAATATGTTATCTTTCTTCAGAAATCATTTTCTCCAAGGATTTAGTTCTTAATTGGTGTTTGTCTAATCAATGGTGGAGCTTCACTCTTGTGCTCCTCTGATAAATTCTTCTGCACTGTGCGCTATAGAGGAAGGAATGAAAGGTGAGAGCGTCAATATCGTTGCAGAGGTTTCGGCCGAACTCGAGAGGGAACGGCAGAAGAATGCAGAACTCATGGGGAGGATACTAATTCTTGAAGCTCAATTACAAGAACGAGAGAAGGAGCCTCCACATCGAGCAGACGGACAAGTAAGACCACCATTTTTATTTTTTGGTTGTTTCTTTGTTTTTAAATAATTGTTAGTGCACTTTAGCAGTGTTTGAGAACGCTTCTAATGAGTAGAGCAAATGTTAATGCCACACCCATTATTTGGATGCAGGACCATTCTTCCAATGCAATGACAAGAAACTTAAAGAAGTTCAAGCGACGGAAGACAGAACTCGACAACAATGGAATCGAAGATGGAAATGTTATCCCAACCGTAATGGCTTTGCAGAAGAAGCACCACAAGCAATGCTTGGCCCTTAAAGATCGAATTCTGGAAGACCGTCTAGTCAACTGGATGAGCATGGAGGAAACTCAGTTTTTGCATTTAGGAAAAGTTAAAGATGGCGGAGATTCAGCAGACTGCGGTGTCACTGATGACAGCGATGACGAAGATGATGATTACCGGGAAGAGGATTGTGTTAATAATGTCTGTAAAGAAGGGGAAGTTGCTGATGATGTTTCAAGAATTGTTAGTGAACCGAAATGTGAAGTTGTTGATAAGGGATTGGATGCGCAATGTGAAATAGTTTTTGCAGGTGGGAACGAGCCAGTGATTCCAAATGCGAACCAAGAAACGAATGAACCACCCGATACAGGACCAGTTTGTGATGAGATGCAACTTCAAACCGGAAACAATAAGGAACCTAGTGATTTTGGAAGTGACAAGGTGCCATCTGATACCCTTAATTTCTCAGAGTTTTTCCATGCAGGATCAACAAGCACATCGCAACAGAAAAAACCTCCGAAGGTGGCATTCTGCCCGAAAGAAGTGAAGAGAATAATTGATTCAGAAGCCCTGCTGCAGAAAAATGCTCAATCCCACACAATGAGGAAGATCATAGTTTTCGCATCACTCGGAATAAGGCACGGCTGTGAAGATATATACGAATTAGACTTCAATCATTTCAGCATTTTAAGGAAGGGAGAACCATTCGTGTCTTCGAAAGATCCTGGGGTAAGGAAATTTAGCGTTATGCTTGCTCTAGTTCTTGTCATTGCACAAATAGTCTTTCAATTCCCTTTCATTGCGACATTTAACATAAATGATTTCTGCGACATGTTTTTTTTATCTTAATTTAATACTAGGAGTATGTTCTGTATGAGAATCCTGGTGTTCGGAGGAAAGTATTCTACCCAAACCAACAGAACCCGACATTATGTCCTGTTAAAATACTCGAAGAAGAGAAGTCTATGCGACCATCGGATTCTAGCTGCCCATCATGGCTATTTCTCTGCATAAAGTATGGCGGAAGAACACGAAATCTTCCCCAAAATGAGTAAGTACTATTGGAGTCATTAACTTTTAAGTCAGCGAGGATTTCTGTTTTGCAGCTTAACTTAAAATTTTATCTGCATAAATATGTTTCAGATATGTCAGGCAGCGTATGGGAAGAAACAAGCTGAAGTCTTTCGGGCCACTAATGTGTCGAATGGCAATGCTCGTTCATGTTCGCAGTGGGAGCTTCTTCTTCAAGACCTTGGGCATCACTCTTCTTTTCATGGCTGGTTTTCCTGATGATCTGGTTCAACGAGAAACTAAATACCGGAACTTAGACTTGCTTCAGAAGTATTATAGGTATTTCATTCTAAGATACTACTAGGAAATGAATATTTATGGAAAAGCTATTCGGATAGTTTTGTATCTTCGAAAAATTGTGAATGCTAAAGCACGACGTGTTTTTCCTTGTAGGACGGATGAGGATGCTGAAGGGGAGGACTTATTTCTTCCACATCCTATGACTAGTGATACTGTAAGATCAACTTCCCGGTTCATATATCTGAGCACTTCCTAGTTTCGACTTAACGTTGACAAATAAATTCGAGTTTCTGAAAACTGATGTTGTTTTCTTTCAGCAGGCTAGTCCAAGTTCTCAGCAGTTCTGTGGCAAGTCTGGTTCAACAAAAACAAAGGCGAAAAAACAAACTCACCCAAATAGCAAGCCTAACATACAGAGATCGTCATTCCCACAGACTGCACTTTTGAGTTCTGCACCTCCTACACAATTTGGAGGTCATCAGACCTCTATTCTTCACGCTCAAGCAATGGCAACATTCCCGTCTCAGACGCCATTAGATGCTCAACCAATCCCAAACAGTGCAATCCCGAATGCTGGTACGAGTATCTCCTACTCTGGTCAAACCCCGTATCACATTTTTCCACCACAACCAGCAAACACCTTTATGCCTATGGTATATTGGCCTCCCCCAAACGCATTTTCTCCGGGACCTTATCAATCTACATATGGGTACCAATCTTTCCCTTCTACCGGAAACTACTTCGTCCATCCACAGCCCTATTACAACCACCCGGCTTGCAGTCCATTGATCCCTAAAATGGTGGAAGCAGCAGGAAAAAATGGCGTGGCCTCGGCGGAAGCTGATAGTGGCTACGATTGCAGTTCAAGCAGTACTGAACCAAAGAAGAATTAGCATATCTGTCTTCCTTGTAAATTACCATAGCTTGAGTTACCTTATTCTTAATAAAAGACAGATGCAAAGTGATGCATTTTTGGTCCTCTGCTTCGCATCATCCGCTATGTAATTTTCGAAATTCGTGACGTTCAATTTAGCTTCTGCTAAGTTCACAGTGGAGATAGTACATAGCACACTTCACTTTAGTCATTGCATCTGCAACGCCTTTTGCTTCGCGGTACGGTAGAGGTTTTGTTCAATTCCTCTATCTTGTCCTCAATACAAGGAAATAAGCCTCATTTTCGGTTTTCGTGACAGATCTCGTCGTCTTTTTAACTCAGAACATCCAGAACAGAACAACCAAGCACCAAGATCTTTAGCAGGGCATGCTTATGAAGCAGCAAGATCTAAGCGATCAATGAACCAAAGATATCCGATTCCCCAAGCAACATCAAGATTTTCACCATCCTTTTTCGGGGCAATGCCGATCAAAGCCAGATTTCGTTCTCTTTTACTTGGAAAATCACACATCATTGGAAAATATCCAAATATGCTTGAATTAATCACACAATTACATGTCAATTAAGCTAATTTGACAAAGTAGGGATCTTCATTGGCATTAAAAGTCAGCACATAACATTCGAAATTCATAACATTTTGCTAGCAGAGCTAAGCTTGATTAGGGTTGTACTAATACCAACTAAATACTACCATTTCATATATCTAAACCTGTTCACCAAGCTAACTAGTCCCAATTCAGCAACTCCGCCCCAACGGAACTCGATTTCCGGCCTCAAACCAAGTACGTCTGCGAAGGATCAATCTTCTCCTTGGAAACAAAGCACACAAAATCAGGAACCTCCTCAAAACCATAAGACAACACCAGAGGTTCTTTCATAACCACGAAGCCCTCGGGCCCTATCGCAACCTGGTAGCCCTCCTTCGTCAGCTGACTCACAGAAATCAAATTCCGCTTCAAACCCGGCACGTGCATCACATTGTGCAGCACCCACCGAGCCCCACTCGGTAACTTGACACGCACGTCACCTCTTCCAACAATGTACAAGGCCGCATTGTTTGCCAGGTACGCCTTGCCGTAGTTTCCGGCGGTGTACTTCTCCATGATCCCCTGGTGCGGCGAGCAGTGGAAGGCGGCGCCGGGGGTGGTGATCCACGACTCCAGCGGGCTATCGACGGTCAAAAACAGAGCTTCGTTGATCACTTCGATGGTGTTGGCGGCCCCAACGGTGTGCTTCTTGAGCCTGCAATTCTGGCTGACGTGTCCACATTTGCCGCAATGCAGGCAAGCGTCCGCCCATTTTCCGAGACCCGAATCCATTGCAGAAGTCCTGGATTTTCTCTCTCGCGAAGAAGAAACCCTAACTGCGATTTGATCGGGGCATTTATCGTTCCCAATTCCAAAGGGTTCGGTTTATATAAGGGCTTAGGGTATCTTGGGCTGCTGAGACTATGATTCGGATCAGGCCCATTGGGCCTGATGAGTGAACATGTCCATTTGACAATTTTTTCCACCAACATATTTTTTCGGCTTATATACATCTACGCCCCATGAAATTCAATTTGAGTCTTAGTGAATCCCTTGAAGCTCGAAATGTGTTGCTTATTCTCTTTATGGTGCTTAACTTCATTTATATCTCTTAAATTTAATTCAGTCTCACTTAACTCTTTTAAAGTTAAATACTTCATTGAAGCCCGCACCCTCTCTCTCATTATAGACCTTTGCAACCAAGCGTGCGATAAATTATTGATTCAAAAGCTACGCTCCTGAAGGCCTTTGAAACCATCTCAAATAGGGTTCCCACGGATGGCATACCCATTCGTACCATCTCAACAACTCCCTTGCCTTAGTTATGCGAAACTCGAATTATGTCTCATATTTTCATTCCCCGTTCAAAGTCCGTTAGCAAATTTGGTAAAGCTGATGATGTGGAATAAATGGGACACAATTTTCTCATTTCAACATCTTCATTAATATAGAAGTAGGTTAAATAAGTTAGCCATAACAGTGTGACCCTCCTCATATACCCAAATTTGATTCCCTCTTCAAAATTCTTCCTCATGCATCCGGAGTAGGCTTATTGGACGTGAGCATTCACGAATTGGCACAAAAACTCAAACTCAAGTCAAAATGGCCTTATTAGGGCACGACGGGTGCCCCTTTTCACAATCTTTTCTTTAGTTTAATGTCTTCATTAGCTAGGTATACAATTATCATGAACCTTGTATCTATTGGCTAAATATGCGACAAGGAATATCAATTGCGGATGAGCAATAGTGCACAAGATAATAATGTATTATATGTGAAAGAGAGAAATTTCGGTAAATTGCTTAATTACGATAATTCTTATACAACTTGTGAGACTTACGTAGAGTCGAGTGAGATCAAAATACATGAGAGTCTCATACTTTTGTAAAAAGTGCTTGATTATAAATGACGCGGTCCATGGACTCAACATCGATCCATATACCCAAGTTGTTTCACATCTAAGAACAAGAGATTTTTCAATGTGCTTGAAATATGAGACGACACCACATATGTTATTATAGGATCAGGGTCCTCTCCTGAGCAAAGGGTGAGGATCCTCTTGACAAAGCCCATCGGGCCGTTGAAAATTTATCCAACGGTTACAATTATTAAAACTTTTAGAGGGGCCCCCTGTTTATAGCCAACAACAACAACAACAACAAAGCCTTTTCCCACTAAGTGGGGTCGGCTATATGAATCCTAGAACGCCATTGCGCTCGGTTTTGTGTCATGTCCTCCGTTAGATCCAAGTACTCTAAGTCTTTTCTTAGAGTCTCTTCCAAAGTTTTCCTAGGTCTTCCTCTACCCCTTTGGCCCTGAACCTCTGTCCCGTAGTCACATCTTCGAACCGGAGCGTCAGTCGGCCTTCTTTGCACATGTCCAAATCATCGGAGCCGATTTTCTCTCATCTTTCCTACAATTTCGGCGACTCCTACTTTACCTCGGATATCCTCATTCCCAATCTTATCCTTTCTCGTGTGCCCACACATCCCACGAAGCATCCTCATCTCCGCTACACAAATTTTGTGTACGTGTTGATGCTTCATCGCCCAACATTCTGTGCCATACAACATCGCTGGCCTTATTGCCGTCCTATAAAATTTTCCCTTGAGCTTCAATGGCCTACGACGGTCACACAACATGCCGGATGCACTCTTACACTTCATCCATCCAGCTCGTATTCTATGGTTGAGATCTCCATCTAATTCTCCGTTCTCTTACAAGATAGATCCTAGGTAGCGAAAACGGTCGCTTTTTGTGATCTTCGCTAGATTGCTCCGGTCATTAGTGTGGATAAGTATATAAATGGATAGAGATAGGAAAGCAAACACAAGATGTACGTGGTTCACCCAGATTGGCTACGTCCACGGAATAGAAGAGTTCTCATTAATTGTGAAGGGTTTACACAAGTACATAGGTTCAAGCTCTCCTTTAGTGAGTACAAGTGAATGATTTAGTATAAATGACATTAGGAAATATTGTGGGAGAATGATCTCGTAATCATGAAACTTCTAAGTATCGGAGTGTGGTGTCGTCTTGACTTGCTTTATCTGTCTCATAGGTAGATGTGGCATCTTCTCTGGAAGTACTCTTCCTCCATCCAGGGGTGGTATCTTTAACTGGTGGAGATGCACAAGGTAATGTATCAATTTCACTTGAAGCTTACTTGTAGTCTCAGGCTTGGTCAAGCGCGATACAAACCATGTAGTAGGAGTCCCCCAAGTCGCCGAGCTAGGGGGTCTGCTGAAAGAGGTGACAGACAAGGTAAGCAATCAGAGCTCCGACTGATTGTTCACCTTCTCCCCATCTTGCAGCAGCATGAAGGATAAAGAGAAGAAAAATGAGAAGAGATGATATGAGATACTTTTGCTTTTGAAGAAGTAACTTTCCACAGGCTTATTCTTGAACTGAGCTGGAGGGTTTTCTGGTTTCCTCCAGAGTATAAGGCCGACTGAAGAATTTGAGGGTCAAAACAAGTCCATCAAATCTAGAGTACGTTCCACCCTGCTGATATGGGATACTTTTGCTTTTGACAGAGTAATGGATGTATCGGCACGTGTGCTGTTACGCTTGTCTCCACATGCTTCCTTGTATCCTTCACACTTGCCCTATCTGTTCCTCAAGCAGATGCGGAATCTTCCCTGGAAACATAAGATGTTGAAGATGAGTACTCGAGAGCAATGCCAGGTAAGTAATCAGGTAAGGGGTTCCAGGCAGTCAGTTCCTGGCTGGAAGCTTGATTCCAAGTGCTGACTGATTGCTCTCTTTCTCCTTGTCTTGCAGGTAAAAACAAGGCCAAAGGAAAAGACAGGGAAAAAGCATGATATGGGATACTCTTGCTTTTAACCCTGATGATATGAGATATTCTTGCTCTAGTATAGCTTGTTTGCAGAGGTATTATCGGGGGGAAAAAAAGCTGAATATTTCGAAAGGCTTCGTTGGGAGTGCCCTCTCAGATATGATGAAGGGTTGAGCATTTTTGCAGGTCTGCCTGTCCGTTGGGGATGGAGGTCGACATATATAGGAGTCTCCCTAACAACAAGTAGTAATGCTATTCCTTTACCCTGCTTGGTCATAGCACGGTAGTGGGAGCTGCCAGTTTCACATGTTTTAACTCTGTCAGAGCACTTTGAAAAAGTGGTATGTGGTATCTGGCTCTCAAGATTCGGAGAACGATGCCTCTTCGATTTTTGAGAAAGCAATCATGCTGGGGGTCTGGCTCTCGAGATTCGGAGAGCCGTGTCTCTTCGATTTTTGAGGAAGTAATCATGTTGGGAGTCTGGCTATCGAGATTCGGAGGGCGGTGCCTCTTCGATTTTGGAGCAAGCAATCCTGTTGGGAGTGTTGTCTCGAATGTGAGTAAAGGTTGGGCATGTTTGCTAGTCTACCTTGCCACGAAGCACAAAGGTTGACACACAGGGACTTTCCAATTATCCAGCAATGGTACTGTTCCTTTACCCTCTCTTCGCTTTTGAGAAAGTAGTCATGTTGGGAGTCTGGCTCTCGAGATTCGGAGGACGGTGCCTCTTCGATTTTGGGGCAAGCAATCTTGTTGGGAGTGTTTTCTCGAAAGTGAGTAAAGGTTGGGCATGTTTGCTAGTCTACCTTGCCACGAAGCACAGAGGTTGACACACAGGGACTTTCCAATTATCCAGCAGTGGTACTGTTCCTTTACCCTTGTGGGTAATAATATGGTAGCTAGACCTTCAAAATTTATGTGTCTAAACTTTGTTAGTGCTGTTTCTTTGCTATTCTTTTACCTTTCTTGGTCAGAGCGATGTAGTGGGAGCTGCAAGTTTCACGTGCTCAACTTTGGCAGAGAACTTTGGCAAAGTTATCTGTGGTACCCATGAGTTATTGTTGCGTGTGGGAAGTGGGTGATTGAACAGTAAGATTCATGTGCTTTCTACTTCACCAGAAGTCTTCGACAGAATGCCCATAATTTCTGCAAAGCTGAGTGTGTGTGTGACAGGTGCTGACAAGGCTAGAAAAGTAGGTGCCTCTTCGATTTCTGAGATCGGCCCTCGTGGTCTCTGAGCAGCCCAGCTTTTGAGAAAGCGAGCGCCTCTTTGATTGATTCGGAGAACGATGCCTCATCGATTTTTGAGAAAGCAATCATGCTGGGGGTCTGGCTCTCAAAGATTTGGGGAGCAGTGTCTCTTCGATTTTTGAGAAAGTAATCACGTTGGGAGTCTGGCTCTCGAGATTCGGAGGGCGGTGCCTCTTCGATTTTGGAGCAAGCAATCTTGTTGGGAGTGTTTTCTCGAATGTGAGTAAAGGTTGGGCATGTTTGCTAGTCTACCTTGCCACGAAGCACAGAGGTTGACACACAGGGACTTTCCAATTATCCAGCAATGGTACTGTTCCTTTACCCTCTCTTCGATTTTTAAGAAAGTAGTCATGTTGGGAGTCTGGCTCTCGAGATTCGGAGGACGGTGCCTCTTCGATTTTGGAGCAAGCAATCTTATTGGGAGTGTTCTCTCGAATGTGAGTAAAGGTTGGGCATGTTTGCTAGTCTACCTTGCCACGAAGCACAGAGGTTGACACACAGGGACTTTCCAATTATCCAGCAGTGGTACTGTTCCTTTACCCTTGTGGGTAATAATATGGTAGCTAGACCTTCAAAATTTATGGGTCTAAACTTTGTTAGTGCTGTTTCTTTGCTATTCTTTTACCCTTCTTGGTCAGAGCGATGTAGTGGGAGCTGCAAGCTTCACGTGCTCAACTTTGGCAGAGAACTTTGGCAAAATTATTTGTGGTACCCATGAGCTACTGTTGCGTGTGGGAAGTGGGTGATTGAACAGTAAGATTCATGTGTTTTCTACTTCCCCAGAAGTCTTCGACAGAATGCCCATAATTTCCGCAAAGCTGAGTGTGCATGTAACGGGTGCTGACAAGGCTGGAAAAGTAGGTGCCTCTTCGATTTCTGAGATCGGCCCTCGTGGTCTCTGGGGAGCCCAGCTTTTGAGAAAGCGAGCGCCTCTTCGATTTCTGAGATCGGTCTTCGTGGTCTTTGAGCAGCCCAACTTTTGAGAAAGCAAACGCCTCTTCGATTTCTGAGATCAACCCTCGTGATCTCTAAGCAGCCCAGCTTTTGAGAAAGCAAACGCCTCTTCGATTTCTGAGCAGGCGCCTCTTCGATTTCTGAAGCTCCGTCGAGTGCAGATTTTTATAGAGGCTGGCATTAAGTTCCAAAGCACACTTGAATCTCCACCAGTAGAAGCTTCATTCTTGCACTTCTAAGATCTTGATTTGTCCGACCTCTTCTCTCTTCAACACCTTTGAAAATGTCTGGCCCCTCCGACCGTCGTTTTGACTTGAACCTTGTTGAAGAGGCAGCCCCGCCTTCTCCAGACAACATATGGCGCCCATCCTTCGTCTCCCCTACTGGTCCTCTTACCGTTGGGGATTCCGTGATGAAGAATGATATGACCGCTGCGGTGGTGGCCAGGAACCTTCTCACTCCCAAAGATAACAGACTACTTTCCAAATGGTCTGATGAGTTAGCTGTTAAGGATTCGCTGGCTCTCAGTGTTCAGTGTGCAGGTTCTGTGTCTAATATGGCCCAACGCCTATTTGCTCGAACCCGCCAAGTTGAATCATTGGCGGCTGAAGTGATGAGTCTCAAACAGGAGATTAGAGGGCTCAAGCATGAGAATAAACAGTTGCACCGGCTCGCACATGACTATGCTACAAACATGAAGAGGAAGCTTGACCAGATGAAGGAAACTGATGGTCAGGTTTTACTTGATCATTAGAGATTTGTGGGTTTGTTCCAAAGGCATTTATTGCCTTCGTCTTCTGGGGCTGTACCGCGTAATGAAGCTTCGAATGATCAACCTCTGATGCCTCCTCCTTCTAGGGTTCTGTCCAGTACTGAGGCTCCGAATGATCCCCCTCCGATGCCTTCTCTTTCTGGGGCTCTACCGACTGCTGGGACTTCTCCTAAGCAACCTTTGTGAAGGCTCCGTCTTGTGTGTTTATTTTGACTCATGTATATGTACATATTTGTAGCTGATCGAGGATATCAATAAATAAGCTTTCCTTCATTTCAACGTATTGTGTTAAATACACCAAAGCCTTCTTCGCTAAGTTCTTTGAATTTTCTTTTGTTGAAGCTTGTATGTTGAAGCTTTCTGAGTGGAGCATGTAGGTTGGGGTAGTGTTCCCTTAATTTCCCGAGTGAGGAAAACTTCTCGGTTGGAGACTTGGAAAATCCAAGTCACGGAGTGGGATCGGCTATATGAATCTTAGAACGCCATTGTGCTCGATCCTGTGTCATGTCCTTCGTTAGATCCAAGTACTCTAAGTCTTTTCTTAGAGTCTCTTCCAGAGTTTTCCTAGGTCTTCCTCTACCCCTTCGGCCCTGAACCTCTGTCCCATAGTCGCATCTTCTAATCGGAGCGTCAGTAGGCCTTTTTTGCACATGTCCAAACCACCGTAACCGATTTTCTCTCATCTTTCCTTCAATTTCGGCTACTCCTACTTTACCCCGGATATCCTCATTCCTAATCTTATCCTTTCTCGTGTGCCCACACATCCAACGAAGCATCCTCATCTCCGCTACACCCATTTTGTGTACGTGTTGATGTTTCACCGCCCAACATTCTGTGCCATACAGCATCGCCGGCCTTATTGCCGTCCTATAAAATTTTCCCTTAAGCTTCAATGGCATACGGCGGTCACACAACACGCCGGATGCACTCTTCCACTTCATCCATCCAGCTTGTATTCTATGGTTGAGATCTCCATCTAATTCTCCGTTCTTTTGCAAGATAGATCCTAGGTAACGAAAACGGTCGCTCTTTGGTATTTCTTGATCTCCGATCCTCACCCCTAACTCGTTTTGGCCTCCATTTGCACTGAACTTGCACTCCATATATTCTGTCTTTGATCGGCTTAGGCGAAGACCTTTAGATTCCAACACTTCTCTCCAAAGGTTAAGCTTTGCATTTACCCCTTCCTGAGTTTCATCTATCAACACTATATCGTCTGCGAAAAGCATACACCAAGGAATATCATCTTGAATATGTCATGTTAACTCATCCATTACCAACGCAAAAAGGTAGGGACTTAAGGATGAGCCTTGATGTAATCCTACAGTTATGGGAAAGCTTTCGGTTTGTCCTTCATGAGTTCTTACGGCAGTCTTTGCTCCTTCATACATATCCTTTATAGCTTGGATATATGCTACTCGTACTCCTTTCTTCTCTAAAATCCTCCAAAGAATGTCTCTTGGGACCCTATCATACGCTTTTTCCAAATCTATAAAGACCATGTGTAAATCCTTTTTCCCATCTCTATATCTTTCCATCAATCTTCGTAAGAGATAGATTGCCTCCATGGTTGAGCGCCCTGGCATGAACCCGAATTGGTTGTCCGAAACCCGTGTCTCTTGCCTCAATCTATGCTCAATGACTCTCTCCCAGAGCTTCATTGTATGACTCATTAGCTTAATACCCCTATAGTTCATGCAATTTTGTACGTCGCCCTTATTCTTGTAGATAGGCACCAAAGTGCTCGTTCGCCACTCATTTGGCATCTTCTTCGTTTTCAAAATCCTATTGAAAAGGTCAGTGAGCCATGTTATACCTGTCTCTCCCAAAAGTTTCCACACTTCGATTGGTATATTGTCTGGGCCTATTGCTTTTTTATGCTTCATCTTCTTCAAAGCTACAACCACTTCTTCCTTCCGGATTCGACGATAAAAAGAGTAGTTTCTACACTTTTCTGAGTTACTCAACTCCCCTAAAGAATCACTCATTTCATGTCCTTCATTGAAAAGATTATGAAAATAACCTCTCCATCTGTCTTTAACCGCGTTCTCTGTAGCAAGAACATTTCCATCCTCATCCTTGATGCACCTCACTTGGTTTAGGTCCCTTGTCTTCTTTTCCCTTGCTCTAGATAGTTTATAGATATCCAACTCTCCTTCTTTGGTATCTAGTCGTTTATACATATCGTCGTAAGCCGCTAACTTAGCTTCTCTGACAGCTTTTTTCGCCTCTTGCTTCGCTTTTCTATACCTTTCACCATTTTCATCGGTCCTCTCCTTGTATAAGGCTTTACAACATTCCTTCTTAGCCTTCACCTTTGTTTGTACCTCCTCATTCCACCACCAAGATTCCTTTTGGTGTGGGGCAAAGCCCTTGGACTCTCCTAATACCTCTTTTGCTACTTTTCGGATACAACTAGCCATGGAATCCCACATTTGGCTAGCTTCCCCCTCTCTATCCCACACACATTGGGTGATTACCTTCTCTTTGAAAATGACTTGTTTTTCTTCTTTTAGATTCCACCATCTAGTCCTTGGGCACTTCCAAGTCTTGTTCTTTTGTCTTACTCTTTTGATATGTACATCCATCACCAACAAGCGATGTTGATTAGCCACGCTCTCTCCTGGTATAACTTTGCAATCCTTACAAGTTATACGATCCCCTTTCCTCATTAGAAGAAAATCTATTTGTGTTTTTGACGACCCACTCTTGTAGGTGATCACATGTTCTTCTCTCTTCTTAAAGAAGGTGTTGGCTAAGAAGAGATCATATGCCATTGCAAAATCCAAGATAGCTTCCCCATCCTCGTTTCTCTCCCCAAAACCATGGCCACCATGAAAACCTCCATAGTTGCCTGTCTCCCTGCCCACGTGTCCATTTAAATCTCCTCCTATAAATAACTTCTCCGTCTGAGCAATTCCTTGCACCAAGTCTCCAAGATCTTCCCAAAATTTCTCCTTCGAACTCGTATCCAACCCTACTTGAGGTGCGTACGCACTAATCACATTGATAAGTTCTTGTCCTATTACAATCTTGATTGCCATGATTCTATCTCCTACCCTCTTGACATCTACAACATCTTGTACCAAGGTCTTGTCCACGATGATGCCAACACCGTTTCTCGTTCTATTTGTGCCCGAATACCAAAGTTTAAACCCTGAGTTTTCTAAATCCTTTGCCTTACTACCAACCCACTTAGTTTCTTGTAGACACATAATATTTATCCTTCTCCTCACCATAACTTCCACTACTTCCATAGATTTTCCCGTTAAGGTTCCTATATTCCACGTTCCTAAACGCATTTTGCTCTCTTGAACTCTACCCTTCTGTCCTAGCTTCTTCACCCTCCCCCGTCTAATAGGATCAAAGTACTTCTTTTGTGTGTCCCGGGTAAAGTTGATAGGAGCATATGCTCCCAAACAACTTTGAGTGGAGTCGTTCGAAAAGAAGTTTCTATGGCCCCCTTGCTCATTTAACACTGCATCCGGGTGCCAATGGAGATACAACGACCCTTGCTCACTTATCACTGTGCTCAGGCCACACAGCGCGCCACTTACGGGTGACGCCCTAGCTTTAGCGCGATTTTGTTCTGGATTCATTTTCATAAGGATTCGACGTGATCATGGAGTGCCGGCTGTCGACTACCTGACGCCCTCCCCCTCCTCCTTTATCCGGGCTTGGGACCGGCCATGTAAGACATAGGCGGAGTTTCCCCTGTTTATAGCCGTTGAATAAAATTTCAACGGTCTTATGGGCTTGGTCAGGAGGATTCTCACCCTTTGCTCAGGAGAGGATCATGATCCGTTATTATATAAGTGGTGAAAAGTTTTTTCTTTAGGTGTCACTTTACTTATATAATGACATATCACATATGTGTCTGTATTTCAAACATACTGAAAAATCTCTTTCTACTAATTATCAATGTGTAACAATCTGTCTCTAGGATTCACATCTAAAGACATTAGGATTAGATCCAATGCCATCTGTTGCCATTTGAGCTTTTCATATGCTTTCTTTCCTTTTATATCATTGCTTGTCTTGGCATTTTCTAATTATTTAAAATCAATAATGCTAAGCTTGTAGAACCATCCTCTAATTATTGATTCTGAAGTCCCTTTCTTTATACTACCGACCCACCAACCGAAATTTAATTAGTCCACTTATCGCTTATCTCCTTTATTTGAGATTCAGAATCTTATCAATAATTTAAATGATATTATTACACTAGGAGGAGAGAAAGTTTGGTTAAGTCATACAACGAGTAACTTAATTTGGTATCGAATTTTCCATTTACTAGATTCAAATCTAAGACCTCTCACTTATAAACGAAGAGAAATATCACCATACTGTAGTATGGAGTAACAACAATACTATTACTTTAAACAATATTAAAAAGAGAGGGTTTGAATATGATAAATAAAGAATTATATGTGATTTATACAATCCACCACGTCAAATTAGTCGAGCATAACCATAAACGAGGCCGCGGGATGGGTTTTGATTATATAATTAGTTTCACAACATCATCATGATGTGCGAACGATGCTTAATTTGCAAACATGAATCATCAATAATTATTGAAATTCATACATCATAATACATTTTAAAAGTTCAAACCATCCATAAATACATACACACATCCCGACATCCATCCACCATGTCCATCTCACCCCAAGAGAAGAAGCCAAAAGATACAACGAAACCCTGCATCACAAGCAGTGCATCACGAACAAGGGCAAACATGTACAACAAACCACATACCCTTTAACCCTAGCACTGACCAACTTCCATAAAAACAAAACATACATCTAGGTGAAAAAAATAAAGCATCTTATTATCCAGCAACTTGTCGCACACAATTTCTCCATTAGTTGCATAACTTAAGAAGATAAGTGCTTCTTGGAAAAGCTGCTTTTTTCTAGTCGCGGATCTTGTTGGCAACATTGCACTGCTGTCGGATCTCGCCCTTGTTTCCAGTGAGAGGGTTGTTCTCGGAGAGAATGGTGAAGGCTCTCGAAAACTCCTTGAAGAAGTAGTCTTGGCTCTTGGCCATTTTCTTGACGTAGGGTTTTGTCCTCTTGTCCGTGGCTAGCTGGTGGTCCACCATCATCAAACCCTTGTTGTCCAAGATGTTTCTGTAGTAGTTATTATCGAAGATCATGGGGGTACCACGGTCATTTCTCACGTACTGAACGGCTTTGGGGTCGGGGATAGCATCAGGGCACTTCTTGAGCATGTGAGGGACATGATCAGGGTTGAGCTGAGGGTCAACCTCTGGGTACAACCGGTGCACCAGCTTCACACAGTGTGTTCTTCCAACGCTGTGAGCTCCTGTAATTGGTTACAATAAATAAGACCATAATTTTCGTTTCTGATAATGTTTTATATAAAAAAATTACTAGAGAACGGTTACAATAAATAAGACCAAATTTTACGTTTCTGATAATGTTTTATATAAAAAAAATACTAGAGAACAAAAAACAACTATAAACTATGTTTCTCTAAAAAAATTCGTTTGCATCATAGAAGCACTTGTAGCACAAGCGTTTCTAAAGAAGCATCTCAAACGAGGCCTAAAAATGCTTTTGGGTTGAAACAACACTTAAAAGTGTTTCCTTAAGAACGATTTTTCTCAAAAAGCACTTAGATTTTTATTTTAACATTTGAAAGCGCTTCTAGTAAAAGCTTTTCTAGAGCATATATACCTAGAAGGGCGACCACACCGGGGGTGTCAATGCCCATGTCAGCAAACTTCTCAAGGACAACGGACATGCTCTCATTGTGGTCAGGAAGGTATTGCTCAAGGATCTCAGCTCTGCTTCTCCTTCCATCTCTTCTTCCAGTTTTAAGAGGAATGAATGGGCCTCCTAGCTGAGAACACAGTAAATAAGTCAAAAATATGGTTTAGTTAAATATTTACTTCAACAGTTTAGCAAAACGACATAAAAAAGTAAAGAAAATAAATAGATCTGAGTACTAATTCTTCGTGATTTTGACCTTTATATTAAAAAGGAAAATTACTAAATTAGATTTGAGAAAAAAAATTAACCAAATTCAGATCTCTGCTTTACAGAACATAGTTGTGAACCAAAAGTGGATAAAAGCAGAAAGTCAAGGGAAGATAAATTAGGTAAAGAGAAAATATACCCTAACAACACCCTCTCTTGCAGACAAGACAAGAATATCTGAGCAGGAAACAACACCAGGGCACTCCCTCTCCAAAGCTTCTTTAATCTCTTCAATGTACCTAAAGTTTCTCATACCGAAGCTCCTGTCCATCTCCTTCTCAGACAACGATCTCCTTGTTGAGTCCAGCAGCAGAGATGCATCACATGACTGCATAAAGATAACAGTTGGTTAATAATTTCACTAGTAGAAACACCTAGCAAATTACGGGAGTTATTGTGGCGGTATCTCAAGAAAGGGCTAAAAGTTCTTTCAAGTGCTTTTTCCAAGAAGTACTTGGATTTTCTGAGAAAAATTAGGACATGTTTACAATAAAAGCACTTCTAGCATAAGCACTTTTAATCTAAACATTGCCTACAAAAATAGTCTCAAACGAGTCTTAAAACACCTAACAGTGTGTTAGTGGCTTGACATACACGACAGAGTCGGTGTAGAAAAGTTTCTCCGGCAGATAATTACGAAAAAAAGTGACTCGTATGAATGAATATATACCTGGACAGCACAGTCATGAAAGATGTTTCTGAGCCAAGAGAAGGCGGTGTTCTTGTGGCGCTTGTAGAGAAGCTTGACTTGTTCTCTGATGACCTCTTCAGCCTGAGGACACGTGTCCCTGTAGAAGTCCGTGACAAGACCTGGATCCTGCTCATTGCTCTCAGCAAAGCAAGAAACTGCTGAGAGAGAAAGCAAAGCAAAGAAGAAGAAGAGAATTCTGGAAGAAGAAGAAGAAGCCATGGTTTTCTGCTTCTGCTTTTGTTGGTGGTGATATCAGTAAAGTTCACTGAGCTGAGAGGCTCTTTAAATAAAAGGAGGGGAGACTTTAGATGCGGTCCCTAGTTATGAATAATTTTTTACTGAAACTTTGTTGGTTTTCAATTTTTGATCCAAGTTCTTAAAATTAATTGATAATTTATTTCTATGTATGTTACTATATTTTTTAAATTAAAAATTAAAATTTATAGTTGTTTATAGTAATGAGATTTTAAATAAAAAACATAATTTTTGGGATTAAAAATATTAAAATATAAATATACTATTGTATGTGTGTGTAAACATGGGTACATTCATAAAAAATAACCAAAAAATTATTGTATCAAAATATGGGTACATTATTCAAAATGGGTACATTTAGCAAAAATAAAAATGGGTACAAATAAATAAAAAAATATGGGTACAATACACATAAAACTTTAAAAAATATGGGCACAAAAAGAAATTAATATATGGGTCCAAATTAAAATTGAAAGGAAAATTGGTACAAATTAAAAAAGGGTTGCAAATTAAAAATGGGTACAAACTAAAAATAAAAATATATGATAAAAAATTTAGCCATAAATATAAATATACTAATTGTAACATTTTTAATATTAAATGAATATATTTAGAAATAAAAAATATTTTATTATTGAAATAATTAATGATATTATTAATACAAATGACCTTGATTAAAAATTAAAAAGTAATAAGATTTTAATTAATAGAGTAGTAAAAATAAAGATGAAAACCTAATTACTCCTAAAAGGAGAGATGGACAAATGGTATTAAAATATGCGACACTTGTTGCTATTTTGGGCAATTTACATGTGATGCTTTTGACCACCTTCTGCCATGTATTCACCGCTCTAATTAACTACCAGACTCGAACTTTAATGCTCTCATTTTGTGCTCAAATTTGTCACTTTGTAATCAGAAATTTTACGATGCACCGACTGAACTGGATGCAATATTTTAGTGCTTTTTTAACAAACAATAGTGTTTAAACTAAAAGAGTGGGGAGTAAGCAAGTTTCATAATATGTTTGCTATAATAATGTGATTCATCTTCGTTTTTTGTACGAGAATCGAATCTAATATCTCTCATTTACAAGTGAAGAAAAATATCACTAAATCGTATAATTAAGTGACCTTAGAGAGGTTTTTCAAGTTATGGATAATGTTTGTGGTCCTCCTGAAGGGAACTTACTTGTTCTCTCATTTATAATTAATGCATTTTTGTTGAACATCATCATCAAACCTGTTTTTATCTTTATTATAATTTAAAAATCATATCGCAAAAGCTATCATTCTACATACTATAACGTAACGACATAGCTATTAATTATAAAACTAAAGGTTGGTTGAAAAAAAAGAGAAATTATAAAATTATGATCACCTTACTTGTAAAAAAAAATTTCATTCTAATCCTTTCTAAAAAAAAGTAAAATTAGAAGGGATCATTCATCGCGAATCCTCATCTGATCTCCTTCAAATAAACAACCATTCACTTTTCTTCATTTTAATCCAATCATGTGTTCTAAACGATGCATATTGCATAATCTACAGTTTAATGTAGCTCTAACAAACATAAAAATTAAAATTGCCGTAATATAAAATTATTCAGAATAATGCGTTCCTCGGTGCCAATGAAGCCAAATGTAATGCGGAAAAGCAATGGCAAAAACTATGATGATTGGATGCCGGCTCATAGGACTAAACCTATTGATGGTCGGGGTGAAATTTCATCTTCTGAATCTCGATTTGAGTCTCCTGCTCCTAGTATTATTTCGAGACGTTCCGTATACGAGCCTCTTCAAACAGGACTTATTGCTATTGATTCAATGATTCCTATAGGGCGTGGTTAGCGAGAATTAATTATTGGGGACAGACAGACCGGTAAAACAACAGTAGCCACAAATACTATTCTCAATCAACAAGGGCAAAAAGCATCTTATGTAGCTCAGGTGGTGACTGCTTTACAGGAAAGGGGAGCAATGGAATACACTATTGTGGTAGTGAAGAAAAGAAAAGGAAAATAAAATAGTATAGCATTATCTTTTGGAAAAAGAAAAAGCCCTTTCAAATCAAATTATTCATTGCCAAATTCATAATGCAACTTAGTTTTGGAATGATTTGAGATTATAGAATGATAATGTAATCCTTGGAATTAAAACTTGTACAAGAAGTGACCTTCCAATTTCACCACAATCCAAACGAAAGAGAAAAATTGATTAGAAGAAACGAAAATTTGGTCTAGCATTATCAAACTCGTTATTTTTTTGGTGAGTTGAACATGAAAAGACCCACTAGAATGTACATTAATGATAAACGTAAGGTTCTAAAAAGCATTAGTCAGTAAGTAGGTGCATAGAGCCTAGGCGTCTAAGCATGGGCTAGGCGTTTTTTAAAAATTTAATTAAATTTAATATATAACATAAATATTGTCCACTTATACTTAAAAAATATATAATTGTATTGGGATACTTAAATGGTAAAATAAAATGAGTAATCATCTAAATATTTAACAAGTCTGATAGTTTATTAAAAAAAATAAAATACAAAATAAAATTTCTCTATTTATATCTAAATGGACCCCTTTTCTTAATTTTTTAAAACATAAAAGTTAATCAAAACGAGTCTAGAGGAGAATTTTTAAAGCAATCATAACACAGTTAATAATATAAAAATTGCGTGACGCCTAACTCAAGCAAAGCTAATATGGTCCCTAACAGTGACAAGGCTAGACCTGGCATTCGTGTCGTGTTTCCCGTGTTCGTGTCGTTTTCGTGTCATACCCGATATCTTAACAGGTCGTGTCGTGTAACACCCGTTAAAATAAACGGGTAAAATGACCCGACCCGAAATCGACCCGATAATATTAACGGGTAATATGACCCGACCCGTTACCCGTTAAGGAAAATATATTTTAAACCAATAAATAATTAAATAAAAAACTTAAAACTTTTTTTGAGTGAAAACACATTTTTCTTTTAAGTATTGTCACATCCAAAACATACAAACACATTTTTCTTTTAAGTGTATATTTACATATCCAAAATAAGAGCATAATAGAAAAACATTAGAACATTACAAAATATCAAATGTTCAAAAGATTTGCAAAATTAAGGACATTGGAACATTAGAACATCTTGCACATTTTCTTCCAATCAAACCCTTCAATTTTCCTTAATCATCATTGGAAAAAGTATTGGAACTTTGGCCTGATATATTATCTTCAAGAGTTATATTGATGATGTTTTCATTGAGGCTTTCCACATTAGCACTCTCTTCCGCATAATCTAAACATAGAAAAATCAAACATTGTAATTTGTAAGTAAACCATTCAAATTATGGGTACTAAAAATAATTATGAAAAGAAGTAAAAAATAGCTCTATATTATATAACGATATACTACCTCCTTTTCCAAAAAGCCAATCTCGTGTACACAGCAAAGCTTGAACCGTGTCTGGCAACAATGAAGTACGATATTGATCTAGCACTTTACCCCCAATACTAAAAGCAGATTCTGACGCAACAGTTGAAATAGGAATTGTTAGCATATCTCGTGCTAACTGAGAAAGTATTGGATAATGAAAACACTCTATTTGCCACCAAGAAAGAACATCTATATCTTGTCTTCTATCTAGTCTTTTATCATCCAAATACTTTTGTAATTCACCTTTTTCAACTGAGTTTGGACCATTGTAATTATTATCAAAATCCTACATCATAAAAATAAAAAAATAAAAAACATCATAAAAATTATGCACAACCCAATTTCAAACATAATATTAATAGTTTTAAACTTTTAAAGTACTATGTATAAAAAGGAAAATACAAACTTTATGTTACCTCAAAGATAGCATCTTCTCCACCTACTGTTTGATGATTAGGTGTCGAGTTCATTGGAATATTTGAATAATTAAGATGAGCAGATATTTCCGAGTACACACTAAAGAGAGAAGTCAATGTGGCATAAACATTTTTATATTCCATAGAATTCACGCCATGAAGCTTTGTGTAAGCCCAATCCACAAAATGTAGCTTATAACGAGGATCCAAGATGATTGCAATTGACATAATCAAACTGTAATCTGACCAATACTTCTGAAACTTCTTGTGCATATGATCTCCCATCTTATTCATGAAACTATCACAATCATCAATGGCTGCCTTAATTTGAAGCTGAATTACGAACACTTTAGGGAAGAATAAATTTGATGTGGGGTACTTTGTCCCAGAGAATAAGCATGTAACATCATAAAAGTATCCCAAAAACTTCGAAATCTTCACCACTTTATCCCACTCTTCAGAAGAAGGACAACTTTCAAAATTTGAATCACTCAACCCTAAATTAATAAAAGCATATCGATAGAAAATGGCACTATCTAGCATAAGATAGGTTGAGTTCCATCTAGTAGGGACATCTTGTCTCAAACCTCTTTTACTATCCAATATCCCTACTTGCTTAACACATTCTTGAAACTTTAGTTTCCTAGCCTCAGAACCCTTTACATACTTGATGCATTCACGAATTTTTACCACCGAAGAATCAATTTCTTTAAGTCCATCTTGGACTATCAAATTCAAAATATGAGCACAACAACGCACATGAAAGAAGTCACCATTCATCAAGAGAAGACCTCTAATATTTAATTGATTCCTCAAAATGTTAACAAAACAAATATTTGAAGAAGCATTATCCAAAGTAATAGAAAATAACTTCTTCTCAATCCCCCACTCAGTTACCAACGCACTTATTTTCTCACATAATGCAACACCAGTATGCGGAGGAGGCATGTGACAAAAACTTATAATTCTTTTATTCAATTTCCAATCCTTGTCAACAAAGTGAGCAGTAAGTGCAAGATACCCATCAGTGCACTGAGATGACCATAAGTCTGATGTCAAACAAATTCTACCTTCAACCGAGCCTAACAAATTATGCAATGCTTGTTTTTCAGTTTTGAACATCCTCAACACACAAGCTTTGATAGTATTTCGACATGGTAGCTTAATATCAGGAGATACATATGCAAACAAAGCCTTAATTCCCTCATGTTCAACAAAAGTAAAAGGAAGATTATGCTTGATGATTGCCTCTACTAATAAGCCACGGAATATCAGAGGATCAAACTTTTGGGAACACAATTCAGATGCCGACATAAACAATTCAACATTATTCTTTGCAGGGCATGTATTCAAATGTCTTTTCATATTTCCTGTCCCATGAAGACTATCATCTATCATTACCTTCTTACAATCTTTGCATTGAGCACGACTTTTACCATCTTCAAAAACAGTATCCAATTTAGTGAAAGTGTTCCAAACAGGAGATCGAAGTTTTCGCTTACCTAAATTGATTGCTCTAGCCTTTTTCTTTGCAGAACTAGAATTTGTATTGTCTATACTTTCGCTTCCAAGATCTCGTTCTGTTCCCATTATAATCTCCACGGACTCCTCATCGTTTACTGAATCTGAATCTCTAGCATCCATTGCTTCTGCATCAAAATGGGCATAAATGAATCAAAATGACCACAGAACCACAGCAGGTTAATCTATAAATTTGCAACTTAACAATATACATACGGGAACAGGTTCCTTCACAAGGGTATTATTCAACTAAAAAAGGATGTGGTTGTGTCTATCAGATTCATATGGACCAATCCACTATTGGCAGGATGTTATATCCTTCAGATACATACCATCAGTTCAAACAGATCCAATTATTTACCTCAAGAGTTTCTTTTGGTTCCTTGGTCTTTGCATCAATTAGGTCAATGGTGACTGGCTTCCCATCCTTGGCTGGTGTGATCTATCAGAGACAAAAGAAGGTGAAAAACTGAAACAGAAATCCTGAAAAAACTGAAACAGAAATCCTGAAAACACTTAATAGAGAAGTCAATCATCAGCTTACCTTGGATGCGAATACCCCAGTTTGATAATCAATCTTCCGTGGATTAATTAGAACCCTCTGGGCTAACTTTCCAATCTCAGGATCAAAACCAGGCATAAGCTGATCTAAAGCTTCAATGAAAGTAACCTACAAAATACTTGGCATTAATCTACAAAGCCTTGTGAGATAAGAACTCCTAGATAGTAAAAAAAAAGAGGCTTGAAAAATTAAAATGAATAAAACGTGGGTTTTGAGCTGGTAGACACAAGGAAAGTTACTGATTGACCCATATAAAATTAGCAAATTTCACATAGAATTATTGTAAAAATCAGAAGATAAATGAAAATAGAAAGAAAAGAAACTACCTCACTCCCAAGAGCTGTATATACATCACTGAACTCAAGACCTATGTAACCACTTCCAACAATAGCTTCCAAGACCTATGTGAGAAAATTTGTTTATATGTGTTTCTTTGCTTCTCAGACCCTTGGTTTTGTACTACTGGGTGGCGTGCAAGTACATGTTTTGAATGTAACTGGACTAGTTATCAACACAGCTGGCGGAGTTTGGTATTCATTTGCCAAATATTAACAAGGAAGAGCAAGCCAGTAATGCGGATTGCAGATGTGGAGGCTTATCGTAAATAAAGTTGATACCAAAAGATTGCATATGGTTACTAACAGCTCATTTCTGTTTTTACTTTTTGCTTCTATCTCCACCAAAACACGGCAATTAGTTCTTTGAATGAAAATGATGCACTGTATAAATGTTTAAACATGTTCTGTTCACAGCATATCTGAATTCATTACTGTACTCACATGGTAGAGATGTTCTTGATAAAACAATTCATCATCCGTCGGTTTACATAAGCAAGAGTGAAGAGAGAGAAAGGTTGAAGAGGGAGAAATACTTACATAGGAAGATGTCGTACGAATGGAAGACGAGAAGATCGTGGCTGTCGGAAGAGAGCCGAGAGGGGCTAGGAAGAACAGACGGCGCCGCGGGCGGGTTGGGAGTGGGGAGACTAGACAGAAAGAATTTAGGGCTAGGCAGTCCGCAGCATTGGGGTTTTTTTTGTTTTGATCAAATCAGTCGGGACTCAAATGGAAACAATGGAAAATATGAGAGGTTTTTTGTCCAAAAAAAATGTAATAATATAATTGAAATAGAATCCAACGGTAGAGATTTAATTTCATTTATCTAACGGCTATTATTTAAGTAAATTCTTTAATAGTTTTTTAATTAATTTAGAAGTATAAAAAATATAGAAAAAATATCGAAACGCTCGTAATAACAAGCTTTACAACTTTCGTGAAGAACTTAACTTCGAAATTCGCCACTATAATCATATAAATCATAGATCAAAATTGAACCGTTGATTATTGTTTACATTTACGCTTTATTTTTCTCATCAGATTTTGTTTTTTCAGATTTTCTTTTTTGAAAACATGATCTATTAGAGGATGCAAGAAGATGAACGGTTTGGATCGTTGATATTATGTTCAGAGTTTTACGATTAGTGAAAATATTGCTTGATGTTTATAAAGTTTCTACAAACTATATGACATCGACTCATATTTCAATTAACCGTAAATATCAAAACGTGATATCAAAGATCTGAACCGTTCATCTTCTTACATCCACCAGATGATCATGTTTTCAAAAAAGAAAATTCAAAAAATGAAATTCAGTAACAAGAATAAAGCGTAAATGACAATCGACGGTTAAATATAAATGGTAGGTTTATGGATTATAGTGTTGGATTTCGAAGCTGACCCCTTCATGAAAGTTGTAAAGCTTGTCATTATGAGTGATTGGATATTTTTGTTACATTTTTTACACTTCTACAATAATTATTATTAATTTTATTAATTTTTCCCTCAAATAAAAAACATTATTCATGAGGGTTTGGGAGGATTTTAAAAATCTAAACGATAAAGTGTAACCATTATCTACTCGTAGAGGAATAAATAATGATGAATCGCAAGTGTTTATATATTCTTTCACATTTTTCGTACTTGTATTGTATGAATGTCTTCTTAGTTCTTGCCTATACAAATATTATACTAGTTTATTTTAATTTTGGACAAGAACATGTTAACTGTTAAGTAAAATTTATTATCCTAGTAAATTAGTAATGATAATAAAGAAGTCTCATAATAAAAATAAGGGGAAACTTGATCTAAGTCCAATTTTTTTTAGCCAATAGTAGGAATGGTCCAATTTATTAAAATAAGTCCAATTCTTTAAATTTAATTATTTAATTATCAATAATTATCTATTCAATAATAAGATTTATTATAAAAATCAAATTTCTTCCTAATTATCTCTTTGATTATTATTATTATTATTTTGTTATTTCTTGTTCTTCCTCCCTCTTTAAACCTCATTAGATTTTATTTTTAATTTTTATAATCAACCTATATCACAGGTTAATTATTTTTTTGTATCTATATGACAGATTCTTCTTTATAATTAACGTGTTACAGATTAATGTGTCTTGCTTCGCTTGTAGGTATATTATGTTTTCCCTACTTTTTAGTTAGGTTTCATATCTTGCTTATAGGTACAATATATATTCATATATTTGTTACTTAAGTTAAGGTAGAATGTTTTGTAGATAATTTATGTTAGTATATTAGTTTTTTCTGTTATAAGATATTAATTAGATTTTTTGGAGTTGAAAAATGCTTCATATTAGAAGATTTTAATTGATTTTTAATATTTTTAAAAATTATAAAATGAGTATAAAAGAAATAAAAACATGTAATTATATAACTTGACTCACACCTAAAAATCATCTATATTTTTGGACATGGATCTAAAAGCCCCTAAAAATAAATAATGACTAAAACTTTTTTTTATAACTTATATAGAATAATAATACAAAACTATATATTTAATATAGAATATATTGTATATATTAATATGGCTATTGTATTTTATAATAAATCTTTTAGTAATTAAACTTTAAAATTATCAAATTAATTTTTTTTCTTAACGGGTCGAAACGGGTCACCCACGTGTTACCCACGTGTATACCCGTTAAGAACCCGTTATTAACAGGTTCTTAACGGGTCACCCGATAATGACCCGATAAGTTATCGTGTTGACCCGAAACCCGTTATTTTCGTGTCGTTTTCGTGTCGTGTCATCGTGTCGTGTCAGAAACTGCCGGGTCTAAGGCTACCGACACTCTCACCTGCAATGAACAGCACTCCTGTATACGTGCCCTAAAGATGGGTCGGTGGAGCCCCAAGAGTAATGACACTGACACTGACAGTGTCTCACAGATTAATTATCTTCTTAAACTAATTAAGTATGGATCTCGAGCTGTTAAAGATGATTAAAGAGAATTAATCACATGTTTATTAATTAATAAGATAAAGAATCCTAATTCCATGACTTTATGACCAATATCTCGAGATCTACACGGAGCAATTGATTATCAGATTCCCCCGCAGACAAGAAAAATATTATCCACCACCAACATGTGCATATTTTATAGAAAAATATTAAGAAAACTCTTTAAAAATAGAATTCTCGGATTCATCATTTTATGTTTTGGACATAATTTATGTACCAACATTATAAAGTATTCTGCTAAAAACATGAGACGGCAAAAAGTCATACTTTGAAAGAATCTACTAGCATTTCCCTATTTCATATTATATAGAAATGAATCATGTACGAAATCCACAAATCAAGTCACGTTGAGAGAGTTTTTTAAGGACCCGGCTTCTCTGCCCTTCCAGTTTCCATACTCTCATCTCCTTCTACTTTGTGCGGTCACGATTAAGCTACGTCAACATTTTATATTGATTTTTTTATAAAGATAACAAGACAAAAAACAATAGTGATATAAAATGTTGACGTGGCTTAACCGTGACTGCACAAATAGGAGAGGATGAGATTGTATGAGAACCGGGAGGGCAGAAAAGCCTGTGCCATGAACACGATTTGGTAGACCAAATGTAATAATATAATTACACTCTATCTTATATTATAATTAGACACGATCTGGCAGATAAGCATTTAAATTTTTTTCAACTAATTATATTATAATACTTGATTTATCAAACCGCTTTCTTGATACGTTGGAAATGAACTCGTTTCATGTATGAGGGAGTATAACGCTTATAATTAGACACTCTATCTTTGACGTTATTCAACTAAAAAGTGTTAAAATCGGTCGCACATAGCAACATGCGTGCTACATGACGGCAGATTAAATGGAATCTCCAAGCAACATATCCAGATTATAGAATACAACATCTTTGTTTTTTTTTAATTAAACCCCATTGCTGAAGTTCCTCATTCCAAAACATATTTTTATTGACTGTTTCGAGTCCTACAAAATGTTGCCCTGCGTTGACAATTTGACATTTATAGGTGAGCTTCCTGAATAAACAAATCAGCTGGATTTCCAATTTTATGTCCAATCTGTATTTAGAAACTTGAAGAGGGAACCGCATGACATTGTGATGGCCACCCGGCTTAAGACGCTATTGAACAGCGGTACCGGTTTATGTCTTGAGCCAGACAACCATGCGATCATGTCATTCATGGGATGAGAAGTAGATAGAATAGACCACGCGGCCGTCCGGTTGAAGACACTATTCATGGGATGAGAAGACCAAAAACAGGTGGTGGGAGTGTCTTTTTGGCCGGACGGTGAATGTTCAAAATTCTGCATCGGATGAAGTTCAAATACAATGAAATACAAATGCAATTCAATTTTTCATTGACAAAATTTTATCTGGTTCAATCATCAGAAACAACAACAACAACAACAACAACAACAAAGCCTTTTCCCACTAAGTGGGGTCGGCTATATGAATCCTAGAACGCCATTGCGCTCGGTTTTGTGTCATGTCCTCCGTTAGATCCAAGTACTCTACGTCTTTTCCTAGAGTTTCTTCCAAAGTTGTCCTAGGTCTTCCTCTACCCCTTCGGCCCTGAACCTCTGTCCCGTAGTCACATCTTCGAACCGGAGCGTCAGTCGGCCTTCTTTGCACATGTTCAAAATCACCGGAGCCGATTTTCTCTCATATTTCCTACAATTTCGGCTACTCCTACTTTACCTCGGATATCCTCATTCCCAATCTTATCCTTTCTCGTGTGCCCACACATCCCACGAAGCATCCTCATCTCCGCTACACCCATTTTGTGTACGTGTTGATGCTTCACCACCCAACATTCTGTGCCATACAACATCGCTAGCCTTATTGCCGTCCTATAAAATTTTCCCTTGAGCTTCAGTGGCCTACGACGGTCACACAACACGCCGGATGCACTCTTTCCATCCAGCTCGTATTCTATGGTTGAGATCTCCATCTAATTCTCCGTTCTCTTGCAAGATAGATCCTAGGTAGCGAAAACGATCGCTTTTTGTGAGCTTCGCTAGATTGCTCCGGTCATTAGTGTGGATAAGTATATAAATGGATAGAGATAGGAAAGCAAACACAAGATGTACGTGGTTCACCCAGATTGACTACGTCCACGGAATAGAAGAGTTCTCATTAATTGTGAAGGGTTTACACAAGTACATAGGTTCAAGCTCTCATTTAGTGAGTACAAGTGAATGATTTAGTACAAATGACATTAGGAAATATTGTGGGAGAATGATCTCGTAATCACGAAACTTCTAAGTATCGGAGTGGTGTCGTCTTGACTTGCCTTATCTGTCTCATAGGTAGATGTGGCATCTTCTCTGGAAGTACTCTTCCTCCATCCAGGGGTGGTATCTTTAACTGGTGGAGATGCACAAGGTAATGTATCAATTTCACTTGAAGCTTACTTGTAGTTTCAGGCTTGGTCAAGCGCGATACAAACCATGTAGTAGGAGTCCCCCAAGTCGCCGAGCTAGGGGGTCTGCTGAAAGAGGTGACAGACAAGGTAAGCAATCAGAGTTCCGACTGATTGTTCACCTTCTCCCCATCTTGCAGCAGCATGAAGGATAAAGAGAAGAAAAATGAGAAGAGATGATATGAGATACTTTTGCTTTTGAAGAAGTAACTTTCCACAGGCTTATTCTTGAACTGAGCTGGAGGGTTTTCTGGTTTCCTCCAGAGTATAAGGCCGACTGAAGAATTTGAGGGTCAAAACAAGTCCATCAAATCTAGAGTACGTTCTACCCTGCTGATATGGGATACTTTTGCTTTTGACAGAGTAATGAATGTATCGGCACGTGTGCTGTTACGCTTGTCTCCACATGCTTCCTTGTATCCTTCGCACTTGCCCTATCTGTTCCTCAAGCAGATGCGGAATCTTCCCTGGAAACATAAGATGTTGAAGATGAGTACTCGAGAGCAATGCCAGGTAAGTAATCAGGTAAGGGGTTCCAGGCAGTCAGTTCCTGGCTGGAAGCTTGATTCCAAGTGCTGACTGATTGCTCTCTTTCTCCTTGTCTTGCAGGTAAAAACAAGGCCAAAAGAAAAGACAGGGAAAAAGCATGATATGGGATACTCTTGCTTTTAACCCTGATGATATGAGATATTCTTGCTCTAGTATAGCTTGTTTGCAGAGGTATTATCGGGGGGAAAGAAAGCTGAATATTTCGAAAGGCTTCGTTGGGAGTGCCCTCTCAGATATGATGAAGGGTTGAGCATTTTTGCAGGTCTGCCTGTCCGTTGGGGATGGAGGTCGACATATATAGGAGTCTCCCTAACAACAAGTAGTAATGCTATTCCTTTACCCTGCTTGGTCATAGCACGGTAGTGGGAGCTGCCAGTTTCACATGTTTTAACTCTGTCAGAGCACTTTGAAAAAGTGGTCTGTGGTATCTGGCTCTCGAGATTCGGAGAACGATGCCTCTTCGATTTTTGAGAAAGCAATCATGCTGGGGGTATGACTCTCGAGATTCGGAGAGCAGTGTCTCTTCGATTTTTGAGGAAGTAATCATGTTGGGAGTCTGGCTCTCGAGATTCGGAGGGCGGTGCCTCTTCGATTTTGGAGCAAGCAATCTTGTTGGGAGTGTTGTCTCGAATGTGAGTAAAGGTTGGGCATGTTTGCTAGTCTACCTTGCCACGAAGCACAAAGGTTGACACACAGGGACTTTCCAATTATCCAGCAATGGTACTGTTCCTTTACCCTCTCTTCGATTTTGAGAAAGTAGTCATGTTGGGAGTCTGGCTCTCGAGATTCGGAGGACGGTGCCTCTTCGATTTTGGAGCAAGCAATCTTATTGGGAATGTTTTCTCGAATGTGAGTAAAGGTTGGGCATGTTTGCTAGTCTACCTTGCCACGAAGCACAGAGGTTGAGACACAGGGACTTTCCAATTATCCAGCAGTGGTACTGTTCCTTTACAGTTGTGGGTAATAATATGGTAGCTAGACCTTCAAAATTTATGTGTCTAAACTTTTGTTAGTGCTGTTTCTTTGCTATTCTTTTACCTTTCTTGGTCAGAGCGATGTAGTGGGAGCTGCAAGCTTCACGTGCTCAACTTTGGCAGAGAACTTTGGCAAAGTTATTTGTGGTACCCATGAGCTATTGTTGCGTGTGGGAAGTGGGTGATTGAACAGTAAGATTCATGTTCTTTCTACTTCACCAGAAGTCTTCGACAGAATGCCCATAATTTCTGCAAAGCTGAGTGTGCGTGTGACAGGTGCTGACAAGGCTAGAAAAGTAGGTGCCTCTTCGATTTCTGAGATCGGCCCTCGTGGTCTCTGAGCAGCCCAGCTTTTGAGAAAGCGAGCGCCTCTTCGATTGATTCGGAGAACGATGCCTCATCGATTTTTGAGAAAGCAATCATGCTGGGGGTCTGGCTCTCGAGATTCGGGGAGCAGTGTCTCTTCGATTTTTGAGAAAGTAATCATGTTGGGAGTCTGGCTCTCGAGATTCGGAGGGCGGTGCCTCTTCGATTTTGGAGCAAGCAATCTTGTTGGGAGTGTTTTCTCGAATGTGAGTAAAGGTTTGGCATGTTTGCTAGTCTACCTTGCCACGAAGCACAGAGGTTGACACACAGGGACTTTCCAATTATCCAGCAATGGTACTGTTCCTTTACCCTCTCTTCGATTTTTAAGAAAGTAGTCATGTTGGGAGTCTGGCTCTCGAGATTCGGAGGACGGTGCCTCTTCGATTTTGGAGCAAGCAATCTTATTGGGAGTGTTTTCTCGAATGTGAGTAAAGGTTGGGCATGTTTGCTAGTCTACCTTGCCACGAAGCACAGAGGTTGACACACAGGGACTTTCCAATTATCCAGCAGTGGTACTGTTCCTTTACTCTTGTGGGTAATAATATGGTAGCTAGACCTTCAAAATTTATGGGTCTAAACTTTGTTAGTGCTGTTTCTTTGCTATTCTTTTACCCTTCTTGGTCAGAGCGATGTAGTGGGAGCTGCAAGCTTCACGTGCTCAACTTTGGCAGAGAACTTTGGCAAAGTTATCTGTGGTACCCATGATCTATTGTTGCGTGTGAGAAGTGGGTGATTGAACAGTAAGATTCATGTGTTTTCTACTTCCCCAGAAGTCTTTGACAGAATGCCCATAATTTCCGCAAAACTGAGTGTGCGTGTGACAGGTGCTGACAAGGCTGGAAAAGGCTGGAAAAGTAGGTGCCTTTTCGATTTCTGAGATCGGCCCTCGTGGTCTCTGGGGAGCCCAGCTTTTGAGAAAGCGAGCGCCTCTTCGATTTTTGAGATCGGCCTTCGTGGTCTTTGAGCAGCCCAACTTTTGAGAAAGCAAACGCCTCTTCGATTTCTGAGATCAACCCTCGTGATCTCTAAGCAGCCCAGCTTTTGAGAAAGCAAACGCCTCTTCGATTTCTGAGCAGGCGCCTCTTCGATTTCTGAAGCTTCGTCGAGTGCAGATTTTTATAGGGGCTGGCATTAAGTTCCAAAGCACACTTGAATCTCCACCAGTAGAAGCTTCATTCTTGCACTTCTAAGATCTTGATTTGTCCGACCTCTTCTCTCTTCAACACCTTTGAAAATGTCTGGCCCCTCCGACCGTCGTTTTGACTTGAACCTTGTTGAAGAGGCAGCCCCGCCTTCTCCAGACAACATATGGCGCTCATCCTTCGTCTCCCCTACTGGTCCTCTTACCGTTGGGGATTCCGTGATGAAGAATGATATGACCGCTGCGGTGGTGGCCAGGAACCTTCTCACTCCCAAAGATAACAGACTACTTTCCAAACGGTCTGATGAGTTAGCTGTTAAGGATTCGCTGGCTCTCAGTGTTCAGTGTGCAGGTTCTGTGTCTAATATGGCCCAACGCCTATTTGCTCGAACCCGCCAAGTTGAATCATTGGCGGCTGAAGTGATGAGTCTCAAACAGGAGATTAGAGGGCTCAAGCATGAGAATAAACAGTTGCACCGGCTCGCACATGACTATGCTACAAACATGAAGAGGAAGCTTGACCAGATGAAGGAAACTGATGGTCAGGTTTTACTTGATCATCAGAGATTTGTGGGTTTGTTCCAAAGGCATTTATTGCCTTCGTCTTCTGGGGCTGTACCGCGTAATGAAGCTCCAAATGATCAACCTCTGATGCCTCCTCCTTCTAGGGTTCTGTCCAGTACTGAGGCTCCAAATGATCCCCCTCCGGTGCCTTCTCTTTCTGGGGCTCTACCGACTGCTGAGACTTCTCCTAAGCAACCTTTGTGAAGGCTCCCTCTTGTGTGCTTATTTTGACTCATGTATATGTACATATTTGTAGCTTATCGGGGATATCAATAAATAAGCTTTCCTTCATTTCAACGTATTGTGTTAAATACACCAAAGCCTTCTTCGCTAAGTTCTTTGAATTTTCTTTTGTTAAAGCTTGTATGTTGAAGCTTTCTGAGTGGAGCATGTAGGTTGGGGTAGTGTTCCCTTAATTTCCCGAGTGAGGAAAACTTCTCGGTTGGAGACTTGAAAAATCCAAGTCACTGAGTGGGATCGGCTATATAAATCTTAGAACGCCATTGTGCTCGATCCTGTGTCATGTCCTTCGTTAGATCTAAGTACTCTAAGTCTTTTCTTAGAGTCTCTTCCAAAGTTTTCCTAGGTCTTCCTCTACCCCTTCGGCCCTGAACCTCTGTCCCATAGTCGCATCTTTTAATCGGAACGTCAGTAGGCCTTCTTTGCACATGTCCAAACCACCGTAACCGATTTTCTCTCATCTTTCCTTCAATTTCGGCTACTCCTACTTTACCCCGGATATCCTCATTCCTAATCTTATCCTTTCTCGTGTGCCCACACATCCAACGAAGCATCCTCATCTCCGCTACACCCATTTTGTGTACGTGTTGATGTTTCACCGCCCAACATTCTGTGCCATACAGCATCGCCGGCCTTATTGCCGTCCTATAAAATTTTCCCTTGAGCTTCAGTGGCATACGGCGGTCACACAACACGCCGGATGCACTCTTCCACTTCATCCATCCAGCTTGTATTCTATGGTTGAGATCTCCATCTAATTCTCCGTTCTTTTGCAAGATAGATCCTAGGTAACGAAAACGGTCGCTCTTTGGTATTTCTTGATCCCTCATCTCTCGGTCTCAATCGAAAATGTGATAGGAAACAAAATCTTCTATAATAGGCTTAGTTTAAAAAGAAAATGTGTTTACGCATACAAGAACAAAAAACACAAACCTTGCTGGTAGCTCATCTAAGAGTTATGCAGGCAGTTCTTTATCCTTTATCAGCGAGCCCACAACTTCTTTGATTACTCGATGAAGCATCCCTAGCTGCCATGCAAGCTGAACATCCAAACTCCTGAAGGTTTTTAAACAAGTGAAAAACGCCCAAATCACCAGTCAATAACCAACAATTCATCTTGGATTCTTGATGTTGCAGCAGAGGATGCGAGCCGCTGTTTGTGCTGGTCCTCCTAGGCATTTTGCATCCAAAATCTCAATCCTACCCCAGCAACAATGTATTAATTTTAACTTTCCTAGTGAACCATTTCTATATATTTTTTATCTGTATTCTGTGAACCTTTTATATTCTAAAGATTTTTTATGGGTATTCTCTCTACTTCAATGTTGTATATTTTTTATCTGTATTATGTGAACCTTTTATATTCTAAAGATTTTATGGGTATTCTCTCTACTTCAATGAACAACAGATTGACACCAAGCAGAGACCCGTTTTCAAATGAAATAACATAAATCAAAATCTTAAGTAGTTCGGAGAACAATGGCTTAACAACACACAAAAAGAAATAGCATAAATCAACTAATAAATAGACATTTGCATTCAAACAAAATACAAAGGATCGAGTCATTTACCAACTTGAGACCCAGCATGTGCATTGAGACTAGTCCAGTCTATAAAAATGGAATAACCGTCAGGTCTAATGATTTCGAGGCATAACAAGAAACTATAGCATCATTCTTCTATTCTATGCATGATGAAATATGACCATAAATCTTAAATAAAAAAATAAAAATGCTTAGGATGATCAAATTTAACAGAGGATCATACCTTTGGCAGGGGAAAAACATACACCGTCATATGTTTACACTTGTTGCATAAATCCAGAAATAATGGATGTATCCCTTTAGAGCCTGCACTGCCCAAGAAGTAAATTCATAACTTGAAAGAAAGAAAAAAGGAACAAAATGATGATTCAGGATGATGAATGTACATTCATAAATTAGTTAAAAAACGAAAGTAAATTCATGGATCACGAGACTTGGGACTTACTAGTCCGGCAATATTTTTCAGTGAAGAAGAGAACCGATGAAAGGCGCTCATCTGTCCCAATAAAGAAAACGAATTAAAAGTTTTTTTGTTTATTCAGAACAAAATATGAGAAATTACGAGTGAAAAAAAATATTAAATAAAACCAGAGTATTCAAGGTATGGTGCAGAATGAAACTCAAAAAATTAATACCTTGAATTTCTTGTAGTGCCTTGTGATAACCAGTAGGGGAACTACATAGGACAGCGTTTCGTGGATATGGAGGTGGAGGTAGTGTACCAGGTACCCAATACCTAAATAGAGGTAGAGGAGGAGATGGTGCTGGATGACTATTGGAATACTCATACAATTTGTCAGTGTTCTGGCTGTGCCATTAATTGGGTGGTACGTATGGGGGTGGGAGAAAAATTGGTTCCATAACACAACTGAAACACTATGACAAATTCGATGAGTATTCCAATGATTCTCTAAGTTGGTTTTATTTGTCAACCTTACCGAGCCTTCCAGTATTTTACGAACAACCTAAGTTATGTAGGTTATCTTAAATTCAAATCTCATTTGAGAGTGATGATTATCCAGCAGGTATTATAACGGTCTAAAAAATAGAAAAAAAACTTAATATATTATTTTTGTTTGCAGTCAAAGCTTATAAAAACAACCAAAAATACATAAACCACATAAAAATTATATGTATACTCACAATGATTACAATTCAAGTTGTTTCAATAATACCTTAAGATAAATTGAGAGATTTTAATCAAACATTTCAGTTAACGTTGTTTGTAGAGCATCCAAGTCATTTGTGGCACCATCAACAATCGTATCCTTCCTAAACATAACAGTAACAACCTTCCTAACAATGCAATATAAATTTTCAGTGGATGCTTCTAAAAGTTTCTCTACCAGATCTGTATTTCACAAAACACTCAAGAATTAACTTCACAATATAGGGTATTTCTAGTACAATAGCAGTTGAATTATGCAATTCGAATTTGTTCAAAAATCAACCTAAATAATCTTTGAGCGAACATTCCACATTCTCAGTAAAAAATAAAACGCCTTACTAACTATTTTGAATAGAAAATTGTATACTAAGAAAATTATTAGATATAAACTTAAAAGAGTCAAACTTCCATTTCTTTTAGGTTAGAGAGTTTAAAAATAGACATTGGCTTGCCATGAAGTCTTATATTAAAATGTGACTTAAGATTGTGTGCACATGCTCCAATCCAAGTAGAGAGAATATCCATAAATAAATATAAAAAATAAAAGGAAATGATTAGAGTTCACTAAGAAAGTTAAAATTAATACCTTATTGCTGGGATTAAAAATGTCTAAAAGAAACTAAATATATTAATTTTGCTTTTAGTCAAAGCCTACAAAAAAAAAACATAAGAATTATATGCATACTCACAATGATTTCTGATCAATTTGTATCAGGAGTTTAATTGAACATTTCTGTTAATTTTAACTTTCCTATGAATCCTAATCATTCATGTGAAACTTATATATTCTGAAGATTTTATATTTTTTTATGTGTATTTTCTCCCCTGCACTTTGATGTATCATCAGTTTTACCTCCACTAAGCTACTTTTCTATTTCATCGCAGCACATGTGCACACAACCTTGAATCATACATTCTTCAATGAAAGACTTCATGGCAAGGCAATGTCTATCTTTAAACTCTCTTAACATAAAAGATATTATGCAGTGGAAGTCGGACTCTGTCCACAGTGATAATTTTTTTAGCATATAATTTTCTGTTTAGAAAAATGAGTATGAATGTTTATTTTTTTAGTGAGAGGGTAAAGTGTCCTCTTAAAGACTATTTAGGTCGTTTTCCAAACAAATTCGAATGGTAGAATCCAGCTGCAATTATACCAAAAATTCGTCATGTTGTGAAGGGGATTCTAGAGATCTTTTTGAAATACAGTTCTGATAAAGATGATTTTAGACATATCCACCTAAAAAATTTATATTGGACTGGTAGAAAGGTCGTCAATGTTATGTTTAGGAAGGACCGAGTGTCACTGATTTGGATCGAACATTTCAATTCACGTGGTTTGTAGAGCATCCATATCAATGACACTCAGATCCTTCCTAAACATAATACCTCCGACCTTCTTACCAGTTCAATATAAATTTTCGAGGTGAATATGTTTAAAATTTTCTTTATCAGAACTGTATTTCAAAAAGATCTCCAAAACCTCCTTAACAACATAACGAATCTTTGGTATAATTGCAGTTGGATTCTGTCATTCGAATTTGTTTGAAAAACGACCTTAATCTTTGAGAGAACATTTCACTGACTCACTAAAAAATAAAAATTCATACTCACTATTCTAAACAGAAAATTGTATACTAAGAAAATTATCACTGATAAAGTGGACAGAATCAGACTTCCATTACATAATATCTTTTATGTTAAGAGAGTTTAAAGATAGACATTGCCTTGCCATGAAGTCTTTCATTGAAGAAAATATGATTCAAGGTTATGTGCATATGTGCTTCGATGAAATAGAAAAGTAGCTCAGTTGAGGTAAAATTGGTGATCCATCAAACTGTAGGGAAGAAAATACACATAAAAAAAATATAAAATCTTCAAAATATAAAAGTTTTATAGAAATGATTAGGATTCATAGGAAAGTTAAAATTAACAGATATGTTCAATGGAACTTCTGACACAAATTGATCAGAAATCATTGTGAGTATGCATATAATTCTTATGTGATTTATGTTTTGATTTTTAGGCTTTGACTGCAAGCAAAATTAATATATTTAGTTTCTTTTAGACATTTTGCATTCATAATCCCAGCAATAAGGTATTAATTTTAACTGTCTTGGTGAACTCTAATCATTTCCTTTTATTTTTTATCTGTATTATATTAAACTTTTATATTCTAAAAATTTTATATTTATTTATGAATATTCTCTCTACTTGGATTGGAGTATGTGCACACAATCTTAAGTCACATTTTAATATAAGACTTCATAGCAAGCCAATGTCTATTTTTAATCTCTCTAACATAAAAGAAATTAAGAATATAAAAGTTTCACATAAATGATTAGATTCATAGAAAAATTAAAATTGATACCTGATTGCTGGGGTAGGATTAGGGTTAGCAGCAGTATACTCTGCTTTAACATTAAGAATTCAAATCCAAGATTTCTCTTCATTTTCTTCCTTCTTTCTCTTTTCTTCCTCTTTCTCTTTTTATTTTCTTTTTCTGGAGAGAGGTCCTTTCCCTTACCGGAGGCAGAGAGTAGAGATGTGAGGAAGATGAGTGGAAAGAGGGCATGGAAAGAGGGAAAACGAGGGAGCGGGATGTGAGGGAGAGAGAGCCGGTTGACATAGGAAAAAAATAAAATAAAATTGGGGAATGGGACATGAGAGAAGAAGTGTGAGAGATTTAATAGTGAAAAAGTAACGATGTTGTCTGATGGAATGGAAAAGTGGGAGACATAACATAAATACATAATGAATGTATGAGGGAAGAAATCAGAGAGTTCAAGTTTGGGTTTTTGGGGGTTGGTCTGTGGATTTTACTACGAATTGAAAGGGAAGAGAAAGCTGAGATGGCTGGCCGAGCTCGCGAACACGAGAGGAAAACAAGTTTCAGAAGCCTACCTCCTAACCCTAGCCCCTTTTTATAAAGGTTTAGTGGAAGGGAGCACATCAGCCAATTGCACATTTAACCTTCCATTTTTTTGAACAGGCTCTCCTGAGCAATTCCTTAGGGATCTTAGGGATCCCACAATCTTTTCCGTTCATCTTATATCGTGCGGTTAGAAATCATTTAAAATTTAAATTTTAAAATTCAAATATAAATAGTATCTAACAAAACTGACCGTACGATATAAAATGAACTAACAAGATTGAAGGATCCTTAGGGAATTGCTCAGGAAAGGATCCTGGTTTCATTTTTTTGTCATTGCGAGGGCAAATTGGGAACGCAAATTAATCTCGGGCAAGTTGGGGACACAAATTAACCTCGTGACATCACGTTTAACAAGGCTTTTGATTGTGAAATTAAAATCACTCATTTCTTATCGGAGTAAAATAATATTGTTATAAAAGAATAAAATAAAATAAATCATTAAGGTTCTAGTTCGTGGGACACGCCCACGTGACCACTTCACTTCTATGTGTAGTTTCACTCTTCCCTGACCTGTCGCATCCTACTATTGCCAAAGCTATACTAATTAGTTAGGGTTTATTTGGATATATTTTGAAAATGATTAAAAATATTTTTAGTAGAAATATTTTAAAAATTAATCTTTAGAAAAATTACAAGTAAATTTGAAAAAATACTTAAATAAAGTGCTTATTAGATGAAACTGATGTTTTTTTGAAGAAAACGTTTCAAATGCTTTTAGAACTCAAAAAGATTTTTTTCGAAAAACGTTTTCAGTTATTTTAAAAATATATTTACACGAGCTTTTAATATTTTAAATCATTTAGTTCTGATACGTGGGACCTACGTTTTAAATCATTTGGCTTTGGTCCGTGGGACCCACCCACGTGACCACTCCTCTTCCCGGTGTAGTTTCAATCTTGCCGCAGCTGTCACTCAGTTGTGTATCTCTCCCCCACGCATACTCTTGTTTTTTCTTTCCCTCTCCGTACTTACCCTTAATTTTAATTTGAAGTTGACAAATCTTTTCATTAATTTCGTATTTGCCCTTAAGTTTACAAATCGACCATTATTTCCAATTCTTTCCTCGGATATTATCAAGCAGGCCAAAAATGTGGATCTTGAAGTGAATGCCCTAACAGCAGTGACCCAGCTACCCTTACTTGTTGGAATGAGATCGAGACAGACCCGATCGGACAAGGATTGTCTGCCCTTCTACTTTCGATGTTCTCTTGTGCCTTCTTATTTTGTATGGTCACAGTTAAGCCACGTCAACATTTTATATTCTTTTTTTTATAAAGATAAAAATAAATAGTAATATAAAATGTTGACGTGTCTTAACCGTGACCACACAAACAGAGGGCACGAGAAGTGGGAGGGCAGACAATTCTTGTCCGACCCGATCAGGCACTCCCCGTGAGAAAACAATCAAGTTATAGCAACCACATCAGAACCTTGTCTTTGACAAAGTGCCTAACTTGCATAGTATAATACATAAAGTGAATGCACAAGTTGAATGATATTTATATCCTGTTATCTCCTTCAAGAACAATGCAGCGATCACCAACTTAATTCGCTTGAACATTTTGCCGGAGTGCCTCAGCAGCATGGGGATTCCATTCACAATCATGAACTAGTTTTACGTTGGCCCTGGTCAACCAACATTATCACTTAGAAACAGCATCCATGAAGGCAACTTGAAGGGCGAAAAACAACATCAGCAGCGATTGACTGGCTATTTCTATGTCCTATACACTTTAAGATTTGACAAATCTGGAAGAAATCTGCAATTGGGGACCAAGAAACAAACTCTGTATATTCTATTCACGAGTGAGATATACCTGACAAGAAATCTACAACAATCTCATGTCTGCAATTCAGGGAGGCCATGCGGAGCTTCTCAGAATGGTTTCCCCAGGAGAACATACATTTAGTAGTATCGAAAGAAAGAGTTTTCCATTTTCGCGATGCTCAACCCATCCATTATCTCCTACAAGAATCTCCAAAGTACGGTCCCTTGTAGCCGTTGATGCAACTCGACCCTGTTGAAACAGATTCAAGTCTTGAATATATGCAAATGATAGTCGTATGAACAATGCATAAATCAAATAACCACTCATGAACATGAGTAAATCATATAACTACTAAACAACCTTCTCGAGTTTATGTACATTACTTACTTGGCGTGCAAGGGGATGAGCGTTAAGTGATTTGGAAATAACATGCCAAAGCTCCATCCCTAGTGAGTCTCGTATTGGAATCCTGAACGATGGTGCCGGAAGGACAACTATATCTCCAAGACGCTCCAATCTAAAAAAGACAAATACATTCAATATCATACATGGTCATTGAATCTACTAACCAGCAAATGCTTGCACAAGAGCAAAAACACAAAGGTCATCAAGGACAGATTAAGAAATTTGTTGGGAATTTCACAAAGGTCATACATTGAAAAGGTGTTAAAAATCTTCAATATGGAGTGTTGTTCAGGTGGTGAAGTCCCAATGTGCAAAGGTGATAAGCTAAACAAGACTCAGTGCCCTAGAAATGGGTTGGAGATGCAAAGCAAGCTGAGTAAACCCTATATATCGTTGGTGGGAAGCTTGATGTATGCCCAAGTATGCACGAGACCAGACTTCTCCTTTTCTATAAGTGTGCTTGGCAGGTTTCAATCAAACACATGAGAGCAACATTGTGTGACTGCCAAGAAGGTGAGGAGATACTTACAGAGAACAAAATCCTACATGCTCACGTACAGAAAGTCTGAAGAACTGGAGGTTATAAGGTATTCTGACTCGGATTTTGCAGGGTGTGCTGATGATAGGAGGTCCACGAGTACATTGTTGCTTTTTAGGTTACACAAAAGGCATTATGGATCAAAGATATGGTCACTCTAATGGGAATTTAGACAGAATCTCAAGGCCTATAGTGATTTAGTGTGATAACAAGACAACTGTGTTCATCTCCACAAACAAGCAATCTTCTGCCAATCATTTGATGGACATCAAGTATCGTTTTGTCAGAGAAGATGTAAAGAAAGGGCTGGTGGTAATTGAACATGTTGATACAAATTCCATGATTGTAGACCCACTTACAAAGTCATTGCCAGTTGCAGTGGTCAAGAAGAAGAAGCATGTTGCAGATGGAAGTTCTAGAATCATTCGATTCAGCATAGTTGTGGCCCTTGTGGGAGTAAAGTTTAATTTATTCTTCGTTTACTTTATAGCTATTTTCTGCAAATAAATTTGAGAAACTTGTTAAATCTGGATTCCATGTGTTGATTTAACATGTTAGGGCATTATACATTGTATTTTCCTGTTGCGTTTTTCACTTGTTTAAAAATTTCAGGAGTTTTGGATGTTCAGCTTGCATGGCAGCTGATGATGCTTCATCAAGTATGCAGCAACGATAAGGTAAGGGCTCTCCATTGGGAGTATAAAGTGAAACTCCCATTTGGCTGACATGTATTAAGCATCATGCATAAATAGCCCTTGGTATTGTGATTCCAGAGTGATTGCACCATTTTGTGCAGTTTTTTTGGAGTTGTATCCAAGGTTTGTTATAGTAGATGCGTGAGGGAATGAATATTCATTGTTCACTCATGTGGTCACTAGGGAATTGATTTTGGTTAAGACGTTACTTATACAAGGATGACCAGTTTTAAGTCCAAGTGGGAAAAATGTTGGAACCTAGTTGCACTTTAAATTTAACATCTTAAGGTCTAAGTGACATTTAAACTTGAAACAAGTTAGAGTAAGTGATTACACCATATCCCCAGAAAATGGGACGATAAGGATGACATATGACTTCCCACTCCATAGTGCCATGCCTCTCGTTAGGTGGAGTCAAAATCTCTCCCTCGTCCGAACTCAAAGATCAACAAACGGAAATTTGGATTGTGTGAAGGCAAGACTTGGCAAGACGATGAGCGTGATAGCTGTAATGAGCAGCTCTGTAGTGCCAAGTCTCGCGCTCATTATAGCTCTCACGCTCTGCAACAAGTTTGAATTATATATTATATAGCTTGATTTTAGACAGAGACGAGAGAGAATATGAGCCGAGAAAACCAAAACTAGGTTGTTTTAGACCATCAAACATACAACAAAAGCTGTTAAGCTTGACAATAACGGAGCTTTTCAAATTGAAAGCATCTGTATATTACATATATGATCACCAGAATCCAACATACTAGTAGAATTCGTAACCTGAATAACACTCCAACATAACAAATCTATTCCGGTCATTCAGTCAAGCATAATACAAGTGCATCCAGTTTATTACTCCGTCATTTCACGATTGAGCCATTCAAGCTTGGCCCGATCATCTTCCAAACCAGAAAATCTCTCTCTCTTCTCATGCGATGTAAATAACCCTTTGGCGAACCACCACAAATCGCTCAAGGGCTCTACCTCAGGTAAAGATTCAAGTGCCTCCATCACTTTAGGAACTTCTGATGCATGAAACCTACTCGGAAGTACCTTTGAAAGTTTGGAGGGATCAACTTCTTCCTTCTTAGCTTCCTTAGATCCACGTCGTCTTATCCTTTTCTTCATCCCAGATGGACTTGACAAACATTTAGGGGCAAGTACACCAGACGGGCAATTCAACAAGAGGGTCAGTTTAGAAACATGTTATGTGCTTCACCCATTTACCAGAAAGATGTAAAGAAAAAAAAAATATCAGATTTGGAGAAAACTTGACTTGAACAGTTACAAATGAACAAAAGCATACATGAAAACTTAGAGTAACAAGCATTTTGATCCATGTCCAAAAAACTCAACTGTTTTCAGATCAAGTCCAGTTTTATTTAATTTGTTATTGTACTTGTTCTACCCCTCAAAGTAAAAATAAAAATAGATTTAAATTTTTAAATTTTAAATGCCTTTACCTACCCACCTTTCAATCAAAACATTTTATAAACAAATATGATAAGTTTATCAAAAATTTATAAATTCATATACAACAAATATGATAAGTTAATCAAAAATTAAAAATGGTGGGAAGTAAGAAACCTGTGATATTAATATAATTAATCTATAATATAGGTATATTATAAAGAAGAAAAATATGTAAGGTAGAGCATAAACAAAGACCTATAATATAGGTAGATAAACAAAAAGTATTGTCTACCTCCATATATACCTGTTATATAGGAAGAGAAATACTTTATATCGAGAAAGCAGATATACTCTACAAACTATGAGCAAAAAACTATGATACAAGTTGATAAACATTTAATTTGAGATAAACTATCAAAAACATGTGATAAAGGCAGATAAAATACTATTAATCTATAATATAGATAATCAATGTACAAGGTAGATTGATATTCAAGTAGATAAACACCAACGAAACCCAGTGTTGTATAGCAGCAAGTACTATGATAGTATGATTGTGTTTCCCTCAGAAAAGTCGTAGCGCAACAACGTGTAACTCATGTTGGAGCAACTGTATTGTAGCCTTCCATGCTGCAATAGCTTTAGCTGAAAGGGGAGGATACTCCCCCTTGATGCCCAACAGCAGAAGCAATAAACATCCCCTTCTCATCCCTCATAATCACCTCACCCAACCTACATTTCTTACCAGAGAGGTTTTAAGTTATTAATGGATTAGTTCAAATCCTATAATTAAGGAACTATCAATCCAAAAATTAAGGGATTATGTGCATTTACATATTTATAATAACTTATAATCATAGGGGTATATTGGTATGAAAATGTAAATATGCTGATGTGTAATCCTAGTCATTGGACCTATTTCACATAAGTGGACTATTTCCAATTGTGGCTTACAAAATTGGATCTATATCAAGTTTTCCCAAGAAAATAATTACCTGTAGACATTTTCTAAAGTCTTAAAAACGCGCCTCAAGGATCCAGTGGAAAGCTCTTTCACCTTTTCCCCATGGAGATAGAATTGGAACGTTGGCTGCAGCAAAATGAACAATAGATTGAAACCAAGCAGAAACCCGTTTTCAAATGAAATAACATAAATCAAAATCTTAAGTAGTTCGGAGAACAATGGCTTAACAACACACACACAAAAGAAAAAACATAAATCAACTAATAAATAGACATTTGCATTCAAACAAAATACAAAGGATTGAGTTATTTACCGACTTGAGACCCAGCATATGCATTGAGAATAGTCCAGTCTATAAAGATGGAATAACCGTCAGGTCTAATGATGTCGAGGCATAACAAGAAAATATAGCATCATTCTTCTATTCTATGCATGATGATGGATGATGAATAAGACCATAAATCTTAAATAATAAAAAAAATGCTTAGGATGATCAAATTTAACAGAGGATTCATACCCTTGGCAGGGGAAGAACATACACTGTCATATGTTTACACTTGTTGCATAAATCCAGAAATAATGGATGTATCGCTTTAGAGCCTGCACTGCCCAAGAAGAAAATTCATTACTTGAAAGAAAAAAAAGAACAAAATGATAATTCGGGATGATGAAAGTACATTCATAAATTAGTTAAAAAACGAAAGTTAATTCATGGATCACGAGACTTGGGACTTACTAGTCCGGCAATGGTCTTCAGTGAAGAAGAGAACCGATGAAAGGCCCTCATCTGTCCCAATAAAGAAAACGAATTAGAAGTTTTTTTTTTGTTTATTCAGAACGAAATATAAGAAATTACGAGTGAAAAAATATTAAATAATACCACAGTATTCAAGGTATGGTGCAGAATGAAACTCAAAAATTAATACCTTGAATTTCTTTTAGTGCCTTGTGATAACCAATAGGGGAACTACATAGGTCAGCGTTTCGTGGATATGGAGGTGGAGGTAGTGTACCAGGTGGCCAATACCAATACCTAAATGGAGGTAGAGGAGGAGGTGGTGCTGGATGCAAAACATCGGGCAACGGACCCCAATCGCCGTCCGAATCCGTCCAGGAACAGAGGAATCTTCGGTGTTGGAGAGTATGAAGAGAATAAGATGGAATAATCGATGAGCAGGGTAGGGTTAGGGTTAGGGTTTGGGTAGAACTGGAAACAAAATGCCTACGGTGGTGGAAGGGAAAACCAACACCGGCACCAGGGTTGTTGCTACTGACCAGCAACTGCCGCATCAAAAACCCCAGATTTCTCTTCGCCATTCTCCTCCTCTCTCTTGGCTTCTTTTGGTTTTGGTTTGTTCTTTCTTTTGGGTGTTTTCTATCTCCTGGTTCTGTTTTTCAATTTTAAAGGGGCACATTTATTGCGGATGATACTGAGGGCTAGTATGGAAGAAAAACACCCCAAAATTGGAGATTGAGAGACTACTAGAAGGCGAGTTCAAGAAGGGCCGGTGGAAAGAAAAGAAAAAAACAGAAGGAATCCAGATCGGAGAAACATGGCGAGGAATAGTATCAGTGGCCTTTTGATGCGTCAGGCTTTGCTTGGAAGTGGAAACGGCCTAGGCAATGGCTCCTTCCAAACCCAAGGTCTCGGTCGTCTCGACAATCCCAAGTTTTTCCTAAACTGTATGCAAACCCTAAAAACCCTAAATTGGATCTCAACCGCACCGTCTTTATCCCCCTCTATTCATATTACTTCCACTCCCAAATCACCCGTCTTTCTCGACTCCCTGCATTTTCTGCAACACCGACGACGGCTGTCCTCAGCCCCCGCCCCAGCCCAGTTCCAGTCCCCGTCCCCGTTTCTATCTCCCCGAGGTAACCCCTTTCTCTTTCTCTTCCGATGATTCTGTTGTTTGCCTCTGAGACTGCTGTGCTATTTTTATAGAAATTAAATTTCCAAGTCCCGCGGCCATGGTCATCTTGCGGGAAGAGGACGAATATCGGAGAGCAATTCGAAAAGTTAAAGGTATTCCTCATTTTTCCACTGCATCGTCATCTTATTTATTAGGCATTTTTTAGCTTCGGCTTCGTAGCAAAAGGAAGAATATCCACCACAACTACTGGTTAGGTCAAACTAAAAATTCACTAGCAATACGCAGATTCCAGCTCCACAGTTCACTCAACCGGTTCCGGTTCACACATAGTCCTAAACTTTGCTTGTATTCATTTCCAAACTGCTGTATTTTTTCCCCTTACATGTAATATTATACATGCAGTTTTAAATAATCATTATTATTAATTTTTGAATTTTGATAGATGAACAACTGCCAGCAGTTTTCTACTTTGTTAGGCACGATGCTCAAAGTTGTAAGTTCTAATGAACAATTTTATGAATCAATTTATTTGTTCTAAACTGCTCCTTTGCAACTTATATATGGACTCTTCTTTTTCAGGCTTTCTTTTTGGATCTCCAACCACTCGAAAGATGAGGGAACAATTCCCACATGTAACAGTGTATAAGTTTGTGTTTGATATACAGGTATGGTGTTGTAATCCGGCCTTCTGTTGCCTTGGATCCTTTGATAACTAGTTAAGTCATATTCCCATTTTAAGGTTAAGAAGAAAACAAAGTGTTGTCTTTTTTCAAATTCTAGTTATGGATCTTAAGATTAATGAATTTCTATGTTGTAGTCGTAACATTTTATAACTCTATTTGCAGAACTGGCACCCACTGGCAGGACTGATGGGTGTTAGCTCTCTGGTAAATGATTGTATCCCCCTCCTTTTTATTTTTTAAAAAAAAAATGTGCATGCTTACTTCATTAATATGATTGTTCATCTTGTTTTTCTTAATAAATGCTTTGGTGTTTATTTGTCCATTCTGCTGCAGCCAACATTCCATTTCTATCAAAATGGGAAAAAGGTGGGTGAGATTTTTCCCAGCCGCTATCTACATAGGCCGCCAGTTGAGATTCCCAACCTCGTGCTGGATACTTGTGAAAAACTCTACAGGTAGTTATTTTCTAAATAACTTCACAGTTGCATGCTTCTGCTGCATAATTGCGAGTGCAGTCCGATACTGGTGACTGCCGGTTGAGGTTTTTGTTTTTCCTTTTCTTTTGTTTTTTTAATGGTTCAAGTGAAGTTTCCTCTGAATGCGATCTGCCTTTGTTGAATTTTATTTATTTTTTTCACTGGAAGGCACGTCATCCACCCTATGGGCTCATCTGGGAAAGGGAAGGGAAAAAGGAAGAGCACTTATCAGCAACTTGTCGTGCAAGCTAAGACTGATGCAAACGAAAATGACAAAGTAGTTGCTTTAGGAGGGGGGAGAGTGGGTGATGCATCGACATCATCAGAACAGAGTGATGGCCCTGTTGAATCAGTTCATAGTCGTGGCAGTGCACCTTCCCTTGATGAAGCGATGAGGGCTGTATCAGCTAACCCCTATTGTTATGAACATAGCGGTCTGTGGTGGTATGCAAAAGGGATATTAAAAGCTAACCCTGAGAAGAGAGCAACGCTACTGAAGGTGGGGACACGTAAGGTTAGTTGGCTACGAAGTCACATGTCTGAGGATTAAGTTGGCCTTGGATTGGACCGGATAGGATGCGCTTAAAATTTGATACTCATTATATTTATGCTGTTCGCGATGTGGTTCATGACAGTGACTATTATGCTTGTTTAAATTTGGTCTTATGTTGTGCTCATATTCAGATAATTGTCGTACTACGATGGACTATTGCTGGATATTTGTCATACATATGTTTATGTTTATGTTTGCAGTTTTGTGTTTCCTATGTTCAATAAGTACTCCTATTTCAACTTCGCATGCATATTAGTACTCGTTTCATGTTATGTACTGCGATGGACTACAAGACTCATTTAATTAAAATGAAAATAATATACATACATACGATACGATGGAACAACATAAAAAGGGATGTACTAGGACTATCTACAACAACAACAAAGTATTTTTTCAATAAGTAGGGTCGGCTGTATAAATCTTTGAACGTTATTGGAGAAGACTCCTTAGAAAAGGAGAAGATAAGGATATTGACTAGAGAGGGAGGGGGCACAGAGTCCCATTTCGAAGAGCACGACCCTCTGTATCGCCAGCAATGTAGCTGCTTGAGCTGCTTTGTTTGCTGACCTAGGAATCCATTTCCAATGACGGGAAGAGAACGAGCGAGCATGTCTCCTTATTTCTTCCAGATTGGAATGATTTTCCACATACCTTCCAAGTTTCTTTTCTAAATTATTTCCATAACATTTTTGCAATCATCTTCCAAAACCACATTACGATGACCGCTAGAAGCTGCAAGTTTCAATCCTTCAAGTACGGCTTTAGCTTCCACTTCCTCAGGTGACGACCGAGTCAAATGGATACAATTCCCCCCCTAATCAGACTATCCACTGAGCCTGTCATAAGAATTCCAATGCCAGGAGCTAGTGGATTGCCCTTCCAGGCGCGATCTACATTAACTTTGATCATGGGATACGTATGAGGGCACCATGCTACAACCTGCACTCCATTCCCATTACTCCCTCGTGCATGACTAATTTTAGCAACAGACAAACGGTGTTTGTGGTTGACTTGGACATGATTCAGAATAGAATAATTTGTTGTTGTTTGAGAAACTCGTTTTACATCGGTGTGTAATCGTGCCAGTTAGACGTCGGCCAAATGTTGGGCCACTTTTCTTCCTTTATCCTTGTTTTAGCATCTTAAAGCAATGAAGGCTTACTAAATAGAACTACAAAAAAGAATATCCATATACAAACAAAACCCTCCTTAAACATTTTCTCTTGGAAAGTTCCAAACTACTGCCATCTCTCACACCCGAAACTCCAAAACCAACACAATTCAACGGTCCAGATTTGACACCCGTACTAATTAATTAATCAACACTAGCATTACACACGTGACTGAATTCAGCTAAAAGCACAGCATAATAACACAAACATTTTTTAATGATTACTTCATATTTCACATGTTATAATAAGAGTGGATTATATCGTTAATATGCCTGGTATCTGTGTCTATTAATAAAATAAAACTAGATGCTCTAATCTCTTTAAATGGAATAATAATGATGTTGGTGCCGTGTCCTTAGATACACCACGAAATTTTCCTTGTTATTTTATGAAACATATCAATCTAAGATCTTTGATATTTAATTAATTAATTAACTGATAAGCTCAGTCTTCGAGATGGGTTGCTGATCAGTGGGGATTATAATTTGTGTGTGTGTGCTGTGCTCGAAGGAGCAAGAAGGAAGCAGCAGAACAAACATTCTTCTGCCATGGAGGTTTCTATACATGCACGGAGGCCGCTCAGTTGCAGAGGACTTTTCCAACCGATAAGAAGCATCTTAAAGCTCCAACCTTCCACTGGTTCTCACCCCATGGAAGGGTTAGACATTTCTTATATAAATTTGTATACATATATGCGTCTGTATGTGTGAATTTTCTACTTATTGTTCTAATATTTCTCTCATTGGGTATTTTTTTTTAAATTTTTTTCTACGCCCACCCCGTGCATCGAACCTAGGACCTATACTACCCCACCCCTTTACCCACTTTTGGTGGGGCATTGGTTGGAGATTTTGTAAAAGTGGAAGCTTTTTGGGTGAAACTCATGTTCTTATTCTTAGTGGGTACTCCCTAATCTTACTGTAGATAGGATTTCTGCATAACAGTGGAAGGTGGAATGGACCTCTTTGCATTTGAAGATTTCTTGCTTGAGCAGAAGCGTAAAGAACAAGAGACAATTGTGAAGGAGCAAGCTGAGAGAGAAGGGCAAGCAGAAGAGCAGAGGCGAATTGAAGCGGAGAAGGCAGCAAGTGAAGCTGACAGAGCACATGCAGAGGCAGATATCTTAAAGAGACGACAAATGGTGCAAGAGTGCTCATTCTAGGTCTTATATCTGGCATTTGCCTGCCTATTTTGGAGATGATTACTGGATGTTTTTTTAAAACACAGATATTTTCTCTTTCTTGTTTTTTTTTTTTTTTTTTCCATTCTGTTGTCCATGATTCATGCATTTAGTTGTTCTTATTCAACATGAGCTTCATAATAATTTGGTTCTAAATTGCTAAATGTCTGTGTTCTTCTGATATATGCGAAGGAGTTTCACTGTAACAGAAGCTTCTCTTGGGGAGGAACGGAAATAAAAGTTTGGTTTGGGAAAGTGGAAGGTGTTTCGATCTACTTTTGGAGCCTCAAAACGGGTAATTTCCTCTTTCACGTCCTTCAAAATCACGTGTTTCTAATGTACTTATCAGGTTTACTACCTTTTGTTTTCTTTTTAATGGTTGATATATATTTACACTTTTTATATCTGGCAATTGATTCTACTGTAATTTGTAAACAAGAATGTCATTGTGCCAGATGCAGCAATTTGTTGTTTACAACAAATGTTTTCTATTTCTTTTTCTCTTTGCAGATTCTTTTATGCAGGTTGCATATATGGCTGTAAAAATGATGCAGAGAGATTTGGTTTCTTTTGCCATGCTGCCCTACAAGTACTACTCCAAAGTGGATTTCATCCTGTGAGTACTCGTGATACAATTGCTTATTTTAGAATTTATTAATTTCACAGGAAAAAGTGGCACAACATCAGATGTCTTCAAATTAGTGGTCCTCCTTATTCGGTGGAAGAAAGGAGGAAGCATAGCAAAAATGAATACGCAGTTTATATGCCACCTTGTACTACAAATGAATTAAGTCATAAAAGTATGGCAGTGATGCTGCTGCCTACTCTTACACATGCATGTGTATTTTTACGGACATGGGTAAGTGAAAACTACCTACGGGAAGCAAGTTGAGTAAGGTCAATTGCACAAAAAATAGAGCTATGCATATTATTTCGTATGCATCGGTGCGTTTGTTGGGCCAAATCAGCTTTTCTCTGTCTTCTCTGAACACTTGTATGTGCAGAAGATTTTGATTGTTCGTTTCAGACTGAAGTTTTTTGAATTTCATTAATCGGATTTTTAGGATATCTATTTGAAATTGGTGCTTTATGATGACAGGATATCATTCATTGCCATGTCTCTGTTGCCTGGTTATGGTCTTAGTAAAGCTGGGGTTTTTTCACAATTCACAACCTTGAGTTTGGATGCTGCATTTCTTTGGTAAATCTGTGGCGTATTCAAACAAGTACACAAATTCCTGAGACTGAACTAAAGTTTTCAGTTTTCGATCTCCTAAAGCATAATTTGCCTTTGTGAATACTAGTAGCAGACTTTTCAACTGTAATTACCAACTGTATCTTATCAACTGTTTCACCCATATCTCTATCTTCAGGTATCCAACACTAACGCTAAGGAGGTAACTGGAAATCCTGCAGTCGCTCCACATCTTTACAAGTTTCATGGTTTAATAAATGGAATTGACCATGATATATGAGATCCATACAATGATAAGTTCATTCCTGTAAGTAAACAATATTTCTCTGTGCTCCTCGCTTTAGTCATTCTAAACTTCTATTGAGTTTTTTTTTTTCATATATGTTTCTTGAAAAGTATTAAGCTGTTTGCCAAATTCTCTCAACTACTCTCAATACAGCTGTGTCGGACTCATATGATGTATATCGTTCCAGATATCATATACTTCTGAAAATGTTTTTGAAGGCAAACAAGCTGCCAAGCAAGCCTTCCAACAGAGGCTTGGTCTGAAAACATCTCTATAAACTCTTATCTCCTCCTATTTTGTGCGATCACGGTTAATCCACGTCAATATTTTATATCACTATTGTTTTTTATCTTATTATATCTATAAAAAAATCAATATAAAATGTTGACTTGGTTTAACCGTGATCGCACAAAATAAGAGAGGATGGGAGTGTATGGAAAGTGGGAGGGTAGAGAAGCCGGGTCCGGGTGAGAAGCTGCCAGGAACATGGGGTTGATCAGAGAGAATCCAGTTATTTTGATCGTCAAGGATATTGACGATCTAAAAGAATAAAAACCAAAAGCTTTAGAATGCCAATTAAGCTAAGCTAACGATAAATTTGGAATTTGGAAGGAAATCAGCTGCTTAATGTTTGTACAAGACGAAATTTGATGCAAGCCATGAGAGTTAATACGTGTTCTAATTTGAGTTGAGAATAAACGGATAGATCAATACGTGTTCTAATCTGAAAATTCAGCAGCCACCCCTGCTTACGCCCAATTCCGGGTGGACACGTGTTCAAGTTTTGATTTTTTTAATCAAAATTTGAACACGTGTCCACACAGGATTGGGTGTAAGCAGGAGTGGCTGCTGAATTGTTCACCAATCAAGTTAATTCCAACTGCTGGCAGTTGTCCATCTATCAAAATTCAAATAATAATAATAATGATAATTTAAAACTGCATATATAATATTACATGTAAGGGTAAAAAAAACAGCAGTTTGAAAATGAATACAATCAAAATTTAGGACTGTGTGTAAACAAAGATATTGACGATCTGAAATAATAAAAACCAAAAACTAAAGAAAGCCATTTAAGCCTAAGCTAACGGTAAATTTGTAATTTGGAGGGAAATCAGCTGCTTAATATTTGTACAAGAAGAAATTTGACGTGAGCCATGAAGGAGTATGAATCTCTCCCCTCCTAATCTCTCCCCTTCCATCCTCTCATATTTAAACGGTTATGATTACGTCACGTCTACATCTTGTTTTGAAAATTTTATATAGATAATAAGACAAAAAGAAGAGTGTGAGTGGAGGGGATGGAAGGAGATAATAATAAGAGGATAGAGAATCTTACTCCCTTTTACAGTCAGCCAAGCAATTGCAAAACTTCACCAATCTTCTATGCACAAGTTCACGTAATGCAAATTCAAAGTCTACCATTTAACCACTTAGTATTACTGTATAATGGTATTTAGCTTCAATAGCCTGTTAGGCCACCATCTAAAGAGAGTTAGGTCATCTCCAACCGAAGGGTCCATAGGGCCAAATGGCCAAAAATAGCCCGAAAACGAAACCAGGCCAAAGGGCTCGTGGGCCCCAGTGTATAAAAAAGGGTCAAAGTGCCAACCTGCCGGCCCGGGCCGGGCCACTTTTTTTTTTTTTTTTTTTTTTTTTACAAAATTTGTTGTAGTTGTTTTATAGTTTGTTTAAGTTGTTGTAGTTTTTAAATTTAAATAATAATTATGTTTGACCTATGATCCTTTGTCCCTCTGTTGGAGATCCCTTTTTTTACAGGACTATGTTTGGCCTATGGCCCTCTGGCCCCTTGGTTGGAGATGATAGGAAATATGGTAATGTATTGTTCATTAAAATATTAATTTCTTGAAGAATCAGATGACTAAAACGAGCCATCTGGCCAATCTTTGTTTGGAGATGATCTTAACCCCCAACCTAGCCCTATCCTTTTTTGAGCTGGTGGTCTATGTCAATATATATTTGTCAAATCCGTATGCAGACGTGGGTAAGTGGTGACCAAAACAATGATGGCCCTGAGATCCGTTTGCCACTCGATCGATACATATATATGCATGGAACATTCATGATAACTAACATATAGTCCTATCCTAAAGCCAAAAGTATATGCTCATCTAGGGTTAAGAGAAATTATTGAGGCAAAATTTTCTTTTACGACACCAGATAACAATCTTGCTCATTGATGGATTCATGCTTCCATCATTGCAGTCCCAATATAAAAACAAAACAAAAATATTGGACAAAATTAACATTGAAATATTTGGTATCGGTGTAAGACAATGATTTTCGTCTATAATATTATTCCATACTTTAATTTCTACACATATTTATTAATGAAACTAAGACATATCAATTAACAAAGAAGGGAAATATATACAAATTAACAACCAACAAATGGTTTATTTATAATATATTTATTTTACTTTTTAAAATTCTTAAAATACCCTACTCATCTTACTTAATGACAAAAAGAGTACAAAATTGTCACGCGTTCTAAATTTAAATCATATTTTATTTTTAACACTAAAGTTACGATTGTAGTTTGTTTTTCTTGTTTTGCAAGTTTACTCTCGGTTTTTCACACTTGTGCAACTACTAGTTATTTGAGTACCGATGGATCTTTGGGAACTAAATCCTACTTGCTATTCAATCAAACATATGCCTCCTTTACTTAATTGATAAAGTTAAAAGTCTGTGCATCCAATCCTACGGTACATCGCTCAAGATCTTTGTTTTTCCTCCAATATGTATCCACACTAAGAATGAGACTATGCGCAACTTATTAGGTGACAATGTGAAAAAGCATCCAATCGTTTTAAACCATAATATATAAGCTGTTGAGTTTGAAAATAACAGAGACTTTCAAACTATCATAATAACAAAATCGGTTCTACTCATTAAGTTAAACATAATAAAAAATCTATTCTACTATTCTACTCAGTCACCCAAACTTGGCCAGATCATCTTCAACTCAAAATCTCTCCTCGTTGCTAATCATCAAAATCATCAAACTTTGCTCCCCAAAATTTGACCCAGGTAAAGATTCAGCTACCTCCATCACTTTAGGCACTTCCACAACTTGACAAAGTTCAAATGTGGATGCAAAGCATAGATGCACACAAGAATTGCATCCGCATGGCCAGAATAATGCACAATCACATCATTATCAATTTGACTTGCAGTCAAATAATGAGAATTTTGCTCCCCAAGATTCCTTGCCATTATAAGATATTGTATTGGGTCCTCCTGCTGCCTATTCCAGCGGCTAGTATTACTCCCACCCCCATACGTTCCACCTAATGAGGTTTTCCATGGGACAGCTTGGACACGCTGACAAATTGTATCATTATTCCAATAGTTCTCTAATTTGGTTTTATTTGCCAACCTTACCGGGCCTTCCAATATGTTGCGAACAACATAAGTCCGGTAGCTTATCCTTTCTTCAGATCCCATTTGAGAGTAATGATTATCCAGCAGGTATTTCAACGATCTAAAAAAAAAAGAAACTAAATATATTAATTTTGCTTGTAGTCAAAGCCTACAAAAACAACAAAAAAAAAATACATAAATCACATAAGAATTATATGCATACTCACAATGATTTTTGATCAATTTGTGTCAGGAGTTCCTCAAGACAAACTGGGAGAGTTCCAACGAACATTTCAGTTAATGTCGCTTTTAAAGCATCCAAATCACTCGAGTCCTTGGCACTTGAGTCCTTCCTAAACATAACACCGACAACCTTCCTACCAGTCCAATATAAATTTTCAAAGTGGATATGTCTAAAATCTTTTTTATCAGAACTGTATTTCGAAAAGATCTCCAGAACACCCTTCACTATATGGCGTATCTCTGGTATAATTGCAGTTGGATTCTGTAATTCGAATTTGTTTGGAAAACGACCTAAATAGTCTTTGAGAGAACACTCTACCCTCTCAGTAAAAAATAAAGACTCATGCCCACTGCTCTGAACAGAAAAATGTATGCTAAGAAAATTATCAGATATAAAGTGGACAGAGTCAGACTTCCATTGCATAATATCTTTTATGTTACAGAGTTTAAAGATGGACATTGACTTGCCATGAAGTCTTCCATTGAAGACTGTGTGACTCAAGGTTGTGTGCACATGTGCTTCAATGGAATACGAAAATATGCAGGAAAAACTGGTGATACATCGAACTGCAGGAAGAGAGAATACACATAAAAAAAAATATAAAATCTTCAGAATATAAAAGTTTCACAGAAATGATTAGGGTTCATAGGAAAGTTAAAATTGATACCTGGTTGCTGGGGTATGGTTGGGAGCTGCGGTAGGGTTAGGGTTGGGACCCTGGATGCAAAATGCCCAGCACAAGCAGCACACATCCTCTGCTTCAACATCAAAAATCCATATCCAAGATTTCTCTTCATTTTCTTCTTCTTTCTCTTTTGTATCTCGTTTCTTTTTTCTGGAGAGAGGTCCTTCCCTTTACTGGGGAGAGAGTTGGTGCGTGTAGCTAGGGGATGTAGAAGGCCAACATGGCTTTATTTCAATTGGGCTTTACTATAGCCTGTTTTGGACTGCCCATAATGAATGTTGGATGATGGATGGATGAAAATGGAGCTGAGGTTTCATCTTTTTTATGCCAAAAAAAAAAATGAAACTACATGGTTTAACCACATCAGATTGCAATCATCTGCACGAACACGAACACAATTAATTATTTATAATTCGAAAAAAAAGAAATTAAAGCAACTCATAAAACAGAAAGAGAAGAGAAGAAAAGAGTATATTTGTACCTAGCCGAAATTGATTAAATAAATCAATATAATTTCAAATCCAATCGATCCAAGATGAAGGATATTCGTCAACCATTTTATGATGATGTTGGGGATGAAAGTTAAGGGATTTGATAAATGGAACACCTTATAAAACCTAAGGAAGGTATGAGCGAAGAAATCAGAGAGTTCAAGTTTGGGTTTGCCTTTTTGGGGGTTGGTCTGTGGATTTTACTACGAAGAGAAAGGGAGGTGTGAGGGAAGAAATCAGAGAGTTCAAGTTTGGGTTTGCCTTTTTGGGGGCTGGTCTGAGGATTTTACTACGAAGAGAAAGGGCATAAGTAAGAGAAATCTGAGACGGCTGCAGAGCTTGCGAACAAGAGGAAAAGAAGTTCAAAGTACAATCTTAGTTCCCTAAAGGCTATCTATCCCCACCCAACCCTAAAGCCCCTTTTATTTTAGAGTCAATTGTAGCAATGAACCTGAACTTTAATCAAATTTGAGCAATGATCCCTCAACTAAAAATCTATTACCATTGGTCCCTCAACTTATCAAAATGTGCAGCTATAATCCTTTTCATCAATTTCTTCAAAATTTTGTCAAAATATGTTATGTTGGAATAATCATTTATATAATTAGAGTCCCTCAACTCATCAAAGTGTGTAATTATGATCCTTTTTGTCAACTATGTAAAATTTTTTGTCAAAACGAGTTATGTTGGAATGACCATTGCTACAAATATGAAAGTCATTGTCCCACATAGATATCCATCCTTGTTGCCTCGGCAATGGCGTATTGCTATTGGGACTCAGAAGTCATATAAGGTTGATGAATCGAAAAAGGAGAAGAGGCGATTATATGAATCAAAAAGAAGGAAGGACAAAAATGCAGATTTGTCTAGTTGGCAAAATTCACCCGAGAAAGAGATATGATTTCCCTTGAACTTAGAACATTGTGTTGGCAATTCTATTTGCTTTGATTTTGTAGTTTTGAGTTATTCTTTTATGATGGATATAAGAATAAAACATTGTGTTGGCTGTCGAACTGCTCATATTAGAGAAAAGGGTGTGGCTAGACTTATTGCTAAGTATATCCTTTGCTTCCTAAATATTGATGAATGTATTGAGGCTTAGGAATTGTAGGGTATGTAGAATTTTTTGAACTTTAAGATAAAAAGTAATTACAAAATGTAAGAATTAGAACATTTGGTACGATTTGTTTCTAAAAGTTACAATAAAGTGCATCGTACATTCTTTAAGTTTGTCAATTTAGCATAGATGTGTGGTAAATGTGCGCCAAGTCCAATTTTACTCATTTTTCAGAAATGTAGAAAAAGATTCATTTGGAACTTTTCTTTGCACACACCTATAGTTTAGCTGAGTGTGGATTATAGATGATTGAAAGCCCATTAAATGGATGGTGATTTTATTTTAAAGTTTGGTACTGATGCAGGACTGCCAAGCTGAAAAGTCTGGTGGAGAGAACAACGCAGATGGTTTGACCGAGAATAATGCAGGTGAAACTTATGTTCATGAGGCCTTTTTAGCAGACTGGAGACCGGGTATTTCCTGTGTAGAAAGAAGCCCTAATAGTGGTACCCTATCCAGAGGTGCTAACCATGAATGGGTAGATGTTTTTGGGCGTAAGGAAGTTCTTCGAGCCCAGACCGTGTCACAGTGTCCACATGGTCAATCTCAAATCACTGGTGTTAGACATTTTGCATCCAGTACCACACAAGCGAATCATTCGGTTTCTCAACTCTATCATCGGCCGTATCGAGCTCGTAGAACTAATGGCGCACAACTGGTTAAGCTAACTCCGGAATTGCCTCCTGTGAATCTTCCACCATCTGTTCGTGTAGTCTCACAATCTGCCTTCAGAGGCTCTTTACGTGGGGCATCTTCCACAGTTTCTGCTTCTGGAGGTGGTAGTGGTGTTGCTGCAACTCACAATCCCTTTTCTCAATCTAAAGTTGGAAGGTTCGGGACCTCTGATGCCATAACAGCTACACAGAATAAAAGTAGTTCTCTGAAAGACAGTGTTTTGACGTTGCATCCAGAAGATTCTAGAATTATCAAGGATAAATGTGTAAAGGAAGGAAGAGATGTTGATTCTGATCTTCAGATGCATCCTCTGCTGTTCCAGGCCCCAGAAGATGGACGTCTGTCCTATTTCCCGTTGAACTGCAGCAACAGCAATTCTAGTCCTTTCAGTTTTCTTTCAGCAAATCAGCCTCAGCTACATTTAAGCCTTTTTTCATAATCCTCAACAAGGAAGCCATGTTGATGGTTTTGACAAATCACTGAAGTCACCCAACTCAACATCTCGTGCCATTGATTTCCATCCACTGATGCAAAGAACTGATTATGTAAGTAGTGCCAAAGTAACAACATGCTCAACTGCACCCCTTTCTGCTGGTTCAGGGGGAAACCGTTCTCAAGACCAATATCCTTGTGATACTGGTTCAACTCAGTTGTCGGTCAATGCTGATCCACAGGCTATGGGCACTAATGAGAGAGCTAATGAACTGGACTTGGAGATCCACCTAAGTTCTACATCTAAAAAGGAAAAAGCTTCAAAAAGGAGAGATGTCACTGTTAATAATTCAGTTAAATCAAGAATAATGGCTCCAGAAAAGACAACTCAATGTCCTAATGGTTCATTGCTTCGGCAGGCTGAAAGTTCTTCAGCTCGTGGTAGCGAGCTTGTTGTACCAAGTAATAATATTAGCAGGTACAAAGTAGATGATACAGGTGACCAGTCCCAACCTGATATTCAGATGGAACAGGAAGAGTTGAGCGACTCTGATGAAGAAAATGAAGAAAATGTTGAGTTTGAGTGTGAGGAGATGACTGATTCTGAAGGAGAGGGGGGATCGGCGTGTGAAGAAATATTTGAGATGCAGAATAAGGTGACTTTTCTGTCTTTTTTTCCCAGTCAGTTTTAAGATTCTATTGACTTTGGAAAACCAAATATTTTTACTTCTTGCCTAAGTTATTAATGCTACCATTGCTAGTAATTTACTAGTGGCCTCCATCTCTTATTGTTACCGGTACCCGCCATTCTTGTTCGGTGAGGGAGTCCTCATTTGTTCCTTTTTCTGACTTTCCATTTTCTTGTTTATAGGATGTTCCATCGTTTGCAATGAAAAGACCTGCAACAGCAGATCTTGATGGCAAGGAGTGTGAGCCAAAACCCACTTATCGTCCTCAGGACAATATTCACAGAATTCCTTACTTGGACGATGCCAGTAATTCTTCATGGTTAAGTTTGGATTCGTGCGCGCCAGATCACCCTTTGCGCATTATGTCCAAGTATGACGAAAGTACAATGGACAGCAGTTTTGCTGCCAAAGACTTGCAGTCATCTTCTCCTGCTCGGTCTTGTAAGAAGGCAAAACTGAGCACAAGGGGAGGTGCAACGCAGAAACAAGTGGTGGACATGACGCACCAACTGAGCCTGGGTCCTCCATCAAATCCGACGGTGAGCAAACCCAGGAAGCGTGTATCGGGATCGAGTACATGTTTGAACATAGGAATGACTGTAGAAAACTCCGGCAGTGATGGCTAACATAAAAGATTTTCAAATGACTCTGCACCCTTACTAACCCTAGTTTCTAGTTTGATTAGTGTATAAATGATCTCTTACTTCTTGGACTCCAAACCGTTTAAGCCAAGTGGTGTCCAACATTTGTTCATATCAAGGTATGTAGTTATCTTTCTGATACACCAAATTTTGTTGTATGCACAAACTAGACACTTGTATCATTGGGTTGATTGATATTTTGTCTCTTATAGTGATGACATTGTGGCTGTTTTTCAAGGTAATCACACAGTACCACTTGAGAAAATTTTGAACGCTTGATAATATATGATTGATTTAAGATACCGTCACAGTAGCATCATCGCCCGCTTAGCCGCATATACTCTTCGATTACCAAGATGGCAAGATATAATAGGAGTTTCTCAAGTGTGTGAAATCTATTGATCGAGCACCCACCCAGATCATGCCATGTAGGATAGGACCCACCTACGAACTAATGATAAAATGAGAATCAAATGTCTGCCCCAATTGATCACCAACGGTCAAAATCCTTATCCCAAAACCTGATCCAAACCCTCCCCTCACCCTCCACTCATTCCCCCACTCTTTGCCTCCTTTCACCAGAAGTCCTACACCCAGGAAGATAAGACTTCTTCACAAACCAAGCCTCACATTTCAGAACCTCTTTCTTCTTCCCTGTTCCTCCATTTCCGAGCTCCAAAAACTCCGTTAGAACCTAGAACCACCATGTCTTGCTCAAATTTGACAATGTGGGCGTCCTCAACGCCCTCACTTTCTGACACCTCCGCCCTCTCCTGCCGCTCCTTCATCGCCCCTCTTCAGCTTCCTTCCCAAAACTCTCTCCCCGCCTCGCGATCATCCTCCGTGACACCGGTTCAATGCGGTCTTCGCGAGCTTCGTGAGCGTATTTCATCAGTGAAGAACACGCAGAAGATCACTGAGGCTATGAAGCTTGTGGCAGCCGCCAAAGTCCGCCGAGCTCAAGAGGCTGTCGTTAATGGCAGACCCTTTTCGGAAACCCTAGTCGAAGTTCTTTACAACATCAATGAGCAGCTCCAAGTGGAAGATATTGATGCTCCTCTGACCAAAGTTAGGCCTGTCAAGAAAGTTGCTCTCGTTGTCATAACCGGGGATCGCGGTCTTTGCGGAGGTTTCAACAATATGATCATCAAAAAAGCCGAGAGAAGAATTGCCGAATTGAAGGCTCTTGGTCTCGAATTCACGATCATCAGTGTCGGTAAAAAGGGTAACTCGTATTTCCTCCGCCGGCCATACATTCCGGTTGATAAGTTCCTCGAGGGAACCAACCTCCCAACTGCCAAAGAAGCACAGGCCATCGCGGACGATGTTTTCTCCCTTTTCGTAAGTGAAGAGGTCGACAAAGTCGAGCTTTTGTACACGAAATTTGTGTCGTTGGTTAAATCCGACCCTGTGATTCACACCCTGCTTCCACTCTCGCCGAAAGGAGAGATTTGTGACATCAATGGCGTTTGTGTGGACGCCGCGGATGATGAGTTCTTCAGGCTGACAACAAAAGAAGGGAAATTGACAGTGGAGAGAGATATCATCAAGACACAGACCGTGGATTTCACGCCTGTTTTGCAGTTTGAGCAGGATCCGGTTCAGATTCTCGACGCTTTGCTGCCGTTATACCTCAACAGTCAGCTTTTGAGGGCATTGCAGGAGTCTCTAGCCAGTGAGCTTGCTGCTAGGATGACTGCTATGAGCAATGCAACTGATAACGCGGTGGAGTTGAAGAAGACCTTGTCGCAGACCTACAACCGGCAGCGCCAGGCAAAAATCACTGGAGAGATTTTGGAGATTGTTTCGGGTGCCAACGCTTTAGTCTAGACGATTAAAAGAACAACATGGGACTTGTTTTCTCCTCCACATTGAGTTGGGCTGTTTTCTCCTGCACATTGACTTGCGCTGTCATAAATTTGCAGATTCGACACTTCCGTTGTAATTCTCAGCTGCATATAAACTTTGTGTGCACAAATGAGAGGGCAATTTATTTTGGAACAAAAGAGAGCATTCCACACATTTCTATATATTGTATGTCATTTTTCCTCCATCATAGTTAATAACACTGCTAATCATGTAATTAAGGATCCGAATTCTCGTTATTCATATTTCGTCGAGCGTTCTTGTATTATATATTTTTGATTTGCTAGCTGTCTGGTGCTTGATGCGGTTGCCCTTCTGTTTTTGGTTTTCTTTCAAATCAACCAAAACCAGTGCTTTAGAAAAAATTGAGATTTCATACCCATTGCATCGTTCTTTTTCTGGTTATATTGGAGTGAATCGGACCTTGAACCTTTCCTAATCGCGACCAACTATGTCTTTCGGTTTCCAATCAAACTTATAAACGATCTTGAAAATAATCCCGAACTCTGTCTACTACAACCATGAAGAAAACAAAAACAAAAGGTTACTTTTTTTAGAGGCCAAGATAGCTTATCGGACATGTTATAGTACTCTGACTACAAGCGCTCGTTAATATTCGAGAAAACTGGTTTCACTGCGATGAATTTCTTTTGCTGCAAACACCAAGGACGGTTACTGTTGGGAGAGAAAAATGAGGAACCCCATGATCACTTTGGCTATAGAACTTGAAGATAGAAGAAGTTGGTAAGAGAGAGCTCTCAGTTTTGAGGTCATCACAAAGATGTCTTTGAGATGTGAGGCCGACTTTGGAGTCTCTTTAAGTTTGGCAAGTGTTCCTAGTTTTAGGTACTTCTGAAAGCCTTCGCGTCTCTCTGTCGTCGTCGTCGTTCCTTCAAGCTTTTGCTTCATAGTTTGAGACTGAGAGAAATATGAGAGATTTGGGATTGACTGAGAGTTTGATGTGGAGGAGGATTTGTGTGTTGTTTCTGCACCTGGCGGCAGTTCCTTTAAGGAGTTTTGTGGCGGGAAGCAACGGTCTTATTTTGTTCTTATGGTAAAATGAAGCAACGGTCTTATTTTGTTCTTATGGTAAAATGAAGCAACGGTCTTTTAGCGATTAAGGAAAATGAGCTTCGAATTAGTCATTAATCAAAATCTAGGTGCAATGAATCATATAAACTCTTGAATCCCACATTCTTACACAATGACAATGGCCGGTATTTTTTCAAGTTAAACGGTACATCAAAGTAAAGTCAGTGGCTTCAAAAAATGCATATGTGTTGGAGGTCTCATAATATTTTGTATGTACGTAATTAAGTTTTTCAAAGAACTGTTCTACCTTGACCCAAAAAAAAGAAAAAAGAAGCAGTTCTACCACTTACTGCATCACAAACGAAATTTTTATTGAATTTTTAAGCTAAAAAACATAAAATCAATAAGAATATAGTAGACTAATAGTACTACCTATAAACGATCTTTGAACGTCATAACATCTCTAGAATGTCTTCGAGGAATCTTAATAAGCTTATGATGGGACGAAACTGACTTTATGATGGCCTTTATATACTAGTTCACTATTTATTTTACCTTCCAAAACTTCATAAAATCGATTGAAAATCTGAAGTTATAAGTCAAGTTTTGTGACATAAGCCAATAATTATGCAAAATATGTCTTACGGTTCAGTCAATTAGGCAAACTATGTCCCACTTGAGATTTAGACCTGATTAATTACAGCTTTTGGAAAAGCCCAATGCGAAAAAGCCACTTGTTGTAAGCTTTGAATTGAAGATCAACCAAAGGAAAAGCACTTGTCCCTTCCCCATTGTTCGGTTTCACTTCCTATTTAGCCATTCCTTCTTCCCCTCCATCCTTCTTTGGCTCTCTTTTCTCTCCAAAACCAGTTCATCATCTCTGATTTCATTTTCTCCCAAATTAATTAAGGTAATATTTATTATCTCTAATCTCATCTTGTTGTTGCACACTTTTGTTGATGAATGCATGTATAAAATAATTTCTTGTGACTTGAATTTGATATGTTTTTTTTGTAAATTTAATTTGATGTGCGTTTGCAAAAACGCATTATTGTACATCGAGAGAAACTCCTTTGTCTGGGACGAAGCGCCATCTTTCTTTGTCTCTCTTGCTACACACGACAGACATGCACGCGGTTATCCTATCATGTTCTATTCTCATGTTTGGTAGGTTTTTTAGAATATTTCTAGTTTACGCCGTCGGCTAAAATCACTATCACATGTAATCATCATGCTAACATCAATACTGAAATGTAAATTTTACGTACCTTAATCATAAAAAATTGCTTGATTGTACGTGAACAACTGATTTTAGCACACGCTTTTTTTCCTTTATCCTTGCTTTAGCATCTCAAGTGGTCTTCTCTACGTAACGTTAAAAGCAATTAAGGTTGAATAAATACAAATTACAATTATTAAGGAATATTCAGATACTAAACCCTCCTTAAACATTTTGTCGTCACGTAACATGTTGGCATCTGATGTGGCAACTCCCTATTGGACGCCATCAATTCTGTTGGGGCAGCCTCTCACACGGTAACAGCCTCTCGAAAGCCTTACCCAAACTGCTGCCATCTCACACCCGAAACTCCAAAACGAACACAAACCAACGGTCCAGATTCAACACCCCTATTAATTAATTAATTAATACACACTGGCAATACACACGTGGCTCAAATCAGCTAAAAGCACAGCATATTAACACGAATGCTTTTTTAATGATTAACTTAAACCGATATTAATCTAATTAACTAATATAAATCAAGATCTTTGATATTTAATTAATTAATTAATTAACCGATAAGCTCAGTCTTCGCGATGGGTTGATCAGCGGGGATTATAATTTGTGTTATCGGAGGAGCAAGAAGGAAGCAGCAGAACAAACATTCTTCTGCCATGGAGGTTTCCGTACAAGCACAGAGGCCGCTCAGTTGCAGAGGACTTTTCCAACCGAGAAGGAGCATCTTAAAGATCCAACCTTTTACTGGGTTCTCTCCCCATGGAAGGGTTAGTCATTTTTTATATAAATTTATATACATACATGTATGTATGTGTGATTTTTCTTTTTGTTGTTCTGATATTTCTCTCATTGGTTTTTTTTTGGTGAATTGGTATTGAGTTTGATCACACCCATGTAAGAATCTGTGTTTTTGTGGAGAGATGGATTGTCGGATTCATTGATCTTTGTGGTACAATTTTGTTGAGCATTTGATTATTGGTTCACCAATACTTTTGGTGGGGTGTTGATTTTGATTGGAGATTGTGTAAAAGTGGAAGCTTTTTCGATGAAGTTCATATTCTTTTTCTTGGTGGGTACTCACTATTTGTTTAATTTTACTGTAGATAGGCTTGAAGTACAAGAACTTTTACTTTTTGGGTAGTGATAGTTATGCTTTTCCAGTCAGTTTTTCTGAATGCAATTACTCTTTTCCAGTCAGTTTTTCTGAATGCAATTACTGAACTATGGTGGATTTAACTTTTTAATTACTGTTGTATCTCAAACTAAACTTTTCTTAATAATGCATTTGATTTCAGTATTCTTCATGGTTCAAAGGAAACCTGACAAGTGGGGTTTCATACCAAATTACTGCCAGTTCCGCCGGTGAGTTAGCCGTGCTGTTCTCTTCTAGTTTGCAGTTGATTACTTGACCTTAGTTTTTGTTGTTATTGTTAACTTAATCTGACTTTGTAACTTGGTAGAGTTTTCAAGGAGGAGACAAAGAAAAGTGTCTCCTGGTTCAAAGGGATTAGTGCCAGAAACCCCGGCAGGAACTAGCGTCCAGAAGACGAATCAAAGGAATACTGGGGACGAAAAGGGTATGACATCTTTGACATCCAGTGAGCTTGCTGGGAAAAATAAGAAAACACATCAATCGAGGGTTGACACCAGAAGAGAATGGGCAGTTGAACCTTCAGAAGAGAGCAAAGTTGACGAAAAAAGAATTGATGAAACTAGTAGTAAAGTCGAGGAATCATCTTCAGTTGGCAAGCAGACAGCAATTGATAGGGGTATTCGAGGGATAGAAAATGGGAGTGTAGGTAAGGCCCTTGATGACATCTCAGATACTGATAAAGGCATTGATACTGATAAAAAGTTAACGAATGAAGATCCTTTAAAGTTAAAGTTGGAGAGGGAAGAAAAATTGCGTAAAGAGGAAATTGCGAGGCTTGCTGAGGAAAACTTCTCAAGAGGGAACAAAATATTTTTCTATCCTCAGGTGGTGAAACCTGATCAAGACATAGAAGTGTTCCTTAATAGAAGTATATCAACCCTAAGCAATGAGCCGGATGTTCAAATAATGGGAGCCTTTAATGACTGGCGTTGGAAATCTTTTACCTTCAGGTTGAACAAAACACAACTCAAAGGGGATTGGTGGTCTTGCCAGTTTCATGTTCCTAAAGAGTCATATAAAATAGACTTTGTGTTCTTTAATGGGCAAAATGTTTATGACAATAATGATGCTAAAGATTTCTGCATAACTGTGGAAGGTGGAATGGACCTCTTTGCATTTGAAGATTTCTTGCTTGAGGAGAAGCGTAAAGAACAAGAGAAACTTGCGAAGGAGCAAGCTGAGAGGGAAAGGCAGGCAGAAGAGCAGAGGCGAATTGAAGCGGAGAAGGCAGCAAGTGAAGCTGACAGAGCACAGGCAAAGGCAGAGATCATAAAGAGACGACAAATGGTGCAAGAGTTGATTAAAAAGGCTGTAAGGTCTGTAGAAGACGTTTGGTACATAGAGCCTAAAGAGTTTAAGGGCGAGGACTTGGTGAAGTTATACTATAACCGAGGCTCAGGTCCTCTTGCTAATGCTAAGGAACTATGGATTCATGGGGGGCATAATGGTTGGAAGGATGGATTGTCAATTGTTGAAAGGCTTGTTAGCTCTGAGAGAAAGGATGGTGACTGGTGGTATGCCAATGGTATGTGCATTTTTGTATTCTTGTCCTTTCTTCCTCTAACATACATTAAATATTACAATTTGCGGGAGATGGCTATTCCTTATCGTTTGTTTTCATTCCCTTACCTATCTGAGAAACATAATTCTCTGTTTGTTGATGGTATAGCATGTTGTAAAATCATCCTTGTTGTCAACTTTATTTCTTGTAGTTGTTGTACCTGAACAAGCTATTGTCTTGGATTGGGTTTTTGCTGATGGACCACCCCAGAATGCCGTTTTATATGATAACAATCACCGTCATGATTTCCATGCTATAGTTCCAAAATCCATTCCTGAGGAACTATATTGGGTTGAGGAAGAACACCAGATATATAAGAAGCTCCAGGAGGAGAGGAGATTAAGGGAGGAGGCAATACGTGCCAAGGTCAGTCTTACTGAAAAGTAAACAATTAGATTGAGGCGCTTGACGTGACCTTCTTAGGGTTTTGACTGGTTGGTCCTTTTAGTGCTTATAGTTTATGCAAAGTGTGGATTTTCTGGATTGTCCTTAAAATGGTGTCAATGGGTACTTGAGATTTCCTATCTCTACATTATCTTGGAAAATTTGGGATTCAACTTCTCACGGTTATCTTATGGCCTTACTGATCCCAGTACCATTTCCTTCTCTTGTTGCAGGCTGAAAGAACAGCTCGTATGAAAGCAGAAATGAAGGAAAGAACTTTCAAAAGGTTTTTGCTGTCTCAGAAGCATATAGTATACACTGAGCCTCTTGATGTTCAAGCTGGTAACAAGGTGACAGTTTTCTACAATCCTGCCAACACAGTTCTGAATGGAAAGCCTGAGGTTTGGTTCAGAGGATCATTTAACCGTTGGACCCACCGTAAGGGTCCATTGCAACCACAGAAGATGTTACCTACAGAGAATGGTTCTCATGTCAAAACCACTGGTGAGTTTGAGTTCATATAAAACCTTTTATAAGAACGATATAAGGGGTTAAATTTTCTTGTTGACATGTGTTTGTGTGTCTCAACAGTTTCAGTTCCGCTGGATGCATACATGATGGACTTTGTTTTCTCTGAGACGGAAGATGGTGGACTTTTTGACAACAAAAATGGCATGGATTACCACATTCCAGTGTTTGGAGGAGTGGTTAAGGAGTCACCAATGAACATTGTGCATATTTCTGTTGAAATGGCCCCCATTGCAAAGGCAAGCTTGTGAACATACACATTGTCAGTATTTACTTGCTTGCACATGTAGACCCTTCTGATATTGTTTATTCCTTTTTTTTGCTACATTATTCATAACATCTATTCTAGGTTGGAGGTCTTGGTGATGTGGTTACGAGTCTCTCACGAGCTGTGCAAGACTTAAATCACCACGTCGACATCATTCTTCCAAAGTATGACTGTTTGAACCTTAGCAATGTAAGTTTTTCTGCTGTTGCCTTATTCCATATATCTCATATGCTCTTTTACCGTCTTTTTCTTTACGCCATGAAGAATTGGTATTTTGTTCCTTCTTTATTTATTTGTTATTTAGTTAAAAAGAATGCTCATTCTAGGTGTTATATGTGGCATTTGCCTGCCTATTTTGGAGACAATTTAGTCCTCTCAGGTTTTTGTGAGTACATGTTCTTGATTAATGGATTTTTATTTTATTTTAAAAAAACACAGATTTCTTCTCTTTCCTTTTTAACATTCTATTGTTTAGGGCATTTAGTTCTAATTCAACATTAGCTTCATAATAATTTGGTTTCTAAATTGCTAAACGTCTGTGTTCCGATACAGGTGAAGGAGTTTCAGTATAACAGAGGCTTCTCTTGGGGAGGAACTGAAATAAAAGTTTGGTTTGGGAAAGTGGAAGGTGTTTCAGTCTACTTTTTGGAGCCTCAAAATGGGTAGTTTCCTCTTTCACGTCCTTCAAAATCACGTGTTTCTAATGTACTTATCAAGTTTACTACTTTTTGTTTTCTTTTTTAATGGTTGATATCCATTACACTTTTTATATCTGGCAAGTGATTCTCCTGTGATTTTTAAACAGAATGCCATTGTGCCCGATGCAGCAATTTGTTATTTACAGCAAATCTTTCTATTTCTTTTCTCTTTGCAGATTCTTTCATGCAGGTTGCATATATGGTTGTAAAAATGATGCAGAGAGATTTGGTTTCTTTTGCCATGCTGCGCTAGAATTTCTACTCCAAAGTGGATTTCATCCTGTGAGTACACAACTCATGATCCAACTGCTTATTTTAGAATTTATTAATTTCACAGAAAAAAGTGGCACATCAGATGTCTTCAAATTACTAGTCCATATTTGGTAGAAGAAAGGAGAAAGCATAGCAAAAATGATTATGCAGGTTATATGCCACCTAGTACAAATGAATTAATTCATAGAAGTGTGGCAGAGATGTTACTGCTTACTCTTACACATGCATGTTTATTTTTACGCATATGGATAAGTGAAAACTGCCTACTGGAAACAAGTTGAGTAAGGTCAATTACACTAAAAATAGAGCTATGTATATGATTTTGTTTGTATCAGTGTGTGTGTTGGGCTAAATCAATTTTTATCCATCTTCTGTAAACACTTGTATATGCAGAAGATTTTGATTTTCTTTTCAGATGGAAAGTTTTGAATTTTCATTAACAGATTTTAAGGATATTTATTTGAAATTGGTGCTTTATGATGACAGGATATCATTCATTGCCATGATTGGTCTAGTGCACCTGTTGCGTGGTTATTTAAAGATCATTACATGCATTATGGTCTTAGTAAAGCTCGGGTTGTTTTCACAATTCATAACCTTGAGTTTGGAGCGCCCTTCATTGGTAAAGCTGTGGCATATTCAGACAAGTCCACGACTGTAAGTACTTACAAATTCCTGAAACTAACTAAAGTTTTCAGTTTTCGATGTCCTAAAGCATACTTTGCCCTTGTGAATACTGGTAGCAGACCTTTCAACTCTAATTTCCAACTCTATCTTACCAACTGTCTCACCCATCTCTATCTTCAGGTATCCAACACTTATGCTAAGGAGGTATCTGGAAATCCTGCAGTTGCTCCGCATCTTTACAAGTTTCATGGTATAATAAATGGAATTGACCAAGATATATGGGATCCATACAATGATAAGTTCATTCCTGTAAGTAAATAATATTTCTTTGTGCTCCTCGCTTTAGTCCTTCTGTTGAGTTTTTCTTTTCATATATGTTTCTTGAAAAGTATTAAACTGTTTGCCAAATTCTCTTACCTGCTCACAATACAACTGTGTCTAACACTTACAATGCATATCATTCCAGATATCATATACTTCTGAAAATGTTGTTGAAGGCAAACAAGCTGCCAAGGAAGCCTTGCAACAAAGGCTTGGTCTGAAAAAAGCTGATCTCCCTGTAGTAGGTATTATTACTCGCTTAACTCACCAGAAAGGAATCCATCTCATCAAGCATGCCATTTGGCGTACCTTGGAACGCAATGGGCAGGTTATTTTAATCTCTCTCCCCCCCCTTTCGCGGCTCAATTATTAACATAACCACTGTTCTTGATGGATGTCTTCTCCAAACATTAGCTTACATATCCCCCATCCTTTCTTAGTATACCAAAGCCAATTCTGAATTAAATTGGAACTACTGAGTGCAGGTTGTATTGCTTGGTTCAGCTCCAGATCCTCGTATCCAAAATGATTTTGTAAATTTGGCAAATCAGTTACATTCTTCTCATGCTGATCGTGCTCGCCTCTGTTTGACTTACGATGAGCCACTGTCGCATTTGGTCTGTTCTTGTGAAATTTATATTTTGTTTTATTATTTTATGTATATTGACCTCTTACATCTGCACTGTGATAATAACAGACTATCGGATTTTCCTACAGATATACGCTGGTGCTGATTTCATCTTAGTTCCTTCAATTTTTGAGCCATGCGGTCTCACCCAACTCATAGCAATGAGATATGGTTCAATACCTGTTGTTCGAAAAACCGGAGGTGTGTACCTACCTTATCAGTTTCGGATGAGGCAGTTTTGGATGAGGAGTGTGTTTATATTTTGTCTTGACTAATGACTACTAAGCAATTTGACATGTTTACACTGATTCTACAAACTACCTTAGACATTTTTTTTCTGGTAAACAAAAGTACCTTAACATACTTCGGTTGAAGATTGACTGTCCATTTCTTAATGTATCTTTTATAGGACTTTATGATACGGTATTTGATGTTGACCATGATAAAGAGAGAGCAAACGCCCAGGGTGTCGAGCCAAATGGTTTCAGCTTTGATGGAGCTGATGCTGCTGGTGTCGATTATGCTCTTAATAGGTGTGTACATGTTCTTTCGTAGATGATTGGAGAACTAAAGTTTTTTTTCGAAAACAGAAGTTTAAAAAATGTTCGTGTTCCTTTTAAGAGCCTTTCCAAAGACAGGCTTGATACCCTATATAGTTTGTTCAGTTTGTTTCTCTTTGGACTACTCATGAATGGCATTTTTCAGGGCAATCTCCGCTTGGTATGATGGTCGGGATTGGTTTAACTCGCTGTGCAAGACGGTGATGCAGCAAGATTGGTCTTGGAACAAGCCAGCTCTCGACTATATGGAGCTTTACCACGCAGCACGGAAGGGGTGAATATAAGACATCAGATAACTCATAGATGGATGTGTACAGATTCAGCGCTAGATCTCCGATAATTTTCTCATTCGATAGCTTAAGTAACTGCATAAATAATGCAAGGGACTAAAAATGGTCAATCCATTTTTGTGTTCCATAGTGTCGATAGGATTATAGCATTTTGGTATTACCTTTTGTACAAGTTTGAGTTACTTCATGTAGATTCTATCAAGGCCAAAACAACAAAAATGTGATCGTTAGTTTTCGCGAATCTCACTTATGCCTTCTGGAAGTCATTTCGACCCAATTTTCTTCCTAAATTATGATTTCATGTCTCAGTCTAACTTTGGAGAGATTTTTCAATGTGACCGTATCCCGGACTAAGTGGATTAGGTGGAAAGGAATTCAGCGAGGATCCATTTCCAAATTTGATGGACCTAACCACGTGAGGTAAACGCAGACAATAAAATATGATTCAGAGATTAAAAGAGAGGAAAAAGATGATTCCAGTAGCAAAGTGGAATTTCGAACACTTTTAGGAGATGCATCAATCGAGCCTCTTTAATATAACTAATTTATAAAGAAATTTTCAAGATTTTTACTTTATTCACATCGGTATTACACGTACCAAAGTAAAAAAAAATACTTGATTAGTAACGAGATATGACTAGGACCTTAGGTTCAAATCTCGTTAATGGCAAGTCACTTAGTACTACGGTCTAATGGTATTCCTCTTCATTTGTAAGTGAGAGATCTTGAGTTCCATTCTCACGCAAAGGTGAATTTAAACCACATTGTTGCTAGCCCATTGGGAGGCTTAGCTCACCTCCTCCCCCTTAGGCTATCTCCAACTGAAGGTTGGCCAGATGGCTCATTTTAGTCATCTGGTCCTCCAAGAAATTAATATTTTAATAAACAGTGCATGACCATATTTCTTATCATCTCCAACCGAATGCCAAAGGGTCATAGGGTTCGCTTTAGCTCTGTCACAAAAAACCATCTCTAACCGAGAGTCATAGGGCCAAACATATTATTTAAATTTAAAAACTACAACAACTTAAATTAAATTCATATTTACCATCTCTAATGGGAAGCTTATATTTGGGGCACCCATTATATTTGTCTCACATCGAGAGAGAATTGAGCAAGCAAAAGCTTGCATGTGTGGCATCCATTATATTTGTCCCACATCGGCTGTGGAAGAGGTTTGAGCAATCAAACATGCTTATAAGGGCAACATCCTCACATAGAACCAATCACCTTTTTGGGTCTTGATTATTTTTTTTTTTAATTTTTGGCAAAAAAAAAAAAAAAAAAAACCACTAGCTGACATCAACTAGCCGTTGAGATTCAAATTTTTTAGCCTAACCCGGGGCCGGCCGATTGGCCGTTTGGCCATTTTTTGTCCAATGGGGCCCACGAGACATTTGGCCTGACCCTCGATTGAAGACGATTTTAGGGCTATTTTTGGCCCTATGAACCCTTCGGTTGGAGATGGTCTTAGTGTAGATAATATAGTTTGTTTTAAAAAAAAAATTCACAGAAATTACGAGTGGCACTTACTAATATTCATACTTCATAGTAGATCAGGCAATTTTTTGCTTGACCCTTTAATTTGATATGAAAATAACAGGTTCCAGGTCAACTTGTTAATGAGTTGGGCGTTATCGGATCGCCCGTTAACGAGTTGGATCATTATCGGATCACTGGTTAAGAACCCAATAAGATATCGTTTGTCAGATCTAGACATTAAGCCAATTCTTGAATGACCAATTAATTCTACACAAAACGACATGACTCGTTAACGAATCGGGTCATTGTCAGATCATTTGTTAAAAACCTGTTAAGCGAACGGATATGACAAGATACGACACGATATGACACATTAAGATAACGGATATAATACGAACACGACAAACATGATCTGTTTGACAGGCCTGCTTCATAGTGCATAAAAAAAAGCCCCAAGTTGGGAAAGCAATTAAACTTTTTCTTATTGATCAACAAATTTGCTTTCATGACTTTCAAGCATTGAAGCGACCAACCTTGTGAGAATGATAAGTCTTACGACTTGACCGTATATACAAGGACTGGTGATGGACTAATATTGAGACAGAATTTAGAACGCATGCAATATTCAGTGGTTGCTTTATTACCCACTTTCACATTTTTCTTCCTCAAAAGGAACACAGATGGAGAATAAACAGGTCAAGAATCTGAGTCTGCTTATTCTATAAGTACTTTCAAATCAAGCAGATCCCCTTTGGATGGTAGAAGTTGAGTTCTTTCTTCAATCATTAGAGAAAGCTCTGATAAGTCGATTTTCTCCACTAAATGCTTCTTACTTGGATTCCATGTATATGATTCTACTCTTGAAATTGAAATCCTAGTAGGCAAAGCAAAATATGACTTTAGCTCGTGCACCACTAGTTATATCGTCATACGTTGTACGTGATTTACTATACGAGAGATTTTGTTGTGTCATTGAATTTATACACTTATTCATCACGTGATCAAAGATAGTTAATTAGGTACATAAACTTAATGACACATTAGACTTTCATCTATTCTAGGCAATTCAGCAGATCAAGAAGCTTAATGATATTTTAATCCTTATTTTGATATATTATGTATGATCATTTGGGAACATGGAATAATAGCTTTATAATCGTACAAAAGAATCAAGAAAGACTTGAACTTTAAATTAAAGAATAACTAATTAGGACGACTATCAAGTATCACCCAATGAAAATTTAATAATTTCATCAACCGACACGTCTCATAATTAATTAATTATACTTTTATGATTGTTCATAGCTCAAAATAAATGGTCATGTTCATCCTCCATCATTTTGATTACCGTTAAATACTTCCAATATCTTACGATGGAATTAAAAATAATAATTTTGAACAAAAACAAGTTCATCATTCTCAAGAAGCTTCAGCGTAGATTTCAATACCAACGCTACAAAATATTGTACCAAAGATATAAATTTACATAAAATCCATAAAGAGTTCAATCTTTAAAAAAAATTCCTTAACATTGCTCGTACAACATACCGCATACAAATGTTGCGAGCAGTTTTCTACTAACATGGTGAGTCATATCACTCAAGGCGGGGCAGACTTTCTCATTCACTCTCCCCTAGAAGGCTAGAAGGCTTCAGTTTGAGGAGAGGATAAGGTTACATTCCCTAGAACTGCTTCTACTTCTACAAGAACCAGGAGTGAACCAATTCAGTTATATATGCGTATTATCAGGTTCCCAATACTGCAAAAAGGATAAGGATTGTCTGCCCTCCTAGTTGTGGTGCCCTTCCATGCCCTCCTATTTTGTGCCGTCACGATTAAGCCACGTTAATATTTTATATTAATTTTTTAATGAGATAATAAGACAAAAAACAATAAAAATATAAAATATTGACGTGGCTTAACCGTGACCGCACAAAATAGGAGGGCATGGAAGGGCACCACAACTAGGAGGGCAGACAATCCTTGTCCCTGCAAAAAATCTTCTCTAACGAATTAGGCATATTATATATACGCTATGAGTTTGATTAGTACTGTAGCATAGTTTTGACGTGCGTCAACATGCAGATTGAGTTCATTATTATCAAATTATCCAATGGTTGCTGGTATCCATGGGAACCAAGGATTCTGTATATGAAGAGAGAGACTTGCATGCATACTGTCACCATTAGGTAAGATGTTAGAATATTAAATCGGAATGCTATAATAACAACTTACATATTTATTTCTTACAAGTTCTTTTCGTATTTGTAGGGCGACAAAACAGGATGAGGATCCTCTCTGGATCCTCTTTGTGGGGGTCTTAATGATCCTTACATTGTGATCGTTTATCGTATATCGTGTAGTCAGTATTCGTTAGGTACTATTTGTGTTTAATTTTAAATAAAAAATTCAAAATAATTTATAACCGCATAATGTACGATAAATGGTTAGGATGTGAGGATCCCTATGATCCTTACAGTTTGGATCTGGATGGAATCCAAATCCTGCAAAACAAACAAAGATTCATTCTTTGGTAAACTTGCAAGCAAACTAATGATTTGGATTAGCCAAGAAGACATGAGATCGCAATAACTTGTGAACATGATGAAAAATAACAAGAGTTCTGAAAATTGAAAAAGGAGAAGAATTTACATGCAAAGATGAACTCAAAGTGTGAGCAAAGATAAAGTCTGTTACATGAAACTTTTCTTATAAAAATAAGTTGTTACTTCTTGGATTTTACACAGAAGTTTAAACTTGGGGTAGCTTGGCAAAACTACAAAGCATGAAGAGAAACAACTTGTGTTTGTTGGTTTGTGTTGTCTCCTCATCAGCAACCAAAGATTACCACTCCTAGCTAGTTAAGTTAGTATAACCGAGGGTAAAAGAGCAAAGTCAGATGTGAGCATGCGGATGAAGGATGTGACTGCAAACACCGAAGCATGAGAACGTTAATTAACCCACAGCCACAGATGGCCTCCTCTTGGGTCATTGTCTAACAGATCTTACTGAGTTTGAGAAGACCCTTCACCTTGGCAGCACCTACAGTGCCTTTATTTGCTCCCTCTCTCTCTCTCTCTCTCTCTCTCTCTCTCTCTCTCTCTCTCTCTCTCTCTCTCTCTCTAGCTGTTTGCATTTGAAATAATCCCCAAAACCCGGGAAGCATCGAAGGAAGTAAGTAAGAAGAGTGAGAGACTTAGAAAAGTAGAAGTCACAGTCAACCAAGTGCTTTAGTGCTTGTTACGAGATGATTTTTCTTGTTAGGGCTACGTGATAAGGGCATTTTCCATTAACTATATATAATCATCATTCAGTTTTTATAGATGTCTTATGAATATACGTATTCTAACAATATTATCCAAATTTTTCTTATTTTTTTGTATTTTTTTTCTATACGGTTGTTTTACTTGAACATCTCTCAGCTCTCAAGTAGGATCAGCGTGGCTAAACTAAAATACAAAAATGAATGTTATACTGTTATAAGAAGTATTTTACAAATAATTTCGTCCTGGAATTAACCCTAATCAATAACAACTTGTTAATTAAAAAAGCACCAACTACTAGACAACCTCCTTAAAAAAGTTGCTTCACACTTTCCCTCGCAGCCACTAATGAGCCAGCCTTTTCCTTTGTTGTAACGCCGGATGATGTGCTGAGTTGTAGTGAGTGAGTGAGTGAGTGAGTGAGTTGAGAGGATAAGGCTTTTAAGGAAATCAATGACAAGTTTTCTGGTGCAGAGCAATCCTTCGTGACTGGATCCTCTCATGAGCAGTCTATCTGGACCGTTGAATTTTAATCCAACAGCTTCAAACAAGATGTCTTTATAAAATTATAATAATTGCAGCCGTTTGATCAAATTTGAACGGTCCGAATGAACTACTCACGAGGATCCCATCCTGAACTCAGGAAGGATTCAGTTCCCAATCCTTCTTCTTCACCCCTTCCATCACCATAAATACATATTTAATAATCCAACTTTTTTATTTTATTTTATGTATTTGCATATATTTAATATATGTGTGTGAGAGGTAAAGTCTCTTCAGCATGCAGCACTGACTCTTTTTTCGCATAGATGTAAAAAATGCTTCTGATATTATCATGATCTGGTTTCTGGGTTTGCTAAACACACCTCCCCCGTTTTGCAATCCACCCAAACTTCCATCTTTTATCTACTTCTGGCCACTCCTTTCTGTGGGCTTCTGGTGTTTTCTGATAAACCAACCTCCACACTGACCATTTTCAGGTAAGTTATAAAAGAACTGAGATTCTCATCATTTTCTTTTTGTTTATTTTTCCTTTCGTTTCTGAAATCACAGTAGCAGTATCTGATCAATGATAGCTAGCTAGCAACTACCATGCCATTCTTTATTATTATTGTTAGTATATTATATCGTTTTTGTTGTCTTTTTCTTCTTCCTCTGTGTGCCAGGGTGCCAGGGTCCTTGAAATATGTAATCTTTCTTTTGGAGGTTTGTTTATTTTTTGTTTTTTTGGTAAACTTTTGGAGGTTTGTTAGAAAAAGGCCATCAGGGGAAAAGGGTTTTCACAATCACTGCTTCTACTTTGTCCTCGTTAGGTTTTTGGTGCTATCTCTATTTGATATTTTATAATGTATGCATTTTCTTTTTAAAATAGAAAATCGTTTAATTTCTTAATTTTTACTTGAAATTATCTGAGTAAAAAATAATTTAAATCTAAAAATTGTTCAATCATCAACATGTATTAAATAAATCAAAAGAATTCATAATAAAATGTCTATTTCTCTTATATATTTTGACTTTTTGTAATCATTATCCTCAAATAAAAATTAACAAATTGAACATATATAATTATGAAATTTCTACAAGGATGATGGACATGTATTATCCTTATTTTAATTTCTGGTATTGATACGTAGATTCCTGATATTATTCTCTCTTGCACCTTTCTGATTTTTGCATCCCAAGAAATAAATAAAAATAAAGGCTTTATCTCTTACCAATGCCAAGTGCCAACCAACTGTAAATAATTCTGCGCTTACTTATACAGAAAGTAGGGGTTCATTTTAGCTCTCAGTCATTTCTCTCTCAATCTCTCTCTCTCTTTCTTTGGTGGGTTGTTTCTAAAAGCACTTAACTTCAACTTTTGGATCTTTTTCAGAGCAACCCACCAATGACAGATTGGAGTGGTATGATGAGCAAACCCAGTGGTTTTGGTGGGGGAAGAAGTAATGAAGATTTTGAAGAAGAAGATGTGTGGAGTTTTGTGAAGTCTCATAATAAGAACTCACCTGTTGCTGCTGCTGCTTCTTTTTCTTCTTCGCCTTCGTCCTCCTCTGCATCTGCATGGCGCCTCCCTACTGCTCTAAGAACAATCCCAAGCGCCAATAGTAATCCTCCAGCTGTCCATGAAGTCCAAAAATCTGCTCCTGTGGCAATCCCTGATTGGTCAAAAATTTATGGCAAGAGTGCGAAGATCGGTTCTTCGGTTCATCACCATGATGATGGTGATGTGTATGGTGTCAATGGTGATGGTAATGGTGATGGTGGTGATAATGATGATGATGGCGATGATGATGGCATGGTTCCTCCACATGAATGGGTTGCCAGAAAGCTTGCAAGAAGCCAGATTTCATCATTCTCTGTGTGCGAAGGGATTGGAAGAACACTCAAAGGAAGAGACCTCAGCAAAGTAAGGAATGCCATTTTGACTAAAACTGGTTTTTTAGAGTAATTATTTGGAACAAGTGCATTGCTACGTGATGTTTCCGTCCAATTAATATAGTGTCAATGTTTAGAACGTCACGATGTTAGTTAACCGGCTTAGGTAAGTCGTTCTATATTTCAAGTGTTCATTTTTTTTGTATGGAAGTGGAACTAGGTGGCTAAGAGAAAATCAGAGGTGCTTCAGGTGAAAAAATGGAATTAAGAACCATTTGGCAGCTCTGAGATTTTGTATGGTGGTCACTACTAGTCAAGTAAACAAGGAATTAGAAAATTTTGATGCTTCTTAAATTTTAAATTTGCATTTGTTGACCTCCTTGAGTAATTCTTTAAACTTTTTTTATTTTTATAAAAGAAAAATAATGAATGATAGCTGTGGGCCAAAATCACGAGTTATCCTTCTTTAAAATGGTAAAAAAAATTGAATAAAATTCTTAAGTATAGCTTCACAATAATTAGGAGCAATGCGATTGTTCATTAATTTGGTTAGAAATCAGCAAAAACCGATAAACTCTTCGATGTTAACTTCAATTGAGTTTTTAGCAAGAAATTTCAGCCCTTTTTTCTATGGTGCGACGAAAATGACACTACAATTGATTTAGTAGAATATGTTCAAGTTTTCGTATTATCATTTGCATGCGTATTAAAAATAAAATCATTCCGATCTGTTTATTCGAATCAGGGCCACCAAAGTATGTAAAAAAAATAAAAAATCAAGAATCGATTCACCTTGCTCCACCCTGTCGGACTGATTCTAGTGTTTTGGTATCTCTAAAAGATGATCTCTGCTAAGATGATTCTCTCAAAGTCGGATTTTTTATGAACTCTCTTTCATTTCATGTTTTTTGCGCAATATTTTAAATTATTAGCACGACAGTTACGTTAAACAATGAAGTGATAAAGAGTTTATGAGAATCCCATTTGAGGTGGTAAAGATACCATAATTTGATTAAGAGATCCCTGGGTATATGCAGCCAGCTCCAACAAATGATTGGCTATTCTTCTACAAGAATACAAATGCAACAATGGCACCATTGAGTTTCCACCTTTCATTCGTGCTTGCAGGTTTTCTAACCACTCAAATTCCCACAAAAATCTTGCAAACTTTTCGAGTTGGGTTGCCTTTTTGATCAAGGGAGGAGCATCGATTGGATCCCAAGTCCTCAATATGCACCAATGTGTCATGATCTCTTAAAAATTAATAGAGAACAATTATGAAACTAGCTCCGAGTGAGGATTGAACTAGTGACCTTTTGCTTACGAAGCAAACGCACTATATTATGGAAGCTAGTTGACTATTTTTTTATGCAATGATATTGGAGGTGACAAGTTGGGTTAAGCAGCCAAAGATTGCAATTTTAGTAGATTGTATTGTTAATCTCTCTTTAAAATTGAGGAATTAAGGAATCAAGGTCTCTGTGTCGGATAGCTGATAGATCCTGAGATTCAGACCCTCATTTCATATCCTTTGGCCCCGATTAGCCCATTCATAGGGTCTGGATTTCTCTCTCCCTCTCTTGAACAGTCCAGATTTCTTGATTCATTGACTTTAGACTGCGAGATGTTGGAGTAAAATCCGGTTCTCACAAGGTTTTGTGGTCTCACAATCATTGTACGTTACTTGAGGATCAAGTTATAGGATTAGGGAATTAACTTGGACTTTTCCGGTTGCAAAAGGAATGTAATATTAAGTTGTTATTCTTGCTAAAGGGGTTCCTAATCCTGATTGGTTAAGGAGATATAGACATATTCAGTTACCTATTAGGTCTCAATGATGGGCTAAGCCTATTAGGTAAATATGCCTATATAAGTGAAGGTCCCTGCGTTTGCTTAAATACGCAATATTCACAAACTCCCCATATAGTTTGATTGCTAAGGATCAGTACAACGTAGAAGACTCTTTGCACACCAAGGTTTCACGCATGGCGTCTCCAGGTTAGTTACTTATATGTGTTTTAATCTATATAGGCTAATAAAGTTTTACATGTGGTATCAGAGCATAGCTTGTATGATTAAGACCTTAAAAGAAAATTAAATTAGAAAACTTGGTAAAGTTCCTTTTCTGTCGTTCATCATGTTATAGTTTATAGTTTTCTGGTTCAGTTTTTTGCCTTAAAATAATTACGCATGATGGCTACTATGTTTTTCAATTATCTGGCATTCAAAGTGGATGATGGGTTTACATTATTATATTGTTGTGCATGGATGCCGTGTTAATTAACGTATTGCCAATATAAGGACTAATTGAAAGACATTGAAACTGGACATATATTTGCATGATGGATTGTTTCCAGGTTCTAGAAAGACATGTCTGATATAAAGATTAATAATCTGACATGCATAAAGTAATATATGATCAAGTTTTTAGGTATCACTTGGTTGATATCGATTAAGCAAGCCGTAGCGGCTTAATTGATTTGAGTGGTCTCTAAATCCAAAGTCCTATTGATCAAATTGTGTTGTTTTAATTATAACGATTACGATAATCTTCTTGCTCGTAAGTGTGGATTATTATAATTGGTTCAATTAGACAATAGCATGGTATGGAATATATACTGTAAGAATTTGTGGAAGGTTTTCTTCTTGCTCGTAAGTGTGGAAAATTTTTCATGAAAGTAATTCTTATAACTATGTATTTTAGTGCCACATACATATTAACTTTCTTGCCCGTAGGTGTAAGTTAATTATGTTTTGAAGTTTATGGGGATTAAGTATGTATTGTTTGTTTAAATCTTCAGCTGTCAATGCTTCTTTGAATTTCAATTCAATCCAAGCTTTAACTGGGACCAACTATAAAAAGTGGAAGCAAGACATAGAGATTATTCTAGGTCTCATGGACTTAGATGTTGCTTTGAGAGAGGAAGAACCAGATGTTCCTGAAGAGGACGACTCGACTAAGATTAAAAACAAGTATGAAAAGTGGCATAAGGCAAATAGGATGGCAATTCTCATTATGAAAAGGGCAATGTCTGACACTGTGAGAGGTGGTATTGCTGATACGGATAGTGCTAAGGAATTTTTGGCATCAATTGAAGCTAAGTTCAAAGAATCCAACAAAGTTGAAACCGGAAACCTTATGAACTCATTGATGACAACCAAGTTTGTCGATGGAAGTGTGAGGGAGCACATATTGGGGCTGATTGATATTGCTACTAAGTTAAATGCTTTGGATGTTGCAATTAGTGATCCATTCTTGGTTCATGTGGCTCTCAACTCTTTGCCTTCGGAGTACTCTCAACTGAAAAGCACCTATAATGCTCAAAAGGAAAAGTGGGATCTCAATGAGCTTATAGCTACTTGTGTTCATGAAAAGCAGAACATAAGACATGACAAGAGCAAGGTCGCTAATTTAGTCCACACCCATGCTAAGAATTCAGTCAAAGAAATTTCCAAAAACCCCTCCTACAAACCTAAAGGGTCTAACAACTTCAAGGCACCAAACAAGCCAAATAGTTTGAAGTGTTTTTTCTGTAAGAAATTTGCCGGACATTTGAAAAAGGATTGCCCAAAGTATAGGCGTTGGTTGGAGAAACAAAAGGCTAAAGGTAAGAACATTGCGTTTGTTTGCTTTGAAACTAGTTTGGTTGATGTTCCTTCTGATACATGGTGGCTTGATAGTGGTGCTTCTGTGCATATTACAAATACCTTGCAGGCGTTCATAAGCAAGAGGGTGCCAAACAAGGATGAAGTAAGCGTGTTCGTAGGCAATGGAGAAAGAGTACCGGTGGAGTTCATTGGAGTAGTTCGACTTGTTTTGGATTCTGGTTTTATTTTAGATTTAGAAGATGTTATTTATGTACCTTCAATGAGAAGGAATTTGGTTTCCGTTGGCAAACTCATCAAGAATAATTTTTTTCCTAGTTTTAATGAATATGGCTTCGATATTAATCACAAGTTGAATTTCATTGGAAGTGGTCTATTTGTTGATGGTTTATTTAAACTAAATTGCAAGGTTCCTTTTGTCTCCATGAACACCGTAGGAGTTAAGAGAAGGATTTCAACCAATGATACTTCATCCAAGTTATGGCACAAACGGTTAGGACATATATCAAAGGAACGAATGCAAACTTTAACAAAAACTGAAATTTTGCCACCACTTGATTATCAAGACATGGATGTTTGTGTTGAATGTATAAAAGGAAAAATGGTTAACACCAAAAAGAAGGGTGCAATTAGAAGCCAAAATCTGTTGGAACTTATTCACACCGACATTTGCGGTCCGTTTCCCACACCAACACATGATGGTTTTAAATATTTCATCACCTTCATTGATGACTATTCAAGGTATGGCTACATATATCTTTTGGCTGAAAAATCTGCTGCTTTTGAAGCTTTTAAAATATATAAAGCTGAAGTGGAAAACAAATTGGACTTAAAGATCAAAGTTGTTAGATCCGATAGGGGCGGGGAATACTATGGCAAGTATGATGAAGCTGGCCGTCATCCTGGACCTTTTGCACAGTTTTTGGAAAAGAATGGCATTGTAGCACAGTACACTAATCATAGAACACCTGAACAGAACGGAGTTTCAGAAAGACGAAATAGAACTCTTAAAGATATGGTGAGGAGTATGATGTGTTGCACAAAGTTGCCAATGTTTTTGTGGGGTGATGCTATAAAGACAGCGAACTACATCTTAAATAGAGCTCCTAGCAAATTTGTTCCAAGCACTCCATATGAATTATGGTACAAGAAGAAACCGAGTGTATTTCATCTAAAAGTTTGGGGTTGCAAGGCAGAAGCAAGAGCTTATAATCCATTGGAGAAAAAGTTAGACCCAAGAACCATTAGTTGTTTTTTCATTGGATATCCCGAAAGGAGCAAAGGTTATCGGTTTTATTGTCCAAATCACACCACAAGAATTATTGAAACTGGGAGAGCTATGTTTATAGAAGAGTTGGTTGGTGATTTAGAGGTTGAAAGCTTCAGCTTTGAAGAGGAAAATGAATTAAATAATGAACAAGGACTTGTTGTACAAAAAGATGTTGTGGTTAACTCCACCATGGCAGCAAGTGATGAAAGTCCATCTCTTAATGCTCACGTGGAAAGTGAGCAGCAAGAAATTGTACATGATCACCATGATATACCAATCCAAGTGAGTGAGCCCATAGTCCCTGCTAGTAATACAGATGACCAAAACCAAGTCCTTTTAAGAAAATCCCAAAGAATTAGAAGGCATGCAATATCGGATGATTTTATTTGTTATCTACAAGAATCTGAATTTAATCTAGGAGAGGTTGATGATCCAATTACATTCAAGGAGGCCGTGACTAGTTCTCAAAATGAAGAGTGGTTGAAAGCCATGAAGTCTGAGCTTGAATCAATGAGTAAGAATGGAGTTTGGGAGCTAGTACAATTACCAAAGGGGTGCAAGGCTATAGGATGTAAATGGGTATTCAAAACCAAAAGAGATTCTAAGGGAGATATAGAGCGATATAAGGCTAGATTAGTAGCCAAAGGGTTCACTCAAAAGGAAGGAATTGACTACAATGAGACATTTTCTCCCGTTTCTACCAAAGATTCATTTAGGGTCATAATGGCACTTGTAGCTCACTTCGACTTGTTTCTACACCAAATGGATGTAAAAACTGCATTCTTGAATGGTGATTTGGATGAAGAAATTTTCATAAAGCAACCGGAAGGGTTCATTCAAGAAGGGAGAGAGAATTTAGTGTGTAAGCTCAAGAAATCCATTTATGGTTTGAAACAAGCCTCAAGACAATGGTACTTGAAGTTTGATCAAGTTATACAAGATTATGGTTTCATTGAGAACCCGTCTGATGAGTGCATATATCTAAAATTCAGTGGGAGGCATTTTGTAATCTTGGTACTTTATGTAGATGATATCTTGCTAGCTAGCACAAATCTTACCCTACTCCATGAGACAAAGCTTTTCTTGTCTAATAGATTTGAGATGAAGGATATGGGAGAGGCTTTTTACGTCTTGGGGATAGAAATTACTAGAGATAGGAAGAATAAAATACTTGGCTTATCTCAAAAGGCTTATGTTGAACGAGTTTTGAAAAGGTTCGAGATGCAGGATTGCAATGGTTGTGACATTCCCATGGCAAAGGCAGATAAGCTAAGTAAATCCCAATGCCCTAAAATTGAAACTGAAAGGGTGGAGATGGCTGGAAGACCCTATGCTTCTCTTATTGGCAGCCTCATGTAGACCCGACATCGCTCAAGCAATTGGTGTTTTGTCTAGATATCAATCTAATCCAGGTTTTGCTCATTGGATGGCTGCAAAGAGAGTCATGAGATATTTGAAAAGGACTAAGACTTATAAACTCTGCTATAGAATGACCAATAATCTCGAGTTGATTGGCTACTCGGATTCGGATTTTGCGGGGTGTGCAGATTCTCTCAAGTCTACTTCCAGCTACGTTTTCATACTCGTTGGGGGAGCAGTGTCTTGGAAAAGTGCAAAACAAGGGGAAGTTGCAACATCTACAATGCAGGCTGAATATGTAGCTTGTTATGAAGCCACTTCACAAGCTGTGTGGTTGAAGAACTTCATATCTAGCATGAATGTTGTTGAATCAATTGCTAGGCCAATTCAGTTATGGTGCGATAACAAAGCTGCTGTTTTCCATGCTCGGAACAACAAAAGGTCTAATGGAACTAGATATTTGGATCTCAAGTATAAGATGATTCGCAAGGAAGTCAAGAAGCAGCAAATTAAAATTGATTACATTGATACTAAGTCAATGTTGGCTGATCCACTCAATAAAGCTCTTCCTAATGCAGCGTTCCATGTGCATGTGAAAAACATGGGGTTAGTTTTCGATTTTGATGCACTGAATTAGTGGGAGATTCATTTATTTTAGTTAGTTCCCTTGCATTGATTCTGGAGTTAAGTCAGTAAAACTATTAGTTTTGGTTGGTTCGTGAGTTTGGATTATAAAGTTTGAAGCATTTTCAGTTATTTTTATTATGAACTTGTTGATTGTTTTATATATTTGTGTGACTGTTTGAATGCAGCTATCAAGTAAAAGGTAAAGTTAATGCTTTAAAGTCACAAGCATTTACAAGATGATATGAAGAATGTTTTCAGATATTTTTTTCATTAAGAGTAGAAAACTAAGGTGTTCTGATACAGTTACACCAGTCATCATGCTAGCACTGACTGGGTTTTGGACATAAGGTTTCAGTCGTTATTCTTCATTTTTTTAATAGTTTTGGAGGGCTTCGGTTGAAGCATTAAGCAGGCTTCCATGGTCTGATCAAGGAGGACCTTAGAAATTAAAATATCAATATATTACGTCAAGTCTGATATTTATATTTCGATTTTCTCACTTATTGATGTTTCATGTGATTAACCATGCTCACATATGTGATTATGAAGACTATGGACGTTGCTTTTGTCCAATAGACTTGTTAGTTCTATGTGATTGTGCTAATTGACAGAAGCTATAAGGAACCTTGAGTTTAAGTGATTTCCATGGCCACTAAAGTAATCCTGATTTGTTTTCTCTTAAGTTAAGTTTCATACAATGCTTGTTTCGACCAAGTGGGAGAATGTTGGAGTAAAATCCGGTTCTCACAAGGTTTTGTGGTCTCACAATCATTGTACGTTACTTGAGGATCAAGTTATAGGATTAGGGAATTAACTTGGACTTTTCCGGTTGCAAAAGGAATGTAATATTAAGTTGTTATTCTTGCTAAAGGGGTTCCTAATCCTGATTGGTTAAGGAGATATAGACATATTCAGTTACCTATTAGGTCTCAATGATGGGCTAAGCCTATTAGGTAAATATGCCTATATAAGTGAAGGTCCCTGCGTTTGCTGAAATACGCAATATTCACAAACTCCCCATACAGTTTGATTGCTAAGGATCAGTACAACGTAGAAGACTCTTTGCACACCAAGGTTTCACGCATGGCGTCTCCAGGTTAGTTACTTATATGTGTTTTAATCTATATAGGCTAATATAGTTTTACACGAGATCCAGAGAGAATCTGAATTCCTAAGAACTAACTGAAATAAAAAGCAGGAAATGAATACTAAAAATAGGAGCAGGAAATCCAAATCCTATCGGTACACATACTAAGTTACCTTAAGTTACTCAAACACATACATGTGAGTTATGAATGAGGATCCTCTCTGGATGAGGATCTCAAGAATCTTCAAATCGTGTACGTTTATCGTACATCGTATGGTCAGTTTTCGTCAGGTACTGCTCATGTTTAATTTTAAATAAAAATATTTAAAATAATTTCTGATCGCACGATGTACGATGAACGGATAAGATTTGAGGATTTATAGGATCCTCACAAAGAGAATCAAGCTAGGATCCTCATTCGTGAGTTATTAAGTTACTCAAATATGAAACAGTCTTGAATCTGATGACACAAAACGGAAACTGAATGAACTGAAACCGACAACATGAATTTGCACACATACATTTGGCTGATTCATGAATAATTAAACCATAATTAACGTAATTTAAATATGTTACATAAACAACCATGTTTATTAAATAAATTACCATTTTTCTTATTCTCTGGGTTTGACGTTCCATTGAAAATAAAGTCTAAAGACTTTTTGGTCAAACAACATGAAGCTGTTTGCGGTTTATTTACATGGAGAATAAATGAGGACGTTTCAGTAATTTGGCATATTAAAGAGGGCAGTTAGTGGGTCTTTCTCACTGCACATCTCGTCTCTTACAGAGGAAAAGAGAGAGAGTGTCCACTGTCCAAGCAGGTGGCTTTCACCTTCCAAATTTCCAAAGAACTTTCCTTTTTTCAATTTTTTTTCTGGGTTTGGATTATTTTCGAATTTCCCTGAAATTTGTTGTTTGTTTTTCAATTTTTTGATTTTGTGTGTGTGTGTGTGTGTTTTTAGCATTGCCGGAAGGAAATGTCTGTGAAGAGCAGAGGATGGGGAGGAGAGGTAATAGTGAGGAATGTGATATCAAGGAACTGGGCTCTTTTGCTTTGCTTCTGCAGCTTCTGTGCTGGAGTTTTATTTACCAACAGGTAAATTTCTCAGATGGGTTTTTATTGTTTGCTATGAATTAGCAGTTTTTAACTAATTCCTATGCTTGTTATGAGTACATTATGCAGTTTTGACGAAATGCTTGAAAGCCCATGATTAGTTGGTTTTTGTGGAAGAATCTGAGGAAACTATTTTAAATTCTGTGTGTTTAACTGGTTAATGATGGCCAGTTTATGTTAATTGGGTGATTATTCTATGTTTGGAATTGGGGCTCACTGATTATATCTTAAGAAATTTGGGTTTCCTTATCTGGTTTTGTTAAAATTTTGTTCTTTGAGGCACAATGTGTAGTTTGTTTCTAACAAGTTTTGTGTCATCAATGCAAAAGATGAGCAAAGACAAATGCGTGTGCTTTTCTATTTGTTGATGTTCTCTACAATTGCATTGTTTGATTTGCTTAAGGTTACATGTCGAGAAAACTTGGCATTAGTGGTTTAAGACATCCATGTCATAATGATCAAGAAATTTTAACAGGTTATGGATGGTGCCCGAATCAAGGCCATCGAGAATTGGAGCTGAAAAGATATTCTCCGAATCTGATGCTTTTGATCATAAGCTTGTAAGTGTATTTTTCACATGTTTTGTAGTCTTAATTTGCATGGTAAATAGTTCTTGAGAATGTGGCCATCTTTTTATAGCTCGAATTTGGTCACAGATCAAACGAACTTCAAAGAATAATGAAATTTTGTAGCTTATGAAATTTCTTACAAATATTAGTCGTACCATGCGGATATAGTTCAAATCTTTGACTGAGGGTAGATTTCTTCGATAAGGGGAAAACGAATTCTGGTCTGTAGTTTCAAATGGAAGTATTTGTAGTCTCACCACGGGACACGTTTCATGAGAAATAGTTAGAAGGGATTTTGTTTCTTCAAGGACATATCGGCTTTGAAGTATTCTTTTACATCATTTCTTAGCTGATCAATTAAGTTTCACTGTGATACTGGAGGGCAGTGTAATGTCTCAAAATATGAGGGAGGATTCTGTAGTTTCACAAAACTTTTGGGAGAGGTCTATGTAATTTACACTTATTTCCTTCATATGAAGCTGTAGCTTTGTCAATGATGCTTCTTTTGTTGTAATTTTTCCTCAACTTTTTGCCTATCTTTGAAGGTTTTAAAGCACACAACCAGTGACAATTCAGCGGAAGCTACTAATCAAGTGATTCAGTAAGCTCTGCTGATGCTGTATCTTACAAGAAATGTTGTTGTGTCTTGAAGTCCTATAACACGAAGCGTATTTCTATTCATGCATGCAGGCAGCTAAATAAAACGATTTCAGATTTGGAGATTAAATTAGCCGCTGCTAGGGCAACTCATGAATCTGTACATAATGGATATCCTACGTCAGGAAACTTGAAGACTGTTCAATCAACTTCCAAAAAAAAGTACTTCATGTTTATAGGGATCAATACAGCTTTTAATAGCCGAAAAAGAAGAGATTCAGTACGTGCAACTTGGATGCCTCAAGGTGCATTATACATTTAGGTTTAATTTAGTTGCGATGTTAATGTGATATTTGAGTTTCATATTCTAGCTATGATTAATGGTTTCTCGTTGTAAAAATCTTTACCAGGTGAGGATAGAAAGAAGCTCGAAGAAGAGAAGGGCATAATTATACGGTTTGTTATAGGTCACAGGTGAGGTTGACCATGCCTTCTTTCATGCGTTGTCAAAAACTAAATTCATAGTTAATCTGGTTAATGGTTATGTACATATCTAGTCATTTCGGCACTGAGACAGATACAATGTCTATTTTTTTTCTCGTTCCTAATGATACATCCAGGCTATTGAATATGAACTGGTAAATTATGAATATTTATTGATTTTCCTATTTTTACTAGTTCGACAGCTGGTGGTATTCTTGATAAAGCAGTTGAAGCAGAGGAGCGCGTCCATGGAGACTTCCTGCGGCTGGTGATTTTCTTGTCCATTTTAATCAGAAATATATTATTCCTTGTAACACTCCATTTTACACAATTTCTAATTCATACTATATTTGCAGGACCATGTTGAAGGATACCTGGAATTATCAGCCAAAACAAAGACGTATTTTTCGACAGCTGTTGCCTTGTGGGATGCTGAATTTTATATCAAAGTTGATGATGACGTCCATGTAAATTTAGGTAACATAAATTTAAGATTCTTTTCCACATCTGTTCATTTTCCCAAAGTTGCTCAGGCTCTGTTGCTAACATTATTTTTCTCAGCATTTCGATTTAACCCCTTTTCCATCTTGTTGAGTTGATTTGCCTTTCATTTACCACAGCAACGCTTGGAATGATTTTATCTAGACACCGTCTGAAACCCCGAGTCTACATTGGCTGCATGAAGTCAGGTCCAGTCCTTGCTCGAAAGTAAGCGAGTGGTCTGTTATTTTTAGCTGAATGTATGCTCTCAGGTGTTGATGAACATGGTTTTCATGGTATTTTTATTGTGTAATAGGGGAGTGAAATACCATGAGCCAGAGTTTTGGAAATTTGGTGAGATAGGAAACAAGTATTTTCGGCATGCTACGGGACAGTTATATGCTATCTCAAAAGATTTGGCAACTTACATATCAATAAACCAGTAAGTTCTCACCTTGTCTCTATTTACGGTGCTAAATAAAACTCTGCTTGGAAAGCGTTGCTTCTCAAATTGCCTTGTAACCTTTTAGTTTGATTCTTATTTCTTTCTTCTTTTTTTCCTCTTGTTGAAGGGATGTGCTGCACAAATATGCCAATGAAGATGTTTCGTTGGGATCTTGGTTTATTGGTTTAGACGTAGAACAGGTGGACGATAGAAGACTCTGCTGTGGTACCACGCCAGGTAATATGAAAATTCTATCGATTCTCTGCCTAGTAGTTATACCCTGAATGAGTTGTTTTCCTCATATGAGATGTAATTACATAACATGAAATCTAGCAGTAGAAAAAGAGATAAAATGCTGCTTGCGTGCATTCTATATAGAGTTGATGGTGTAATATGTGCTGCAGATTGTATGTGGAAGAAAATGGCAGGCAACACCTGCGCTGCTTCATTTGACTGGCGATGCAGCGGGATTTGTAAGTCTATTGAGAGGATGATGGGCATTCACGAGCACTGTGGTGAAGACAAGAATGCTGTTTGGAGTGCAAGATTTTCTCAGTAACTGGCTGATGTTCATCCAATCTCATGAGTGATGTGTGGATAGCCTGAAGAAGGCATGCAGACGTGGTTTGTTCTTCTTTCCGGCTCGTTGTTGGTGATAGATGTATGTAATACCAAAATATAGAATGATTCCATTGTTGTTGGGGGTGCCATAAGCATTATTGCTCGTGAAATTAACCCCAACGGCAGCTGGAAAGACTAAAGAGATGATGAGATAGATATTTAACACCCCATTCTTTTGATGGCGGGGACCTAGATTGTAAGTTCTCTGCCATGGACACTATGCCTCTTAACAAGTAGTAACCTTTAAAACCTACAGCATTTGCTGCATTTTGCTTTCAAAGCAATATTATAATATTTGTTGCCTTCACTCTCATTGATGACTGTTTAGTAGTACTGTTAAAACAGTAAAAAGGAAGACTCCAAGCCTTAATGGGACACATACGGTCTTACAGGGACGATAAATGATTTCCTTCATCCAAGATGGATTTCCGGCGAATGAAATGTCTTGCATGAATCTTAAGAAATTTACAATGCAACGAAAATCCCTTTAAAATAAGTAAGTTTTAACGAAACATTTCTGGTACATCTTTATTTATCATTTTTCATTAAAACTAAAATTTTTTTTTAATTTTTCGTTAGTTTTCCTTTACAATAAATGACGTTTCAATAAAAATCCAAAACCCGCTATGGTGGGTGAGACCAAATATTTTAAACCAAATGATGTGGTTGTAGATTATTGAATTATTGATTAAGTGTCGATTAACGTGTTTATTTCTTATTGGTGACATATCATTTAATACTCAGTATTATAGTATGGTGATATTTCTCTTCACTTGGAAGTGATAAGTCTTAGGTTCAAATCTCGTGGATGGCAACTTCGATACCAAATTATGTTGTCCATTATGTGGATTAGCCGAACTCCATCTTCTTTTAGTGTAAAAATATCAATGTACTAAAAAAAAAAAAATATTTATCTCCCTAGCATTCTCTCACTTTGATGCATTTGTCCATGACACATCTAATTCCAAAATATTTGGTAGATATTAGAACTATTTTAATAAAAATAAAAAATAAAACGCAACGACGTCGTTCGTAACAACAAATTGGTGACGTGACCTAGGAGAGAGGAGAGAGGAGAGAGTCTTGAAACACCGCGAATCGAAGGGAGAGATAGATAAAGATTGCAAGTCAACAGATTTCGTGTTGGAATCGGAAAGGAACCCTAACAATTCAAGTCTCTCTAATTTATATAATACTACTTGTATGTGTTTGTGTTTGTGTATATATTGCCTTCAATAATTCTCTCCGTCCGTCTCTGATTGATTTTGACTCTTCTGTTCTTTTCCCAGTCCTCCAATCAATTCTCCAATCCCCAGAAAACCCCAATCGTTTCCTTTCCTTGTCTGGTAAGTTTGATCCCGCAACGTTTTCTTGCTGTATTTGTGTTTAATCTTGTTATACCATTTTTGGGTAGGAGGGAATTTTCAATTTTGTTATGTCTTGTTGTTTGAAATTTGCAGAGATCAATCGCAGTGAGAATTCCGCCATGGCCAAAAGCTCGTTCAAGCTTGAACATACTCTGGGTATGCTTTTAATTTTTAATTTTGTTGGGTTATTTGTATGGTTTCTGGAATGCCCATATGCCTGTTTTGGTTTCTTTTAATTGGTTGATTGTAGTTTTTGATGTCTTGTTCTTGAACACCTGAATTATGGATTGTGGCCCTTTTGGATTGAAGGATGATTTGCAGATAAAAGTTTATGTCTTTTCAATTTTATAAAACAAAAGTTTGGGTTTTTATCGATTGCTTCTGCTTGGTATTGTTTAAATTTTAGTATGAGTTTTTTGATCGAACTTGTTCTGATATCAAACTTGTTTGTTCAATGGAATTAAGTCGTGGGATTATAAATCATTGGCCTTTCTTTGACATGAGTTTTTCTATCGAATTTGTTTTTGATAGAATTAAGTTGTGGGGTTCTAGATTATCGACCTTTGTGTACAATCTTATCAATAGCTTCTGTTTGGTTTTTTGAAATCAGTCTCAGTTTTCTATCCGACTTGTTTGTTTGATGGAATTGAGTGGTGGTATTCTAAATTGTAGACCTTTTGTTGGCTAAAGGTTGAATTTTGTTTCGTGGAATGTCCATCATTATCATCGTCATGGGAGCATAATCTTTGTGAAAGGCTGTCTTTTATTCTTTCGGAATTATCCGTATAAGGCTGTCTATGGAATTAATTTTTGTCAAACTTTTCATTCACATTGTTTTGGTGATGGTCTTGGATTAACTAATTTCAGAAAGGAGGCAAGCAGAAGCTAGTCGTATCAGGGAGAAGTATCCTGACAGAATTCCGGTAAGGGTTTTACTGAATCAAATACGTGTACTTCCTTTGTTTTCAGGGTTCCGCTCTTTGCTAATTTGAGCTTCCATGCAGGTGATTGTGGAGAAGGCTGCAAGGAGTGACATTCCTGACATTGACAAGAAGAAGTTAGTAGCTAATTCCCTTCCGCTTTAGTTCTTCTTGTTCATATGTATTACTTATGCAAGAGGATTGTGCTATGTTTGTTTATACATCTGATATATTCTCTGTATAGTAAATAGTCTATAGTGTAAGTTGTGCATTTTGACTTGCACATGCGATTTATATGCACGGAGGGTTCTAGTCATGTCTATATCATTTAAAATTTGAACTTTATTAAAACATTTGGTGCGATGGCAAGTGCCTTCGCCCATGAGCGGTAGGTCTCGGGTTCGAGACTTGGGAGCAGCCTCTCCATAAATGGGGGTAAGGCTAGCCGACATTCACCTCTCCCAGACCCTGCGTAAAGCGGGAGCCTTGTGCACTGGGTACGACCTTTTTATTAAAACATTTGTGGGGAAGAACGATTCCGTATCTAAAGTGAAATCCTAGGAGTGGTTAAGAATGGTCTTGATCATATTACAATGGCAAACTCCAAGTTCATTCGTACTTCGCTAAAATCAAGGGGTTCTCACATGGTTTTGCTGTTATGTTTCTCTCCACAGATACCTTGTCCCTGCTGATCTCAATGTTGGGCAATTTGTTTATGTTGTTCGGAAGAGGATCAAGCTCGGTGCAGAAAAGGCTATATTTATCTTTGTCAATAACACACTCCCTCCTAATGGTCAGTTGCAATTCACTTATGTTTTAGGCATTATATATATATATATATAGTCTTCCAAAGTTGGGGTACTAATATTTTTCCTATGTTACAGCTGCTCTGATGTCTACAATTTATGACGAGAACAAGGACGAGGATGGATTTCTTTACTTGACCTACAGCGGAGAGAATGTGTTCGGTTCCTTTGAAGAGCAAGAATGGTTGTAAATAGAACCGAGCAAATGTAAATTCTTGGCATTAGAATTTCAAAGGATGTTAATGAATGGTTTTAACTCCAGTTATCTGTTTTATCTCACGGTCGTATATCGTATATCAGAATTGGGTTTTAATTTTTATGAGTTGTGCATGAAGTAGATCTGCTCTTCGGCCATGGCAGTTGATATTTTGTTACAGTTGCATATGGATGTGCAGATTCTAGTTCTATACGTAAAATGCGACTCAAATCCAGCAAGGCTCTCCACTTCGCGATGGTTGTTTTCACGATTTGAACTTGTGACATTTCTGTCACAAAAGTGCAACATTTCTGTTGCTCCATGGCTTCTCTTCAGATTCTAGTTCTATACGTAACACATCTAAAGTTCGAAGGAATAATTTCCGCACACCTCTATTTATTTCCCTTGCTTCTCCATCGATCCAACGGTAAAATAAGTAGAAGCGAGCGTGGGAGAGGAAAAGTTGTGGTAAAATTAATTCCCAAGGTTTAATAAGATTGGTATTTTGCCACTTACTACGGTGATGATATTCTTTTTCACCTGTAAGTGAAAGAACTTAGGTTAAATTCTCGTTAAAAATGAATTTGAACAACATTATTACTAACCTATTATAAAGCTAATCCCAACCCCCTCCCTAATATTGATTGTTCCAAAAAAAAAAATTACGATTGGTATTTCAACATTCTTACACACCAAACAGGCAAAAATAATCACAAATCAACACTTAGACAACAAACAATTGAACTTTCTGGATATGGAACATTTCTAGTTATCTGGTTTGGTTGTTTTTTTCTTCTGGCACTGATTTTTGATCCATTTGATGCCGCTGGATGTGCCGCTCTTGATCTTCTCAGCGCCAGCCATTGCAGCCACCTTGGCCTTGCCTAAGCCAGACTTGGTCTCTGCCTTCTTGTTGCTGCTGTCGTTTTCTCCCGTTTTGGCGCTCTCTGCATCTTCCAGTGCTCCAATGCCTCCGGCGCCCCACTGATCGGCCCACCCCGGTGCTTCGGCAGCCATCACTTCCCTCAGAAGTATCCAACCACCACCTGTTTCCATAAAACATGGCAAAATAATTTGACAAAGTTTCAATTCAACAATGGTACCGCACTCAAAATTTGCAGAGATCTCTTCATATTTTCTTTGATAATCGGTAGCAGATGGAGATCTGAACAGCATGGAATATGAGATACCAAGAACATGAGAGAGAGAGTACCTGGAGAGGAGAGAGAGAGGTTAGCTAGCGTGTAGATTTAGAAAGATGGTGGAGTTAACCGAAAGAAAACAAGTGAGGCGTAGTTGTAAGTTGTATATATGGAGAGAGCACATGGGATGAAGGATGGGCTGTCTCTCTCTGTCCATCACCTTCACCTCTTTTTTATAAATTTGATGTCACTATTTTACTTTTTTCTTCAAATTTATAAAGTAAAAAAGAAAAAAGAAAAAGGAGTTTGCCAACTCATGACATCCAGAGAAGCAAGCAAAGCATCGTTTGGCATTTTCTCTTTCTTTCCTTGTGCAATCTCTAATCATCATCATCATCAGAGCATCTTTTCCTTAGCAACCAAGGTATCTCTGCTGAAATTGACGTTTCATCATAAAATTAATTATCAATATGAGGAGTAATCAAATATCATATGCTTAGCAAACCTTGTTCCTCACCGATGTGGGACAACTCTCAACATGCCCCGTACTTGTGGCGGATTTTCAAGCCTACACGTGGACAACAACTGAGTGATGTGGAGCGAGTGTGGCCATTTGGCTTCACACGAAGACAACCTTGTTCTGATACCATGATGAAATTGAGGTTCCACCATAAAATCAATTGGCAATATGAGGAGTAGCCCAAGATCATATAAGCATATAGCAAACTTTGTCTCTCACCGACGTGGGACAACTCTAAACAATCTCTCCCAACTCTATATTCACCACACCACCAGCAGGATTCTATCTCCTCCAAATCTTCTTTTCTCTTTTCTGATTTTTCTTTTTTATCTTTCTTTCTTTATAAAGAAGTCAACAAAAGACGTTGTCAAAGTTTAATCGTGATTGTTCAAATAAGAGGGGATTGTGTGACTGTTTGTTGAAGGAAATTACCTTGAATATGAATAGGATAACTCACGGAGTCATCCACTTTCTACTTTCAACTCAAACAAAAAATTGAAATTGTTATCCAAGTCAAATCGCTCTAACAAACTCAACTTGTGTCTATCCCATCGATTCCTAAACATAATTAGTAGCATAAATTAAATTAAATAACAATTAATCATTTTTGTTCCGTTGTAGCAATAAAATAAAATAAAACTTTATAATAATTCTTCCATTGTTGCTATATTGTCTGCTGTCGATGAAGAAAATTAGGATGATGACGGATTTCTTCACATCACCTACAACGGAGAAAAGAAAGAAGTCTATGGATGGATAAGCTCAAAATATCTTAAGTAAACTTTAAAGCGTAAGAATTATGCTTCGCTGCTGAAAGAAGAGCATCAAGTATTGCTGAAATCCAATCACAAATGAAGAAGTATCTGATTATAGTTTTCAATTTCAATTATTCAGGTACGTATTCATTTGTGATTGTTTTTTCAACAGCACTAGTTGCTATTGTTTCAGCAATAAAGCATGGTTCAAAGCGTAAACCCTTAGAGCTCCAAGTTCAAAACATCATTTCATCAAATGACCTCACTTTGGTTAAACATTATTAGCCTTTCCTGATCTGGAGATCAATGGCCTTTATAAACACTGGAGACAATTTTATTGAAAATCCAAGTGCTTCTTTAAAAAGCACATGTTAGTAGTTCTTGAATATGCATCTAGTTCTAGTGGGTGCTTTTTTGCGTAAAAGTTTAATGAATCATGAGTACTTACAACTTTCTACCACGCAATCATTCGTTGTTAGAAAACGGTTTTTACACTCCAACAAAACACTACCACTCCAATCTCCAAACACATAAACCTGCCCTAAAAAACCAGTCAAGGGAGTACTTGATCGTGGGAACAAAGCAGACGTTCTCGATTTCCATGGACGAATGTACCCCGAGGACTTTCTTGATTGGCCAAGTTGCGCGGAGTTCTTCGATTGGAAAGAAGAAAGCAATCGAGGTTGCAGGAGAAAGCGTTGTAATTGGACACAAATGACCGAAGAACTGATATGGTAATATATGTACAATCAATCTATTAATATGTCAAAAGATTACACAAGTTAATTACTTGGATATTGATCTCCTGCTGGACTTGGATTTCTTCATTTTGCGAGACTTGTCATCGATGCTCGTCCACGTATAACCGCTAGGAATGGCGAAAGGGTCAGAAGAGTCTTGCGCTGCAGACACTGCCGGGGGAGCACAGTGTTGGTGTTGGTGTTGGTGGTGGTTCTGCTTGCTCACGGAAGACCCCGACTGGCTGCTGCTCCGCCTCAGCCACGACGACGACGACGAAAAGGAGGATGGTTTTTGTGGCTTGGATTTGTGTTCCTCCTCTTGTTGGCCTCGCCCTTCATGAAGAAACTGTCTGGGGCTTGACATTGGAGTGAAGAATTGCTCAGTTGGCGGAAGCTCAACGAACTTTGTGAATGTTATCACCACTCTCACCGTGGGGACCACCGGTATTGCCACCTGTCCATCACAAAACAACACCGCAAGCCAAACTAAGCTAGCCGTACATAAAATCACAATTACCACAAGAATTTTAAATCAAATCCACATTCAACCGTTAATGACGTGGCAAAATCTAAGGTCGATGAAGCTCTATTTTTCTTGAGATAGTAACTCAAGTGTAACAAGTCGAACACACTATCTAATAGCTGATTTAGTCCGCTTCGGTAACTCGAGTGTAAGTAACTATACTTAACTGTAAACACAAGGATCCTCAAATGCCGATTTCACTTAAGTGTGACGAGTCCACGTGATATGTGCTATAGCTCTCTCACGTAAGGCACTAGAGCAATCACAAATGAGGTGGTCGGACCGTTGCACCCAAGATTTTTCGACAGTCAACTAAGACCTAGTTTGGGAGTGAGGTGCTTAAAAAAAAAGCACCCATGAAAAAAAGCTGTGACGGTTTTAGGTGTTTGGTAAACTGAAAAAAAATGGCTTATTTTGGAAGCTGCTGCTGCGAGAATAAGCTGAAGTCAAAGGAAAAAGCTGAAGCTGCTATTTGCAGCTTTTGAAAAATGGTTTTTTTTCAAAGCACACGGAGCTACAGCGCTTCTTTAATGAAAATACCCACTATTTGACTGCTTTTTTTTCCAAAAGCATTTTTACAAAAAAGTTTACCAAACACTCTGCTGATTTATTTCACAGCTGCTTATTCTCACAGCACAACCGCTTATTTTCACAGCAGTTTTTTTTCAAAGCACAGCAATACCAAACCAGCCCTAAGGAACGCGACAAACCAAAGCGTCCCACGTCGAATCACGACCACGGAGGCCCCACAAAAAGCTTCTAAACGTACGATATCATCTAATGGTATGATTCGCTTGGGATCCACTAAAACGCACAGTTTCACTTACCACAAGGGAACACCAAAGCAAATAAAACAGACAAAAATAAAATCGACGACCCCGCATACCCTTGCGGGCCCACCCAATCCCAATTGGGACCCCAACTGACTGAAATATCCAAAATGCCCTTACCTTAACCGGAAAAGTCCCTGGCGGGAACTTGGTGGTGAGCAACTCCCTCATCCTCCTAACGGCCTTCACCTTGTTCGCCAAGATGTCCAGTAACGGCAGCAGCTCCTCCGTCTTCAACGGAAACTGCTCCGTCAGCCAAACGCACGGCCTCAAGCTCCTCACGAACTCTTTCTCTTTCGTCTGCACTGGTGCCGCCACAATAGTGGCGGTTTTACACCTCCTCGACGGCGGCCCGGAAATTGACGAAACGTCGACGCTTTTTCTCCCCAATGACACGAACTCCCTCTCCTCCCTCACGAAGCTACTGTGCCTCCGGCCGTCGGGAATTCCGAAACTCGGATTCTCCGCCACCAAAAACCCGTCGTCGTCCTCGTCGAGCTCAAGAGGAAGCACCTGCTCGCTCCCCGCCACGTCAGCATCGCCATTGGCGACTTTTCTCGAGCGGAAGCTGAACACAACGTTGTGAATTTCGTACACTCGAGCTTTCCACTCTCCGACGCTCTCCGTCTTCTCCTGCCTCCTCCAATTGGTCCTCCCGACCAGCTCCGCCCTGGTGACGTCCATGCCCGGGCGGTACACGCTCGTCTGGGCGCAGAACCCGGCGATGTCCGACTCGCTCATCGGCGACCCGGCGTTCTCGAACGCGTCGAAGATTTTCCGTTCGTCGCGGTTCAAGACGAGCAGCGATCCCGGGGGAACGTCGTGGCTCTGATCGCCGTCGCCGAGGAATAGGAAGCTCTGATCGGCGCGCTGGATCTTCAATCCGTCGAATCCGGCCAGCGACGTGTCTGCGCGCAAATTGCCGTCGCGCTTCCAGATCTTGTACGTGTCGGAGGGAGCGATCTTTCCGACGAAGGGAATGACGGAGCTCTCGAAGTGGAACGAGATCTCCATGTAAAAATCCCGCATTCTCCGGAGCACGGCGATTGCACGTGGCAGGCGGCGGCGCCACTTAGCCCAAGCGGAACGGTGGTGGAGCCGGAGAAGGATTAAAGCGACGTCGGAGCTCCGGCGACACAATGCTTCCTGTAAGGGATTCCAGCCTGCGGAGTTCTGGAGTGACACGTCGGCGCCGGCGGAGGCTAAAATTTTGGCGGAGACAGCGTTGTTTAGTCGGACGGCGAGGTGGAGAGGGGTTTCTCTGTAGGGAACGTCGCGGCGGTCGAGCACGGACGAGATCCGGTCCGCGGTTCGTTCCTGGGAGAGGGAGTCGGACTCCGTGTGGATCTGAGTCGGATCGGCAAGTCGGGGGAGTGTGGCGACGATTCGGGAGAGTGTGGTGTCATCTGACAAAACGACGGCGTAGTGCACGGGGCTGTGGGAGTAGTCGTCGGGCTTGAGCGGCGGGAAAGATGTCGTCGAGCTCGCCGACGATTTGGCCATGGTTTACCTGCGCAGGGGGAGTTGGGCGTGTTCAGTGTGGACGTTTTAGCTGAGTAAAGGAGGAGAGAATGTTATGGGAGAAAAGAGGGAGTGATGCGAGGGTAATATCGTAAATGTGAATTAATCGGCACGACTTTGGGTGGATTTCTAGGGGTTGTGTCAGTCAAGTCGTCGGGACGTTTTCTTTCCATCCGACTACTTTTTTTTCTGTGCTTCCGTTTCTTTTGTTTGTTTTTTACTCGTCGTCCTTTGAATTTCTGTCGTTTTCCTTTTTTTTTTCGTTTGATTTTTCCATCTAAAATAATAATAATAATAATAATAATAATCATACAAACTATTAAAATTTGTTTATTTAATTTTTACTAACATTTGCCTACACATTTTGTGTGTATAAACACATATTTTTAGAAAATGAGAAGGAGAGAGAGAGAGAGAGAGAGAGAGAGAGAGAACGTCTGAGAGTGGGATGTTTTTGTTTTTGGGTTTTTATTTTTTAATTTTTAATTTTTTTATAAATAACATGTAGGTGAGGTTTCAATAAAAAACAGTAAAATTTGAACATGTAAAATTACATTATTGCCCAACATTTTTTTTTTGTGATAGAATACTAATTTGTCTTTTCATCCTCTTTTGATTGACAAAGATGATTTTATTAATGAGTACAGATAAGTTTACTCTCATATATTATTGTTTGGGCCCAAAATAGCAGTTTGGGCCCAAAATAGCAGTTTGGGCCCAAAATAGCAGTTTGGGCCGAGGGAAGAATCACTCTCGGCTCGGGAAGCCGTACGGCGAAAGGGTCATGGAGCGTTCAGCTCATGGGCTTCCAAGCCTAGGTCGGTTTAAATCAGAATGCAAGTCGAGTCCTAGTACAATAGGGACTCTCGACGAGATCAATAAACTGGAAAGCAAATCCGGTTCAGTTAAGGACTAGATTCGTAGTCCTAGCAGAGATAGGACTGACCGAGGTAATGTTAATCCGGAGAAGGAAACCTAGTTCGAATAGGATTGGAACTCGGGCTCGGTGTTCTGCTACTATAAATACAAGACATTCAACAACGGAAGGAGCCCCACAAAATGAACACAAAATTGCCCTGCGCAAACTCTCACAACTTGTGATTTTTCTTTTTCCTTTTTCGCTGACACATCTTCCGTTGGCATCAACAGCACTGTGGAAGCAACCGGTGATATCTTAAGTCGGCATAGATAGCTCTGTCACTGTAGAGTCAGTTGGTCTCGCAGTATCTTCCGTTGGCATCAACAGCACTGCGGCGAGAACGATTGATTACCTATCCAAGTCTCGGTCGAGAAGGGTTTCTAAATCCTTATTGGTCGAGGTCATCTCATCAGCCTTCTCGGCGAAGTGAGGTGTTACATTTATTACATTCGGCACATTGAAAGCCGAATTTGATATTGAACTTCGTAAGATTAGCAGCCTTGTCTTCAGGCTCTAGAACCCAAGAGGCCGAGAATTGTTCCTTCCTCGGCCGCAATCGCAAGACACAGAAGTCAGCAGCGCGCTCAACGCAACATCAACAAATTTACTCCTCGGCCGAGCTCGGCCGACGAATTGGCACGCCCCGCATTCACCGAAAGACGTAGTTAGCTCATTAATTACTCGGCCTGCGCGCCACGTAGGCTTTGTAGTTTCTAGGGTCAACAATTATATTTTAAAATTCTTCAAAAAATAGTGATAAATATGTTTAGACAAAAAAAAGAAAAACATAATTGAAAATAAAAAAGTGGAGGAATTAGAGAATGATATTAGTGAACCTAGATCCTCTCCGGATTTTCAAAAACTAAGCTTAAGGGTCAAATGATTCGGGTCGTTGAAATTTGTTTCAACGGTTACAATTATTATAACTTTTAGAATGAATCCCCAATTTTTAATAATGAGATCGAATTTCAACTGTTCGAATCGTTTGATCTTTAAGCTCAGTTTTTGAAATCCGAAGAGAATTTGGGTTCAATATTGGTGGGACCTTGATCGTTTTGCTGGTGGGGGAAGACCGATTAGTCAGCGTCTAATTTGACATGTCACTGGAGATAAACAGGGAGCATGTTTGCCTTGAGCTCGACCAAATCCAATTCCAACCGGATTTCATTTCACTCTAACCAATGCAATATCCATACAATACATTCATTCCTGATAAAGTAAAAGTACCCTCCCTGATTTTGCTATGACCGATTTGTTCCAAGTACATTTCAATCTTTGTGTCTCGTAAACTCTCCGGCGTATGATGCTAAATCGTCTTATGTACATAAATTTGAATTTATCATCAAGTAATTTAGCTTAGTTTAGCTTATAATATACTTTGTGTAAAAGAATAATCGTGAGACTGAGCGTTGTTTGACTCATTCATTCTTTTTACTTTCAATTTAAATTCGGTCACTTCAGCAAAGTATTTTATTTTAAAACATAAAAGGAAAATAAATTTATACACTTGTTCCACTGTGAGTTATCTGTAAAGATAAAAATGATTTCTGACACGTAAGAAACCAACTACTTTTTTTTATTAGATTTTAGTCCAACTCATTTCATGTTAACAATTGTCAAAGAATGATCAATTGCAATCTACACATCATGTAGCATCTTTGATAATTGATTGGGGCTTCTTCTAATAAGGTTTGAACTCCTTCATGGGCTTTTTGGAAGTGAAGGAAACCATACAGCAGGTTATATTAGTGGATCACCAGGACCGGGTCCACTGGACATCTACAGCCCAAATTTGATAGGTTAATTATGTCTGTAATGGTAGAACACTGGTTGTATAATTATGATACAAGTTTAACTCTCCTTGGACGGTTTAACTTTCATAGTACGTTAATTCTCATTTAGTAACTTCAATGGTAGATACTTGTATATGTGTTAAATTTTGCCAATGCGATAAAACGTCATCTGTAAATATAGAAATTTAACTGTCGAATTTCATATGTTCTCTCTTTTGGACTTCAAAACGCATTTAGTAGCATTAATCGTAAAATACCTACTCATACGTCAAATATAAACATTTTAAGTCTTAAATCTCGTAGCTCATACGTTCTCTCTTTCCGATCATTGATTCTCATTTAGTAGCTTCAAATGGTAGAACACTTCAAAAAAACGTACAATACTTCAACCTTCATTAGTATTTACGTTTCTCTTATCAAACAATAATTATCATATAGATAAAAAAAAACAACAAATTACTATTGTTGTATATTTTTGTTTTGTTAAAAGGGGATCAGTTAATGACTTCGCCATAACAATCCATATTTTCAGAGGCCGGGAAGCTCACCAGCTCCTTCTTGCACTAAAGATCTTGCCATTTCTAAAGAAACTGTAGTTACATCTCTTTTCCATTTTTATTCAAAAGTTCTTATATGTTTCCACGCACCTTCGAGACCCCAAAAATTTGACCGTAGAATTATTATTTTTTTTTTTTAACAAATGATATTATCTACACTAAGGGGTGAGAAGATGAGCTCAGCCTCACAATAAGCTAGCAATGAATTGGCTCAAATTCGTCTTTGACGATAATCGAACCTAATATCTCTCGTTTACAAGTACATAATAATATCATTAAACCGTCGTATTACAGCCTTCATTTTGAATTTAAAAATTTAGGAGCAACGTCCAATTCTGGACGCAAGGCCCCATTGGTAGGTATTGACCTGTTACATGGCAGATAATGACTTCTATTACTATTTTGTAAAGTAGTCAAATGAGAGACTAAGAAAATTATATTATGGTGGAATAACTCGTGACTTGTTTAACAAAAGCGAAAGAAGTAAAGAAGAAGGGAACTTGTAAACAATGTCAGTAAAGAGAATCTGATCAAACTGGTCCTTGATTTTACTCGTGATTTTCAAAGTATTGAATTATGAATTGTTAAGTGAAACTCACAACCTATCCAATTTATGTGTTTTTTATTTGTTGGGTACGATATAATTTACATTAAGGGGAAGGAAAATTCGGCTAAACTACACAATAGACAACCTAATTTGGTATCGAATTCGCCATTTACGAGATTCGAATCTAAGACTTCTCGCTTACGAGGGAAGAAGAATATCACCAGACTGTAGTACTAAGTGATAATTTATATGTGTTATTAAACGCAAAGAAAGTTAAATATTACAGGTGAAATGCAAACTTCACCTTATATTGGCGAGATATAAGAAAATCAATGAATATCGATAATATTTACCAATTCAGTGCGGAAAATTTGTTGGGAACTTTTGAATTATTATTTTTAGATCATTTTCTCTAATTTCAACTAAATTTAAATGAGTTGACAATAATACACTCACTCAATTCTTAATTTTCATAATTTTTATTGAAGATAACCGATATCGATATATTCGTTGATATTTCATATATTTGCATATCTATATTTCCACTTATATCGATATTTTAAACACTGTATGAATGTCAACGTGGAAAACTTAAAAGAATTCGATGGAGTCCACTATTCAGTCCATCAAAGCAAACACGTAAAAAATAGAAAATTGAAACAAATTTGAAAAGTATTACCCTTTCAACAGAAGAAATGTTAGGTTCTACTCGTACATCCAAACATCCATACGATTGGATACAAATCACAACAAACACAGTGAATAGTGATAGCTCTCTCTCAAAGGCAGATCATTTTCATAAATAATTGTATTTCAATACTACAATATGGTGATATTTCTTTTTATTTATAAGTAAGAGGTCTTATATTCGAATCTATAACAAATTTAATACCAAAATGGGATGTCCATTACATAGTTTAGCAAAACTCTCTTATTTCTATATAAAATATATCGTTGTACTAAAAAACAAAAAAAAATATTGGATAATATATATGCTGAAAACTTTCTTAGCTTCCATTTTTTTCTTTGTTTTTGTTTTACCGGAGGCTGCGAGGGGCAGCGTGTCTAACAACATTCTTGCTCACCTACCCCTGTAAACTCCTTTCCTCTCTAATTTCTTCGCCCTGTCGGTCTCTCTCTCCCTTTCTCTCTCTAAAACCCTCGAAGTTCTAAACTTTTCAATCCCCAAAAGATTTCTCTTTTCTTACATGTTTCTCACTCTATCACAATTTTGTGGGGTCCATCACCAGCCACCATTTTCATCGACCTTGACAATGTGCATACGGTGTTTCATCCAACAACCCCCTCACCAACCTCCTCCTCTCTCGTGAGCCCGGATTTGCCTTAAAGACTTGGTCTTTTTGCTATTGGCATTTCTGGGTTCAGTGCAAATTTCAGCTGATTGATTCATTGATGGCTGCGAAGGCTGCATCCATCTGGGTTTGTGCTAAAACCCCTTATTCTCATCAGGGTGTCTCAGATTTGAGCTTGAACCACTCTGAGTTGGCTTTGAATTCGAATTTCCGCAAATGGGAGTGTTCTTGTTTGGCTGTTGCTTCCGCCCAGAGAGCTATCACTCCGGTGGAAGATGAGAAGCCGAGCCTTACCTGCGCCGCCGAGTCTTCAGGTGCAATGGAACGGATTGAGGACAATAAGTCCCGGGAGTTTCACAAGGATTTGAACCTTCTTCCTAGTGAGTTTACTTCAAAAGCTCTTAATTTTGTGTTTTGCTTAATTTCTGTACTTTTAATTGTCAGTCGGGTACTTGTATGTTGGATTGGAGGATATAAATTTAGTAATTGAAGAACAACGTTATACTTTGATTAGTTGTTGGGCAATGCAGAATAGTTTAGCTCCTTTACAATGCAGAACAAAGTTAAATTTACTAGCTTTATTTTCTGTGATGGCTATTGGTACTTGGGTTTTCATCATGAAGAAGATTTTGTTTGACAGCTTTAGCATCGGTGTATTTAACTGATTCGGCCTAAACATTTAGATTAGGGTAGGATCAAATGAAATGTAGGCAAAAAATTACATCAAATTTATGACATGACAGTGAGGACTAGGTAGGAGGATTTCCATTATGGCTTGGCAGTGAGCACTAGTAAGCACCTTACTCTTTCAGATGCCCAATGTTGGTGGAAATAACGGTATTCAAATTTATGGAAATACCGTTATTGATGGAAACTTTGAAAAACTTTTCAAAGATGACAAATTTGAGTACTGTCTATTTCTTGATGTATCTCTTTTCTGGAAACCAATAGATTTAGCAATGAGATTCGGTTGTATATCCACTGCAAAAGAACTTTTGAAGATATCTTGCTCATTCACTCTAATGCTAAAGTCCATCAATATCTAAACGGCACGTTGCTGTAATATAGGTTATTTCTGTCTGCCCCCTTATATTGGTGGCTTAAAAAAGCGGAAATATCCTGGATGTATTGGGTCATATACAAAATTTCATCCTTGGATTACAAATATGAACCCATGGTCAGCTGGGTTCTAAAATGAGATCAAAGCCCTGACAATCCCACTTAAATATATAATCTCTTGAAATATTTTGGAGCAATCCAACAGGTTGATTTCAAAATGCAATGGAACAATCAGATTTTGTAAATGTGTCCACATCCAAATACTGAAAAGAATAGCTTAGTTGTAGTTTATGGGATTGAGTTGTCTCCGGAATTGTTTATTTGACTTTTTCAGTGATTTTTGTATTTCTCGTTGTCCAGTGTGCTACTATAATTCTTCATTGTAGTGGTCTTTTCGTTTCAATTTATCTTACAATTGTTTCTTGTCACTCACTTCTCATAGCTTGAATGTGAATTAATTGTAGAACCATTGACAGCAAATTACCTTTCTCCTCCTGATGGTTCAAAAGTGAGAGTTGCTTATCAGGTAAATCTTCTTATTAATTACTTACATTCTTTTGGTGTTCATAGATATATATATATATATATATATATTTTTTTTTTTTAGCTCTTATGTATGTTATATTTCCCATTTTAGGGGTTACCAGGGGCATATAGTGAGGCCGCTGCAGTAAAAGCTTATCCGAAGTGTGAGACCGTCCCATGTGACCAGTTTGAAGCTGCATTCAAGGTTGAATAATATTTTTTGTTATTTTTCATTTTTAAAAAAAATTATGTATACCTGTTTGTGTACCTTGATTAAGTTAACTTTTCCTTTAACAGGCAGTTGAACTTTGGTTGGTGGATAAAGCAGTTCTTCCCATTGAGAATTCTGTAGGCGGAAGCATCCACCGTAATTATGACTTACTACTTCACCATAGACTGCACATAGTTGGAGAGGTACAATTGCAAGTGAACCATTGTCTCCTGGGATTGCCTGGTGCAAGAAAAGAGGAACTAAAACGTGTTTTAAGCCATTATCAGGTTGGTCTTTCATGTATTTTTTTTTCTATTTGCATAAGCGGACAGCTGATGGATATATTATCTGACCTGTCCAGTACATGTGGCATGAACGCTCATATCATTGTGTCATCAAATTGCCCATTTGCAACAATAAGAATGTTTCCCAGTTGGGTAGTCTTACGTTCTTAATTGCTTTGTAGCACAGCCGAAAAGGAAAATCTATATATAATAGCTAACAAGTTTTGAAATGCTCTTTCGTGGAGCTCCTCCGTAATTGGCTTGTCATATAATGTCTACTAGAAGTGTCTCCACAACCACCATACGGTACTAGCAGATTGTGATTATTTTCTTGGCACTGGAACTTGTAGCAAAATGGGTCATAGGTCTTGATCTAGCACTTTTTAGCTATCTTCTATTTGGTTTGACTGCAGAAAATTTGCACATGCATGCATATTGAAACAAATCTTTGAAAATGAAAGACCTAGGTCTTCAAACGGTTTTTTTGTGGACATTTCGCTTGCAGGCTTTGGCTCAATGTGAGATGACGCTAAGCAGTTTGGGTGTCATCACAATCAATACCGATGACAGTGCTCTGGCTGCACAGGTTATCAATGTCTTCTGTATTCTGTGATTGTGATAGAAATTTGAGGGTGTTTATATGCTAAGGGTTGGGACATTTTATACAGATGGTGGCCTCAACTGGCCTACGAGATACTGGTGCTGTTGCAAGTGCTCGAGCTGCAAATATTTATGGGCTTGACATTCTTGCAGAAAAAATTCAAGTAAGGCTATTCTTTTAGACTCCTTTTTCGGATTTAATGTATAAATTAAGCTGGCTTGTTTGAACATTACTTTGGTATTGATATGGTAAACATCTGGACGGATTGAGAATCGACCTCCTTTCTTAAGAAAGCAGAAGTTGTAACTTCACTATCGTCTGATCAGGGAGAGATTTTTCAGTGTGCTGGGAAGACAGCCCGGTACACCAAGTGTAATAACACAATTGGTTGGAAGCCTAATAAAAGAATATCCAACCAATGGTATTATGACATGGTCAACCCGGCATACTGAAAAGTTTCTTCTCAGCATGACAGTTAGTTTGGTAGGGTGTCTGCAAGCTATTCTTTCCAGGCATTACGCAGAGTTCCACATGTCAAATTTTCTTGTTTCGAGTATTTGCATTTCTTTTACAATATGCTAACTCATACTGCAAAGATGCATCACCCTCTCAGATGTTGTGGATGGATAGTTCGGATTGTTTTAACCTTACTAAGCACCTCTTTTCTTTCATTAAGACGATGGCTGCTGTGGATTACTAATGACACCGCTTGATTTAATTTCCTACCACTCTGCCCTGGCCAGGATGATGACGATAATATCACTCGCTTTTTGATACTTGGAAGAGAACCGATGATTCCAGGGACTGACCGGCCATATAAGGTATAGATCTCTACTTTGATTTGTTTTGTTTTTTGCTTTTACGTATCTTTGTTTTCGTTTGATCTTCTGAATATTTATTTATAAATTTTCTTCATAGACGAGCATTGTTTTCACTCTTGAAGAAGGTCCTGGTGTACTATTTAAAGCCTTAGCAGTATTTGCTCTTAGGGGCATTAACTTGACAAAGGTAACCTTAGTTACTCATTTTTTGTTTTCTTTCATGCTCACCACCATGCCTACAGCTTTGACAAATCTTCTCCTTTTGGAGCAATTTCCAGATAGAGAGCCGCCCACAGAAGCAACGTCCACTAAGGATTGTGGATGATTCGAATGAAGGGAGTGCCAGGTGAGTGGTTCTCTTTTGCACCAAATGTAGAACATGATAAGTTTAACATATCCGCGCTAAACCTGAGCCGGTATATACTGATTCCGCGTAACAATAAAGAACGGTAGATTCATAGTCATGATATGACTCTTAATACGGGTAAGGTTGCCACAAAAATACCGTTCTACAGAATTGATTGATCAATCTGTTTTCGCAGGTATTTCGACTACCTCTTTTACATCGACTTTGAAGCTTCTATGGCGGATCCCCGTGCCCAATATGCGTTGGAACATCTGAAGGTCAGTCTCGTATAACTTAGATACGTGTTCTTTATTTCGCAACTTCCGAAAACTTTTATTTGTTTTGCCGCACGGTGACACACTGAAGCTTGAAGCTACAATGCCTTGCTCTCAAACCTCTCGACCCCTCGGCACTAAGCATTGGTGGTTTAAGGGCGTATTGCTTTGTTTTGCAGGAGTTTGCAAGGTTTCTTCGTGTCCTTGGTTGCTACCAGAAGGACACGATTCCGTAGACGGCAGTCGTTTCCTGGGCTCAATTCCGGACATGCAAACACAGATCAAGCTTCAAATGCTGTATATATCTGAAATTGTGGGCGCTGGAGCCGCAAGCACAGATCAAACTTCAATGAGGACACAATTCCTCGCAAAGCATCAACATTTTTCTTTCCTTTTCGACCATGTATCATTCTTTATTTCCTCCGAACGGGGGTTTGTACTGTTTCTGGACTGTCGTGATATCTGGATACAACAAACACCCAAAGTACAATCTGTAAACAACACCGCAGGATTTATGAAAATACTGATATTTGTGTGATAAGATTAAAGACAGTTTGTGATGCTTTCTGCTCTGTCCATCATCACTGCACGCTTGGCTCTTGGTTGTTCGACCCGCAATCTCGTTCTCGGGTTTACGGAGTAGAAAATCCGTTCAGAAAATATGAAACTCTGAAGCTCTGTAAATCCGGCAAGACTAGAAATATCAGAATTGATGACGGGATGGTGAAGCTCAAGTAACAATCATAATATAAGAGTCGGACAACCATACTGAACTAGACAAATAGACTTATAGTCGCAAGTTGGATTAAACATTACAAGCAAAGTAACACAAGTGCTTCTTACAACCGACGAGCACGCATACGCAACCGTACTAATACCGAAACTGGATTATCTTATTCATAAGATATGGTCTCTCCATCCACATCTTTACTACTCTCCCTTCATTGCAACTACTCTTGCTTACTGCTGCAGTTCCTTCAGGAAATCCTCGTTGTCAACCAGGACCTACAAGCACATCGTCAAGAACCGTAGTAATCAGCACAACCGCTAATGATGCATCGTCTCTAAATTGTTAGATGTATTAGATACGATCTAAGCACACAGGCGGACTAATGGCGTGTGGACCGATAGAACAATGATGAAATAGATAAAAGATCAAACACCTAAATAGAAGTTGGGCAACAAGTAAACAAGTGAAAACTCACAGTTTTCCAGCCATCGGGATCGAGAAAAGAGGTGATCTTGGTGTTGAGTCCAGGAATTGGTCCTGGCTGTCTGGTTATCTTTCCTCCAAGCTCTTGTGTAACCAAGTTGACAGCCTCGGCACTTTTGTAGACATCATCAGTACCGATAGCAATCTAGTAACATATAAGATAGAAATGCATCAGGATAGCAGAAATTGACTGACTTAAAAAAAAAAAATGAAATAAGTGGCAAAACATGTCAACCTGTGCATACGCATTTCCTTTAGTGTATTCGGTCACACCATAGTTATAGGTCAACTCCAAGATTGTTGTCTGGTCTTCTTCTGCATATCCCAAAATGGCTATGGTGTACTGTAAAATGGATGCAACACGAAAAACGGGAAGATTCAATAAGCTCTCGTATATAAAGATGATGGGGTCAAGGACTCGCTCATAAACATACTACTAAGATAATAATAATGCTTGGTGAAGAGAGGATTAACTACCTTGTATTCGGGCCTCTCAATCGTCCTCAACAGCTTCAACCCCAATGCCTGCACAGAAGGAAAGCCAAGACATCGGACAAGATTAAGAAACCATGATCATGTATCTGAAGAAAACAAGTACTAAGATCCAAACCATCTTATATAATTCAAGAAGACCAGTTCAAAATTCAACAGGATCTTAGTATTTATCCAATGTGCTAGCAAAATTCCAAGCTGAATCATATCAAAGCCTGATAATTTTTGAATCCCTATGCTGGGTATTAAATGAGTACCTTCTCATAGAACTTGATAGAGCGTTCGAGATCACCAACGCGGAGCATGACTTGGCAAAGTGGCTCAGGGGTGGAGGGCCGCTGAATAATCTCAAACGTGTAACCATCAGGATCCTTCACAAAGGCTATGACGCTCGTCCCGCCTTTCACAGGGCCAGGCTCCCTCGTCACATTTCCACCCTTAGCACGAACATCTTCCACCAGTTTTTTAACCTACAAAATCCCAAATTCCACACGATCATCACATTCAGAAACAACAAGCTGAATTCCCAAATTTTCAATACTCAGATAACCAATACCCTGGAGAAGAACTTACACACTGCAACAGTATTCCAAACCAACCCCGCACTCCTATAAAGTTAAATTGCACGGTGTATGCGCGATTGGCTTGAGATACCGCTACAGTGTAATTCCGGATTACGGATACAAGTAGATAAGTTTCTTAAATTTTGCCATTCGAACACTTACATCGGGAGTAGCGATGGCGAAATGCCCGAAACCAGTGCCGATGTCGTAAGAAGAAACTCCGTAGTTGTACGTCAATTCAACCACGAAGTGAGAATCTTCGGGCCCAAATCCCAGAAACGCATTCGAGTATTTCTCCTCCGGAATGTCCCTCTTCCTCAGCAGCTTCATCCCCAAAGCCTCCGTATAAAACCTGCAATTATTTTCCGAAAAAACAAAAGGTCAAATTTGAAATCGATACCAAATAAAATTGAAAAAAATTGAAATCGTGGAAATTGAATCGATCATCCATCATGACTGGCGATGTCAAAAAGTAACGAACTTGATGGTGCGATCGAGATCGCCGACGCGGTACACGGCGTGGAGGAATCGGCGCTTGTCCTTCTTCGGCCATTCCAAAATCTCGGCGTTTGGAGCGACGGATTTTCCCTCAGCTTCGGCCATTTTCGAGTGCTGTGATCAGTGAGCTAGACTATCTGGACGCTTCCGTGAGCACGAGCACATTATATATAATATTTTTCTTGCAAATTAACACGTGGACCAATCAGAGGTGACTGTTACAAATGGAATTAATGTGCTCTGTTCACCTAGCGCTGCGGAAAAATGGAAGGCCCGGTCGTTTCGTCCGGGATTTGAACGCTTTTCTCTCCGCGTGTCTTCAACGGACATTTCAGATGCTACGTGGAGCCCCTGAGACGGTCCACGTGATCAGGATCATCAGTAACTCATGAAAAAAATCGGGGGCACGTTTTTGTTTCTGGCCATGTTTATGGCTAGTATACATTTTTAGAACAAAACGGCTAATTGCCCAGTTTGGTTAATAGATAAGCCTGAGAATTCCTTACACGATTTATTATTTCAATGCGAATCGGTTTTAGGTCAATTTATTAATGAGTCAGGTCATTAATGGGTTACTTGATTAGAATTTGTTAACGAATTGGTTTTTAACTGATGACTTATTAAGAACTTGATACGATATCGTTTGTCAAATCTAAACATTATATACAATATTTTCTTACATGACATGTCACGTCATTACAGAACGGTACGATTCTTTAACAAATTGGATTGTTATAAATTCACTTGTTAAAAATTCATTAAGATAACGATTTTAACACAATACAACCAGTTAAGAAAATAAATAAATACGAATACGACAAACACGATCTATTTGCTAGGCCTAGTGGGTGGAGTATTGTAAAGGTCAAATGGACCACATGTGTGCACCTTTAAAGATGATGAAGATGGAGGGACGTAAAAAGTTGTGGTTAGCAATGAGCCACTTTTTGGAGCTTGTTGTCACAATGTGGCCACACCTCGAATCCTTTCTGCACATATTTTGTTAGTGGAGAAAGAATCTTTTTTTTTTTTTTTTCTTGAGCGTTCGAGCTGCGAGCGTTACGTTTTTTAAACCGTAGTTTTGAAACGGTTAATCTCTAAAAAAGGGCAAAGGGTAAATGGTTAAAGGGGGAAAAATGGCTTGGAAGTCGTTGTTCAAATGAATTGATAATTGTATAGCTACACAAGTGAGTTATCACTTAGTACTATAATTTAGTGATATTTTTCTTTATTTGTAAGTGAGAGGTTTTATGTTCGATTTTCGCCAAATGCGAATTTGAATCATATTATTACTAGTTCATTGTGAGGCTAAACCTACTCTCTCTCTTTAGTGTAGATTATATTATTTGTTCCAAAATAAAAATAAAAATAGAAGAGTTTAATTTTTTTTACATTGCACTGAAAATGTTGTAGTTGTATCAAATTTATATTTTTTTGTTCATTTGAACGTTTAATTCTTCTTTAAATTGATGAGTTTTTTTAGTCAATTTAGTACAAATATGACTTACATGTCAACCTAATTATGAGTTACACGCTCACTATGTCATCAATTTAATAAAAATTCTAAAAAATTGTTAGAGAAAACACCTAAATTGACAGTTTTAAGACCTCGAGGTGTAATGTGAAATTATAAACTCATAGTAATCAATTCAAATTGAAAAAAAAAAATTAAAAACTCTTAGTCAAATGTGAAAATCACTCCAAATCTAAAAAGTGTAAAATTAAAGGGCAATCAATTAAAGAATAAAGAACATACCGTCAAATTAAAGGGCAAATGCATCATTTTATCATTCATTCCTACATGTCACCACACCGCCAACAAAAATAGGATATGCAAACATGGAAGAAGAATCTCCAAAACTATCGTTGGATCGTTGGTTTATGCTCTCATTCTAAAGAAATCTATTAGTGTGCTCGAAATACGGATGATACATCACGCATTATTATACATAGTAGGATCTAGATGCTCAATTTGATATTTGGTATTTAATCGTCTTGCAAATTGATTGCTCAAATTTATGGTGGTTGTAATTTAATTGTTCTAGGAAACGAATAAGCACTTGTGTTTTTGTGTTTGTTTGAAATTGTGCAGTGTGCCAGCCCTTGCAACTGTAGAGACTGTTGATGGACCTAACCCTAACCAAAAAAAAACCCCAACCCTAGCATAGCCCCAAACCTAGCCCTAACAATAAAAAGCCCAACCATAACCCCTAACGATAAAAAGCCCAACCCAAAAAAATAGAGATTATATGTGGCGCCATTCCGCATCAAATTTCAACGATCCGAACGGAAATCATTTGCCTATTTAATTATCAAGGATGATCTATGAATCGAGACTTGCAAAATTTCAATTCAATTCGAAATCATTTGCCTATTTAATTATCAAGATCAAATTTCATTGTTTTTTATATAACAAAGTATTCGTTTATTTTTTTTAATCCAATTATATTACATTAAGCGCTTACCACAAATTCATTTTTTAGTACTCTAGAAAAAAGATCAATAATATTCTTGCTGCAAAGCGATGTTTCCGGTGGTGCCGCGGACGAAGAAGAAGTGTTTTAATAAGAGAAACACAAAGCCAAAAACATTGATGGACCTGCCATGAATGTCCTCGACGACATCCTTATGAGCTGCAGTCGGCAGTCGACTCACTCTGTCAGTTCCGGTGTGTTTCCAAGACCGCCTTAAATTTCATTGACTCCCCATTCTTTGCGCAGCTGCATATTTCACGTTGGCTTAATTCTGCTGCCTTTTGTGCTGCCCCTGTCCACGTACCTCAACTTCTTCTTCTTGCTAAGTTTGAGACTCCTAATAGCAACCGCAAGATAGGCTTGCACCCATTCAAATACACTACTGGCCACGACGAAGCTAGTGCGATTGTATTTAAACAGGCTCTTCCTAACTGGAAGATTTTCTGCGGCGGCTTTCTATGTGCATTTTGCTTTCTGCAACTTGATTGGCTTTAAAGTTAGCAAAATAACAGGTTCATGCTACTTGTTCAATGCTCTTGGCCCTTAGGGGTGAAGTTCTACAGCTCCCATGCATTGAAAATATTTCTTGCACGTACAAGATTGTCTCTGTTTCCACATTGCGCCAGGATCTGGAGGACTATGTTTACGCAATACTGAGTCATGTTTCGTTTTCGAATACAAACTCTTGAGTTTGTTTACTTGGACCTGAATTGTCTGCCCTCTCCCATCATACCATTCTCATCTCCTCTTATTTGGACCTGAATTGTCTGCCCTCTCCCATCATACCATTCTCATCTCCTCTTATTTTTGTGGTCACGGTTAAACTACGTCAACATTTTATATTCCAATTACTTTTTGTCTTATTATTTTTATAAAAAATTAATATAAAACGTTGACGTAGCTTAACCGTGACCACATAAATAGGAGGGATAGAAAGGGTATGAGATGGGAATGGCAGACAATCCATGTCATGTTTACTTAGCCAACAGACTTTATCTGATAGCATTTCTATTAGGTTATTTGTTTTTCACAAGTTTGTTTGTAATTAGACTTGGTTGTATTGTGTAATCAGCTTATTGTTATATTTTTTGAAATTTGAATTGTAGTTTGTAAATAGGGTTTTCAAAACCTTGACTTTAATCTAAAGAAGTTATAGTAACAATGCTAATTCATGTATAATTTTTTTTCGCACGAGGAAGATGCATAAAATAATAATGATATACTTAGTGTACTACTCTTTATTTAGAGTATATCTATTATATATAAAGCCAATGTGAGATGAATAGTGACTTTGGTCACAGGACAAAATTTTTGGTGTCACTCCCTTTGACAAAAATAAGTGGACCAAACTCCCCCTCAGCCAACAAAATTCAAAACCTACCCAAAATAATATATCAAATCATGCAAGGGTAAGTAGGTAATTTGGTCATCATAAAATATAATATAAATATAAATGGGAAGAGAGAAAAGAATAAAAAAATGAAAGGGAAGAGAGAAAAGAATAAACAAATGACAAAGTTGATGATGCTCAAGTGATGGGGAAGAAAAATATAATAAAAATAAGAAAAATCATGAATGTTGTGTTCAAAACATCTTAAGAGGCGTGTAACGCTGGTGATAAAAAAAGAAAATAACAAAACAAAAAATATATTGAAGCAATTCACGTATATAAATACATTTAAAATGTCTAAGTCATGCATTGCACCGTGATTCAAAAAATACCTTTTCTACGCGGTTGTTTATTAAATATTATTTCTCAAATTTTAAACACTTAAGAGGTGTGTGTGCCAGTTATAAAAAAAAGTCTCTCGCACACGCATAATAATGTAATTTAATTAGTTGTCAAATGTAATTTTATTGAAAGACCGTTTTTATTAATATAGATTCAGCTGCTTTGATTAGTTAAAAGATTGTTTTTATTAAATGTATTTATTATTCATTTCCATCTATATTAATAAATACATTTAAAACATATAAATCACGCGTAACTGTAGACATCGAAATTTCGTAAATAAATGTTGACCGATAAATCAAAGTGTCAACGCTCATGTATTACATAAATTTTACACGTAGCGTGTGACTCAACGAAAATTGAAATGAGTTGGAAAAGTCATCAAATAGGACACGTGTCAACGCCTGGCAGAAACGACTTATTTCATCTGGAATATTATATTCAAAATTAGGCCTTGGAAAATTCTATAAATACAAGCCCAATTTCATTCATTTGGGGAACCAATTCATATTACACCTTGAAGCTCTGAAACTCCAAAGCTCTTAAGCATCCAGGTTCCCGAAGAATCAAGAAAGCCTTCTTCGTTCTTCGTTCATCGTTCTTCCAAGATCAAGCCCCGACGGCCCTTGAAGAAAGTGTTCTTCGTTCATCGTTCTTCCAAGATCAAGCCCCAACGGCCCTTTGGATCAACAATCATCCACCTTCAAGCCCAAACCTCAACGGCCCATTGAAGAAAGCGTTCATCGTTCATCGTTCATCAACTGTTCATCCTCAAGGATCAAGCCCCAACGGCCCCTTTGGATCGACAACATCAACGAATCCGCTCATCCGCTGTTCATCAAGCCCAAGCCTCGACGGCCCTTGAAGAAAGCGTTCATCGTTCATCGTTCATCAACTGTTCATCCTCAAGATCAAGCCCCAACGGCTCCTTGAAGATCCGCTCAAATCCACCTTCAAAGATCAAGCCCACGGCCCTTTGAAGAAACTTCCAACTGTTCATCCAAGATCAAGCCTTGACGGCCCTTGGATCAACGAAACACCCACCAATCAACACCTTACGGAGATCGAATCAGAGGATAAATTTGAGAGAGATTGTAACCCAAAACTATCAAATACAAATATTTGTTTGTGCACGTTGTTCTTGTCTCATTCGTTTCAGGAATTTTCCGTGTTCACAAATTGGCACGCCCGGTGGGATAATCTCTACCTCTCATCTCTTTCTCCGTTCAAGGAATCCAAGCACACCTCAAAGTCAATGGCATCAAGCAAGGGACAAGCCGTTCTTGCAACCACTGAGGGAAGGATCCTAAGCACTTCTGCCGCAAACGGACAATCCATTGGCGCCACAACCGTTCCTCAACATGCCACTTCAAAATTGGTGCCGCTAAAAGAGCAAGGGGAGCATCCAAGGTGTGAGTATGTCATCAACCTGACCTCACTGGGGGCACCGAAACACGATGTTGGGGCGCACAAGATGACATCCCAAAGCAGCCAACGACGTTCTTCATCAGCATCCTGGATGTCTAAAGGAAAGTCACGTCTATTGGTCGCACAAGTCATGACTATCGGCGTTACCTCCGTTGAAGAACAACTGGCTCAAATGAATGAAGCAATCGCAAGGCTAACCCGAACTGTGGAAGAAAAAGACTTGCAAATTGCAGCACTCGTCAATCGACTAGAGGCGCAGGACGGCGATAAACCCGACCCAGAGAATGATCCACTAAAAAGAAGAGATGACGAAGAAGATGAGCCTCAGGTGGAGAAAAACGATGCGAAGCCGGAGCCAGACCAAGCAGCGGCACTCATGGGATCTCTTTCTATCCAGCAGCTGCAAGAGATGATCACCAACACCATCAAGGCACAGTACGAAGGGAGCTCAAATACCTCCGGGTTGTACTCAAAGCCGTATTCAAAGAAGATCGACGCCTTAAGGATGCCGAGGGGTTATCAACCACCAAAGTTCATGCAATTTGATGGAAAGGGAAACCCGAAACAGCACGTTGCCCACTTCGTTGAAACTTGCAACAACGCAGGAACCGAAGGGGATTACCTCGCCAAGCAGTTTGTGCGCTCGCTGAAAGGAAACGCCTTTGAGTGGTACACAGACCTAGAGCCTGAGTCCATCAACAGCTGGGAACAATTAGAGCGGGAATTCCTCAACCGCTTCTATAGCACCCGCCGCACTGTGAGCATGCTAGAGCTAACGAGCACAAAGCAGTGGAAGGACGAGCCAGTCATTGACTACATCAACAGATGGCGCACTCTAAGCCTCGACTGTAAAGACAGGCTCTCGGAAACCTCTTCAATCGAGATGTGCATCCAAGGCATGCAATGGGGTTTGCAATACATCCTTCAAGGCATTAAACCACGGACCTTCGAGGAATTAGCCACTCGCGCCCATGACATGGAGTTGAGCATCGCCCATCATGGGAAGAAGGAACCAATCGCCAACTACAAGAATGACAAAGTTCTTGAGACAAAGGTGGAAAAGGCTGCATGGAAACCCACCAAGGAAGCGATGACGGTCAACACATCTCCTGTCAAAATCTCCACACGAGGCAAGGCGATTCAAGCCGAAGGCTTTCGTGATCAAGAGATGCGTAGACGCACTTTGAAGGAGCTCGAGGAGAAAACTTATCCATTCCCCGACTCTGATGTGGTTGCCATGTTAGAAGACTTGCTGGAAAAGAAGGTGATCAGTTTGCCTGAGTGCAGACGGCCGGAAGAGATGAATCGTACCGACAGTCCAAGGTACTGTAAATTCCACCGCTTCATCAGTCATCCGACAGAAAAATGTTTCGTGCTGAAAGATCTCATCATGAAGCTGGCTCAGAAAGGAATCATCGAGCTAGATCTTGACGATGTGGTGAAGTCAAACTATACCACCTTCACTTCTGGCTCTTCCAACTCAAAGTTTTCACCTCAACCGCTGGGGGCATCCTCCAAGACAAGCAAAGTTGAAGGATGGACTCAAGTCACTCCTAAGAAATTGCACAAGAAGCATACGTCTCCTCCACAAGTCCGCCAATCGGAAAGGGGGCAAAACAGCTCTTGTCAACCTTCAAAGCAACGTGAACGTGTTGAAGATGATGAAATTTCGACATATAGATCGTCCATCCCCATCACGATGCGTGATTTCTTGCCCGAAGACTTCTTCAATCACTCGGTCAAGGCTCCTTGCTATGAAGATTTTGAGGAACGCCTCTCCAAAATTGCTTGACAAATTCACCATGCTCCTTGTTCGCACGAGCCTAAACTGCACGAACCAAGGCTCCTCGCCTGCACGAGCCTAAACTGCATGGCATAATGCTCCTTGTTCGCACGAGCCTAAACTGCACGAACCAAGGCTCCTCGCCTGCACGAGCCTAAACTGCATGGCATAATGCTCCTTGTTCGCACGAGCCTAAACTGCACGAACCAACGCTCCTTGCCTGCATGAGCTGAAACTGCAACACGGCACCAAATGCTCCTTGTCTGCACGAGTTGAAACTGCAAACGACACAATTCTCCTCGCCCGCACGAGTCTAAACTGCATGGCACAAAGCTCCTGGTCTGCACGAGCATAAAAGGTGACACCAATGCTCTTTGTTCGCACGAGCCTAAACTGCACGAACCAAGGCTCCTCGCCTACACGAGCCTAAACTGCAAGACACAAGGCTCCTCGCCTACACGAGCCTAAACTGCATGGCACAACGCTCCTGGTCTGCACGAGCATAAAAGGCAATACCAACGCTCATTGTCTGCACGAGTTGAAACTGCAAACGACACCAACACTCCTTGCCTGCATGAGCTGAAACTGCAAACGGCACAAAAAAAAAAAAAAAAAAAAAAACCAAAAAAATATATATGTATGTATTTGAACTACGTTTTGACTTGATCTCTTTCTTTGGAAGGGTACGTAGGCAGCTTGAATATTCAATTTCAAGTTCAGTCACATCAAGATCAAAATATAAATAAATGTTTTATTAAAGAAAGTCAATTTTATTACAAAGGTAACAATAAATAGTTCTTTGTAATTTCAAAAAAATAATAATAAAAAAATAATAATAGATAAATAATGTGTGTGTGTGTATATATATATATATATATATATTTGTGTGTGTTCTTAAAAAAAAAAAAAAAAAAAAAAAAAAAAAAAAAAAGATTTGATTAAAGTTTCATTGCTGAGGGTTAATTTCATTACAAATTTATTTTGTTTTCAAAAAATAAAAATAAAAAATAAAAAAAAATCAAGACTCGCAGGTGGACCTCAAGGCCCGAGACATAAACTCTTGTACATTGGGCTTTGGCGATGATCTCCATTTCCAGCAACACCCCAATATCCTCAAAATCCACGAAGTTCTCGCCACCAAGACCCCCTTCCCCTCGGGTGTCGAATCTCTGCTCATTCTTTGAGCTTCGGCGGCTCTGTCGCTTTCCCTGCTCATCGCCGATGTGGATCCGGCCTCCGCTTTCGTCACTCCGCCCTGGTCGCCCTGATCGTGCTCTTCCTCAGCCTCCTCTTCTTCTTCCTGCTCTCAATCTGCTCCACACCACTTGTGGGACCTCCCGCGTACACGGCGCCCGAGGTGGTTTACCGGCGCAGCTACGACGGCTCCAAAGCCGACGCGTGGTCGTGCTGCGTCATCCTCTTCGTCCTGCTCGCCGGTCGCCTGCCTTTCGACGACAGCAATTTGATCGCCATGTATAAGAAAGTCCAGAGATGGAAGTACGAGATTCCGGCTTGGATTTCGAAACCAGCGGGTCGGATCATATACCAGCCGCTCGAGTCCTTCAGAGTCTCTGGGTTGCTGCTGCTGCAATAGCTTCCTCCAACCCACGAGCCATGGGCCCCGGGGTCCCAGCAACCTCACCACCCACCTCCCGCGACGCCGCCACGACCACACCGCCGTCCCCAGCGGCCGGAATATCAGTCAGCCGAAGCGAACCTGCATGTGTTCCCCTACCACGCACCCCGGCTCCTTCCGCTGCAGCCTCCACAAGAACAACTCCCACGTCACCGCCTCCGCACCGTACTCGCAGAACCGACTCAACGCGCACAGATCCACCATGGTCAAACTGGGCTTCATCTCCGATCAAACCCTTATCTCTCTCTAAAAACCTTCTCTCTCTATCTAGGACTCTGGGTTTGTACTCTCAAAGATGATGATCAAGGTCAGAAGATGTGGCGAATCAACCAGCGGATTGTGAAATTGATTGTGGAGTTGATGAGAATTCATGATAGCCCAGAGTCATTGGTAATTTTGTCAGAGTGCCTCATATCTACTTTTGTGTGCCACTGATGGGATGCTTGTTGATGGAGAAGCTTGCACCTTACCTCAACTGGAGCTACTGGAAGCAACAGCTAAAGCAATTCAGCCTATGCTAGAGTGGGGAGGAACTGGGCTGACGGTCTCTGATGGCCTTTCAAACCTGTTAAAGTGTCGTCTGCCAGCATATCTACCACATAGAACCATGCCTGCAACTCCACCTCCGCCATATGTTATGAACAAGCTCAGGAAAATGACGCTGAGAGTGATCGCGGAGCGGCTGTCGGAGGAATGGCGTGCATGATGTCGGCATGGGCTCAGTAGGAATTGACGAGGCGAAGTCTATTGGCTGTACTTTGTGCCTGTGCTCAGTGGCAATACAACGGGTGTGGAATGACTGTGCTCGGCAGGCAGTGTAATGGCTGTGCTCAGTGGTTGTGTTCAGTGACGGTAGCAGTGGAGCGTCTTCCTCTGCACCTCCGCCATGGCCGCCGCCTTTGAATGAGATTGACAAAACCAAAGTTTGACAATCCACACCCAAAGACCTCCTCCGTCTCTTGCCTCGCAGCTGCCAACAACTTCAAAGACCGCTGTCAAACGACTAGCCGGCCGAGAAGCTCTTCCTCAAACTCCAGCTCTCCGTCCGTCTTCGTCCTTCCCTACAAATCCCTCCGCCAAGCATCCTAATTTATACAGAAAGAAATACAATTAAAAAAAAAAAAAAAAAAAAAAAAAAAAAAAAAAAAAAGGTGGTGGTGCATCTGGCACCACGTGAACAAAGAGGAATGGTGGATCAAAGATGGGGTACAGCCCCATGGCAGATCAAAAGTTTTAGGTAGTGCATGGGCACCATGTGCAGAAAGAAAGAAAGCAAAAAAAATAAATAAAAAATAAATATTGTAAAAAAAAAAAATAATAATAAATAAATAAACATAAAAAAAAAATAATAAAAAAAAATGATGGAACTTGGTGCATCCAGCACCAAAAGAAAAAGAAAAAAAAAACAAATGCATAGAGAGAAATAGAAGGTCTATTTTATTTATTTTTCTGGAAATTATACATAAATTTAAAAAAAAAAAATCAAATCAAATCAAATTTACAAGAGGGGATATTCAAGGACGATCAGGTGGCGCCTTACAACTCGGCAGAGCTCCAGGAAGAGAAGGCGTCAGAGGTTGGCTGTTTGAAGCCTCAGCAGTCGGTACAGCCCCAGAAGACGAAGGTAAATGCTGCTGGAACAAACCCACAAACCTCCGATGATCAAGTAAGATCTGACCATCAGATTCCTGCATCTGGTCAATTTTCCTCTTCATGTTTGTGGCATAGTTGTGTGCAAGCTTGTGCAACTGTTTATTCTCATGCTTGAGCCCTCTGATCTCCTGTTTGAGACTCATCACTTCAGCCGCCAACGATTCAACTTGACGGGTTCGAGCAAATAGGCGTTGGGCCATGTTGGACACAGAACCCGCACACTGCACACTTAGAGCCAGGGACTCCTTAACGGCCAACTCATCAGACCGCCTGGAAAGTAGTCTGTTATCTTTGGGAGTGACAAGGTTCCGGGCCACCACCGCAGCGGTCATATCATTCTTCATCACCGAATCCCCAACAGTAAGAGGACCAGTAGGGGATATGAAGGATGGGCGCCATATGTTATCTGGAGAAGACGGGACTGCCTCTTCACCAAGGTTCAAATCAAAACGACGGTCGGAGGGTCCAGACATTTTCAAAGGTGTTGAAGAAAGAAGAGGTCGGACAGATCAAGATCTTAGAAGCGCAAGAAGGGAGTTTCTGCAAGCGAAAATTCAAGTGTGCTTTGAAACGAACTGCGTGCCTCTATAAAAATCAGCACTCAACGGGATTTCAGAGATCGAAGAGGCAAGCTCAGAATTCGAAGAGGCCAATTCAAAAATCGAAGAGGCAAGCTCAGAAATCGGAGAGGTATCTTGCTTTTCCAGACGCGTCAGCACCCGTCACACGCAAACTCAGCGTTGCGGAAATCACGGGTAATTTGTCGAAGCGCCAATCCCAGATATCGAAGAGGCGCCAGTCTTTTTCAGCCGAGTCATCACCTGTCATATGCACACTCAACTTTGCGCAAATCATGGGCAATTTGTCGAAGATTTTCGGTGAAAGAGAAAGCACGTGAAATTTTACTGTTCAATCACGCGTTAGTTGCCGACACGAGTGAAAGAATAGTACCTCTACAAGTATTAAAGAACTTCCTATAACTGTCCATCTTCACCCTCCATAGCAAGGCAGACATACAGAACCTTTCTTCATCTCTGAGAATGCCTTCCCAACGAAGCCTCTTGAGTTACCCAGTGTTCCTTATTCCTTGGGGTACCTCTGCAAGCCAATGACTCCAAAGCAAAAGTATCTCATATCACCAGGGTAGAAAGCAAGAGTATCTCATATCATGCGTTCTCCCTGTCCTTTCCTTTGTCCTTGTTCTTACCTACAAAGACAAGGATAAAGAAAACAATATGCCGGAACTTCCACTCAAACTCGGGTAAGGAACCGACTGCTTGGAACCCTTCCCTGATTGCCTACCTAGCACTGCTCTCGAGTACTCGCCTTCCACTGCTGCTGTACTTTCAAAGAAGCTGCCACATCTGCCTGAAGAACAGATAAGGCAAGTGAAAATGATACCTTGCAGCATGTGGAGACAAGGTGCAGAAGGAACAAGCAGAGAAGAATGCGGTCTGCACGGTCAACTCAGCAGAAGGAGTCCGAACTGAGGAACTCAAGAAGCTGCCATATCTGCCTGAAGAAACAAGCAGAGAAGAATGCAGCATGCACAATCAACTCAGCAGAAAGAGTCCGAGATGAAGAACTCGAGAAGATGTCGCATCTGCCTGAGGACGATGAACTTGTTTTGACCCTCAAATTCTTGGGTCGACTTACTAGGCGTTGTGGGCTGCACATGCCGATTCACCACCCTTGAATCGAATCCTTAAAGATCAAGTCACCAACTGGAAGAAGAGTTCATCAATCTTGAAGATCATACCGTTGACCAAACTGCTCAGGTGTGAATTAGAAAGATTGAACAAAGAAACAGGTTGTCACCTTTACCTCGTGCCTGCTTGCCATGTGTCCGAGTCAACCTTCAAGAATCAAGCCTCAACGGCCCTTGAAGAAGTTTCCAGCCAAATTCAAGATCAAGCCTCGACGGCCCTTGAGGAAATCACAAGTCCGATTCAAGATTAAGTGTCTACCACCCTTGAATCAAAACCTAGTTCAAGAATAAGCTGTGGAAAATCAACAATTGGAGGAATCCAGAAAATCTTCCAACCCAGTTCAAGATCAAAGCTGTGGAAAGTCAACAAGCGCAACAAAATACGTGCCGATTCATCCATTACCAAAGCCAAAGATCATCTACCACATGAAGCTCCTTGTGGTCAAATTTCAACCTTCAAGATCAAGCATCGACGGCCCTTGAAGAAATTTCAAACAACAATTCAAGATCAAGCCTCAACGGCCCTTGAAGAAATCTCAAGCCCAATTCAAGATCAAGCCTCAATGGCCCTTGAAGAAATCTCCAGCCCAATTCAAGATCAAGCCTCGACGGCCCTTGGATCGACATCTACAGTAAGGGACTTCAAAACGCATCTCCTACACGTGACAAGCACATGTATACGACGTGCCTTGAAGTGGGGGCATTTGTAGACATCGAAATTTCGTAAATAAATGTTGACCGATAAATCAAAGTGTCAACGCTCATGTATTACATAAATTTTACACGTAGCGTGTGACTCAACGAAAATTGAAATGAGTTGGAAAAGTCATCAAATAGGACACGTGTCAACGCCTGGCAGAAACGACTTATTTCATCTGGAATATTATATTCAAAATTAGGCCTTGGAAAATTCTATAAATACAAGCCCAATTTCATTCATTTGGGGAACCAATTCATATTACACCTTGAAGCTCTGAAACTCCAAAGCTCTTAAGCATCCAGGTTCCCGAAGAATCAAGAAAGCCTTCTTCGTTCTTCGTTCATCGTTCTTCCAAGATCAAGCCCCGACGGCCCTTGAAGAAAGTGTTCTTCGTTCATCGTTCTTCCAAGATCAAGCCCCAACGGCCCTTTGGATCAACAATCATCCACCTTCAAGCCCAAACCTCAACGGCCCATTGAAGAAAGCGTTCATCGTTCATCGTTCATCAACTGTTCATCCTCAAGGATCAAGCCCCAACGGCCCCTTTGGATCGACAACATCAACGAATCCGCTCATCCGCTGTTCATCAAGCCCAAGCCTCGACGGCCCTTGAAGAAAGCGTTCATCGTTCATCGTTCATCAACTGTTCATCCTCAAGATCAAGCCCCAACGGCTCCTTGAAGATCCGCTCAAATCCACCTTCAAAGATCAAGCCCACGGCCCTTTGAAGAAACTTCCAACTGTTCATCCAAGATCAAGCCTTGACGGCCCTTGGATCAACGAAACACCCACCAATCAACACCTTACGGAGATCGAATCAGAGGATAAATTTGAGAGAGATTGTAACCCAAAACTATCAAATACAAATATTTGTTTGTGCACGTTGTTCTTGTCTCATTCGTTTCAGGAATTTTCCGTGTTCACAGTAACATATCGTGATTCAAAAAATGTATTCTGCATGCGCGTGAGTGCGTGCATGAAGGCTAGTTGAATCTTATGCACATAGTGTTGTAAACAATACTATCATATTCTTAGACCTGTAAACGGGTCGGGTTTATTAGGTTTGGGTCGGGTTCAATCCAACCCGTTAACTTAACAAGTCACCCGAACCCGACCCGTTTCATTCGTTTCACCTGTTAACACCTGTTAACAATTATTATTATTATTTTTCCATAGAGTTTATTTTTTGTTGTTAAGACTTTACTGAAACTACTAAAACATCCTAAACTAACGGGTTGTTAATAGATTCACCTGTTAGCGACTTGACCCGTTAAGCATCCATCCAAATACTAATACTAACGAGTTAGGTCCAAAATGCTAGTTCTACATATTCTTATTTTATACCCGACCTTACGTAATCCAATGTACATTTTGTTATAAAGCTCAACCACAAAGAATTGTATGAAAATTTGAGGGGAGGCAAATGGACCAACATGATCCTCTCCTGATACTTTTGGTGAGGATCTTGGGAATCAGTAAATCGTACATCGTGCGATTAGTTTTTGTTAAGTACTGTTTATGTTTATTTTTAAATAAAAATATTTAAAATAATTTATGACTGTACGATGTACGATGAACGGAAACGATTCATGGATTCTTATCGGATCCTCTTTGGATCGCCAGGATCTCACAAAGAGGATCCGGACCCGCAAAGGAAAACCAACCTATAATCTTATGATCCGGAAATTAACAAACATTGTGGATTTTCAATTTTTGTTTATGGTAAAATGTGGATTTTTATTTGGTCACTAATAATTTGGAATTTTAGAAAAAGGCCCCGAAGAATATGACAAAAAATGGACCACCAAGAGAAGGGAAAGGTTGCGCTCTCTCCTCCATGTACTTTCCCACCACCAGGCAGGGAGGAAAGGGACTCTCTCGGCCCGGGCCCACACCACGTGACGAAAGCGATGACTACATAGACCGAGCCCACGAATCGTAAGCCGTCACGTAAGCAGGTTTTATATGCGGTGGGGCTCTGGTACGGAATAACGTCCAGGTTCAATGAACCTGAATGGCCGCCCCGTTAATAGCCATGTTTATATAAACATATTGACATGAGCCTGCTAATCATAAACCGGGTGTTTCCGAAATCACAGAGCAAAAAACAGAGGATTTGAATTCGAATTCGGAAAATCGTTTCTGAAAATGGCCCTCGCTGTTACTTCTTCTTCATCTGCTTCGATCTCTGGTCGCGCCTTCACTCCCTCCTCAGAACCCAAAGGTACAATTTTTTTCCTAATTTTTAATTGATATTTTGATTGAACCGAGAAGCTTGGAAATTTTGATTTGGGATGTGAATTAACGAGTGTGGGTTTCGGGTTTTGGAATTTGCAGCTCCGCAATTGGGTTCCATTCGGGTGTTTGATCGATCGTACAGTCAAATTCAAAACCAAGCCGTGACGTTTTCTCAGCGGCGGAGGTCGGTGAGGCCGGTGAATGCGCAGCCGAAGCGGAGCGAGTCCATTGTTCCTTCCGCAGCGACAACCGTTGCTCCTGGTAAAGATTGGAAATTTGTTTCACTTTTTGGAGATTTCTTTGGTTTTTTTTTATTTTTATTTTTTATAAATTTTTGTGGGTTGTACTGAAAATTTGTGATTTTTGCAGAGGTGGTTGAGAAAGTAGAGGTGGAGGACTATGCACAATTGGCTAAAGAGCTCGAGAATGCTTCCCCTCTTGAGATTATGGACAAGGCGCTTGAGAAATTTGGCAACGATATCGCCATTGCTTTCAGGTAGTCCAATCTCTGCAGTACATTTTCTAACTTAATTTTGATGAATGTTAGTGAAATGTATAGCTAAAAACCGAATGTGCAACGTTTTTTTGGGTTAATTGTCATTTGGCAACCTCGTATTAAACATGAATGTATTGTATGACTGTATGCTATGAGAATATCTTGTATAGTTTTATGGTGATGAGGGAATTATGCATTGAGGGTGGAAATTGGTTGAAGATAAAATATATATTGTCAATTAAAACGCCTCCTAAGAATTATTGTGTCAAAAAATTAAATGAATGCTTGTGGGATGTCGTCGTTGTATAGATGATTAAGGATCTCATCAAATGTGGGCGTACTCCATCTAGAATGCAGTGGCAATACGGATAAAAGACGGAATTTTGCTGATAGAAAACTACATTTGGGGATTTGATGTCAGCAGGCCGGCTGCTATATTCTTGTCTCATCACTTTGCCTCAAATGGTGTTTGTGTGTTTCTAATATGTTAACGAAAACTAAGGTTTTACGATGAATTGATCTGATTGCCAGGAGTTTTGTATAGTTTATGCATTCTGATTATTGCTTGAGGCGCCAAATGAAATGGATTTGATTGTTAGCCATTTTGTTCTTGTTAATAACGAAAAACTTGGTTTTTGCAGCGGAGCGGAGGATGTTGCTTTGATTGAGTATGCGCATTTAACCGGTAGACCCTATAGGGTTTTCAGCTTGGATACCGGAAGGCTGAACCCCGAAACATATCAGTTCTTTGACACAGTCGAGAAGCACTATGGCATCCACATTGAATACATGTTTCCGGATGCTGTTGAAGTTCAGGCATTAGTAAGGACCAAAGGGCTGTTCTCTTTCTATGAGGATGGGCATCAGGAGTGCTGCCGCGTGAGGAAGGTGAGACCCCTGAGGAGGGCTCTCAAGGGGCTGCGTGCCTGGATCACCGGACAAAGGAAAGATCAATCTCCGGGGACTAGATCTGAAATTCCGGTTGTCCAGGTCGACCCTGTTTTCGAGGGACTGGATGGTGGTGCTGGCAGCTTGGTGAAGTGGAACCCGGTGGCAAATGTCGCGGGTCATGACATATGGAACTTTCTGCGTGCCATGAATGTACCTGTGAATTCACTGCACTCGAAAGGGTACATCTCAATTGGTTGCGAGCCATGCACAAGGTCAGTCCTACCGGGGCAACATGAGAGAGAAGGAAGGTGGTGGTGGGAGGACGCCAAGGCTAAGGAATGCGGTCTTCACAAGGGCAATATTAAACAGGAAGGAGGAGACCAAAATGGCATGGCTGCAGAGTCAAATAGTGCTGCCACGGAAACTGATATATTCACTTCCCAGAATCTAGTCACCTTAACCCGAACTGGAATAGAAAATTTGGCAAAGCTTGAGGACCGGAAAGAACCATGGATTGTAGTGCTCTATGCACCGTGGTGCCCGTTTTGCCAGGCAATGGAAGCATCATTCGTTGAGTTGGCTGACAAGTTGGCGGGGAGCAGCGTGAAAGTGGGGAAGTTCAGAGCAGATGGAGAGCAAAAGGAGTTTGCCCAGAAAGAACTGCAGCTCACAAGCTTCCCCACAATACTCTTCTTCCCCAAACACTCCTCTCAGCCGATCAAGTACCCAACGGAGAAGAGGGACGTCGATTCATTGATGGCGTTCGTCAATGCCCTTCGGTAACCAACTGAAGTTTTGAAACGTTTGTAGAAAGTAATCCCGGTGCCATTCATCTCCATACCTAAATGGTGAAGTCAACATTCGTTGGCGAACCATCGCGGATGAATGCTATCGATTCTTCTTCGTTGAATCTGTGTTCTAGAAATATCTCTGTTTCTCAAAAGAATGTCACAACGCCTTTGGCATAGTTTATTGTCAATTTAGTCAGTTCTTTTGTGGGACAAGAAGATAGGGCTCTTGTAATTTTCCTTTTGGTCTCCAGTGAGTGATTTCTGATTTTGGAAATGGATAAAAGTTATGCTTTCTTGTGGCATTGACATTTTTGCTGCGGCATTGTTCTTGGTAAAAGTTTATTAACTTTGTGCTCTGTCAAACTAGTTTACTCTTGAAAATGGCAGTTGGGAGCTTTTCCCCATTTTGGCTAGGGCTCAAAGGTTGGGTGAGGCTTTCCAGAACTATCGCTAGTCTTGATGCCAAGATCAGCCAATATGGCAGCGGATGTTCTTACGTCAGCTGGTCTTACAGAGATGTGTGATTTTGTGTGGGTTGACAGACCCTCATCTTCGTTAGTTCATGTTTTATGTAATGATGGTCTTCCTTGTCCTCATTAGCTTGGTGTGGTGGGTTTGGGGTGACACTTTAACTTAGTTCAAGTGTCTGTGGCTTGTATCCCCGCTCATTGCTTTGCTCTGGTTTAGTTTTCGTGGTGTTTGCCTCTGTGTAGGCTTTCTTGCTCCTGTTTGGTTTCTTTGCCCTGTAACATGTTTTCCTAGTTCTCAAAAAAAAAAAAAAAAAAAAAAAAAAAAAAAAAACCAGTTAAATGATAAATAGCTGAATATATTTACATTCAAGCAATTGCAAAACTACTAAAGTTCAAACAAAGTTCCACGTCAAAATGTCTTATGGCATTATTATGACCCGAAAAAACCTGAAAAGGTAAATTGTTCATGTAATTCAACATAAAAATTTTGATGTTTAAAGTCATTACATTGAATCGTTCAACCTTTTTTATTTTATTTTTTTTATTTTTAGACACTTACTCTTTAAAGGTTTAGGAGGCCTTTGAGTTTGTTAACAGGCTTGAGAAGTCTAGACCTTAGATCTTGTGAAGTGAAATAGATGGATGAGAAGCCATTCAGGATTCAACCTTGTGAGTTGAAAGCTTGAGATTCCCTAGGAATTTGTTATTGTGGTTATGAATTAAGAGTAAGAGGCGATGCTTGAATTCGAATTGGCCAACTCTACATTACAAAAACATAAAAAATATAAACTTTAAAAAGCATACAAAAGTGGCAAAACAAATTTAAAATAACCAATTACACCCCACCACCTAATTGGCTTTAAATTAAATATTTTTTATATTATGCTGTTCGATTAAGTTCTAGATATAAGAAGCCAAACCAAACCCTTTTTTTTCTTCAACTTGCAGTTAGGTTTCAAACTGAAATTGTTTCAAAACCACAAAAACCGAATCGTTCGATATGATCCGATTTGTTCTGTGTTTCGTTTTCAATTTTTTATTTCAAGTGTCCACCCCTAACCTTATATGAGATTTTGTAAGGTATTTCTATGCTAATATTGAATCTCTCGCTAGTTGGTGATCCCTAGTCCAAACACAATAAAAAGAACAGTCCATCAATAAGATTGAACAGTAGATAAGACATTTCAAGCATATGGAAGACACATGCAACTCCTAGTCCTAGTTAAGGAATGAGATCTAATCAACGACATAGTTATTGTTGTAAATCCAAACTTACAGGATGTAAGTAAATATTTGTTGTACTTCCAAATTCTTAGGATCCCCTTTCCAAATTGCTGTCTGAGAATCTCCACCCTTTCTTTCCATGTTTCTTTAACCCACCAAAAACACCTTTCCTCTACCCTCCCCTTTTTCATGATTATATTCAGAGGGCGTAGCTTTCTCCATGTTACCGTTAAGAAAACATGGAATTTATATATGTTATTGGTGAACAACATTTACATAAACATAATTACATTCTTTTGCAGTTTGAAACTTAACCTTTTACCTTTAAAGTTTTCTTTTCGATAAATAATGCTTAAAGGCAATGCTGGTGAAAAAAATTTGAGTGTAACCAGATATATCTATCATCTCTTACCGCACTCATGCGAAGAGAGAAGAGAGGGGGCATCTTTCCGGTTACATATAAACGAGGAATGCATGCATATAGTTGCATAGTGATTAGTGTTTGGTGAGGAATATAATTATAAACAAAAATGCAGAAACCTGTGGGATTGAGAGTCTTGTTTTATCAAACTAATTTGATAGTGTGCAAAACAAGAGAAGGCATTTGTATTTGGTGACCCACCCTCACGGCCTCACCCTGTAAGCTGTCGTTCTACTACTGTTCTCGTGACCCACTGCTGCAGTACTGTAGATACCGTGTAATTTATTGGTCTGTGCTTTGTTTGCTACCCAAGAAAACCCTGCGGGTGCTCGTCCTTCGAAAGACATTTTTGGCTGGCAATGTCTTTTCCCTTTTCTCCACTGTCATGTAAAAAATCTAAAATGTACAACAGTGAGTGATTTGTTTGAAATACCACGACAACAAAATATTGTATATTTTAATGCTTTAACACTATTCTTAACACTAACATTGTTATTGAGAGAAATTTGCATGAAATCGTGAATTTAAAATGAAGATATTTCAAGCAATCACATGATGTTATATATGTGAAAAATTGAGTGATGAACTTAAAATACTACCACATTTATGTTTCAATTACATTTACGTTCTAATTGCATGTAAATTCATAACATTATGTTTGGACGAAGAAATTTAAGATTACTAAGGAATTTTAAAATAATGAGATTTTATTTTCTAGAATTTGTAAATTTTCTTGTTTAGTTAACAAAAAAAAATGGAATTGAATACAAAATTTATTATTTTTAAAATCTTAATTATAGAAATTAGGAAATGACACATATTTATATAGAATTTAAACTAAGGAATTAGATATCCCAAATTCCAAGTTTTTTTTCATGCGGAAATTTTAAATTTCTATATTTATGAATCAAAATAAGAAAATTGATGTATGTTAATTTATAAATTCTGACTTTAATTTAAATTCCAAATTTATTTTCTCATTCCAAACATAGTGTAAAGGAATTTGAAGTCAAAAATGTGAACCACGAGAGAAAAGCAGGAAGCCAGCCTGTAATGCAAGAAAGTTAGAAACATCTTCTCAAGGGTGCAGAAGTAAGCCACATTTTATATATATATATATATATATTTTTTTTTTTTTTTAACTTTATGGTCCTTTTATTTATTTATGTATTATTTTTTTTGGCCAATTATTCATTTAATATAAGTCCCAACATTCGACTGGCAAGTGGCAAACCAACAGTACCACCAGCTCCAGAAAGTGCTTTAAATTTCCAAGTATTTCCCTTTCTTCAATCAATACTATTTGCCTTTGGGGGGCAACCCAACCAGACGGCAAGAGAATCAAAGAAAGTGCACCAAACCCTCTTCAAAAACAAGGCCATTTTGGTAAATTAATTGAAGCAGCTCCCTTATTTTCCTTGCAAAGATCCAGTAAACCCTCAGAACAACTCACTGACTCACTCTCTCATGAAAGTTAGATCTCTTTGGGTCAACAACCAAAAACCCAGAGAAAAAAAGAGATTAAATTAAATAAAACCAACGGCAGAAAAAGAAGAAGTCTTTTGGAAGATAATGCAAGGATCTGTAGCTGCTGAACCAGAAACAGAGGATGAGGAAGCAGGAAAGCTCAAGCTCCTCTCCAATGGCGGTCACTAAGTTTCTCTCACTCTCAACCCTCCTCGTCTTCTTCGTCTTTGCATCCAAAGGTAAGTAACTTTCTTCACCCAATCCTAATATTTTCTTGCTGGGTTTTCTGCACTTTAAAGTTTAACCCCAAAATAATTCAAAAAATCACAGAAACCAAGTAACCTTTTCTACCAATTCTAACATTTTCTTGCTGGGTTTTCTCCGTTATTTCAAAAAAAAAAAAAAAAAAAAATCTAGAAAGCAAGAAACTTTTTTCACCAATTCTAACATTTGCTTACTGGGTTTTCTTCATTTCAAAGTTTAAACCCAACAGTTTCCAAAAATCGAGGAAGGAAGCAACTTCTCTCGCCAATTCTACCATTTTGCTTGCTGGGTTTTCTTCATCTTGAAATTTAAACCCAGCAGTACTTCCAAAATTTAATGAAAGCAAGCAACTTTCTCGGCCAATTGGCCCAATTCTACCATTTTGCTTGCTGGGTTTTCTTCATCTTGAAGTTTAAACCCAGCAGTACTTCCAAACTTTAATGAAAGCAAGCAACTTTCTCGGCCAATTCTCACATTTTTCTTGATGTGTTTTCTTCATCTTAAAGTTTAAACCCAGCAGTACTTCCAAACTTTAATGAAAGCAAGCAACTTTCTCGGTCAATTCTCACATTTTTCTTGCTGGGTTTTCTTCACTTTCAGCCGCATCTTCTCCACCGACATTCAAAACCACCAAGCTGCAAAATCAGGACCAAGAAAATGAGCCGTTCGTCGGAGTGAACATTGGCACCGACGTTTCGAATCTTCTGTCTCCGTCGGACCTCGTTTCGTTTCTGCAACTCCAGCAGATCAACCACGTCCGCCTCTACGATGCCGACCCGGACATCCTCAAAGCCCTGTCCAAAACCAAGATCCGGGTCGTCATCAGCGTCCCCAACAACCAGCTCCTCGCCATCGGCTCTTCCAACACCACCGCCGCTTCCTGGGTCGGCCGAAACGTCGTCGCTTACTACCCCCAAACCCTCATCACTGGCATTGCGGTCGGCGACGAGGTGTTAACCACCGTGCCCTCTTCAGCTCCTCTGCTTCTTCCTGCAATTCAGTCGCTTTACAGTGCTTTAGTGGCTGCAAATTTACACACCCATGTGAAAATTTCGACCCCACACGCCGCTTCGATAATTCTCGATCCGTTTCCGCCGTCTCAGGCGTTCTTCAACCAAAGCTTAACCCCAATTGTTCTCCCATTGCTTCAGTTCTTGTCGAAAACCGGGTCGCCGCTGATGATGAATCTCTATCCTTACTATGTGTTTATGCAGAACAAAGGTGTGGTGCCTCTTGACAATGCGCTTTTCAAGCCTCTTACGCCATCGAAAGAGATGGTGGATCCCAATACTTTGCTACATTATACTAATGTGCTGGATGCCATGATTGATGCTGCTTATTTTTCCATGAAAAACCTTAATATTACTGATGTGACGGTTCTTGTTTCGGAGAGCGGATGGCCTTCGAAGGGGGATTCTAAAGAGCCTTATGCTACTATCGACAATGCAGATACATACAATTCAAATCTTATCAAGCATGTTTTGGATCGTAGTGGAACCCCTTTGCACCCTGAGATTACTTCAGATGTGTACATTTATGAATTGTTCAATGAGGATTTGAGGTCTCCGCCAGTGTCTGAGGCCAATTGGGGCCTGTTTTATGGGAATTCGAGTGCGGTGTATTTGCTTCACGTATCAGGGAGTGGGTCTTTTTTGGCTAATGACACAACAAACCAGACATACTGCATTGCCATGGATGGGATGGATGGAAAGAGTTTGCAGGCTGCATTGGATTGGGCATGTGGACCTGGGCGGGCAAATTGCTCGGAGATTCAGCCGGGGGAGGATTGTTACTCTCCGAATAATGTGAAAAGCCATGCTTCGTATGCATTTGATAGCTATTACCAGAAGCAAGGGAGGGCTGCCGGGTCTTGTGACTTCAACGGCGTAGCCACCATTACCACCACTGACCCGAGTAAGTTCTTCTACCTCTGCATTATCCGATTATCGTTCTAGCTTGTTCGGATTTCTAATTTTTGTCTTTCCATTCAACGATTCTGAGGGCCGAGTTCTCTCTAGAGTTTGTAGTGTAGCTTAGCTGCCGATTTAGATATTTGAGACCTTGATTAGAAGTAATGTGAGACTCGATTTGGTTAAATCACAACAGAATAATACTTTAAAGCATAACCTAGCAGACTAGGGAGTAAGTTCGAATTTCCCTCTTCGTAGTTTAGATTAGACTAGAATACACTTTCTCTACAAAAATGCTTAGATTCTATTGCCTAATTTTGAGGAACATGACCCTTGAGCGAAATAATTCCCGCACACCTGTAAGAGTGGTGTGCGGAAATCATTTCCTACTCTTAATAGTCACAAGTTTGAATGTTGGTGACTTGTGAGATGGTGAGTGATGTCCACCTTTGAGGGGGAAAGGAGCGTAATAATTTGCATTTCTTACATGGAAGGGAGGTGGAAACGCTGATTTTCCTTTAGATATTGGTCCTGGGCACAACACTTGAAAAGATTCGGAGGCCAGGGCTAAGATTGCCTTCAGAAAGATGTCTCTCTGTTTTTGTATTCTTGCGAGCAAGATTGCACTAATAATATGTACGATCTTTTGAAAAGTTTGCCTTGGCCCTAATGGGGCTCCACTCTTTTTGTATACTTTTCTGTTGGTTCTATACTGCAGATATGAATAATAACTTCGTTTTCTTTTCGTTTTTTCTTTGTTCGTGGGAACATCGCAGGTCACGGGAGCTGTATATTTCCCGGAAGGTAAGTCTTGAGAAGCTTTCTTTTGTTGCTACATACTGTAAATTGGTTCATTTAGCATGCTAGTTCCTTCAATGTTCTTAGAAATGGATGTTTTATTTTGAGTGCAGTAAGAAGGTGAGCAACAAGACGAGGCAGACGGTGAACTCGACACATTCCAGTAGCGGAGTAGACAGATTAAGATTTGTTGCCTTCGGCAGCAGCAGAATAAGTGCCATCAGCGGGATGTTATCCGTATTTTTTGTTGTAATCTTCAATAGTTTGTTATTCTTTCCTTTTGTGACTCCATGCTGAGGTTGAAATAAAATTATTTTTTTTCTGGATTTTTTTTATAATCAGTAGTTGGTAATCTGCTGCTGGTAGGCAAATCAATCCATTGAGTTGTTAATGAGTAACCGTTATGACCCATTTAGTTTGATTTCACCGTAATATGGTGTTGAGAATGATATTGGTAATGATGGTGTAATGAGAAAATCAAACAATGGGTCTTAATGGTTCAATATTAACAATCAATGAATTGATTTGCCACCTCTAATTGCTGGTGATATTTTTGTTAGATGGATGTATAGATTGAAGAAAACTACCATTTCAAAAAGGGAGGAATGATAAGTGATTGATTTACAAGATGTGGGTTATGTTAGTGGTCACAGTAGTGCGCTTGTTCTTATACATCCAAGTTTGAATCTCGCTCTTCATAAACTAGAATAGTTTTTATTAATATTGCATTGTCTATATATAAAAAGGAGAGATTGATGTAAATCAACAAATGGAAAACTTGATAAAACCAGAATAGTTTATATTAGTATTGCATTGGCAGAAAAAAAAGAAAAAACAGAATGCGGTGAAGGTGGATCGAACACCTGACCTTCAGATCTTCAGTCTGACGCTCTCCCAACTGAGCTATCCCCGCAGATATTTTTGATCTGAGTTTAAATGATATTAACTGTACATTATTCAATCAAAATACAATTGTAAAATTTAGTGTCCTTCCCATATAAACGACATCTGTATTTGCGTCGCTTGACATTCCCCATGTAGGAGTCCAGCACTGAACACAGGGAATCTATATAAATCATAGAACCTGAACAAATACATTGCTCTCTAAAGTTCCATGATTTTTTTTAACTTTTGCGTCACCGATTTACCTTCTGGTGGTTTCATTTGACTTAACATCTAAAAGAGATGTCAGTTAAAACACCCTAAGGCTTCAAAATTGTAAGCTTGACCAGCTCACCGTCCATTGCACATCCCATATATCGTGGCACATAACCAACGCGTATCTGCTTTCCTTCCGACAATTTCAATATGCATGGGAACATGAACTTTCATAGGGACCTTGGTTCCTCAATTTCAGTTTCATCTTTGCCATGGCAGAAGGAAAGATTTATTTCTTCACCCTTTCTTTTTACTCTTTATATCTTATAAGTTTGTAACACAGAAAATGGTTACAGGAATATCATTTTCTAGATCATGGTTGAAGAACACCAAATTCTACGTAGTTGAAGGCTTCAAGTTGAAGCATTACAAAGGAATGTGAAAGTGCCCATAATGTTAACGATAGTGTAGTCGTGTAGACGTGAGTTAAGTCAGTTGATTAGAATAATGCATTCGTTTTTTAACACTCAAATCTGATTTTTCTCGCTTGTCAATTAAAATAGTTTAGTACAATGCTGCAGACAAGAAAAAGTATTAACAGTAGAGCACATCCATGGAAACGAGTGGGCAATATTTTTATCTCAAATGTATTTAGTTTGTTAAAAATTTTACAAACAAAATTTCTTCAAAGTTTCAATCTCTCCACTTGCACGTCGGAATAAAATTTTGAATGTGACAGCTACACTGTCTAGCGTACTATCAATCCGCTCAATTTATAACATGAATATGCAGATCAATGTCATGGTGTCACCTCACAAAAAATTCAACTGTGTGACAGGTAGGGCTCACTCGAAATTCAACTGTCCATGATTGGCGCATCAAGAACTCAGCATTCACATGCACCACTTCATCTCACGCACGGGACCGAAAACCGTACTGACAGCTCACAAGAAGCCAGCTTCTACTGTTCTCTACTTGCTTACAAAAACAGAACTAAAAAGCTTTGCTCTCAGAAGCACCGCATCCACATTGGTTAAGATAGAAAGAGATTGTTTGAGAGAGCTTCACAGTTAGATTTGGTGAAGAGAGAGAGAAATCCATTTGCTTTCCTCACCATTTCCACTTTGAACACACACACACACTCTCTCTCTCTCTCTGTAGATCTACATTATAAATTAAAAACACGACCTTTCAACAAGTTTTGGTTTTACGGAGAAAAATGAGAGACTGCAAGCTTCTTTCTTTTGCCATTTTTGGAGTTCTTTTTCTTGTTAATGGCGTTATTGGCGAAGACCCGTATAGATTTTTCACTTGGAAAGTCACTTATGGCGACATTTACCCTCTTGGTGTTAAGCAACGGGTACATTTTCTGCTTTTTCCAACAGTTCTTTTACTAAATGAGGCAGAAAAGCCACTATCTTTATTCAGTTCTTTTTTAATAGAAAAGTGCTTCTGCAGGGGATCTTGATCAATGGGCAATTTCCAGGGCCTCAGATCGATGCTGTTACAAACGATAACTTGGTCATTAGCGTCTTCAACTACCTGAGGGAACCATTCCTCATTTCTTGGTAAATATACTTTATTTCTGTTATCTTATCGCCCTAGTTTCTGTTTGTTTCCTGAGAAAACTCGTGTTTGAAAAAGCATATAATTCCAAAATGCTTATTTTCATTTTGTTTCCCTCCACTTTCTCAGCTACCAAACAGAGTACCAAGAAAATGTTTTTATGTAAAAAATTAGAAAGCTTTTTGCCCAGATCTATGGCTTCAAACTTTCTTATCAGACTATTCTTCCCGCTAATTATTTCCTAATGACTAATATCTCCTTGCATACATGCAAATAAGTAGAAATCTCGCGTCCATTCAAGCATGTGAAGATGGGGTCATTTTAGCAAGTTCGCCAATAAAAGAGTTTTTGTACAGAAAAAAAAAACTGTTAAAAATAATTAAATTAAGTATCATTTTGTCGGTTTGGTTTTGTTTAAGTTATGGCACAGAAATTCATTGAGGAACTGACATTGTATAGGAATGAGGATATCCTCATTGTGAGGATTATGAGAATTCTTAAATCGTGTCTATACATCATATATCGTGCGATAAAAAATTATTTTAAATATTTTTATTTAAAATTAAATATAAATAGTATACGATGAAAACTAACCGTACGATATACGATTTGAAGATCTTTGAGATCTGTGAGGATCTAGAGAGGATTCTCATTCTTTGTTTTTTTTTTCTTTTGGAAACTTCTTATTCTTTGTTTAGAATGTTGTTTAATATTTAAATCTCGGTTATCAAATTAAATCACGTCTTAATCTCTTAACAGTCTAAGATGTGAATTAAGCCCATTAGTAATATTAGTATTATTTTATCGTAAATTAAAATAGTTTAAAATATAATATATGTAACATTCGTTAATAGTTTATTGCATGACTACACTACTGCATGAAATTAATTTAAATGTTCTGTTTGAGGCAATTGGCCTCGTGTGGTGAAATATGGTCCTTCACATGCTTTAGGTTAGATCTATCCCTTTCGAGGATCACACCTATATTTAGATAGTGTATATCCTTTCCAATGTTACTTTCTTACACTCGAGTTAGATTCTTCTTACTGTAAATGTTCTTATGCTCGAGTTTAAACCTTAGTTCTGTAAATTAGAGTAGTCTGTAGTATTACCTTGTAAAAAATAACGTATGGTACCAGAATACGATTATATGGTATAATCCCTTGCCGTGCTATGATACAAGTGAAAACAAAGTGATGTCCATGAATATTACTCATATAATATTATAATAGGAGATTGATTATAACACGTGATCGTGTTTCAATACCACACTAAAACTAACAGAACTTTTTTGGATGGTAAACTCTTTTTAAACTTAAAAATGTCAAAATTCCATCTATGATCAAGTGATGCATTTAAATTGTAACCGTTGAACTGCCGCAGTTTAGTTTCAATCTGGCTCTCGTGTCCTGTGATTCTTCTGTAGGGATGGCATACAGCAGAGAAGGAACTCATGGCAGGACGGAAATTTTGGAACAAACTGTCCAATCCCGCCGGGGAGGAACTTTACTTACAATATCCAAGTCAAGGATCAGATTGGTAGCTTTTTCTACTTTCCCTCCCTCAAGTTCCACAAAGCCGCTGGAGGTTTTGGTGGCATCAGAATCTGGAGCCGTCCTAAGATTCCCGTTCCTTTCCCTAATCCTGCCGGAGACTTCACCGTGCTGGCCGGGGACTGGTTCAAGACTAATCATTATGTAATTAACCTACTAAACTTCTATATTTTCGTCACATAAAATGTTGAAATTTATACTTTGAATTTTCTGTTTTGGAAATGCAAGATACTGAGACGGGGCTACTTGGATAGAGGCCGAGCTCTTCCCAACCCTGACGGGATTCTCATCAACGGTCGTGGATGGAATGGATATACATTCACCGTTGATCAAGGTATCCTCGAATGAACTTCTCTTCTTTGCTAACGCTAATTAGGCTAGTTGACCAAGACAGTAATGTAACTCTTTGTGCTTACGAATGAAGGCAAATTTCACCTCATTGTTTGAACAATTTGTTTTGCAGGCAAGACATATAGGTTTAGGATATCAAACGTGGGGCTTACGGCATCCATTAATTTCAGAATTCAAGGACACAAAATGAAACTTGTTGAGGTGGAAGGATCTCATACACTGCAGAACATGTATGACTCCCTTGACATCCATCTCGGACAGTCCTTATCCGTCTTGGTCACGGCTAATCAGCCTGTCCAGGACTACTACGTCGTTGTGTCTTCACGCTTCACCCGCCGGGTACTCACCACAACAGCCGTTCTTCACTATAGCAATTCGCGCAAGGGAGTTTCGGGTCCTATCCCTTGGGGTCCTACCACACAGATTGCTTGGTCTGTAAGCCAAGCGAGATCTATAAGGTACATATGGATTCTTACTAAATTGTCTTTTCCAAGCTAATCCTGCATTTTTGCATGTGTTTTAACTTTCCTTCGTGATAGTGATTAGTTTGGGATACCGACAAATATTCGTATTGTTACGGATTTTCATTGGATAAGAGAAGCAGTGTATACTTTCTAACATTGATCATTTTCGTGCTCTTTCGATTGAACAGATGGAATTTGACAGCGAGCGGGCCAAGGCCTAATCCGCAAGGCTCCTACCACTATGGATTGATCAAGCCAGCCAGGACAATCATGCTTGGAAACTCTGCTCCTTGGATCAACGGCAAGCAGAGATATGCTGTCAACAGTGTCTCATATGTTCAACCGGACACTCCTTTAAAACTTGCTGACCACTTCAACATTCAGGGAGTTTTCAGTGTTGGAAGCATTCCGACCAACCCCACAGGCGGAAGCGGCTACCTCCAGACTTCAGTCATGCACGCTAACTTCCGAGAATACGTCGAGATTGTGTTCCAAAATTGGGAAGACACAGTGCAGTCATGGCACATTGATGGCCATTCATTCTTTGTCATGGGGTGAGATCATGCGTATAGCTTGAATTTTCTTGAATTTCCTTATTTTCATGACCAGGCTTGAATTATTTGTTGGGGTTTTAATCATTTAACTAATTTTGAGAATGGTGGGAGAATCTGCAGGATGGAAGGAGGACAATGGACACCTGCAAGTAGAGCTCGTTACAATTTCAGAGACACAGTTGCACGTTCCACAACTCAGGTATGAGAAATATTGGAAATTGCATGATACGTGAATATCGTGACTTGTGTTGCAAGTTCACATGTTATAATTTGGGTGCACAACAGAGTTTTTATACTTTAAGATATAGTGTGAATTAACATGTCATGCACTTGTTATAGCCTGAGTAGATTGATTATATCATAAGTTAATACTAATGTTTACTTACCAAGATGGGAGTGAGAAGAAGGGTAATCATTTCAATTCCTGATTTTTCCAACGCTTACTAATACTTAACGAATAAAAACTTATGCGATTCCCACCTTAAAATCACTAATCAAACACTCCCAAAATCAGGAATAAGATCAAGTAGGGGAAATAGTTGATCTAATTCTTATTCTTTTGTCCTTTAATCCGAATTTCCCAATTCTCCACTTTTTTTATTTTCCGATTCCCTATTTTTCTTATAAGTAAACATGCCATAATTGGTTTCATATATGTGATCCACTGGAAACATTGTTGGGTTTGTCTGACATATTGGGATTTCGGATGCAGGTGTATCCTAGGGCATGGACTGCAATCTACATAGCATTGGACAATGTGGGAATGTGGAACGTCAGGTCTCAAAATTGGGAGAGGCAGTACTTGGGGCAGCAGTTCTATCTGAGAGTGTATTCTCCTGCACATTCATGGAGAGATGAATACCCAATTCCAAGAAATGCCCTTCTTTGTGGAAGGGCTAGAGGCCGTCACACTAGGCCTCTCTGAAAATCTGAATATAATTTATCGAAAACTGGTCGCCTTTTGGTCACGAGAGGGTGACATAGTTTTATGTTAATTAGGCGAGGACTAAGCATATTGTTGCGAGTTGTAACAATTCATTTTACTAGGAGCTCCTCTTGAGCTTCCCAGAATTTTTCTTCTTTTTGTTCCATAATTAGCATTACTGGATGGGTTATTTATTTCAATAACCTAGAGTAATGAAGCTATATAATAAAAGGTTCGACCCCAAGTTAACAAGGCTCTCGACTTTGCTAGAGTAATAAAGTTATATATAACAAAAGGGCGACACCAAACCAACAAAGCTCTTTGTTTTGTAAGAGTTAGAGATGGAACCTCTAGTAAAGGTATATATGTCACATCCCGGCTCGGGCGGGACCACTTCTCAGATTCGACTCCGCCGGAACACGATATTGTATGCTTTGGGCCTCGACCACGCCCTCACGGTTTTGTTTCTGAGAACTCACACAATAACTTCCCAGTGGGTCACCCATCATGGGATTGCTCTCGTGCGCTATTCGCTTAACTTCGGAGTTCCAATGGAACCCAAAGCCAGTGAGCTCCCAAAAGGCCTCGTGCTAGGTAGAGATGAAAATATACATATAAGGCTTACATGATCCACTCCCCTAGGCAATGTGGGATCTTACAATCCACCCCCCTTAGGGGCCCGACGTCCTCATCGGCACACTTCTGGTTAGGGATTGACTCTGATACCAAATTGTCACATCCCGGCCCGGGCGAGACCACTTTCCGGGCTCGACTCCGCCGGAGCACGATATTGTCCGCTTTGGGCCCCGACCACGCTCTCACGGTTTTGTTTCTGGGAACTCACACGAGAATTTCCCAGTGGGTCACCTATCATGAGATTGCTCTCGCGGGCTACTCGCTTAACTTCGGAGTTCCGATGGAACCCGAAGCCAGTGAACTCCCAAAAGGCCTTGTGCTAGGTAAAGATGGGAATATATATAAGACTTACATGATCCACTCCCTTAGATGATGTGGAATCTTACAATATATAATAATAATATGCATCCTAAATTGAGATTTAATATAAGGGCTCATGCAGATATGGATGTACTGGCTGAACTGGATGTGCTCTCTATGCATTGACATTCGAATCCCTCTCCACACAATTTAAGATTATAAAGATCTCGTGTATATAAAAAAAATAAAATAAAGGCTATAACTGCTCTGCCATGTTTGTAGTTCTCCAAAAGGGTAGTTTTTGTTTCCTCTAAGCAAAAGAAGAGGGAGAGAAATGATAGTATTGAGGGGTACACACAAACAAAAACAAAAAAAGATTTTCAAATAGCTAAAAACTCAGAATTTATATTTGGTTTAAAGAGAATTTAAGCAATGCCCTACAAACTTAGGGTTTTATTTCGGGTTTCTTATGAGCTTTTAATTTGACCTTGAACCCTCCTAGTGTTAGAGTGTGTTAATTTGTCTTTACATTCTAGTTTTTCCTATCATGTAGAGTTCTATTTTTATCCTAATTTCAAGTAAGGAAATTAACAGAATTTGTATAGACTAGACAATCAGTAATACATTTTAAAAAGTTATGCGAACTCATAACCAAATTCAAAGTTGACGGAGCAAATAGAATGAATATCTTAAATTCAAGGTGCATAATTACTAAATTCAAGATGCATAATTGTGCTTGATTTTGCACCAAGTCTTCCATTAGGTCCAAGTACTCAATGTATTTTCTTAAAGTTTCTTTCCAAGTCTTCCTAGGTCTTCTCCTACCCCTTTTACCCTGAGCCTCTGTCTCACAATCGCATTTTCTAACGGAAGTATTTGTAGATCTTTGTTTCATATGTCCAAACCATCTTATTGAAATCTTCAATTGCAATCACTCCTACATTACCTCGGATATCCTCGTTTTTAATCTTGTCCTTTCTTGTGTGCCCACAAATCCAACGAAGCATTCTCATCTCCGTTACATCCATTTTTTTCAGTGTTAGTTCTTGGCTGCCCAATCGATGACGTAAAACATTGCTGACCTTATTATCGTCCTTGAGCTTTAGTGGCATTAAAAGGTCACACAATACACCCAATATACTCTTTTATTTCGTCTATCTACCTTTAGTGACATACGAAGATATCTGTAAAAAGAAGAAAAATGACTTCGATTGCTTACGATGTCACACAACACTTATCGTCCATGCCAATGCATGCCACTGCCACAGAAACACTCTGATAACAGAGACAGAGGGAATATTCTTCCAAATTTGAAACCGCCTCTCTCTCTTTTGGATGCTGTTACTGAATGAGTGTGTCCATGGAGGCAAAGTTCCATCCATGTCATGAATTTTAGTTCAGCCATTTTGTCTGTGTCCAAACAAATAAATTCAAATTTAATGAATTAAAGATATATTTTTTTAAAATAATTCCATCCAAATTCCACAACCCTAACTGCACTCTGCATGCAATGCAGATGTGCTTACGTATAACCCCCATTAAATGACGTTTTCATCCCCACCGTGTCCCCCAGCTAGCAATGCCCGAGTACCCGACATGCGAAGCATGTCTACGTTTCAATATTATTTCTCCCCATCACTTTCCCCTCCAGCTTATTGTTCATTTTGTGTTCATCTATTTCTATGCCGTGCTTAGGGATTTGTGTGTGAATTGAGAGACTTTGAGTCTTCCATTCATTAACTAGTTGAAAAAAATACCATGTGACTTGTGAAGGAGTGATAGTCTTTTTCGGCTGGAATTAGGGAGAGGGGACTTGACTCAAAGAATAATTTGGTGTAGGAACGCCAACCACGTAATTGGTATGATATATTTTATAAATTATTCTTTTTTTTATCTAATTTGATGTCAGTTTTACCCGTTATAAGAGTTACTTTAATCAGTCAGTCTTATCAAAGTTTTCTCTCACTTTATTCAACTTCACATTAATCTTGCTCGATGCATAAGAATTACCCCTAGTCTCAGACAACAACATCAAAATTTTCTCTAACTTGACTGTGAGGAGTGAGGACTGAGTAGAGGTTTGAAAATTTTGGGTGGCTTTGTTTTCGTAGGTTTCCTTTGAAGATGCAATTGCTTATGTCACCCATCTTTTTATTTTATTTTATTTTTATGTCAAATATGTGTCACCCATCAGATTCATACATGGAGGTTATAACGTGCGTTTGCCATTCCTTTGTTTTCTTGTCAAACCCTATTTATTTCTCTTGTTATAACGGACGTTTGCTTAGCTGATTCCCTGACCATATTGTATATATTTTTATAAATGTTTTTTTTTTGGTAGAACAAATTTATATTATATATTGACTTGACTCAACTTTTTAATCATTCCTGTTTTGCTGGGCTGGGCACACTCCAGAAACCCAGCTTTCCCTTCTTTTATTTTTTCACAAAGTTAAAATGTGCAGAAAAGACTCAGAGAATAAAGAGATTTTTTAGTGTGACCATCATACATGATGATATACTACATGTTGCTATGTAAATGATGAGATATGTGTGTTAAAAAGTTAATAATTTAAAAAACAAAATTTTCCGTCACTTAAATAAAAACAAGTGGTGTTCCACCCGTGTTCCCGTCACAACTAAAAATTTCTCTAGAGAATGTGTTAGCTAGGTAGTTGATTAGTCAAGAAAAATTATATCACCAAGAACTTTAAGATTGAATTATATTATATATAATTTTTCACTTTTCAGCGTTCATTTTCACCCAATCATGAAGTCACTTTGAAACATAAAACCACAACCTGCGCTAGACTACAAACAAAGTCTGAAATTCTCAGTGGGAGTATTTTTTTTTCCTTTTTCCAATTGAAACTCCAAGGACTGAAAAAATGAAGTGTCCCTTTGAGCCAGAGAAAAGCTGCCACTAGAAGACACATATCAGCGACAGAGTCCAACTGATTTGTATTCATATATATTCTCTGAGACCCCATCTCGTATATATCTAGATCTCTCTCTCTAACATGAAAGATCAGGCAATGAAGAGGGTTGAAGGAGATGATCACCATCACCAGAGATCCTCATCTCTTAAGAGGTCTCCCTCTTCTTCTGTTGACAATGGTGATCAGAAACCCTACACGTCATCATTTGATGATGGTGATGGTGATGGTGTTACTCCTATGAGAAGCACAACTCTAGGGAAGCAGCTAGTAGTCGACGGCTATCCCCACCATTTTCCGGCCGCGCCCAGTCATCGTCAGATGAGCGGCAGCCTGTTGAAACCATCCTCGCCATCATCGGTTCCGGTGAGACCTTATGTTCGGTCCAAAATGCCTCGGCTTCGTTGGACGCCTGATCTTCACCGCTGTTTTGTGCATGCAGTAGAAAGGCTTGGAGGAGAACAAAGTAACTTTAGCTTTTCTCCCAGCACAGACGCGCGCGCGCGCGCGCGCACACACATATATATATATACATAGCAAATTGTTAATAAAAATTTATGGTTGTGTTTAATTAATTACAGGAGCCACTCCAAAGATGGTTTTACCGATCATGAATGTGAAAGACCTCACTATATCGCACGTTAAAAGCCATCTTCAGGTAATCTGCGATCTAGCTAGATAACTACATTTTTCTTTCTTTTTTTTTGGTTCAAGAGATAGCTAGATCTTGTTAAGCGTAGAAAAAGCTCTCTTTGTTAATTTGGTGTTTTCTACTTATTTATTTTGAAGAGGAAATTTCCAATTAATTAATTGGGTAGTATAGAGTTTTTTGCTTTTTTTGTTATTTTGTTTTTAGTATAAAAGAATGATAATAGATTTATGCGAGTTGAACTATATAAAATACTTGGTCATTGGTCTACCATATTAGTTTTACTCTCCAAATCCATACAAACGGTCAAAAAGAACCAAGACCCCAAGAATTAGTCATCAACTATAAAGTAGGTTACTTCTTTCCAACTCAAAGCAATTAGAAAGAGCTAACTTTCCGATAGAACGACCCCATCCCCTATCTCCATAATTTCATTAAATAATAAAAAGCGATGATAAATAAATACGAGCATGAGACGAAGCCAAAACCCGCAAAAAAAAAAATCAATACATCAATGAAAAAGAAAAACTGGACGAAGATTCCTCGAACCAAAGTCCAAGACCGCAAAGCAAAATGCTAATAAACCACCTCCCATCATAGAAAAACAAAGCTCAGTATCAACTAACCTATAACAGGAAAGTTGAGATAGATTATGAAGATATGGAGCAGCAACACAAGGAGAGCAAAAGTCTCACCAAAATTACCTGGATGATCAACTCTATAATTAGCTAAGTAATCCGCCACTTGATTACCTTCTCCATAAATATGAGAAAATCGGATTCACATAAAAAATAAAAGCACCTTACAATTATGCCACTGAACACAGAATGACCAAGGCACATCATCAACTCGAGTCGAAAGAAAATGAACTATAAGAGAAGAATCACATTCAATCCATAAAATTTACCGACCCTTGTCCCAAGCAAAAGAGACAGCTTGAATAACGGCATGCAACTCAGCCTCCCAGGATGATGCTAACCTAAGCGAACTCTCAAAACAACCAAGAGCAAGTCCTTTGTGATCTCCAAAAATACCAGCCAAGCCAGGAGCCCCTAGTTGCACCATTTATGTACACCTTAACCCAGGAAGAGGAAGGAGGACTCCATACCATCTCAACCGTACGAGGAGCCTTAGTAGGACGACCATGCCCACCAATTGACCGAAGAATACATAGCACAATACATAGCACATCAACAGAGTTCTTCATGGAAACATTATTAATAGAAGTAACCTCAATTAGCTTGATTGCTCGTATAAGAGAGGAGACTGATTGTAGTTCACCCCTAAAACGTAAATAAATACGAGCCCAAATTAAATAACACCAGCACCAATCATGCCCCACCAGCTGAATACCAAAACCACAAACCAAACCAAAGGGTACCCAAAAAAATTATCCATGTCTTGATGAAAGCATGATGACATGCAAAACCATACTAAGCAAGCAGACCAAACTTTGACAAGAAATAGAGCACTCAAAGAAAAGATGAGAGGCAGTTTCATAGCAAGCACCTTAATTACTTTGGAATTTCTTTTTTTATTCTTTCTAACGTTTAGGTTTGTGACCGTGGACAGTTGTACAGGAATATGAAGCATGAGCAAGGCATACAAGGTACACACGAACATACATGCATGCCCTCTCTCCTCTTCACTCTGGACTAATTTCCATCATTATTTTGGTCATTTAATATATTGCACAATATATATATATATATACATATATACATATATATATCCCTTCATCATGTATTATATATGTATAGCAACAAAAAAGTATTGTTGAACTAGATGTGAATATATATAGTCGATTTGCTCAAAATTCCTCTTGATTTGTAATTCCTAGGAATAATGTATTTGTATGATTTTTCTATGATATTTGGTACCTTCAAGATTAGTCAAGAAGAAGACCTAATTGATTTGCAACACGAGTTTATTGGTTTTTCTTTCTCCTTCTCTCTTTTTCATTTAAAATTTGCGTAATCATGAATGTTTTTATCATTCTTTAAGCTCTAGCTAATAATTGAATTGAAATTTTGTGCAGCAGCGGCTATGGCAGCAAAGGAGAATGGTGTTTTTCTGGTCTCTGAGCACTCTAACAACTCAATCTACTTAAAACCAATCAATATTGCCCAAACTGTTTGTCACCAAAAGAACAATGGGGTGATAAAAATGTACAATTATGGACCCTGCCAAAGCAATGAAACTTGTTACATTGAAGACCTCGCTACCAAGAACACCAGCCCTCAGGCCAAATGGTAATTGTAAATTAATTAATTCTTTTTTATCTCCTAATTGACATTATTAGTTATGTGAGATTTACATTCATGATATTTACAGGAAGGATGAGACGAAGCCATTAGTACCCTATCAAGTATCAAGTAAAAGATACGAGCAGAAACCAAATTCTTTCTTTATATTCAATGATCTACTCAAAAGATGCAGTGATAATATTGGACAAGTACTCTCTCTCTCTCTCTCTCTCTCTCTCCCTCTCTCCTATGACATTCTGTCTCTGAACAGTCCTTTAATATTCCATTCCATGTGTATGAACTTTCAGGAGAGCAATCATAAACATTTGGAAGATTTACGCGGTACCGAAAGTGAATATGATGCAAGAATGTTTCTATCACTCAACTCGTCATCAACGAAAGCCTCCCGTGAACTGTTGAGGCTCAGCAAAGCCTCTGGGAATTCAGATGCGAATGATGTCTCTCTTGAGCTCACTCTTAACACTTAAAATCATCATGCACATTTTTATGCAGACAATGTGCGAAACTTGAAAAAAAAATAAGTGACTCTGGACTTAATTTGTACCTCTTTTCAATATTGTCCTCGAATATATGCTTCATGTGCAATTTGATTAATGACCGGATACCTTAAATTGACATTATCACTAACATTTACCTCTACAAAATGGAGTGAGTAAAAGGTCTCTAAGTGGCTAACCCACTTAGACCTAGTTTGGGAGTGAGGTGCTTAAAAAAAAGCACCTATGAAAAAAAGCTGTGAGGGTTTTAGGTGTTTGGTAAACTGAAAAAAAGGGCTTATTTTGGAAGCTGCTGTGAGAATAAGCTGAAATCAAAGGAAAAAGCTGAAGCTGCTATTTGCAGCTTTGGAAAACTGGTTTTTTTTCAAAGCACACGGAGCTACAGTGCTCCTTTAATGAAAAGACCCCCTATCAGACTGCTTTTTTTTTCCAAAAGCACTTTTACAAAAAAGTTTACCAAACGCTCTGCTGATTTATTTCATAACCGCTTATTCTCACAGCACAACCGCTTATTCTCACAGCAATTTTTTTTCAAAGCACAGCAATACCAAATCAGCCCTTAGTCACTTATATGCTTTTTATGCACCTCATTTGGTACAACTAATATCAGTAGTTGTCAGTTTTTATTGTAGTGTGTATAGTGATTAACAAATAGCTCCAAGTGCAAATAACGTGACTTAAAATATTTCATTTTAAATTAACGTCACAAACATGCATGTCGATGGTGTGATTTTACATTTGACTTTCAAACCACGAGGGATACGAATTTAGTAACCTCTCTCAACTACGTAGAGGCAATAGAGGTTAGAAATGAAAAAAAAAAGATCATTTTGATGCAAACACACACAAACAATGTTTAGGGGTGGTTGTATTAATTTGTTGGTAAACCAAAAATATAGGTTACTCACGTACATGAAGTGTCTCCCTAATTTCAACCTTCATCTTCTCTAGTCTTGTTCTTCAACCTATAAATTCAGTCGCCCAACCTGAAGGGAAATGTCCCAAATCGAATACACACAAATCTTTAGCTTATTACCTCTCTCCTAGGAATAGCTTGAGATCATGGCTGCTACTAAGGTTTTGATCATGTTGGTGCTTTTGGGTGCTCTAGCTACACTCAGTAGCACCACGGAGGCTGGGAGGGACGTTGCAATGAGCAAAAAGGGTATCGTCGGCGGTGCATTTAAATTTGATGATGAAAAGACGTATGCATTTTTCCATCACAAGTTTCCCCGTTATGGATATCCATATGGTAAAAGATTTGGTTTTGGAGGTGGGTTCGGAAGTGGAGTAGGCCATGGTAGTGGTACCGGAGCTGCATCTGGGGCTGAATCCGGAGCTGCAACTGGAGCTGCGGATGGAGCTGCAGCTGGAACGGGGGCGGTTGAAGGGCAAGGAGCTGGTGGTGGATCGACTTGAGCACTATATATGCATGCAGCTAGCTGAATCAATTAATTAATACTAGTTGCTTAATTTGTACTCATCATATATGGTTGGTGTACTAGATATGGAATAATTAATTTAAGTTACCAAATTTGAATTTTCTCTATCTTTGATTAATTATCCCTGTTTTGTTCTTAATTTTTTATTTTGCATGGCAATATTTAGATGGATCTTGAGTAGAAATGTTGGGAACATTGGGCCAGGGCAATCTATGAGCCCAGTAAGCCTCATGCTTTTGTGCTCTATGTAAGATTGGAATGGTCCAAATTTCATCTTTTCTACACTTTTTTTTTCTATGGTTATCATCATTTATTTATGGGAACTTTAACGAAAAGCACCCGGTACTGTTCACTTTAACGAAAAACCACATTTTTACACTAAAAAGTCAATCCTGGTACTATTCACTTTACCCTTTATTTTGTCATTATCATTAAAACTCAAAGTTTTCAAGCCCTTTTCATTAGTTTTCTTTTTATTTAATTTTTATTCGTTCAATCTAATAACTAAAAAAATAAAACATGCATTAATTAAAAAAGTGTGAATAAATCATTTTCCTATTGCAACGAGACTTTTTTTTTGTTAGAGTATAACAATAATTCTAGGGTAAAAGACTGTTTACTACCCTCATGTTTCGTGGTTTTCAACATTTAGTACATCAAGTTTTTTTCGTCTCAGAGTCATACCTAAAGTGTAAATTTTGGGACAGTCTCATACATCCGTTAGTCAAACTGTTAAGTTTTTCGTTAACTGTGACGTGGCGCACTGACTGGGCGCTACGTGTCATCCACGTTTTTTTTTTTTCTTTTCTTTTCTTCTTCCTTCTCCTTCTTCTTCTTCCTCCGACTGCAACTTTCTTTTTTTTCTTTTTTTTCTTTTTTTTTTTTGCTTCTTCCTTCTCCTTCTTCCTTCCTCCTTCCTTCCCTTTCTTCCCCTTCTTCCTTCTCATTCTCCTTCTTCTTCCTCCGAAATCTGGGGAAGTTTGTTTTTTTTTTTTTCTTCTTTCTTCTTCTTCCTCCTTCTTCCTTCCCCTTCTTCCTTCTTCTTCCTTCTCCTTTTTCTTCTTCTTCTTCTTCCTCCGAAATCTGGGGAAGTTTTTTTTTTTGTTTTTTTTTTTCTTTCTTTCTTCTTCTTCTTCTTCTTCCTCCGACTGCAATTTTTTCTTCCTCCTTCTCCTTCTTCCTCTTCTTCTTCCTCAAAAAAAAAAAAAAAAAACTTTCATCTTCCCCCAAATTCGGAGGAAGAAGAAGAAGAAGAACGAAGAAGGGGAAGGAAGAAGGAGAAGAAGGGGAAGGAAGAAGGAGAAGAAGGAGGAAGAAAAAAAAAAACTGAATCTGGGCAGATTCAAAGGAAGAAGAAGAAGAAGAAGAAGAAGAAGAAGGAAGAAGAAGGAAGAAGGGGAAGAAAGGGAAGGAAGGAGGAAGGAGGAAGCAAGGAAGAAGGAGAAGGAGGAAGAAAAAAAGAAAAAAGAAAAGAAAGTTGCAGTCGGAGGAAGAAAAAGAAGAAGAAGAAGAAGAAAGAAGAAAAGAAAAGAAAGAAAGAAAAAAAAACGTGGATGACACGTGGTGCCCAGTCAGTGCGCCACGTCACAGTTAACGAAAAACTTAACAGTTTGACTAACGGATGTATGAGACTGTCCCAAAATTTACACTTTAGGTATGACTCTGAGACGAAAAAAACTTGATGTACTAAATGTTGAAAATCACGAAACATGAGAGTAGTAAACAGTCTTTTACCCATAATTCTATTTAAACATACAAAACTAACACATTTGTTGACACTTTAATATAGGTGGGCCATGCTATTATTGTATATGAGGCTCACTTGTATTAGAAAGTCAAAATGTCCCATGAGGTTTTATTATTGTCAGTCTTTCATCTAAATCATCCCCATCCTTCATGTCTACGATTTGTACAATTGTATGTTTTTGTGATTATTATTAAATTGGTAGCATGATTTGCGTGTGACTCATTTATGTATTGGTGTGGAAATCACAATAGTACTACTTGGAAACGAAACTAGTTATCATCGAGCTTCAACTTCTCTTCAAAATGCATAATTATTCCCAAACGACAGATAGTCACCTAATTTGTCTTAATTGTGCAAGTGTAGATTATACATAACCTAGAACTAAGTCACATATCTACTACACATCAATTTAATGTTGAATCAAACTGTTAACCAAAAAATAAGCATAAATTGATACGATTTTAAATCATAATGCATTTGAGGAAAATTAAAACCTCATAACTCATTTCGTAAAACCTTGTGAAAAGCATCAATAATAGTGAGTGTTACGAGTTGATTGATAGTAAATTTCATCTTCACCCTACATGAACACAAAACGAACGCAAATAAAAAGGGGCAAAACCCGAATCCGATCCGACCCACAAGTCCATGTGTTGAAAGAGTGGAGTGAAGAAAGCGATATGATCATAGAATAGAGGGGATAGGGGTTATTTTGTCAAGTTCTGCCATCACCACTCACTGACTGGCGATGGGGTGCTCTATCGATTAGGAAGGGGAAAACCCTCCTCCACCCACTACATACCCACCAACCCTTTTCTTTTTTCCTTTTTCCTTTTTTTTTTTAATTTATCTGTCTCTGCGACTGTCTCGTACTTGGGACTCAGAAATATAAAAACGCCACCTTTTTTCTGAGTTTGCAGATGCTCATTTGGGCTCTCAGTCTCAGATTTGCTTGTTTTCGAAAGAACTGATAACAGAGAAGACAACCCATCTCAGCATGTGAGTTTCTTATTCTTTCTCTCTCCTTGTTCTGTAATTGCATCTCATTGGGTGTGTGTTTCTGGGAATATTTTTTTTTTAATGCATCTCTCTCTCTCTCTCTCTCTAGATTAGATGATGTGAGATTAGGAGATCTGTGTGGTTGGTTTGCTTTTTCCTTGATGGTTCTGATATTTGAGGTCCCAATGGCTTAATATTCAATTGTTTTATTGTTCTTGAAAGAGGTTCTGATTGATTTGTAGCATTTTTTCAGTGGTTTAAAACTTGTTATGTTGGGTGTGTGTTTCTGGGAATTTTTTTTTTTTAATGCATCTCTCTCTCTCTCTCTCTCTAGATTAGATGATGTGAGATTAGGAGATCTGTGTGGTTGGTTTGCTTTTTCCTTGATGGTTCTGATATTTGAGGTCCCAATGGCTTAATATTCAATTGTTTTATTGTTCTTGAAAGAGGTTCTGATTGATTTGTAGCATTTTTTCAGTGGTTTAAAACTTGTTATGTTGATTTGGTGGATTCTCAAATGCAAAGTTTGAAAATTGTATTGTAAAGAGACCTGCTTGATCAATTCCTCTGTGTTTTTATACCATTTGGATGACTTTCGACTTCAAAGTTCAAAAATTTGGTGCTTAAGGGTAATATCTCGATACAACCACACTAACAAAACTGTATGAATTGCAATGCAATGCAACATTTTTGATCGATTTGTCTCTCGTTGGTTTCTTCCTCACAGCAACTAATGACGCCCTACCGTGTATTGATTATTGTTGTTTTTGAGATATGGAGGTTTGGCTTGAATCGTTTGGTGCCCATTTAGAATATGCTTTGTTTGTAGGACAAGTTATAGAGGCATGTCATTTCTAGTATAGCAGACCTATCTCGATTTTGTAACATGAACCTAAAAGTCAGTATGATTGATTATGTGTCTCAGATATTTCTGCTAAGATGAGAGGAGCGGGTTTGTGGCAACTTGGCCAGTCAATCACCCGGCGTATTGCTCAGGGTGACAAGAAGGCCGTAGCTCGTCGATACTTTGCCTCAGAAGCTGAACTCAAAAAGACAGTCCTCTATGACTTCCACATTGCAAATGGTGGAAAGATGGTGCCTTTCGCTGGATGGGGAATGCCTATTCAGTATAAGGACTCGATCATCGACTCCACTATAAACTGCAGGCAGAATGGTAGTCTGTTTGATGTCTCGCATATGTGTGGGCTGAGCCTTAAGGGGAAGGACTCCATTCCATTCCTTGAAAAGCTTGTCATTGCGGATGTTGCTTCGCTTGCCCCTGGAACGGGGACACTCACTGTCTTTACAAATGAGAAGGGAGGGGCAATTGATGACTCTGTGATTACCAAGGTTACCGATGACCACATATACCTGGTGGTGAATGCTGGATGTAGGGATAAAGATCTTGCTCACATTGAAGAGCATATGAAGGCATTCAAGGCTAAAGGCGGAGATGTCTCATGGCACATCCATGATGAGAGATCTCTTCTAGCTCTCCAGGTCAATCCTTTGATCAAATATTTACTCGTCTTTGTTGATTCATTTTGTTATTGTACCGAATCTGCCATATACTCGTGTTTTTTAAATATTCACTTCCTCATTTGATAGAACTGGTGTGTATGATTGGGGTGTTGCATATTTGAAATTTGTCCTATTCAACTGCATTTGAGTTTGGAATTGTCTGATTCAATTGCTGCTTTTTTCCTCTTACATTAAAAATTCCAGTTTAAAAGAAATTTGAGCTAAGTACAGTAATTAGTAGGTAGGTTTTGTAGTTCAGTTGAAACTTATTTATGTTGATTTGACAAATAATTCGATTAGTTAAAACTGCTGCAGTTACGATAGTGAAGTAGGCTCACAATTGGACACAGTTTGATTTTGCTTCAATAGCTGATTAATGTTCCTTATAGTAACACCAAGAGTTTTCTGATTTTTCGAGCAGGGTCCTCTTGCTGCCCCAACTCTTCAACACTTGACAAAAGAGGATTTGAGCAAGTTATATTTTGGAGAGTTCCGAATTTTGGATATCAATGGTGCACACTGCTTTCTCACAAGGACTGGGTACGTTTCCCCTGTCTCTTTTGTGGTCTTTTCCAAAGTGAGCAAATTACTTTTGACGGTGTGGGGATTATAGTTTTCCATCTGAGAATTCGGCTGATGACCCTTGGTTTATACCAATTTAAGGTTTTTTTTGCGAGTTCTCAGACTTAGTTAGTCGTTTCTCTTCCCCCATGTAGTTACTAAGAAAAGGAATTGAAGATGACAAGTGAAGCAACTTTATTCTGTTATGTGCCTTTCTTTGGTGATATAAGAATTTGGCATTTCTACTGTCTTATTGAGTGAGCTGTGATTGACATTTGATTGTACTTTTCACTGAGAATTTTAGGTACACCGGTGAAGATGGATTTGAAATCTCGGTTCCTGATGAGAAAGCAGTAGATCTTGCCAAAGCAATCTTGGAGAAATCCGAGGGGAAGGTGAGGCTGACAGGTCTGGGTGCTCGCGACAGTCTCCGACTGGAAGCTGGGTTGTGTTTATACGGCAATGATATGGAGCAACACACAACACCTGTGGAGGCTGGACTCACATGGGCTATAGGGAAGAGAAGAAGGGCAGAAGGCGGCTTTCTTGGTGCTGAGGTAATACTCAAGCAACTTGAGGAAGGTCCTAAAATCCGGCGTGCTGGTTTCATCTCTTCAGGCCCGCCTGCTAGAAGCCACAGCGAGATTCAGAACGAGAAAGGTGAAACCATTGGGGAAGTCACAAGTGGAGGATTTAGCCCCTGCCTGAAGAAAAACATAGCGATGGGGTACGTGAAGTCTGGATCACACAAGGCCGGAACCAAAGTTAAGATTATTGTCCGAGGAAAGGCCTACGATGGAGCTGTCACGAAAATGCCTTTCGTACCTACAAAATACTACAAGCCATCATAATTCAAGCGCGCGACATCATCATCGGGTTTCTAATCAGTTTCCCCTTTGATTTCTTGATAAAACTCGACTGTTTCTGTCAATGCTACTTGCTTATGGATGATCTTTTACTGTTACTGTTTCTTACCGACGTGGATGATGTTTTACTGTTAGTTTCACAGCTAAACAAGCATGTCCAAACATGAAACATGAGGAGGAGTGCTGTCTATATTAAAATAATTAATTTATTAAGAGAAATACAATGACCACAATGTAGCTCACCCAAGTCAAACCATTCAAGGTAAGACAGGGCTTCAAAGTCAACATTTTAGGTGAATCTAAGCCGTCTAATCTAGACCATTTCTGGGAAGTATGATCATAAAAATATTCAACGAGGCTGCAAACAGCTTTATGTTGTTCAACTACTAAACTCAGAACTCCCTCTCTCAACATGGGCATAAAATTTTGCTTTCAATAATACTCATTAAGCACAAATCGCAGTTATTTTAATGCTAAACAAAGCTTAATTTGACAAAAGAAACAAATTATGGGGTGAAAATTTTGAGTGCTAACACTAAATTCTTTATGTTACATGGTTGTACAAAGAATCAAATGAATTGCTAGATTCTACAGGTAACTAAAAGAATCAAAGAATTTTTCCTTTTGTTATGTTTGTACAAAATCTGATGAGCTAATTAGAAAAGCTTGCAACCGAATTCGTCTATGGGTTCTCCGTTCCAACGACACAAAGCTGATTTCGATGCAAGTTCTCTGAGCTGCTCCAAGCTTCTTCCCAACTGCATTGCAACCTTCATTTCAAAAACCACCCCATTTTCTCTCTTCTCCAAGTCTTGTTCTCCAAGTGCTGTTTCAATTGAATCCTCCAACTTGTTGAAGAAGCCGGCGCAGTTCCTGTACATCTCAAACACCATCCCTACTTGCCCGCCATGCTGAAAAGCATTCACTGCGCTAGCCAACGAGCCTGCAGCCACTGCTGCAACTGCGGCAGTGGCTGATCCATGGCCTACAAAAGCGGATCCAACAGCCGCGATCCCAGTAAGCACAGGGCCCGAAACTGCCAAAATCTTGTTGGTCTTTAACGCCAAGCTTCCTAATCTCTCATAGTCTTCAATGTCCTTGTTCTTCACAACTTGAATAATTTCTCTCATTTCGCTTTCAAGTTCTTCACTCCATCCATTCACATTATTTCCCATCTGGGATTTCGGTTTCCTTGGATTTTGAGATTGAACAACATTTCTAGGCCACCAAACAGCCGGCTCCAATTTTTTGGGGAATTTTTCGAGCATGGCACCGAGCAACGGAAGTGGGTAAGCTTTGTCAAGAGCCAAAACCTTCTCCATTGTCTCCTTCACATCTTTCTCAGTAGGATCACGAAGAGCAAACACCGTCTCAATTTCGCTCTGGAGCTGCCTGAACAACCTCGTAGCATTGCGCTGCTCCTCGGCGAGCTGCGAAGGCTGGATCTTGTTCATGATAAGCAGCATTCCGGTAGCTGCGGAAAACAAAATAGCCGATGAAATGTTCAATGCCAAAACGGACGTTCCAGCAGCTGCATTAACTCCGGCCATTAGGGAAGCGGAGAGAGTGATCATGTTGATAGAGCTAAGTAAGAGTGCGTTCCAGTTATTGCGCTGCTCGCCGATGTTTGCGTGCATCTCCACTCTGTCCGCCACCGCCTCTAAGAGCGCGTAGAGCTGAGTTGTGGAAGCTGTAGGCGCGGCTGCTGCTGCTGCAGAGTGATTGTTGTTATACAAATCGGTGTTTTCGTGTTTCAGAACTTGTTCCTTCAACTGGAGGCCTTCGAGGACGAGCTTCGTGGTTTGTTTCGGGTCAGCGAAGCGGACCCTTGGGAGCGTGCGGACATGAATGGCGGCATTTATGGTTCTGTTTGAGGAAGAACAACGTGAGACAAGAGATGAAGTTTGGAGGGAAGCCATTTGATTGGTTGGGGTGCTGTGTTTTGTTAAGAGTGTTGAGAGCAAAAGATCTCAGGTGGGTTTTCAGTTTGGAGGAGTAGGAGGAGAGGAGAGAATTGGGAATGGAAGAAGTGGGTGGGATGTGGTGGGTATTTATATGCAGGAGAGCTGAAAACTGAAAAGGGAAGAAGGGGTCAGATTTGGAAATATTGACTGGACTTGGTTTATTGGCTGACCTGATGCTGCAGCGTGACCCATTCCCTTTTTTTTTTTTTTAATTTTCCTCTTCAATATTTGGTCCACTATTTTGCATTGCCTTCACTCGTTCTCTCTCTCGTCCCCATGCACACATGAATAGTATTAGCATGGGTAAGAATTGTTCGAAAGTTAGCTCGTCAACTTTAGTATCCTATTTTGTTAAAAATTGTATTAGGAAAGAATTAAGTTTCTTTTTACAATTTAGAGTGGGAATCCAAGAAGTACAATTGGAAAAAGGAAAGAAAGTGTATTTTTCTGTTCCACATAGAATAGGAAACTTAACAAGAAGTAGACATGTAAACCACACTTTATACTTATAAATAGGGTGCGGCAAGGCTAGAAATAAGAGAGAAAAGCTCGAGACAGCTGAGAGAAGAGGGATTAGTGTAGGGTTTGCAAAAGTACTGTATGCCTTATTATTAATCAAAGAAGCCGTGATTCATGTACTAAGAGAAATCACAGCTGGACATAAGCAAAAGTTCTATCTAACCAGGATAAATCTTGTGTATTTCAAGTTATTCTCTAATTTGCTAAGTTTAGTCTATTGCCGGATACATAAAAGAACAAGATTCAAAAGAGAGTCAAAATTATAACAAAAATTTCATACAACATACATTACACGACAACCCTAATATGAACACAACTAAAACAATACGATTAATACTGCTCAATTAACATTACCTTAGTAAAATGCTTAACTATCAAAATGCACCATCAAGTATTTCAAAAGTATGGCTTCATCCTCTCCTTTTGCAACTGTATCACTTTTCCCCTCTAAACTTTCAATTTGTAATTCACATTACCATAGTTCATCAACTCCGTGTGTTAACTAATTTTTTTTTTTTTTGTTAATACGAGATACTCAATATATCATCAAAATGTCATTCATATTAATAATATCATGCCATATCGCGGAGCAAAATTTATTCGTTAATTGACGAATTTTGCAAACTAGTGTTATGTGAGATACAAAATGCTATTAGATAAAGTGATACAGTTGCAAAAACATATGGTAAAGAGATACGTTCATGATAGTTTAGGAGGAATTTTAATAATTAAATATTTAGTAAAATGATATACTGTTTCTCGTATTTATAGTGTTTTACATGTTGATTAATTAACAAAAATATAAAAGGAGTAAACCAAAACATTACATGTGTTCACCGCTAATAATGTATAGTGATTAGAGGATACGTTTACTTGCGTTGTACTCTATTTAACAATTTGGTTTGATAATCTAAAGTCCAACTTACAAGTTTTTGACTTCTAAATTGAAGTGGTCTTTCTGTCTCTATTCACCTGCATGGTATTTTTATGGAACCTACTCTACAATATGTTTTAATGAATTGTACCGTCTATCTTTTAGAATATCATCCACAGATTATTTTTTGAACAAAATAGACAAATTCAAAATTATTAAGACATTCATTTGTAGTGAAGAAAGTTGACGAACTAATTTCTATAAAGAAATCCTAAACCTAGCAGTCATGTGGTCACATGATTTCAGATTTGAGTGATTTTTGGTAGACTTGATCTTTGAGGGAAAATTTAAAAGATAGACGGTTCAAATATAGTGGTCATGTGGTCACATGTTTTGTGGGGCAAACTTTGTAATATATTTTTGGTACGAACTGGCATTTCATTGAAATATTCAACTAGGCTGAAAACAACTTTATTTTGTTCAACTACTAAACTCAGAACTCCCTCTCTCAACAAGGACATAAAATTTTGTTTTCAATAAATACTAATTAAGCACAAACCGCAGTTGTTTAATGCTAAACAAAGCTTAATTCCACGAAAGAAACAAATTGTAGTGTGAAAAATTTGAGTGCTAACACTAAATTTTCTATGTTACATCATTGTACAAAGAATCAAATGAATTGCTAGATTCTATAAGTAACTAAAAAATCAAAGAATTTTTCCTTTTGTTATGTTTGTACAAAATCTGATGAACTAATTGTTAATGTAAGAAGATTGAGAAAGATAGCTAGGGTTTCAAGAACTAGAAAGAAAGAGAGATCGAAGAAGAAGAGTGAGAGAGAATCTTAGAGAAAGAAGTATTGCATTAATCTGTTATGCTTTTATTTCTTACTGTAGAAGCTATTACGTTGATGTATATATAGAGAACCAAATCTCTAGCTAACCAACTAACCTAGGTCTACAATCTTATGACAAGTGGCATGATCCTAACCATTCTTTATACTCTTACATCCCCCCGCAAACTCATGTCTTGGAGGGACCAAGCATGATATTGAAGCAATGAGAGCGAAATAGAGGAGCATTGAGACCTTTAGTGAGTATATCTGCAAATTGTTCCCGAGATGAAACAAACTGAACCAGTAGTGTATTCTTAGCAACTCGTTCACGGAAAAAGTGCACATCGATCTCAATATGCTTTGTCCGTTGATGTTGAACAGGGTTGAACGACAATGCAATGACATAAAGATTATCATAGAAAAGCATAGGAGCATCATGAGGTTTAACATGCATGAACTGTAACAATTACTGAATCCAGTCAAGCTCAGCAACTGTGGTTGACATAGCTCTATACTCAGCCTCTATAGATGACCTGGAAACCATGTTTTGCTTCATGGAGGACCACGAAATAGGGCCATTGCCCAAAAAGACAACCATGCCAGTAGTTGACCGGACAATCATTAGGGTCCCCAGCCCAGTCTGCATCATTAAAAGCCTTTAATGACAAAACACCCCGAGTATAAGAAATACCAACTGATAAGATACCCTTGATATATGGTAGAATACGTTTCACTGCTGTGAAATGAGACACCATTGAAGACTGCAGAAATTGGCAAACTTGATGAACTGAGAAAGCAATATCAGGCCGAATGAAAGTGAGATACTGTAAAGCTCCAATGATGCTTCTATATACTGTTGGATTGTTGTATGGAATACCATCATCCTTTAATAGTCTATTGTAGGGAAGACATGGAGTGTCACATGCCTTGCAATCCATTATTTCAACCTTCTCCAATAAATCTTGGATATACTTTGACTGTGACAAGAATAAACCTTGATCAATTTTGGTAATCTGAATCCCCAGAAAGTAATGCAGCTCTCCCAAGTCCTTGATATTGAATTCAGTTGTCAAAGATTGAATGACCTGCCGAATAGCGAAAGTAGCTCCCAAAGATAATAATATCATCCACATAAAGTAATAGGATGACAATATTACTTCCAACAATTTTAACAAACAAGGAAGAATCATAATATGTAGACTAAAATCCTAGAGATTGAAGAAAATCTGTGAACCTCTCATTCTAGGTTCGGGGAACCTGTTTTAATCCATATAAGGACTTGTGAAGTCTGCAAACTAGCTCAGGATGAGAATGATCTTCAAAACTAGGAGGTTGAGCCATGTATACCTCTTCATTTAACACTCCATGCAGGAATGCATTCTTTACATCCAACTGCCTCAAAGGCCAATTAAAGTGTGCTGCCAAAGCTAGAACTAGTCTCACAGTGGTTAGCTTAACCACTGGACTAAAGGTATCCCCATAATCCAAACCAGGTTCTTGATTAAACCCCTTGGCAACCAAGCGAGCCTTATGTCGAGCAATAGAACCATCGGAGTTCGTTTTGAGTTTGAACATCCATTTGCAACCCACCAAATTCTTGTTACGTGGTAATTGAACTAAACTCCATGTGTGTTGATGCTAAAATGCATCCAGCTCTTCTTTCATAACATTCAACCAAACTGGGGCTTTCAAAGCAGACTTATAGGTAGCAGGTTCCACTTGAGCTAAATCAACACCACTAGAATCATGGAGCTTATTGAGCAATAATATTTTTTTTATTATACCATATTTACTTCTGGTTTGCATAGGATGTAGATTAAGTGGTGCTATAGGCAATATGTAACATCCCACATCGACCAACGGAGATGGGGTGATGTATCTTATATGTACATGTTCCTCTTCCTATAGCACGAGACATTTTGGGAATTCACTGGCTTCGAATTTCATCAGAACTTCGAAGTAATCCCAAGATGGGTGACCCACTGGGAAGTTGCTTGTGAGTTCCCAGAAACAAAACCGTGAGGGAATGGTAAGCCCAAAGCGGACAATATTGTGTTACGACGGAGTCTGGACTAGGATGTAACAGAATGGTATCAGAGCCACTCTGCCTTGTGGTGCGAGTGTGCCGACGAGGATGTCAGGCCCCTAAGGGGGGTGGATTGTAACATCCCACATCGACCAGTGGAGAGGGGGTGATATGCCTTATATGTACATGCTCCCCTCTCTATAGCACAAGGTCTTTTAGGAATTCACTGACTTTGGATTTCATCAGAACTTCAAAGTTAATCGAGTTTGGACGAGAGCAATCCCAAGATGGGTAACCCACTGGGAAGTTGCTCGTGAGTTCCCAGAAACAAAACCGTGAGGGAATGGTAAGTCCAAAGCGGACAATATCGTGCTACGGTGGAGTCGGAACTGGGATGCGACACAATACCACTTGAAGGAGATTAGAACAAAACTCAGGATCCACATGGAGTAATTGTGAAGAACTTGCAGGTGCAGTAATGGACGGAGATGCAACATTCTTTGGTGATGACAGTGTACTAGGGGATGGTACTAATACAGAAGAAGAAGTTATGTATGAAGGAGACAGTGGAACTGATGATGAAAAGATGACACCATTTGATGACATAGATAATGATGGTGATAATGTAATTGGAGGCTGAACTAAGATGTTATTCATATCAGGTACATGATATAAAGGTAAAGACTAAGGGAAAGATACCTGGACAGGTGTGGATGTAGGTTTCACAATCAAATGAGGATATGGGAATCTAGACTCATTAAAGACAACATGTCGAGATATATAAATTCTACCCGTTAAGACATCAAAACATATAAAACCCTTGTACTTTGAGCCATACCCAAGGAAAAAACATTATGTGGTTTTAGGTTGTAACTTTGTTTTAATATAAGGTCTCAATAATGGAAAACAAAAACAACCAAAGACTCGAAGGTGAACAATTCTTCAAGATAGGAGTAGGCATACGATTTATAAGAAACACTGCTACTTGACAATCAAAAGACCAGAAATGATAGGGTAATTTTGCAGATTGTAAAAATGTGACAGTGGTTTCAATAATGTGCATGTGTTTCCTTTCAGCCAAACTGTTTTGTTCTGGGGTATGTGGGCAAGACTTATGATGTGTAATGCCTTTACTATGAAGGAAAGATTGAAGTTTAGCACTGTTATACTCTCCACCACCATTAGTTTGTAATGTTTGGATAGACACGGAGAATTGAGTTTGTACAAAAGAATAAAAAACAACAAAGGTTTCAAAGAAGTCTGACTTGTTGAAAAGGGGAAACAACCAACAATATCGAGTGCACTCATAAATAAGAGGCACATAGTATTTATAGCCATAAATGGAATTACATGGAGAAGGACCCCAAAGGTCATTGTGTACAGTTGCAAAAGGAATTACAGATTTATGATCACTAGACTGAAAAGGCAGTTTAGTAAACTTGCCCTCTAAGCAACCATGACACATCAATGGGACATCATCCTTTGTACAAGAAATGGAAGACTTATGTAGCATTATTTTGGCTATGTTATTAGTAGGACGACTTAACCTACTATGCCAGATATTAGAACTAACAATCTGACCAAGAAATGCAGAAGCTTTAGGAGTGCCTGGACTGTGTAATAAGTGATGATGGACGGGTGAAGAGATAGGATAGAGTCCATTACTGCATAGTCCTTTGTATAATATCCTCCATGTGGCCTTGTCCTGAATCTAGAAACAATAAGCATCAAATATTAATCAACAGTTGTTATCAAGACAAATTTTGTGAACTGATAACAAGTTGCTTGAAAGTCTAGGCACATAGAGAACATAATTGAGTTTTATTGGATGTACATGTGTTTGAATAATGGAGCTAGCAATGTGAGATATTTGCAAACCTTCACCATTTTGCACAGTTTTGTTGATGCACAAAACCGGAGGTCTTGGAACAACGTAAATCCGACCGTGAATCTGCAAGTAATGTAAATAACACAAGATATATCGTGGTTCACCCCAAGGTTTGGGCTACGTCCACACTGATTGTATTATATTTCTCTGTTGAAGAGGGAGAGAGAGAGCTTAGAGCTTAGGGGGTGTGAGGAAGCTTTGAGAGGGGGTGAGAGGCTTCAGAAATGGCCTCTGAGGGTGAGAATGAGCCTCTTACTAATTGTGAGGGTGAGGGGTCATTTTATAGAATAAGGACTCCTCACTTATTACATATTTGCCCCTTCCTTTATCCCATAATTACATTTAAGTCCCCTGAGTATTTGTACGAGATCTAAATACGAGGCCCTAAATATGGTATAAACAGTAGTCCCCCAAGTCTTCAGTCAAGAGAGTCTTTTGGCTGGAGACTTGAAATTCAGTCCATGTGTGGGCCGAAGTAACTAGATGTCGTCTAGAACTGATGCTCGATATGAGGCGGTGCCCAATCTGAAATGATGTTCAACTAGAAGTAGCACATGTTGTGAGGCCGCTTTGCTTGTAGCTTATATTGCCTTGGTTGGCTCGGCTTGTGGTGTTGAAGGTGAGGGAGTCCCTTTTATAGAATAAGGGCTCGTTCCTCAATACATAAATGAGGACTCCTCACCCTCACAATTGGGGAGGCCTCACTCTCACTCTCGGAGGCCAATTCCTAGGCCTGAGATCCCCTCTCTCACCCTCAGAAGCTCTCAGAAGCTCTCACCATCTCCCTCTCTATTCCCTCAAATAAATACAGAATCAGTGTGGACGTAGCCCAAACCTTGGGGTGAACCACGATACATCTTGTGTTATTTACATTACTTGCAGATTCACGGTCGGATTTACGTTGTTCCAAGACATCCGGTTTTGTGCATCAACATTTGGCGCCGTATGTTGATGCACAAAACCGGAGGTCTTGGAACAACGTAAATCCGACCGTGAATCTGCAAGTAATGTAAATAACACAAGATATATCGTGGTTCACCCCAAGGTTTGGGCTACGTCCACACTGATTGTATTATATTTCTCTGTTGAAGAGGGAGAGAGAGAGCTTAGAGCTTAGGGGGTGTGAGGAAGCTTTGAGAGGGGGTGAGAGGCTTCAGAAATGGCCTCTGAGGTTGAGAATGAGCCTCTTCTAGAATGAGGGTAGGAGTCCCCTTTTATAGAATAAGGGGCTCCTCCTCCTTTACAAAGTATGGGCTTTAGTGTGAGGCCCAAATACAAGGCCCAAGGCCCAAATATACGAGGCCCTAAATATGGTATAAACAGTAGTCCCCCAAGCCTTCAGTCAAGAGAGTCTTTTGGCTGGAGACTTGAAATTCAGTCCATGTGTGGGCCGAAGTAACTGATGCTCGATATGAGGCGGTGCCCAATCTGAAATGATGCTCAACTAGAAGTAGCACATGTTGTGAGGCCGCTTTGCTTGTAGCTTATATTGCCTTGGTTGGCTCGGCTTGTGGTGTTGAAGGTGAGGGAGTCCCTTTTATAGAATAAGGGCTCGTTCCTCAATACATAAATGATGGACTAGAGTTGATGCTCGCGACAAGGCGGTTGCTCAGCTGGCGGCGTTTCTCTCTAATGAAGGTGAGGGAGTCCCTTTTATAAAATAAGGGTTCACTCCTCAGTACATGAATAATGGGTGCTCTCTAATGAAAGTGAGGGATTCCCTTTTATAGAATAAGGGCTCACTCCTCAATACATAAGTGATGGGCTAGAGTCTCCCAAGTATTTTTCATGAGGCCCAGTTGAGGCCCAATATATGGTACATAATGTAGTCCCCCAAGTCTTCGGTCAATAGAGTCTGTTGGCTGGAGACTTCAAATTGAATCCATGTATGGGCCGAAGTGGTGGTTGTTCGGAGGCGGTGTTTGTATACCCTGCACTGAAGCTTTGTAGGTGAAGCTTTGCAAGTGAAGCTTGGAAGCTAGAGCTCTGTAAATGAAGCTTTCGAAGCTGGAGCTTTTATAAATGAAGCTTTTGAATCTAGAGCTCTGTAAATGAAGCTTTTGAAGCTAAAGCTCTGTAAATGAAGCTTTTTTGAAGCTGATTGACATGAGTGATGCTCATGAATGTTTATGTTGATTGACATGAGTGATGCTCATGGATGTTGTCATGAGTGATGCTCATGAATGTTAACATGAGTGATGCTCATGAATGTTGACATGAGTGATGCTCATGAATGTTGACATGAATGATGGTAATGAATGTTTATGTATGATTGTCATGAATGATGCTCATGAATGTTTATGTATGAATGACATGAGTAGTGCTCAAGTATAATTTGGAGTACTAGGCGTACTTTTGATGACCTGGTTGGTGCCATTTCAGGCCTATGGGCCTTTGCCCTCCACAACATGTCAGCCCATTTGTTTTGGGCTTTTCCTTTTTTTTTTTTTTTTTTTTTTTTGACCCTCTGATGGGGTTTATACATATTACCCTCTGATGGGGTTGATACAGATGTCTCCGAAAGATAATAAAAATAAATTACATCATTCGGGTGTGGGGTTTATTCCTTGTTTTTTTTTTTTTTTTTTTTTTTTTTTTTTACGCTTTTTTTTTTTTTGCTTTAGCGTTCGCTTTCATGGAGGACCGCTCTTTTTAGGAATAATGGTGCTCGGTATCTTGTCAATCCAACGTCCCAAGGCACCGACACAATGAGATGTTGGGACCTTGTAGTGGGATGGCAACAACTTGGCATCATTAGATGTCTGAATTCCTTTATCATCGACCACTTTCCAGCTGTGTGCTTTTAAAGAAACCTGCTTTACCTTTACTCTTTTTGTTTTTGTTTCTTTTGACAAGCTGATGGATGGACAGGATGGCATGGGTCGGATTTAGCACATGCGTAGAGTTATTCCCTTTGTCCAAGTGGGTTGTTGAAGATAACCCATTACTGCATTATTCTTAGGGCTGTGATGATGATGCAGTTGAAGATTGTGCAGAGATATGGAAGACCATTAGAGAGCATCATTCATGAGGTAGGGCTTTCTGCTTTTCCTTTTTCTATTTTGCTTTGCTTTTGCTGTCTCTGTCTCTGTCGTGTTTGCCTACACCTCGCAGCTGCGTTGAACCCGGCTTGCTGTCATTGGGAACGAGCTCCTGCAGAGCCTTCATCCTCTCTGCAATTCTCTCTCTCCGTAATCTTTCGGCTATGTTGTGCGGGTCAGTGACTTGACCTCTTCTCGCCTTGATTCTGGACCTTGATTGAACTTAGTTGCTTATATCAGCTTCCATCAACATCACTCCCTTGCTCTGGTAATACTCATCTAGCGCTCACTGATATCTTGACTGATTTAATCCAAAATAGCGTGCCAATGGTCGTCCAAACTTGAATGAGCCTTCTGCACTTTGGTGACCGCATTCTTAGAAAATCCTTGACATCGAGCCATCGGACGAGGAATCTGAAGATACGGCAATGGGCTTCAGCAATTGTTGAGGCGTCTGCTGGACCGGGGGCGGGGCCGCCTTTTTGGGGGACTCAAAGACCGGCGCGATCATTTTCCGGGAAGATTCAAAAACCGGTTCGGGCGGCGTCATAAAGACAGTGTAGGACCCAATCTTGCCAATCATTGGAAAGGAAGTGGAGTCCCTGTTGATGGCCATCTGGGTTGCATTTGGTTCGGAGGAAGATGGGAGAGAAAGTGAGGCTCTGCTGAGCAGCAAGAAGCGGAAACAGCTTTGGAAGACATAACCGGCGACGGGACTCTTTAGTGGGTGATCTCCTCAAACAGGTGTTGGGCGTGGAGATTTTGGCCCCGGAGAGATGAGAGAGTGAATAAACTGGGCAGCTACGGTGGTGTCGGCAACGGCGGAGTCGTGCGGCTGGCCCTGGAGAGACAATAGAATCTGGAAATTGGAAGGGAAGCACGATCTGGAAATTGGCCTGAACCTGGCGATCGAGCGGCTGGGTGGAGAGAGGCGAAGAAGGGTCTCCGAGCCTCCTCCCTCGTCGTTATCTGCCATCTTAAAGGACTTGAAGCTTCAAGAAAGCGTAAAGTGATTCGATCTAGAAGGTCCGATCGGGGATCAGGACAACGCCGTTTTGATATGGTTGAAGGTTGAAGATCGAAAACTGTCAAGAAGTGGGGATCTTGTATGCAGATATTTCATACTGCAAATATGCAAGAGGCCCAAATGCCAAATTCAAAGTCAGAATTGAAGTTGAAGAAACCATGGGGAGAGAGAAAGAGGCAGAGAGAGAGTGGTGTTCTTGGTTTTTTATGCTTTTGCAGATTCACAGTGGTGAGATTTGATGAAAAAATGAAAGAGAACCGACATAGCTTTTTGTGTCGATTCCCACAGATGGCGCCAAATGTTGATGCACAAAACCGGAGGTCTTGGAACAACGTAAATCCGACCGTGAATCTGCAAGTAATGTAAATAACACAAGATATATCGTGGTTCACCCCAAGGTTTGGGCTACGTCCACACTGATTGTATTATATTTCTCTGTTGAAGAGGGAGAGAGAGAGCTTAGAGCTTAGGGGGTGTGAGGAAGCTTTGAGAGGGGGTGAGAGGCTTCAGAAATGGCCTATGAGGGTGAGAATGAGCCTCTTACTAATTGTGAGGGTGAGGGGTCCTTTTATAGAATAAGGACTCCTCACTTATTACATATTTGCCCCTTCCTTTATCCCATAATTACATTTAAGTCCCCTGAGTATTTGTACGAGATCTAAATACGAGGCCCTAAATATGGTATAAACAAGTTTCATTTGTGGGACAAGGAAAAGCCAATGACAAGTTACTAAGGTCTGCTGTTATATGATTTGTAGCACCTGAGTCAGTAATCCAAATATGTGGTTGATGATGAGATGTGAAAGCTGGGGATGATTGAGAAGTGATTGTGTGCATAGCTTGCTTATGAGACTGAGGTGAAAATGTTGGTGTAGAATGAGCATATACAGTAGTATTTGATGTAGAATGATGTGGACCACCAAAATTAGGCCATTTGTCATTAAAGAAGCAATACCAGGTAGTGTGATTTGTTTTATCGTGGATGTTACAACCTTGCCTATCCATTTGTTTTGAGTTACAGAATGGAGTCGTGTGACCAAATGTATTACACAGTTGACAAGGAACCTGTGGTGTGGTATGAGGACCAAAATACTATGGTGGAGACGGACCAAGAACACCAGGGTTCGAATTAGGAAAAGTAGTGTGAAACTGTTGTCAAGGATTAGGATTAGGATAATTATACCTTGATGAAATTTGCCTTTGCCCTTCTTGTTGGTAAAAGATCGATACCCTCCTGAAGAACCAGAATAACCATTATTGAAACCATTAATGTGGCCTGAGAAACCAAGACCTGAACCTCCAGATCGAGGTTGAGCTGTGGGAGATTGAGGACTAGAATTGTTAGCAATCATGGCAGTGAGAATCTGTGAGTTCACATTGCTATCAACAATCAGCTCCTCAGCAAGCAATTGTACCCTAAATTCCTTGAGAGAAATAACATTTTCACAACCCCTTATAACACTGCGGAAGGTATTATATTGAGGAGGTAAGCCATTGAGGGCAAGTATAACAATATCCTCATCTGCAAAAGTGACCCTAGCAGCAGACAAATAATCCCTAGCTTCCTTAATATGTTGCAGATATTGAGACACCGAATCCGAACCCTTTCGAATAGTTTGAAGATTCAACTTAAGTTGAAATATACTAGTCTGAGAGACAACCGAAAATTGTTCCTTTAATCGAGTCCACAGATCACAGGCACTGGTGCTACCAATAGCACATGAAATTGCTACTGGAGACAAAGTAGCAGTGATCAACTGCATAAAGCACGATTGTGCATCTTCCAAACAATATAGTCTTCATTCTCAGATTGAGAATAACAATTTGCAGCAGCAAGACCAGAACTATCAGAATTAGCAGAACCAGTAACATATCGAGGGGGACAAACACGTGATCCATCAACAAAACCCAAGATTCCATGGCCCTCAAGTAATAATTGCATTTGAAATTGCCAACTCAAGTAATTAGAATCATCAAGCTTCACATTCACAGATGTAGAGATTGTAGAAATAAGACCAATGATCGGAGATTGTAAAATTTGTAATTGCGATGCAGTCACCATAGTTGTAGTAGCGAAATGAAAAGATTTATAACAGAGGAAAAATTACAAACACCTGGAGTGCACAAGAAGATCACGAATGGCAGAAATCCTAGAAGTTGCAGACAAAGAAGAATACCAGATTGGAGAATTACAGACGGAGAAGATGAGCGGAAGAAGCTAGAGGATCGGAGATTGCAACGTGAGTATCAATGGCAAGTGATACCATGTTAATGTAAGAAGATTGAGAAAGATAGCTAGGGTTTCAAGAACTAGAGAGAAAGAGAGATCGAAGAAGAAGAGTGAGAGAGAATCTTAGAGAGAGAAGTATTGCATTAATCTATTATGCTTTCATTTCTTACTATTACATTGATGTATATATAGAGAACCAAGTCTCTAGCTAACTAACTAATTTAGGTCTACAATCTTATGACAAGTGGCATGATCCTAACCATTCTTTATCCTCTTACACTAATTAGAAAAGCTTGCAACCGAATTCGTCTATGGGTTCTCCGTTCGAACGATACAAAGCTGATTTCGATGCAAGTTCTCTGAGCTGCTCCAAGCTTCTTCCCAACTGCATTGCAACTTTCATTTCAAAAACCACCCCATTTTCTCTCTTCTCCCAGTCTTGTTCTCCAAGTGTTGCTTCAATTGAATCCTCCAACTTGTTGAAGAAGCCGGCGCAGTTCCTATTCATCTCAAACACCATCCCTACTTGCCCGCCATGCTGAAAAGCATTCACTACGCTAGCCAAAGAGCCTGCAGCCACTGTTGCAACCGCGGCAGTGGCTGATCCATGGCCTACAAAAGCGGATCCAACAGCCGCGATCCCAGTAAGCACAGGGCCCGAAACTGCCAAAATCTTGTTGGTCTTTAATACTACCAAGCTTCCTAATCTCTCATAGTTTTCAAGGTCCTTGTTCTTCACAACTTGAATAATTTCTCTCATTTCGCTTTCAAGTTCTTCACTCCATCCATTCACATTATTTCCCATCTGGGATTTCGGTTTCCTTGGATTTTGAGATTGAACAACATTTCTAGGCCACCAAACAGCCGGCTCCAATTTTTTGGGGAATTTTTCGAGCATTGCACCAAGCAACGGAAGTGGGTAAGCTTTGTCAAGTGCCAAAATCTTCTCCATTGTCTCCTTCACATCTTTCTCAGTAGGATCACGAAGAGCAAACACCGTCTCAATTTCGCTCTGGAGCTGCCTGAACAACCTCGTAGCATTGCGCTGCTCCTCGGCGAGCTGCGAAGGCTGGATCTTGTTCATGATAAGCAGCATTCCGGTAGCTGCGGAAAACAAAATAGCCGATGAAATGTTCAATGCCAAAACGGACGTTCCAGCAGCTGCATTAACTCCGGCCATTAGGGAAGCGGAGAGAGTGATCATGTTGATAGAGCTAAGTAAGAGTGCGTTCCAGTTATTGCGCTGCTCGCCGATGTTTGCGTGCATCTCCACTCTGTCCGCCACCGCCTCTAAGAGCGCGTAGAGCTGAGTTGTGGAAGCTGTAGGCGCGGCTGCTGCTGCTGCAGAGTGATTGTTGTTATACAAATCGGTGTTTTCGTGTTTCAGAACTTGTTCCTTCAACTGGAGGCCTTCGAGGACGGGCTTCGTGGTTTGTTTCAGGTCAGCGAAGCGGACTCTTGGGAGCTTGCGGACATGAATTCTGTTTGAGGAAGAACAACGTGAGGGAGAAGAGAAGAGAAGAGATGAAGTTTGGAGGGAAGCCATTTGATTGGTTGGGGTGCTGTGTTTTGTTAAGAGTGTTGAGAGCAGAAGATCTCAGGTGGGTTTTCAGTTTGGAGGAGTAGGAGGAGAGGAGAGAGTTGGGAATGGAAGAAGATGGTGGGATGTGGTGGGTATTTATATGCAGGAGAGCTGAAAACTGAAAAGGGTAGAAGGGGTCAGATTTGGAAATATTGACTGGACTTGGTTTATTGGCTGACCTGATGCTGCAGCGTGACCCATTCCCTTTTTTTTTAATTTTCCTCCTCAATATTTGGTCCACTATTTTGCATGGCCTTCACTCGTTCTCTCTCCCGTCCCCATGCACACATGTATAGTATTAGCATGGGTAAGAATTGTTCGAAATTTAGACCCTGCGTAAAGCGGGAGCCTTGTGCACTGGATACGACATTTTTAACGTGAGTATCCTATTTTGTTTAAAATTGTATTAGGAAGGAACTAAGTTTCTTTTTAGAATTTAGAGCGGAAATCTGAGAAGTACAATTGGAAAAATGAAAGAAAGTTTATTTTCCTATCCCACATAGAATAGGAAACTTAACAAGAAGTAGGCATGTAAACCACCCCCTATACTTATAAATAGGGTGCGGCAAGGCTAGAAATAAGAGAGAGAAAAGCCTGAGATAGCCGAGAGAATAGGGATTAGTGTAGGGTTTGCAAAAGTATTGTATGCTTTATTATTAATCAAAGAATCCATGATTCATGTACTAAGAGAAATCACAGCTGGATGTAGGTAAAAATTATGTCTAACCAGTATAAATTTTGTGTATTTCAAGTTATTCTCTAATTTGCTAAATTTAGTCTATTGCCAGATACATCAATAAACAAGATCCAGAGGAGAGTCAAAATTATAATAAAAATTTCATATCACATACATTACACGACAGCCCTAATGTGGATACATCTAAAACAATACGATTTGTTGATGCACAAAATCAGTGAGGACTTTGGTACAACAGAAAGTGTTAAGTTTGTGACCTTCGCTAGATTGTTCCAGTCACTAGTGTGGATAAGTATGCAAATGGATAGAGACAGGGAAGCAAACACAAGATGTACGTGGTTCACCCAAATTGGCTACATCCATGGAGTAGAGGAGTTCTCATTAATTGTGAAGGGTTTACACAAGTACATAGGTTCAAGCTCTCCTTTAGTGAGTACTAGTGAATGATTTAGTAGAAATGACATTAGGAAATATTGTGAGAGAATAATCTCTATTTATAGAAGAGAGTTTCTAGTTTCGTTCTGACATTGACACGTGTCGTGTTGTGATTGGCTTCTGATGTTGACACGTGTCGCGCTATGATTGGCTTCTGATGTCGACACGTGTCGCACTATGATTGGCCTCCTAGTTGGAGGGAAACTCTTCTGGGTCCTTGACGGTATAATGTTGACCAGTGCTCAGTAGTTTCGGGATTGGTCAAGTATAGTACAAACACAATTAACACTGCACAATCAACATTACCTTAGTAAAATGCTTAACTATCAAAATGCACCATCAAGTATTTCAAAAGTATGGCTACACCCTCTCCTTTTGCAACTGTATCACTTTTCCCCTCTAAACTTTCAATTTGTAATTCACATTACCATAGTTCATCAACTCCGTGTGTTAACTAATTATTATTTTTATTATTAATATGAGATACTCAATATATCATCAAAATGCCATTCATATTATTAATATCATGCCATATCGGGGAGCAAAAGTTATTCGCTAATTGACGAATTTTGCAAACTGGTGTTATGTGAGATACAAAATGATATTAGATAAAGTGATACAGTTGCAAAAATATATGGTAAAGAGATACGTTCATGATAGTTTAGGAGGCATTTTGATAATTGAATATTTAGTAAAATGATATACCGTTTTTCGTCTTTATAGTGTTTTACGTGTTGATTAATTAACAAAAATATAAAGGGAACATTACCTGTGTTCACCGCTAATGTATAGTGATTAAAATATACGTTTACTTGCGTTGTACTCTATTTAACAATTTGGTTTGATAATATCTAAAGTCCAACTTACAAGTTTTTGACCTCCAAATTGAAGTGGTCTTTCTGTCTCTATTCACCTGCATGGTATTTTTGTGGGGCCTACTCTACAATATGTTTTAACGAGTTGTATTGTCTATCTTTTAGAACATCATCCATAGATCATTCTTGGAACAAAATAAACAAATTCAAAATTATTAAGACATTCATTTGTAGTGAAGAAAACTGACGAACTAATTTCTATAAAGAAATCCTAAACCCAGTGGTCAGGTGGTCACATGATTTCATATTTGAGTAATTTTTGGTAGACTTGATATTTGAGGGAAAACTTAAAAGATATACGGTTCAAATTGTTGAAATATATTACAAAGTTTGCCCTACAAAACATATGTGGGACAAACTTCATAATATAATTTTGATACGAAATGGCATTTCGTTGAAATATTCAACTAGGCTGCAAACAACTTTATTTTGTTCAACTACTAAACTCAGAACTCCCTCTCTCAACAAGGACATAAATTTTTTTTTTCAATAATACTCATTAAGCACAAACCACAGTTGTTTTAACGCTAAACAAAGCTTAACTCGATGAAAGAAACAAATTATAGTGTGAAAATTTTGAGTGCTAACACAAATTTTTTTTATGTTACATCGTTGTACAAAGAATCAAATGAATTGCTAGACTCTACAAGTAACTAAAAGAATAAAAAGAAGAGGGTGGGATGTGGTGGGTATTTATATGCAGGAGAGCTGAAAACTGAAAAGGGAAGAAGGGGTCAGATTTGGAAATATCGACTGGACTTGGTTTATTGGCTGACCTGATGCTGCAGCGACCCATTCCCTTTGTTTTTTTATTTTCCTCTTCAATATTTGGTCCACTATTTTGCATGGCCTTCACTCGTTCTCTCTCTCTCGTCCCCATGCACACATGTATGGTATTAGCATGGGTAAGAATTGTTCGAAATTTTGCTCGTCAACGTTAACATCCTATTTTGTTTAAAATTATATTAGGAAAGAATTAAGTTTCTTTTTACAATTTAGAGTGGGAACCCGAGAAGTACAATTGGAAAAGAAAAGAAAGTGTATTTTCATATCCCGCATAGAATAGGAAACTTAACAAGAGTAGGCATGTAAACCACATCCTACACTTACAAATAGGGTGCGCAAGGCTAGAAACAAGAGAGCGAAAAGCCCGAGATAGCCGAGAGAAGAGGGATTAGTTTAGGATTTGCAAAAGTATTGTATGCTTTATTAATAAGGAAGCCATAATTTCTGTACTAAGAGAAATCACACCTGGAAGTATGCAAAAGTTTTGCCTAATCCGCATAAATCTTGTGTATTTCAAGTTATTATCTAATTTGCTAAATTTAGTCTATTGCCGGATACATCAAAAAACAAAATCAAGAAGAGAGTAAAAATTATAACAAAAATTTCATACAACATACATTACACGACTGAAAACTTATAATAATATAAACCTTGATGTGGACACGACTAAAACAATACGATTAACACTGCTCAATCAACATTACCTTAGTAAAATGCTTAATTAACTATCAAAATGCACCATCAAGTATTTCAAAAGTATGGCTTCATCTTCTCCTTTTGCAACTGTATCACTTTTCCCCTCTAAACTTTCAATTTGTAATTCACATTACCGTAGTTCATCAACTCCGTGTGTTAACTAATTAACTAATTTTATTAATATGAGATACTCAATATATCATCAAAATGTCATTCATATTATTAATATCATGCCATATTGTGGAGAAGAAGTTATTTGTTAATTGACGAATTTTGCAAACTGGTGTTATGTGTTATTCAAAATGATATTAGATTAAGTGATACAGTTGCAAAAACATATAGTAAAGAGATACTTTCGTGATAGTTTAGGAGGCATTTTGATAACTAAATATTTAGTAAAATGATATACCGTACGTTTCTCTTTTTTATAGTGTTTTACATGTTGATTAATTAACACAAATATAAAAGGATTAAACCAAAACATTACATGTGTTCACCGCTAATGTATACTGTAAAGTGATTAGAGGATACGTTTACTTGCGTTGTACTCTATTTAATAACTTGGTTTAACAATCTAAAGTCCAACTTACAAGTTTTTGACCACTAAATTGAAGTGGTCTTTCTGTCTCTATTCACCTGCATGGTATTTTTATGAGGCCTACTCTACAATATGTTTTAACGATTTGTATCGTCTATCTTTTAGAACATCATTCATAAATCATTCTTGGAACAAAATAAACAAATTCAAAACCATTAAGATATTCATTTGTAGTGAAGAAAATTGACGAACTAATTTCTATAAAGAAATCCTAAACCCAGCGGCAGAGCCGGTCCTGAGAATTTGTGGGCCCTAGGCGAACCTTCGAATTGAGGCCCTAATGTTCTATGATCCCCTGTTCTTTATACATTGATATGTATAAAAGATATTCACTAAATACATAAAAAAAATTATTTCCACATCAAATATCATTAAAATTAATATCAAAAGAAGAGAAATATACAAATATCACACGTCTCATGTTTTTAGACGCAAATGTACTAAATGTTTGTAGTCAAGAGTCTAAGATGGTAAGTGAAGAACAATAAAACTTGATGATCAAGAGAGTAAAGAACAAGAAAACTTGATTGACAAGTATAATAATTTCAACAACGCCAATTGTTTGTCTTTGTTTTTTTCTAAAATCAACATCACCCTAACGAATCGAATATTAAAATAATCCATTGAATACAAAATTAATAAAAAGCAACATATAAATTCATAGTTTTGATTACCTTAAAGTATAATCTTCAAGACCATGTGATTGTTGATTTAAACATTCGATATAAATGGAGAGTATGGAAAGTTGAAAGAAAAAAAGATTGCAAGGGGACTTGAGTAAATTGGGAGTTGGACAGATGGATTAAGAGTAAATTTGAAAAACAAGAATAAACTAGTGACTAAAAAGGTAGCTCCATGTTTCGAACTCAACACCGCAAAAAAAAAAAAAGGAAGCCGAAGATTTCCGCTACACCAACAAATAAATTATGATATTTGTTACTTTTTCTGTTTTTACATGTTAATTGCAGAATATATAAAAAATTGGGGGCCTCTCCGAAGTGGGGGCCCTAGGCGGGCGCCTACTTGGGCTACCCTCAGGGCTGGTCATGCCCAACGGTTATGTCGTCACATGATTTTATATTTGAGTGATTTTGGGCAAACTTGATCTTTAAGGAAAGACTTAAAAGGTAGACGGTTCATATCGTTGAAATATATTACAAAGTTTACCTCACAAAATATATGTCAAAAGTTGTGTAAATACAATGGTATCACGAATTTGTCCCTTTTTATAAATACCTTATTCTTTCTCGTCGTTATGTTTTTATTTATCTATAATTATTGTGCTTTTTTAGACCCAATTTGCTATCATTTTCAAGACTCATTTTCCGGAGCGTGATCTTTTAAGTAATATTACATTAATATATCACAATTATTGACAAAAAAAAAATGTCACATTCGACTAAACAAAACATTGTCAATATTATTTAAAGAAGAAGTTTAAGGAAATGGATCCTCTCCAGATCCCTTCTACCTAATCATCCTCATCAAATAATTTGGGCCCTTGAAATTTGATCAAACGGCTAAAGTTATTATAATTTTTAGAGTGTGCCTCTGTTTTTAACCGTTAGATCAAATTTTAAGGACCTGAACTGTTTGATGAGAAGGATTAAGTGAAAGGGATCCTCTCCGGATCCCTTTCCGAAGTTTAACGACCAAATATACAAATTTATAAATTATAATAGCTCAAATGTTTTCAAAAATTTCGTCCACCATTGCATTTGACTCACTCTCACAAATGCAATATTTAAAAAACTGACAACTCTTTGTTTTGGTCAATTTTATCAATTTACTTGCAATTTGATGAGGTCTCTCTTCATCACTTGGTTTTTTCTCGGTTAATTTTAATAATCTACTTGCGATTTGATGAGGTCTCCCAACTACTAGTTTTCAAACCTCAAAGTATCAGATTCTAAGTTTCTAAATGCAATCCTCCTCCTTCTGTTTTTCTTTAATTATTGAGAAAATTAGAGCAATGGTCTTGAATTTTGGCCCACTTGGAGCTTTGATTCCTAAAGTAAAAATCTATAAGTATTGATTTTTAAACTTGTTATAATGTGAAATAATGATCATTTTGGCTAACTCCGTTAGATTCTTTATTCAAAATAAAGGGTTTAAAGGGGAAAAAATGGATAAAGTTCTAAAGGAGTTTGCCAAAAGAATCATTACTCCACATTATACAATTCAAGGACCAATACTCACGAATTTTTAGTTCACGGACCAAAGTTCCAATTGAGTTAAAATTTATAGATAATTGCTACAATTATCTCTTAATTATTATTTTTGTTAAAACTTGCACTACTTACGTTTCGTTCACCTAAAGTTGTGGCTTAACTTAGCGTTTCATGCTTCGAGTTCATTAACTTATGAATGTCTTTTATCTACAAATTACAATCCAATATAATATGGATATATGGAAGTAAATTATTAAAATTATAATAGGAAAAAATATTCATAGATACATCTCAATTTTTAATTTGTATATAAAAATTGAAATTGAGTATTTTCCTTAATCCGTTGTTCCTTAACCCATTTTGCTATCATTTCCAAGTCACCTAATTTGTTCATCAAAGATTATTGCGATGCACGTTTTCATTGTTTTTTTTTTATTATGAATAAAAACGAATTTTTAGTAATTATTTAAGTTTTTTCTTAACCTGTTTTTGCTATCATTTTTAATAAAAAAATTATAAGCGGTGGACTACCGTGATAGTTATGGTCTTTCTCTTCAATTCATTGTGTCTCAAGTTAAACCTTTCTCCCTCTCTTTAGAGTAAAAATATTGTTTGTATTAAAAGTTTGATAATTGTTTTCATTATCTTTTTAATACAAGTGTTGTTCTACACTAATGTATACTTAGAGGGATTATTTTGAGTATCTTTATTTTTGTAGAAATAAATAAAGATTTTTATTTTTCTAATTTGGACCAAAATTAACTACTAAACTCAGAACTCCCTCTCTCAACGAGGACATAAAATTTTGTTTTCAATAATACTCATTAAGCACAAACCGCAGTTGTTTTAACGCTAAACAAAGCTTAATTCAATAAAAGAAACAAATTATAATGTGAAAATTTTGAGTGCTAACACTAAATTTTTTATGTTACATCGTTGTACAAAGAATCAAATGAATTGCTAGATTCTACAAGTAACTAAAAGAATCAAGGAATTTTTCCTTTTGTTATGTTTGTACAAAATCTGATGAACTAATTAGAAAAGCTTGCAACCGAATTCGTCTATGGGTTCTCCGTTCGAACGATACAAAGCTGATTTCGATGCAAGTTCTCTGAGCTGCTCCAAGCTTCTTCCCAACTGCATTGCAACCTTCATTTCAAAAACCACCCCATTTTCTCTCTTCTCCCAGTCTCGTTCTCCAAGTGTTGCTTCAATTGAATCCTCCAACTTGTTGAAGAAGCCAGCGCAGTTCCTGTACATCTCAAACACCATCCCTACTTGCCCGCCATGCTGAAAAGCATTCACTGTGCTAGCCAAAGAGCCTGCAGCCACTGCTGCAACCGTGGCAATGACTGATCCATGGCCTACAATAGCGGAACCAACAGCCGCGATCGCAGTAAGCACAGGGCCCGAAACTGCCAAAATCTTGTTGGTCTTTAATGCCAAGCTTCCTAATCTCTCATAGTCCTCAATGTCCTTGTTCTTCACAACTTGAATAATTTCTCCCATTTCGCTTTCAAGTTCTTCACTCCATCCATTCACATTATTTCCCATCTGGGATTTCGGTTTCCTTGGATTTTGAGATTGAACAACATTTCTAGGCCACCAAACAGCCGGCTCAAATTTTTTGGGGAATTTTTCGAGCATGGCACCGAGCAACGGAAGTGGGTAAGCTTTGTCAAGGGCCAAAACCTTCTCCATTGTCTCCTTCACATCTTTCTCAGTAGGATCACGAAGAGCAAACACCGTCTCAATTTCGCTCTGGAGCTGCCTGAACAACCTCGTAGCATTGCGCTGCTCCTCGGCGAGCTGCGAAGGCTGGATCTTGTTCATGATAAGCAGCATTCCGGTAGCTGCGGAAAACAAAATAGCCGATGAAATGTTCAATGCCAAAACGGAAGTTCCAGCGGCTGCATTAACTCCGGCCATTAGGGAAGCGGAGAGAGTGATCATGTTGATAGAGCTAAGTAAGAGTGCGTTCCAGTTATTGCGCTGCTCGCCGATGTTTGCGTGCATCTCCACTCTGTCCGCCACCGCCTCTAAGAGCGCGTAGAGCTGAGTTGTGGAAGCTGTAGGAGCTGCTGCTGCAGAGTGATTGTTGTTATACAAATCGGTGTTTTCGTGTTTCAGAACTTGTTCCTTCAACTGGAGGCCTTCGAGGACGAGCTTCGTGGTTTGTTTCGGGTCAGCGAAGCGGACTCTTGGGAACTTGCGGACATGAATGGCGGCATTTATGGTTCTGTTTGAGGAAGAACAACGTGAGGGAGAAGAGAAGAGAAGAGATGAAGTTTGGAGGGAAGCCATTTGATTGGTTGGGGTGCTGTGTTTTGTTAAGAGTGTTGAGACCAGAGGATCTCAGATGAGTTTTCAGTTTGGAGGAGGAGGTGGAGAGGAGAGTGTTGGGAATGGAAGAAGAGGGTGGGATTTGGTGGGTATTTATATGCAGGAGGAGAGCTGAAAACTGAAAAGGGCAGAATGGGTCAGATTTGGAAATATTGACTGGACTTGGTTTATTGGCTGACCTGATGCTGCAGCGTGACCCATTCCCTATTTTTTTAAGTTCCTCTTCAATATTTGGTCCACTATTTAGCATTGCCTTCACTCGTTCTCTCTCTCGTCCCCATGCAGACATGTATAGTGCGTTTGTTGTACCGAACTATCTCAAACTGAATTAGTTTCAGAGACTAAACTAGATTGGCTTAGACTAGACTAAGCTAGACTAACTTAGTGAAGCGTTTGGTGCAGTGTCGGACTAAAAAGTAAGATAATTAATTAACTATAATATTATATTATTTATTGTATATCTAATATTATATTATAATTTTATTTATTTTATTATTTTATGAAATCATCTACCTCTCTCCAATGGCCAATATTTTTTTATTTCTAGAATTATCTCTCACAAAACCTATTTTCCTCCGCCACTATCCCTCTCCCCTCTCCCCTCTCCCAGTTTCACCATTTTTGTCTAGAATATCTATCTATCTCTCTCTAACAAATTCTAGAAGGCACGACAATTCAAAGATTTCGGTTTTGGTCGAATTGGGGTTTGGGTTCTTGGTGGGGTTGAACCCAGATGAGAAATGGGCCACTTAGGTGGGTTTTTTCTCGGTGTTCCGGGACAAATTGGATGACGGCTTGGACGGCTGGACTGATTAGGAAGGTTACTTTCTTCATCTTCCTCTTATGGTGTTTGTGCTTGGATGTCGGTGGGTTTTATTTTTGGGTTATACGTCAGATTCCATCGATTTAGAGAGAAAGAAGAGAGAGATAGTTGTTAACTTTGGAGGTGGTTACTGGTTTGGGAGGTGGGTGGCTAAGGGTAATTGCAGACTTACTCTTCTGGGTTGCCTGGGAGATGGGGAAGTCTACAATCGTTGATAAGAGGGACAAAGCAGGAAGGGGCGAAGCGGATTAGCAGCCCGCTCAATATTGGGGGGGTCTCGCTAAGACCAACTAGAGAAGCCTTTAGTCTGGGCGAGTCCCTTCTAGTCTCATTAAAACTAATCTCAGCGCCTAACAAACACGAGATTGGACTAATACTTAGTCCAGTCCAGTCTAGTGAAAGCCAGTGAAGGCAAACAAATGCACCCGTATAGTATTAGCAGGGATAAGAATAGTTCGAAACTTAGCCAACACCTTCTTTAAGAAGAGAGAAGAACATGTGATCACCTACAAGAGTGGGTCGTCAAAAACACAAATAGATTTTCTTCTAATGAGGAAAGGGGATCGTATAACTTGTAAGGATTGCAAAGTTATACCAGGAGAGAGCGTGGCTAATCAACATCGCTTGTTGGTGATGGATGTACATATCAAAAGAGTGAGACAAAAGAACAAGACTTGGAAGTGCCCAAGGACTAGATGGTGGAATCTAAAAGAAGAAAAACAAGCCATTTTCAAAGAGAAAGTAATCACCCAGTGTGTGTGGGATAGAGAGGGGGAAGCTAGCCAAATGTGGGATTCCATGGCTAGTTGTATCCGAAAAGTAGCAAAAGAGGTATTAGGAGAGTCCAAGGGCTTTGCCCCACACCAAAAGGAATCTTGGTGGTGGAATGAGGAGGTACAAACAAAGGTGAAGGCTAAGAAGGAATGTTGTAAAGCCTTATACAAGGATAGGACTGATGAAAATGGTGAAAGGTATAGAAAAGCGAAGCAAGAGGCGAAGAAAGCTGTGAGAGAAGCTAAGTTAGCGGCTTACGACGATATGTATAAACGACTAGATACCAAAGAAGGAGAGTTGGATATCTATAAACTAGCTAGAGCAAGGGAAAAGAAGACAAGGGACCTAAACCAAGTGAGGTGCATCAAGGATGAGGATGGAAAAGTTCTTGCTACAGAGAATGCGGTTAAAGACAGATGGAGAGGTTATTTTCATAATCTTTTCAATGAAGGACATGAAAGGAGTGCTTCTTTAGGGGAGTTGAGTAACTCAGAAGAGTGTAGAAACTACTCTTTTTATCGTCGAATCCGGAAGGAAGAAGTGGTTGTAGCTTTGAAGAAGATGAAGCAAAGAAAAGCAATAGGCCCAGACGAGATACCAATCGAAGTGTGGAAAGTTTTGGGAGAGACAGGTATAACATGGCTCACTGACCTTTTCAATAGGATTTTGAAAACGAAGAAGATGCCAAATGAGTGGCGAACAAGCACTTTAGTGCCTATCTACAAGAATAAGGGCGACGTACAAAATTGCATGAACTATAGGGGTATTAAGCTAATGAGTCATACAATGAAGCTTTGGGAGAGAGTCATTGAGCATAGATTGAGGCAAGAGACACGGGTTTCGGACAACCAATTCGGGTTCATGCCAGGGCGCTCAACCATGGAGGCAATCTATCTCTTACGAAGATTGATGGAAAGATATAGAGATGGGAAAAAGGATTTACACATGGTCTTTATAGATTTGGAGAAAGCGTACGATAGGGTCCCAAAGACATTCTTTGGAGGATTTTAGAGAAGAAAGGAGTACGAGTAGCATATATCCAAGCTATAAAGGATATGTATGAAGGAGCAAAGACTGCCGTAAGAACTCATGAAGGACAAACTGAAAGCTTTCCCATAACTGTAGGATTACATCAAGGCTCATCCTTAAGTCCTTACCTTTTTGCGTTGGTAATGGATGAGTTAACAGGACATATTCAAGATGATATTCCTTGGTGTATGCTTTTCGCAGACGATATAGTGTTGATAGATGAAACTCAGGAAGGGGTAAATGCAAAGCTTAACCTTTGGAAAGAAGTGTTGGAATCTAAAGGTCTTCGCTTAAGCCGATCAAAGACAGAATATATGGAGTGCAAGTTCAGTGCAAATGGAGGCCAAAACGAGTTAGGGGTGAGGATCGGTGATCAAGAAATACCAAAGAGCGATCGTTTTCGTTACCTAGGATCTATCTTGCAAAAGAACGGAGAATTAGATGGAGATCTCAACCATAGAATACAAGCTGGATGGATGAAGTGGAAGAGTGCATCCGGCGTGTTGTGTGACCGCCGTATGCCACTGAAGCTCAAGGGAAAATTTTATAGGACGGCAATAAGGCCGGCGATGCTGTATGGCACAGAATGTTGGGCGGTGAAGCATCAACACGTACACAAAATGGGTGTAGCGGAGATGAGGATGCTTCGTTGGATGTGTGGGCACACGAGAAAGGATAAGATTAGGAATGAGGATATCCGGGGTAAAGTAGGAGTAGCCGAAATTGAAGGAAAGATGAGAGAAAATTGGTTACGGTGGTTTGGACACGTGCAAAGAAGGCCTACTGACGCTCCGATTAGAAGATGCGACTATGGGACAGAGGTTCAGGGCCGAAGGGGTAGAGGAAGACCTAAGAAAACTTTGGAAGAGACTCTAAGAAAAGACTTAGAGTACTTGGATCTAATGAAGGACATGACACAGGACCGAGCACAATGGCGTTCTAAGATTCATGTAGCCGATCCCACTCAGTGACTTGGATTTTCCAAGTCTCCAACCGAGAAGTTTTCCTCACTCAGGAAATTAAGGGAACACTACCTCAACCTACATGTTCCACTCACAAAGCTCCAACAAAAGAAAATTCAAAGAACTTAGAGAAGAAGGCTTTGGTGTATTTAACACAATACGTTGAAATGAAGGAAAGCTTATTTATTGATATCCCCGATAAGCTACAAATATGTACATATACATGAGTCAAAATAAACAAACAAGAGAGAGCCTTCACAAAGGTTGCTTAGGAGAAGTCGCAGCAGTCGGTAGAGCCCCAGAAAGAGAAGGCACCGGAGGGGGATTATTCGGAGCCTCAGTACTGGACAGAACCCTAGAAGGAGGAGGCATCAGAGGTTGATCATTTGGAGCTTCATTACGCGGTACAGCCCCAGAAGACGAAGGCAATAAATGCCTTTGGAACAAACCCACAAATCTCTGATGATCAAGTAAAACCTGACCATCAGATTCCTTCATCTGGTCCAGCTTCCTCTTCATGTTTGTAGCATAGTCATGTGCGAGACGGTGCAACTGTTTATTCTCATGCTTGAGCCCTCTAATCTCCTGTTTGAGACTCATCACTTCAGCCGCCAATGATTCAACTTGGCGGGTTCGAGCAAATAGGCGTTGGGCCATATTAGACACAGAACCTGCACACTGAACACTGAGAGCCAGAGAATCCTTAACAGCTAACTCATCAGATCGTTTGGAAAGTAGTCTGTTATCTTTGGGAGTGAGAAGGTTCCTGGCCACCACCGCAGCGGTCATATCATTCTTCATAACGGAATCCCCAACGGTAAGAGGACCAGTAGGGGAGACGAAGGATGGGCGCCATATGTTGTCTGGAGAAGGCGGGGCTGCCTCTTCAACAAGGTTCAAGTCAAAACGACGGTTGGAGGGGCCAGACATTTTCAAAGGTGTTGAAGAGAGAAGAGGTCGAACAAATCAAGATCTTCCAAGTGTAACAATGGTGTAGAAAAATGCATTAGAAGAAATATATATGTGTGTGCGTGCGCGCGCGCATAAGTGTTTATATGCTTACTGATAGTAGACCCTCCAGGTTGGCTGCTCCTTGCACCAGACTCACCAACTTCATTCACTCGAAAACCCGAACTCTGGACAGAAAACTCCGAACCTACGAAACTCGGATCCTCATCCAGCCACTTGCGGATCATCAAGTACTCTGAAAACTCAAAATTCAAGTTGCCGGAAAAGTCATTAGTCTCAGGTGACTCTACTGACCTGAAGTTGCCACCAGACATGAAGTTACTGTAAAGTATGGCCAGACTGAACGTTGATCACGACCTAAATATATGGTATCTCCATCGCTCAAAAGGAGGAGGGTTTCTTCGTGACCTTCCTTGTCAATGAAGCGAAGCTTCAAAGCTGATGCTAAGTAGGACTGCCACAGACAGTGACAGACATTATTATTATGAAATAAAAGAAAGTTATACGGTGCTTTGAAGTTATATTTCAAAGTTTTTAATCATCATATCTTCGTCATTATATTTTGAACCAAACATCTAACAGCTTAGAAATAATAGAGCATAAAATATCCCGAAATATATTAGAAAATATTTGAAATCCAGACGTAAGTTGCAGATAGTTGTAGAACATGCCAAAGGAGGACTTGTGGGAAGACTTTGTACCTTGAAAGGTCTCCGGCTCGTGGTTAGACCAAGTCCAATCCCTTCACATTTGACAAATAAATATTAAAGTAATTAATAATACAAGTCAATTGTGTGGTGATTTTGATACATGGATTCAATGCACTACACAAAATCTTGGATCTGAGATAAGATGGGTATGTGTTGAAGTCATTGAGCTAACATCATTAAGTACTGTTTTTACGTTGACAATTGAGAGATTCTTATGTCTGGACGCTCGTATAAGACACCTTATATAAACAAGCAATAGACAAAGAAGTAAGAATGCGTGACACAGGTCTAAGATTCATATAGCCGATCCCACTCAGTGACTTGGATTTTCCAAGTCTCCAACCGATAAGTTTTCCTCACTCGGGAAATTAAGGGAACACTACCTCAACCTATATGCTCCACTCACAAAGCTTCAACATACAAGTTTCAACAAAAGAAAATTCAAAGAACTTAGCGAAGAAAGCTTTGGTGTATTTAACACAATACGTTGAAATGAAGGAAAGCTTATTTATTGATATCCCCGATAAGTTACAAATATGTACATATACTTGAGTCAAAATAAACAAACAAGAGGGAGCCTTCACAAAGGTTGCTTAGGAGAAGTCTCAGCAGTCGGTAGAGCCCCAGAAAGAGAAGGCACCGGAGGAGGATCATTCGGAGCCTCAGTACTGGACAAAACCCTAGAAGGAGGAGGCATTAGAGATTGATCATTTGGAGCTTCATTACGCGGTACAGCCCCAGAAGACGAAGGCAATAAATGCCTTTGGAACAAACCCACAAATCTCTGATGATCAAGTAAAACCTGACCATCAGATTCCTTCATCTGGTCAAGCTTCCTCTTCATGTTTGTAGCATAGTCATGTGCGAGCCGGTGCAACTGTTTATTCTCATGCTTGAGCCCTCTAATCTCCTGTTTGAGACTCATCACTTCAGCCGCCAATGATTCAACTTGGCGGGTTCGAGCAAATAGGCGTTGTGCCATATTAGACACAGAACCTGCACACTGAACACTGAGAGCCAGAGAATCCTTAACAGACAACTCATCAGACCGTTTGGAAAGTAGTCTGTTATCTTTGGGAGTGAGAAGGTTCCTGGCCACTACCGCAGCGGTCATATCATTCTTCATCACGGAATCCCCAACGGTAAGAGGACCAGTAGGGGAGACGAAGGATGGGCGCCATATGTTGTCTGGAGAAGGCGGGGCTGCCTCTTCAACAAGGTTCAAGTCAAAACGACGGTCGGAGGGGCCAGACATTTTCAAAGGTGTTGAAGAGAGAAGAGGTCGGACAAATCAAGATCTTAGAAGTGCAAGAATGGAGCTTCTACTGGTGGAGATTCAAGTGTGCTTTGGAACTTAATGCCAGCCCGTATAAAAATCTGCACTCGACGGAGCTTCAGAAATCGAAGAGGCGCCTGCTCAGAAATCGAAGAGGCGCCTGCTCAGAAATCGAAGAGGCGCCTGCTCAGAAATCGAAGAGGCGTTTGCTTTCTCAAAAGCTGGGCTGCTCAGAGACCACGAGGGTCGATCTCAGAAATCGAAGAGGCGTCTGCTTTCTCAAAAGTTGGGCTGCTCAAAGACCACGAAGGCCGATCTCAGAAATCGAAGAGGCGCTTGCTTTCTCAAAAGTTGGGCTGCTCAGAGACCACGAGGGCCGATCTCAGAAATCGAAGAGGCACCTACTTTTCCAGCCTTGGCAGCACCTGTCACACGCACACTCAGCTTTGCGGAAATTATGGGCATTCTGTCGAAGACTTCTGGTGAAGTAGAAAGCACATGAGTCTTACTGTTCAATCACCCACTTCCCACACGCAATAGTAGCTCATGTGTATCACAGATAACTTTGCCAAAGTTCTCTGCCAAAGTTGAGCACGTGAAGCTTGCAGCTTCCACTACATCGCTCTGACCAAGACGGGTAAAAGAATAGCAAAGAAACAGCACTAACAAAGTTTAGACACATAAATTTTGAAGGTCTAGCTACCCCATATTATTACCCACAAGGGTAAAGGAACAGTATCACTGCTGGATAATTGGAAAGTCCCTGTGTGTCAACCTCTGTGCTTTGTGGCAAGGTAGACTAGCAAACATGCCCAACCTTTACTCACATTCGAGAAAACACTCCCAACAAGATTGCTTGCTCCAAAATCGAAGAGGCACCGTCCTCTGAATCTCGAGAGCCAGACTCCCAACATGACTACTTTCTCAAAAATCGAAGAGAGGGTAAAGGAACAGTACCATTGCTGGATAATTGGAAAGTCCCTGTGTGTCAACCTCTGTGCTTCGTGGCAAGGTAGACTAGCAAACATGCCCAACCTTTACTCACATTCGAGAAAACACTCCCAACAAGATTGCTTGCTCCAAAATCGAAGAGGCACCGCCCTCCGAATCTCGAGAGCCAGACTCCCAACATGATTACCTTCTCAAAAATCGAAGAGACACCGCTCTCCGAATCTCGAGAGCCAGACCCCCAGCAGGATTGCTTTCTCAAAAATCGAAGAGACATCGTTCTCCGAATCTCGAGAGCCAGATCCCTGATAGGATTGCTTGTTCGAAAACCGAAGAGGCAACACTTTCCCAACTACAAGAGCCGGATCTCCTTGGATAAAGCTGTCTGTAATCTTCACACGCAACATCAGCTTTCCACATACCACAGACCACTTTTTCAAAGTGCTCTGACAGGGTAAAGGAATAGCATTACTACTTGTTGTTAAGGAAACTCCTATATATGTCAACCTCCATCCCCAACGGACAGACAGACCTGCAAAAATGCTCAACCCTTCCTCATATATGAGAGGGCACTCTCAACGAAGCCTTTCGAAATATTCAGCTTTCTTTCCCCCCGATAATACCTCTGCAAACAAGTTATACTAGAGCAAGAATATCTCATATCATCAGGGTTAAAAGCAAGAGTATCCCATATCATGCTTTTTCCCTGTCTTTTCCTTTGGCCTTGTTCTTACCTGCAAGACAAGGAGAAAGAGAGCAATCAGTCAGCACTTGGAATCAAGCTTCCAGCCAGGAACTGACTGCCTGGAACTTACTTACCTGGCATTGCTCTCGAGTACTCATCTTCAACATCTTATGCTTCCAGGGAAGATACCGCATCTGCCTGAGGAACAGATAGGGCAAGTGAGAAGGATACAAGGAAGCATGTGGAGACAAGCGTAACAGCACACGTGCCGATACATCCATTACTCTGTCAAAGCAAAAGTATCCCATATCAGTAGGGTCGAACGTACTCTAGATTTGATGGACTTGTTTTGACCCTCAAATTCTTCAGTCGGCCTTATACTCTGGAGGAAACCAGAAAACCCTCCAGCTCAGTTCAAGAATAAGCCTGTGGAAAGTTACTTCTTCAAAAGCAAAAGTATCCCATATCATCTCTTCTCATTTTTCTTCTCTTTATCCTTCATGCTGCCTGCAAGATAGGGATAATGTGAACAATCAGCCGGAGCTCTGATTGCTTACCTTGTCTGTCACCTCTTTCAGCAAATCCCCTAGCTCGGCAACTTGAGGGACTCCTACTACATGGTTTGTATCGCGCTTGACCAAGCCTGAAACTACAAGTAAGCTTCAAGTGAAATTGATACATTACCTTGTGCATCTCCACCAGTTAAAGATACCACCCCTGGATGGAGGAAGAGTACTTCCAGAGAAGATGCCACATCTATCTGTGAGACAGATAAGGCAAGTCAAGACGATACCACATTCCGATACTTAGAAGTTTCGTGATTACGAGATCATTATCCCACAATATTTCCTAATGTCATTTGTACTAAATCATTCACCTGTACTCACTAAAGGAAAGCTTGAACCTATGTACTTGTGTAAACCCTTCACAATTAATGAGAACTCCTCTATTCCGTGGACGTAGCCAATCTGGGTGAACCACGTACATCTTGTGTTTGCTTTCCTATCTATATCCATTTATATACTTATCCACACTAATGATCGGAGCAATCTAGCGAAGATCACAAAAAGCGACCGTTTTCGCTACCTAGGATATATCGTGCAAGAGAACGGAGAATTAGAGAGATCTCAACCATAGAATAGAAGTTGGATAGATGAAGTGTAAGAGTGCATCCGGCGGGTTGTGTAACCGTCGTAGGCCACTGAAGCTCAAGGGAAAATTTTATAGGACGGCAATAAGGCCAGCGATGTTGTATGGCACAGAATGTTGGGCGGTGAAGCATCAACACGTACACAAAATGGGTGTGGCGGAGACGAGGATGCTTCGTGGGATGTGTGGGCACACAAGAAATGATAAGATTGGAAATGAGGATATTCGAGGTAAAGTAGGAGTGGCCGAAATTGAAGGAAAGATGAGAGAAAATCGGTTCCGGTGATTTGGACATGTGCAAAGAAGGCCTACTGACGCTCCGGTTCGAAGATGTGACTACGGGACAGAGGTTCAGGGCCAAAGGGATAGAGGAAGACCTAGGAAAACTTTGGAAGAGACTCTAAGAAAAGACTTAGAGTACTTGGTTCTAACGGAGGACATGACACAAAACCGAGCGCAATGGCGTTCTAGGATTCATATAGCCGACCCCACTTAGTGGGAAAAGGCTTTGTTGTTGTTGTTGTTGTTGAACGTTAGTGTCCTATTTTGTTTAAAATTGTATTAGGAAAGAATTAGCTTTCTTTTTACAATTTAGAGCGGAAATCCGAGAAGTACAATTAGAAAAAGCTTAGAAAATGTATTTTTCTATCCCACATAGAATAGGAAACTTCACAAGAAGTAGGCATGTAAATCACACTCTATACTTATAAATAGGGTGCGGCAAGGCTAGAAATAAAAGAGAGAAAAACCCAAGACAGCCAAGAAAAGAGGGATTAGTGTAGGGTTTGCAAAAGTACTGTATGATCAAAGAAGCCGTGATTCATGTATTAAGAGAAATCACAGCTAAACGTAGGCAAAAGTTATATCTAATCAGTATAAATCTTGCATATTTGAAATTATTCTCTAATTTGCTAAGTTTATTTTATTGCCGAATACATCAAAGAACAGGATCCAGAGGAGAGTCAAAATTATAACAAAAATTTCATACAACATACATTACACGACAACCCTAATGTGGACACAACTAAAACAATACGATTAACACTGCTCAATCAACATTACCTTAGTAAAATGCTTAACTATCAAAATGCACCCTAATGTGGACACAACTAAAACAATACGATTAACACTGCTCAATCAACATTACCTTAGTAAAATGCTTAACTATCAAAATGCACCATCAAGTATTTCAAAAGTATGGCTTCATCCTCTCCTTTTGCAACTGTATCACTTTTCCCCTCTAAACTTTCAATTTGTAATTCACATTACCGTAGTTCATCAACTCCGTGTGTTAACTAATTAACTAATTTTATTAATATGAGATACTTAATATATCATCAAAATGTCATTCATATTATTAATATCATGTCATATCGTGGAGCAAAAGTTATTCGTTAATTGACGAATTTTGCAAACCGGTGTTATGTGAGATACAAAATGATATTAGATTAAGTGATACAGTTGCGAAAACATATGGTACAGAGATACGTCCGTGATAATTTAGGAGGCATTTTGATAATTAAATATTTAGTAAAATGATATACCGTTTCTCGTCTCTATAGTGTTTTACACGTTGATTAATTAACAAAAATATAAAAGGAGTAAACCAAAACATTACCTGTGTTCACCGCTAATGTATACTGTATAGTGATTAGAGGATACGTTTACTTGCATTGTACTCTATTTAACAATTTGGTTTAATAATCTAAAGTCCAACTTACAAGTTTTTGACCTCTAAATTGAAGTGGTCTTTCTGTCTCTTCTCACCTGCATGGTATTTTTGTGGGGTCTACTCTATAATATGTTTTAACAATCTCTACAATCTATTTTTTAGAACATCATCCATAGATCATTTTTAAAACAAAATGGATAAATTCAAAATTATTAAGACATTCATTTGTAGTGTAGAAAATTGACGCACTAATTTCTATAATGAAATCCTAAACCCAGTGGTCATGTCGTCACATGATTTCAGATTTGAGTAATTTTGATAGACTTGATCTTTGAGGGGAAACTTAAAGGATAAATGGTTCAGATCGTTGAAATATATTACAAAGTTTGCCCCACAAAACATATGTCAAAAATTATGTAAATAACAATGGTGTCATGGATCCGTCCCTTTCTGTCCCTTTTTTATAAATATCATATTTCTCCGTTTTTTTTTTCTATAATTATTGTGCTTTTTTAGAACCAATTTGCTATCATTTTCAAGACTCATTCTCCGGAGCGTCATCTTTTAAGTAATATTACAATAATATATCACAATTATTTGACAAAAAAAAAAGTCACATTCGACTAAACAAAACATTGTCAATATTATTTAATAAGAAGTTTAACGACCAAATATACAAATTTATAAATTATAATAGCTCAAATGTTTTTCAAAATTTCGTCCACCATTGCATTTGATTCACCCTCACAAATGCAATATTTTAAAAAACTGACAACTCTTTGTTTTGGTCAATTTGATCAATTTACTTGCAATTTGAAGGGGTCTCTCTTCATCACTTGGTTTTTTAGCGGTCAATTTTGATAATCTACTCGCGATTTGAAGAGGTCTCCCAACTACTCGTTTTCAAGCCTCAATGTATCAGATTCTAATTTTCTAAATGCAATCCTCCTCCTTCTGTTTTTCTTTAATTTGTTGAGAAAAATAGAGCAATTATCTTGAATTTTGGCCCACTTAGAGCTTTGATTCCTAAAGTAAAAATCCGTTAGTATTGGTTTCCAAACTTGTTATAATGTGGAGCAATGATCATTTTGGCTAACTCCATTAGATTCTTCTTTCAAAATAAAAGGTTTAAAAGGAAAAAATGGATAGAAGTTCTGAATGAGTTAGCTAAAAGAACCATTGTTCCACACTATAACAATTCAGGAATCAATACTCACGAATTTTTAGTTCATGAACTAAAGTTTCAATTGAGTTAAAGTTCATAGACCATTGCTGCAATTATCTCTTAATTATTATATTTTTGTAAAACTTGCACTACTCACGTTTCGTTCACCCAAAGTTGTGGCTTAACCTTGCACTTCATGCTTTGAGTTCATTAACTTATGAATGTCTTTTATCTACAAATTACAATCTAATGTAATATGGATATATATAAAAGTAAATTATTAATATTTTAATAGAACAAAAAAATATTCATAGATACATGTCAAATTTTAATTTGTATATAAAATCTAATTTGTATATAAATAAAAAATGAAGTTGAGTATTTTCCTTAACCCATTTTTGCTATCATTTTCAAGACAATTTGTGGATATCATCTTTTACGTCATGAATTAAACTATGACAATACTTTCACAAAAATTCCAAGTCACCTAATTTGTTCATCGAAGATTATTGCGATGCACGTTCTCATTGTTTTTTTTTTTTATGAATAAATACGATTTTTTAGTAATTATTTAAGTTTTTTCTTAACCCCTTTTGCTATCATTTTTAATTAAAAATGGATTTGAATCATCTTCTGAGCTTAGGAGGTTGAGCCTTTACAATTATTATAGCTTTTAGAGAGCCTCATGTTTGTAGTCGTTGGATCAAAATCCAGCTGCCCACGACCACAAACAAGGGTCTTCTAAAAGTTATAATAATTGTAGAGGCTCAGCCTCCTAAGTTTAGGAGATGATCCAAATCCATTAAAAAGATTATAAGCAGTGAATTGTCTTAATAGTTATGGTCTCCCTCTTCAATTCATAGTGTCTCGAGCTAAATCTTCATCCCTCCTTTTAGAGTAAAAATATTGTTTGTATGAAAAGTTTGATAATTGTTTGAAGAGTAATGTTATTCTTACCATAATTTTATACCACATTTATTTACCATCTTAGGTGGTAAATGAGTTGGACAAGTTACATCATTTAATTTCAATTTTTTATTAATTAAAACACTTAAATAATCTTAGGTGGAAAAATGAGACTCATTGTATACCACAATCATCATTTAATTAACAATCTTTTTATTAATTAGTGATTAACATTTTGAAATTAAATGCTAATTAATTTAGATGATGTGGCTGTCCATATCAGATGCCACTTAAGGTGGTATAAAATTGTGGTACAAAAATATGATAAGAATATCATTATTGTTGTTTGCAATATTTTGTTAACACCAACGTTGTTCTACACTAATGTACAGTTAGAGGGATTTGTGTACAGAGATATAATGAGTAAAATATGAAATCCTAATAATTTTTAATTAAGACAATCCATCACTTGCATTGTTTTCAGTATCTTTATTTTTGTAAAAATAAATAAAGATTTTTATTTTTCTAATTTGGACCAAAATTAACTTTTCAATAATTTCAAGCTGAAAATCGGAAACCCATTTTTGTCAACCTCACACTCCGAACCCGTTTTCCTGAAAGAAGAGAGAGAAGATGCCTCTCGCCTGCTTATGGTTGCTGAGTGATTGGTTAAACCGCAGACGGAGAATATGCGAAGCATTATTACGACATTATAATAACACAACAGTGTTGACTTAGTTGGGCACTCCGCCCCCTGCTGTCCCCTCCGGCGAGGCGGGACCCACGAACACATGAACCTCTGTCACTCTCACTGTCCTGACTTCCAACCTATTCCCATTAGTTCCCCCATATATTTCTCAAGAGTAAAGCCGCCATTTTTATCAGCTCCTCTCAAGAAATCGGACGACTTTGTAACGAAGAAAATCTCATGGGGTCGATTGCAAAGAAGGGGTTGCAGCAGTACTTGCTTCAGCTTCAGCATCATCCGCTCAGAACCAAGGTCAAATTCTATGCCTTTTATCAAATTATGACTCACTTTTTTTTGGGTTATCTTGATTTCCGTTTTCCTTCTTAAACCCCTGTTTGGTTCCTGAGAAAGTTGAGGAAAACCCCAAAGATTGAATATTTTGTGTGTTTAGATTGCTTTCTCATCTGGGGTATTTCAAAGATGATGTATTTTCAGCTCAAATTCCTTAATTGTGATTAGTAGTTAATTGGTGTTTCGAGCTGAGCAATATGGTGTAACAAGTTGTTAATTGGGAATCTTTGGTGATGATCATTTTGTTTGTTATCCGAACAGGCAATTACAGCGGGCGTTTTGTCGGCGATCAGTGACATAGTGTCTCAGAAGCTCACTGGCATTCAGAAACTTCAGATAAGACGGCTTCTTCTCAAAGTGGTAAGGTCCATTAGGATTCCATCTTTATTTGTGGTTTCTGCGTTTGCCGATTTTACAAAAGTTTGTTTCTTTCATCTTCGTATGTGTGGTATACTGTATATGAAAGAAGGATGGGATTTTGGAAAGTAGTAAAGTTGTTGTAACACTGTAAACACGAAATAAATTTACATGTCTACAAACATGTTGTTCGATCTTTTGAACCTAATTTATGCCTTTGTCGAAAAAATGGCTACTAGTTTTGTTATGGACTTGAACCTAAATATCAGTTGGTACCAAAATTTCGGTGAAAGTTGGGAATTTTTGTTCCCCTATCATTTAATGTTTGAGTGGGGCATGATGGTTAAAGCCTCTAACATGAGAAAATGCAAAATATGCAGCGTTACTGTCGGAGATGATGGTTAAAATCCATCTAGCAGCAGTAATTACTATTATTACCAGGTGATAATATACTTTCTTGTTGTTTGTAAGAAGTTTGGTGCGATGAATAAGTATTATCATTTTAAGACGGTATATGCTTGTCCTGAAAATTGTTAATCTGCTAAGATGTTTTAATGTGTATAACTACTGTGGCATAAGTTTTACACGATTAGCATTTCTAAGTGCAGCTTCTTGGAGCTGTTTATCTTGGACCATTTGGGCATTTCCTGCATACAATACTAGATAAGATTTTCAAGGGGAAGAAGGATTCAAAAACAGTAGCAAAGAAGGTAGGCTATACTTTCCTTCATGCTCCCATTTTCCCTTCCCCTGTCTCCAAGAAAAAGTGGAAGAACATATTGACCATTCTAATATTCTTGGTGAAACTTTTTCAGGTATTGGTGGAGCAGCTGACGGCTTCTCCATGGAATAACTTGGTTTTCATGCTTTACTATGGCTTGGTTGTGGAGGGTAAGTACATGTGAAAACCTTCGATTATTTTGTTTATGTTTGATATGTTGGCATGTGAGAAATACAGTTGGAATGCAGTAGTACCCATCATCCCCTAAGATTTGTTTGTTTAAGATCTAAAAGTTGTAGTACTTAAATATGAGATTAAAATATTACGCATCACTCAAACATCTCTTAAATTTTCAAAGAAAGCCAGCCTGGAAGACTCATGCTAGCACGTGGGGGCAGATATGAGTGTTTAGTTTAAGTTAGTGTAAGATGATGTGAACTTTGTTGCTTAATTTTCTAACGAAGATGTGAAACACAGGAAGACCTTGGGTGCAAGTGAAAAGTAAAATTAAGTCGGACTACCCAAAAGTGCAATACACATCGTGGACGGTATATAATCCTGTCTCTGTATGATTTATGCTAGGACATATACGAAAAATGTAAAAAATTTCATAACCATAAAACTTTGATGCGTCGAAATGCAGTTCTGGCCTGTTCTGGGGTGGATAAATCACCAGTATGTGCCACTTCACCTCCGCGTCATCTTCCACAGCTTGGTCGCTTTTGGCTGGTATGATCTATAAACTTAACCTCCATTTTGCTCTCTAATATGCATTTAGTTCATTCTTTCTTGATTCATTAACAAACTGGCTTGTACTTTTCTTTTTTCAGGGGAATTTTCCTAAATTTACAGGCAAGATCTGTGGCACTACCAAAGGCCAAGTGAAACCGACGAAATTCTTCGATTGGCCTCAGATGATTGTTGTCCCTATGAGTTTTTCTAGTTAGCTCTTGAACAATTATGAACTCTATATGCTAGATATAAGTCATGGATCCCCGTTTTCATGTATGCTGGATTATTTTAGAAAATATTCTAAATGAATAAAGTGAGTGATCTGTTTCGATTATTTATTGCGTAACAAGTGTGAAATGACATGGTACAAGTCCAAGAGGATTGCCATGAATGCAACGGGAATGTCACTGTCTAGCATCTCAAGCTAATGGCGCAGTGTCATGTAACTGAAAACATTAAATCTCATAAAATTTTGTGATTAGCTTGAGATAGCGACACATTAGAGTTCATAAATTTTATGATCGACTCGAAAGGTCCTTAAAAGGTCTTCACATGTATATTTCTTAGACTACGGATAGTCCTAGGACTAACTTGGTCTGTACATCCGCCGCTGCCTGCATACGATTCCAAGTCAAAGATGTATTTTGCTTACCCTGTTGGTGTTGGAGACCACACATTGCATCATCGCATGTGAACGTGAGAGGTCAAAGCTCTCAGAGCAAGGGGACATGAAATTAATACAACAAAAGGCTTTTGATTTTCTTATGTTGCAAACAAGCATGGAGATTGGAGGGCAAATGACTCGGTCTCTAATGTTTTTTGAATAACATTAATCTAACACGTTGGCGACCTCACCTTTAATTGAGCGTTGAATAATATTACAGTGAGTCACTGACGTGATTTTTAGGTTTGAATCTCGTAGATAGTAAATTTGACTTTACTTTATTCTCTCACTCCTCAATTTAAATATATCGTTATAGCTACACACAAAAAATAATATTAGAATTATACACAAGTTATTAGTAAAGCAGGGTTTATTTTAATTTTTTGGTTATGTCATACTATAAATTAGATCTAAGTGTGTTCAGCATGGAAGATTAGAGAATTGGTTTTTGTTATTGAAAAAAACATGTCTAAAATGAACTTTGGTGTGCGCATCCCCAAGTCAGATGCTTGTAATACAAGATATTGAAATATTTCGTTTACAAAATATACTAAGTAACTAGCCCGGATGTTCAAAAGATTAAAAATTGGGATCATCTTTTGTAAACTACATGATGTACAGTTGATGGTTGGATTTTTTTTTTAATAATTTAACGAAGGAATTCAACCATTAACTTCCACGTCATGTGACTGTTTAAAATTTTGGTCTCTTTAGTATTACCGAAAAAGAAAACCATCACTATTGTGAAAAACACATCATCTTTGCACCATTCCAAATAATGAAGAAAACCACTAAATAATAATTAGGAGTTGAATGAACCACTACAGGATCCCTTCGATGTCATAGGATGAGGAGGATCACTGCCACTAGCAGGCTACATGGCCATTACCAAAATTATGTGATAAACTAATTGAGAAAATGTACACCAATAGTTTACGACAAATATTGGATTAGTAATTTAGTATAGGTGTGTTGGGATTATTTGGAAATTCTCAAGAAAAATTAATCCCAAATATTCTTTCAACCTGCACAAATTGTCCTTTAATATAACAGAACCACGTTAATGAATTATAAAATCGGAAAAACTTTAATTAAAGTAAAACTAATAATATGATTAGGTAACATGTTTTCATTACAAATATATTTTTTTTCATGAAATAATTCTGCACAAAGTTAGGAGGTAATATTAATTTATGGTACTAGTTTCCTTTGGTCTTTGAATTTAATTAAACAAAGGCAATTGGCAAAGATAAGTCACATTTTGTCTCGACTCCATTGGATGCGCATCAACGATCTACTCGTTATGGCTGTTGATAAGTCAATTTGTGTAGCCCATTGTGTCAAAGGCTCAAACCCCGAAGAGATGATATGGTTTTGTAGGCCATGAGATTAGATGACTCCTACTCATGGAGATGGAGAAGGAACTCTCAACAACACCTTGTTTCGTGTCTACCGTTTTAATGAGGTTTGCATGAATGACTATATGTAAGGAAGAGAAACTTATCAATATCGGAGAAAAAATTATGACAGTATTTTAAACAAGAGATAACATATTATTGTGTTAAACATATGATGGCATCCAAAATATAGATAATGTTGCAGTCATAATCTAGTTTAATTAGAAATGTACGTATGTAAATCTTATCAGGATTCTATAGTATCTTTTAAATAGTGTTTTATTTTAGATGTATTACTTGAAAAACAAGGATTATCTCTACTAACTACTGTAAATAAACGCACAATGAATGAGATAACACACCTCAAAATTAAATTCTCTTTTCTCTCTTGCCATCGCTTTCTATCTCTCCCCCTCTATAATTCTTCAGTTAATTGGCCTACAACAAGTAAGTCATTCTATATGCAATATTATAGGCCTACAACAAATAAGTAACAAGGCAGTGTTGTTGTATAAATACCATACGAATTGCTTTTATCTTTCACTACATCCTCCTCCATGCCTAAAGCCAATCCACAACACTCACTAGAAACCCACAACCAATATACTGCTCATATACAAAAACAGAAATAATTCGATCAACCCAAAGAAAGTATGGCAACGTTTCAAGCTTCAAGAATCTTTTGCTTGATGGATTCACATAATCAAATCCGTTTTCCTAAAGGAGTAGTGATTAAAGCCACCGCCAATAATACACCCAAATTCCATGTGAGTCCAACTTCTCCTCCTCCCAAACTCCCAACCAGAAGTTTGATCCAGAATTTGGAAAATGACCGTTTCAACTTTCCAATCAACACCAACAATACTAGCCATAGTTCTGATGATCCAACGGTGATTCCTGAGCTGTACGCAATCATGGATACCATTGCAGACAGAGTGGAGATGCACAAAAACATCGGAGCTCAGCGTGACAACTGGAACCATCTCCTTTTAATCTCCATCAACGCAATCACTCTCACTGCTGCAACCATGGCGGGACTAGCTGCAGCTGCTAGGGCTATTTCTACTGCAAAATCACCCTTTATGGCTCTCAAGCTATCTTCCACTCTTCTCTACGTATCCGCCGCCGCCATGCTGGCGGTGACGAACAAAATCCAACCGTCCCAGCTCGCTGAGGAGCAGCGGAACGCGGCAAGGCTGTTCAAACAGCTCCATGCACAGATTCAAACAACCCTATCTCTCAACAATAACAGTGTGAGTAAAATTAATGTGAATGAAACAATAGAGAAAGTGTTGGCATTGGACAGGGCTTACCCTCTTCCTTTGTTAGGTGAAATGCTTGACAAGTTCCCGAAAACTGTGGAGCCCACAGTGTGGTGGCCAAGAGTACAGAATCATCAAATTAGGGTTCAGGGGGTTGAAGGTAATTTAGTACATGGAAATAATGGGTGGAGTGAGAAGTTGGAAGGGGAGATGAGAGAGGTTGCTAGGGCTTTGAAGAGCAAGGATGTGCCTGAGTACTTGAGATTGACTGAAATAGCCTTGAAAGTCAACAAAGTTTTGGCTATTTCTGGTCCTATTTTAACTGCCCTTGCAGCATTGGGGTCTGTTTTTGTGGGTTCAAGTAGCAATCTTGGGGTGTGGGGAGTAATGGTAGGGGTGGTTTGTGGAGCTTTGGCTAGTGTTGTGAATACATTGGAGCATGGGGGGCAAGTCGGGATGGTGGTTGAAATGTATAGGAGCAATGCTGGTTTTTTTAGGCTGATGCAAGAGAATATCGAATCAAATTTGAGAGAGAAACAAGTTGAGAGGAGAGAGAATGGGGGACTGTTTGAGTTGAGGGTGGCTTTGCAGCTTGGAAGGAGCTTACCAGAACTCAGTCATCTTGCTGTTTTCTCTGAAAAGTTTGCAAGCAAGCTATTCTAGGGTGGTTGTAAATGGGTTGGTTTTGGCTTTTTCCAATTCGGTTAGTTTTTGCCACTTTTGTGATGTAATTTGTACATTATTGTGTAACTTTAACTTGTTTATACAAATAATCACCATGTCTTACTTGATTAAAAATAAGACTAATCGTGTCGGTTTGCTTTTTAATGATCCAAACTGTTGAGTTTTTAGGTCTTTGTAAAAAATTATTGTTGTAAAAAACCATCAATTAAGTGATCGGCATTTTAGTCATTTTAGTGTTTCCTTGACATAATGTACTTGCCTATACTCTTGGCTACAACTAAATGTATTGGTGAGTTTTGGATTCCTCTAATTCTTTATAAGGACGATCTTTGAATGAAAAATTGCATGAATTAGTGCTTTTAAGACAGTTAAACTAAACAAAAAAGGTAGTGCTATCCACACGGTCATTTTTATTTCTCACACATCCCTCTCAATTCTCAACCGTCGGGTCGATTGAATTGAAGAAATCAATGAACAATATTAACATGAGTGTATGAAAGGTAAAGAAAAAAGTATGTGAATAACACTACCTAATAAAAATTGCGCATCAGTCGTCTTAACGCTCTTCACTAGAATATAACTAAACAATGGTGGACATAGTCTCAAAGCCCAAAATCAAACTTCAAAAATTTTAGGCCCAAATCCATTCTGTTACTTGGTATTGAGTTCAATATCTTTGTTGTAGGAGAGGAACAGGCATGCAAATGGAATTGCAGCTCATGATTAATTTGGCATCTGCTTTCTGCAGTAGCCATGTTGGCATGTTACCTTCCCCACTCACCACATCAGCCGTATTTATTTTCCCCAAGTGGCAACTCATTTGTTAATCTGTCACCATGGATTCCTTGAAAAACACACTACTGGCAATCAGCAAAGGCCAAAATCCAGTTAACCATTTTGGTCGCCAACTGCCGTTAATGATGAACCTGGATTATCACACCAACCAGCTAATGTGTAAACTAAGATATAATATCGAAGTGTTTATAATTTAGTTAGTTAAAAACATTTATTTTGACATCAGAGATTATGAGTTCGGTTCTCCTTCCTTCACCATTGTTGCTTTGCCTTGTTTGTCTTAAAAAAAATGTAGCGATTAGCAATAAGGATGAAATTTATCAAAGCCTGAAACTTTGTATCTCCTCCAAAATTGTCGTTTCGACTTTCAATTTAGTTTTTCGTCTTTATAATCTTAACTTTTGTTAGATAGACCAACTTTTCATCAAATTGGGAGTTACTTTTGACTATTTAAGCGGCACGTTTTAAAGATTAAAAGGTACAAATTTTTCTCCTCCCCAATTAATGTAATAATTTTGAATCATGCCAAACTAAATCTTAAAATTTAGAAGCTAAGTAACTAAATTAAAGTCGAAAAGTGTTACGAATGTAGAGGGACACTACCAAAATTTTCCAAGTTAGCAATGTAAAAACAACTTTGTCCAAAAAAAAAGCAAATTAAAGTCAAGAATAAAAGGCATGATGCATCTATGATTCGATGGTTAACCTAACGTGATTTCCATGATGACTCCAACCGTCCAATTGTGGAGAGCAAACGAAGATGATATAGAATAAATTTACCATTTCATCCTATATATAGTAATAATTACAAATGCAAGACTTGTATTGTATTTTAGGAAAACTAATAAAAATGGTTTGAAAACTTTAAGTTTTAACGATAAGGGTAAAATAAAGGATAAAGTGAATAGTACAAGAATTAATTTTTTAGTGTAAAAAATGTGGTTTTTCATTAAAGTGTAGTACCGGGAAATTTTCGTTAAAGTTTTCTTTTTTTTTAGTCAATCATGTCTTATTATGATTTAAACACATGTTGTGAAGTCTGTTAAAATTTAGATCAAAAATTAAAAATTTTGTCAATTTTTCATTAATTATTTACACGTGCTAATAATTACTGGAAAATTCTGTTTTAACATGTACTCTAACAAGTAACAGAGAATTAATGAAAAAGGTAAATAGCAACCGACTTTACTACAAGTATTTAAATCTTAATTATTTTATCCCATAAGCTATCTTCTGTGAACCCATCAGCACGGGACTAATAATCCAATTGGCCCTTTTCGAATTCTGTCGCAACAATACTTTCTCCACTTTCGTCCTTCTTCTTCTAACCAAACCGACGCTTTCTTTCAAAAGCTTTCAACTTTCACACACTCTGCTTACCCACCAAAACAAAAACACCAGAAAGATGATTCAGCTGTTGTTCGTAGTGATTTTATCAGAAATGGTTATGATACTGGCGTTTCTGTTCAAGACCCCCTTCAGGAAGCTGGTGATTTTGGGGCTGGATCAGATCAAGCGCGGCCGCGGCCCCGTCGTTGTGGCGACGGTGGCGGCGACGGTGTTTGTGGTGCTGATGACCAACGTTTACGGCATAGTTAAGATCAGGGCGAGCCGGATCGACAAAGCTGCTGTTCTTAGTCCCACCGATCAGGTCCTCTTGATCAAGCACCTTCTCGACGCCACTCTCATGGGTAATTTTCAATTTTATGATTTTTTTTTTTAATTTTTGTTGTGGGTTAATTTCTATAACTCAATTGCTATCTGGGTAATTCTTGGTTTTTTGTTTTAGACTTCTAGTGACATAATCTCTGATACTTAGATTTTAGTGTGGAATTCTTGAATGTGCAATTTTTTTTTGTTCTTGTTAATGTTTTGTTGTTTTGTGAGTTGTGATTGAAATGTGGTTTCTTTGATTTGGGAATGATATTGGGTGATAAAAGATTGTAACTTTTTGCATTCCTATACTCAAATCACTGTTACATTGATGACACGAACTTGTAAGAGAAAGTAACTTACTAGGTTATCTGGATCTTAATTAGCTGCTTCTGAGAACCTGTTTTCGAGAACTCAAATTCGAGGCATTATGGTGTTATAGTGACCTGATTCTGAGTTCAGTGGTTTTCAGATTAGCTATATACACAGGCCGTCAAAAATTGTGTATGCTCATTGCTCACAAATAGTTTCATATTCGCCAGTACTACCACATAATTGGGTCGAAATATATCACTTAATTTGAATGCTCTATGTTACGGTTGTTGAGGAACATTTTGTAATTCAAGATGTAATTTTCAGCGCTACTGGTGAATTTTGTGTCTTGTTCACCTTGTTGCCGACTATGGTTAATGTCCGAAATGTGCCTACTGCCTACTTACCACCATACAGCCCTTAGAGCAAGAAACTGGGATATTTTTTCGTTTAATTAAGTTGGAGGCTTAATACTAATTTAATCTGTTAAGGAAAATTATAGGTCCTTCTGTCAGGAGATAATATTGATATTGTAGACAGCAATTTGGTGTTATCAGCTGCACTATTGTTCGTATAGGTTGTATCAGCATAGAAGTAATTTGTTTGCTGCTAGAGTCCTGGATTCCTTATTCTTTCTTAAGTGCATTTTTCGGTTTTCATTAGGTCATCAGTAGTTAGATATATTAAATAAAACCAGTGAAGAAATATGGGCTGTGTTTGTACAGTAGCTAATGTTCATGGAGTTTGAATTATTTTTTTATCCCTCCTTTTTTATCTCCTTCCCATCCATTTGATGAGGATGAAATGAGAAGCAACCAATCTGATCATGCCCTACATATTTGATTAATTTTCAAGTGGTTTCTCATGCTCCTTCTCCCCTTTTGACAATATGTGTAGTAGCTTATGTTTGCTGACAATAAAAGATAATCACCTAGTCGGGTTAGCCTTAATAATGCATGTTGTGATTTGCGTTGTGATTATATTGGTACAATTTCTGTTTACCAGATGTTTATTTCAGCAGGCTGTTTCATGTTTCATGACTTCTTGTTGCTCTCTGATAGTGACAAAATCTTGTTAGTCATCGACTCATTTGTGTCTCCCATTTGCAGGATGCTCCCTATTTCTTGCTCTTATGATAGACAGACTACACCACTACATTAGAGAACTTCGTATACGCAGAAAGAGTATGGAAGCCCTTAAGAAACAGAACAGAGGATCTGAGGATGGAAAATCTAGCATTTTGGATCAGATGAAAGTTTCGGAGAATGAGATGGCTACGTTGCGGGCTAGACTCAAACAGCTGGAATCAGATATCGAGACAAAGACAAAAGATGTTCATACTGCAGAGTCCAACGTCCTCGCTCTAAGAAAACAATCGGAAGGGTTTCTTCTCGAGTATGACCGCTTACTTGAAGAAAACCAAAAGTTAAAGAATCAGTTGAAGTCATTGGACTGGAGAGTGTCACGTTTAGGTAGCAAGAAAGATTCATAAGGGATTTTGCCCACATTTTGAGATTTTTAATTTGTTATGTAATTCCATTGAACTTTTTTTGTGAGTGTTTTGAGATGTGTTTATTTATTACATTAATTTGTCATATATGCTAATTATGGGGGGAGAGAGAGGGGGAGAGAGAGAGGCTTACCACTTTGTATGGTTGATGTAACTAAAAGTTGAGTGTTGAAGTAGAATAGATCAATTATTCCATTTTGTCTTGATAGACTTTGTAGGCCTGTTCAAATCTATCATCGATATTGTTTCAAACTTAACCACCTATTATTAGGTGTTGAGTTTTATTACAAAAGCACTTAAAGGGCTTTCTGCAAGAAGCAGTAGTTATGTGCTTCTTACAAGAAGCAGTAAAGTGGTTTTTTTAAGATTCACTTGTTATTTTACTGAAGATTGGTTTTAAAAAAAATTCATTAAAAGCACTTTCAGTCATTTTAAAAGTATTTTCAGACGAGCTATTTTGTTTTATAATTGATTACGCTAGGAAGTAGACGGGTTTATTGTGTGATTTGAATTGAAGAAGAAAATGTTTGGATTCGTTTCGTAGCGATTTCCTTTGCCACGGTTGATTTAACCATTACCCACTTTGTGTTTTGGCTACTAGTACTGATGATGATCACAAATAAAAAACCGGCTTCGGCTAGGGAAAAGAAAAGGAATGAAAAGTCCAAAAGACCAGCGTTTTAGCTACTAGGAAAAAAAAAAGGAAACAAATCAAACCAGTCAAGAGCTGGATTAATTCTTGACACACATTCCGGATTCTGCTTGTAAAATCCCTTACTTCCATGGGATTCCAAACCAACTTACCCAAAAGCCTAAGTATCGTAACCATACACACACACACACACACATGTATAAATATACAGGCCCTTTATGTTTATATATATACGCTCTACATGTCTGCACTATTTGTACAAGGAAAGTTAGTGAACCACCAGACCCATCTAACGAGCTTCTTTGTCGAAGCTTTCTGGGGATATCACTCATGGAGCTTTTAACTCTCACTAGCATGTTCGGCTTGAAATTCGCAAAGGGCATGCTCCAGTTTCTCTTCTTCGTGCACTACGTCGCGATGATCCAAACACCTTTCGAGCGCATTGTCAGTTGCTACTGCCTGCTCCTTGACTTCATTCTCATCGGTAATCTTCATTTTTTTTAGGCTGGGTTTTCTCTTTCTTTCATGTTATTTTTCTCTATCTAATTTGTTTTTACTATATATTAACACGTTTGAGTTGCTTATCTACAGGGTTGTTCCTAGTCCTTGATTTCATCTTGCACCGAGTACGCGAGGATGTCAAAAAACTTGACAGACAAACGAAATTGATGGGGGAACTGCGCAACAGATTTGAGGAAAACAATAATCGCTTGCTTGAGGAGAAAGAAAACCAATTGCAATCGTTGAGCACAAAGCTCGACGAAGTTCAATCCGAGCTCGAGACCAAAACAATAGATGTTTCTGATCTAAGAAACGCATTGGGGGTTGCAGAAAACAAACGTCTACACAAGTGGTTGGAATCGGAAGATATGTTTGTCGGGTTTGATCGGTTGCTTGGGGAGAAAGATGACCAATTGCGATCGTTGAGAACAAGGGTCAACAACGCAGAATTGGAGCGCGACACTAAGGCGAAAGACACTAATGTCGCACAAGCTAATGTTCTTGTTCTAAACAAGTTGATCGGACATGTAATTAAGGAGCAGAGTCTTGTCCATGGAGAGAATGAGAGTTTAAAGCAGCAGTTACAGTTGTCGTCAAACGCCAAACTCAAACTTGATCAATTGCTTGAAGAAAACAAGCTTTTGAAAACAAAGCTCATTAGCTTCAGCCAAGTAGAATCTGAACTCGAGACCACAACCGGAAAACTGAATGATGCAGAAGTAAATTTAAGGAATTTAAGCAACGCATTCGGAGAGCTACTTGATGCGCAAGGTATTGCAATCGAGGCAAACCAAAGTTTACAAAAGGAGCTACAATCTTCGGACACAAGGCTCAAACAGCTACAACATGAGCTTGAGACAAAGACAGGAGAGATTTACGCTGCAAAGGACCGCGCGATTGTGCAAGAGAAACAATCCGAAGAGGCTTTCACTGAGTACGACCGTATGCTTGCGTATAAAAAGGACGAACTGGAATCGTTGAAAACAAAGCTCGACCAACTACAATTTGAGCTTAATGGTGCAGAAGACGATGCTAATTTTATGAGGAATCTATTTGGACGATTACTTGATGATCAAGATGAGGTATACGAGAAAAATAGAACATTACAGAGTTGGTTGCAGGCATCATTCACTACACTAAAAAAGCTCGAATACGAAGTTGCAACAAAGACGGAGGATCTTCGTGCCGCAAACGACGAAATTATGGCTGTGAACAAAGATTCGGATTATTTTTTCCAAGAGTATGTTCGATTACTTGACGAGAACAAGATCTTAGACAGAAGACTGAAGTGGGAGGCTGCCAAGCACTCAGAAGGTGGTAGCGACGATTGATAAGGGAGGGATTGCAGACCAATTGAGATATATTTTTATTTTTATTTTGTTTGAGAGCTAGTTTTATTTTTCACATTCTAATTAGCCAATCTATGTTATCAAGTCTTCTCTTTTTCTTTCAGCTTGTGCGCCCGCCTTGTATGCATAATCAGACGACAAGACGGGTGCCCAAACGCAGTCTTCGGATTGTGTATAAATGCAAAAAATGTTATGTACCAAGATGGGCAAGCTCAAAAGGCAATAGACTTGTTTGCTGTATTAAAAAATGGTGAGAAAAGGTAAAACAAGAAGCATGCACAAGCAACCACAACTTTTTGTTTACAAAATTAAGATTTGAATAAAATACATAACTGTTACATTTAGAGGCCATCCAAGCCTTTCTCTTACTATGCCTAATGCTAAAGCTAGCTGCATCACAAGTCTCCAAACCCAAACCCAAATCCAAACCCAAACCCAAGCAACTACTAGGATCCGTATTTGTATCCGGATTCGTATTTGTTGGCCTGTCGAAAATACTTTTGGTATACTGTGACGAGATATTGGCCTCATTCGGCGGCGATAAGAGGCACAGCGGCAAGTGTTTGGACTGCCCGGCGGCGAGAAGCGGAAAAATGGTGTGTGGTTGTGCTACATCTTGTTTGTTGAAGTTGTCACTTCTAACCGTGACCCAATTTTCTTCATCCGAAGCCCAATTGGGAATTTCTCGAGACGACGCCGCAATGCCTTCACCCAACTTTCGGATCCTCTCCTTAGCTGAATAATCCGAACCACTGCTCTCACGGGTCGGATGCCAAATCTGGTCTGATTCAAATTCCTCCTCTTCCCACAAACTACGATCCAACACGGTGGTGGGACTTAGCAGATCATTGGGTGCCTCGACTACAAATCCATGCTCCAGAAGCTCACCCGCCGACCACCTCTCCAGTGGGTCCCCAATCAAACACTTGGCGACAAAGTCCCTGCCTTGCTGCGAGAGAGAGCTTGGTATCTCCGGCGCATCGCCGGAAAACCCGATTCGGTACAGCGCCGATACCGGGTCGCAAACGTCGTTCCACGGCGCCCGCCCGGTGGCCATCTCGATTATTGTGCATCCCAGAGCCCACACGTCGGCGGCTATCCCCTGTTCCTCCCCGCGCGCCACCTCCGGCGCCATGTACAGAGGGGTCCCACCAATCGGCGAATCACAATCGGAATTCACGAGGCGAGCGCAACCCAAGTCGGCGAGCTTCACGTTGGCGCCATTTTCCGCGACCAGAATGTTCCGACACTTGACGTCGCAGTGAGCGATTTGATTGGAGTGGAGGTGTTGCAGTCCGCGTAGAATCTGCTTCGCGTAGCACCTGATGGCGGCCTCTTCTAGGCACCCGCCTTGCCGTCGGATTGCGTCGGAGATTGTGCCACCAGGCGCGTATTCTAAAAATAAATTGTACAAAACGTCGCCGTTCTCAGTTGAGATGTTGTGGCCTTTGTAATGTACAATATGGGGAGAGCTCAACGTAGACAAAATTGCTTGCTCCTTTTGGAGGAATTGGGATTGTGCGAGCTTGGCTGACTTGACTGCGAAAACCTCGCCGGAGACATGTGACTTGGCAATGGAGACCGTGGCGGAGGAGCCGAGGCCGATGGTTCGGCCCCTAGTCCAATCCATTCAATGACGATAACAAAGGATTAGACGAACAGAACTACACAACGGATAGGAGGTACAAGTTTGGTATGTGTTAAAGTTTGTTTTGGTTGGACTGGGATTTGGGAGGTGGAATATATATGAGTGGAGAAGGTGGTGGTGGTGAGTAAAAATGTGAGGAGTAGTCTTGTGGGCGTGGTTTGGTATGCGGGGTTGGCTTTAGCTTGAGGCCTGGTGAGCGAAGCTAATGCCTTTTCAAACACATTTCTCACTCTTTCGGCTTTTTTAGGACCAAAGGGCGGGCCGCCGTCTTCTCTAATTCATCTGAGGCCTCCACGTGGTAAAAGGAGGGTGCAAACTGTTTTTGGCCGGCGGTTACGTAAGCTGGGCGTTGGGGACGAATGGGATATGGTTAAAGTAAATTCCACGCATTTGGGACTTGCTTACGTAGTCCTTACGCATTGGGGTGCGAATAGAAAATGAATGGAATATTCTTGTTTGGGAGAGAGTTTTTAGTGTGTCCAGAACATGAAGTGATACTTCATGTTTTACTATACAAGTGGTCGAGTGGTGAGATATTTATGTTAAAAAATTAACAAATTAAAAAATAAAACTTCTCTCCAGTTATATAATAACATGTAATGTACTACTCGTGTTTCAGACATAATGAGAATTTCTCCTTGTTTGGTGGGATGTATGAGGCCTAATTATGTAGAAAATGGATTGACTTGAATACTCTCTAGTACAACTCCCACTAAGCAACAGCGAACTCATTTTTCTCCCGAGTTGGATGCATAATTTGTGCCCATTTTAGTAATAAGTTTGGCAAGTCTAGGATATGGTTTGGTAAGTGTTGAATACATAGGAGGCAGATTGTCTGCCCTCATGTTATAGTGCCCTTCTTATCCCCTCCTATTTGTGCGGTCGCGGTTAAGCCACGTCAACATTTTATATTGATTTTGTTATAGAGATAATAAGGCAAAAAACAATAGGAATATAAAATGTTGACGTGGCTTAACCGTGACCGCATAAATATGAGGGGATGGGAATGACACCATAACAGGAGGACAGACAATCTACCTCCAAATACATAAATAAATGGTACAACTTTTTTAATTAAATGATAAAAAATGAGTACTTTTCTTGGAGAATTTCTAATACTCAAAAGTATGGGCATGATAATTTGGTGGAAATATTTTGAGCTGATGTAGTATGAATAACAGTTGTTACGAAAAAAACCGCTAAATAATTACATGATAATTTGGTTTAGCGATACTCATTCTTCAGTGAAGTGGAAAATGTGTTGAGCACAAATATTATAAACAACAGTTGCTAGAGCAGTAAACTAGCGACAAATATTCTAATTCTTGACTTCAAAATCAGGAATTAGGTCGGTAACTAATGGAAGTAGTTGATCCAGTTCTCATTTCTTGCTTCTTTTATATATTCTTAAGCTTCCCAATTCTTTTACTTATCTAGTTCATAGTTAACACATGAATGATATTTATTTCTTAACCCTTAAGTAAAAAAAAACAAACATATAATAGACAAAGGAAAATGGACTTATGTAGATAAAAGAAGGGGTGTGCTATCCACGCACCCCATTTTACTTCTCACACACTTCTTGATGATTTCTGTCCGTTGATTTTCTTCAATTCATCCGATCCGACGGCCGAAAATTAAAAAGGTGTGTGAGAAGTAAAATGGGGTGTGTGGATATTACACCCCTAAAAGAAAAGGGTATAGTTGAGATATAAAAGGCAATCAAAAGGCTTTTTGTGTGTTGCAGTGGGAAAGTGAGTGCATATTGTGCAAAGGAGCATAGGAAAGGAGGTGGACAGTAGGGATGACCAATAATTTAGTTGTAAAAGCCGCCAAACCAAAACCCCAACTCATATTCTTACATGCATCCTCTCAGTTTCTTCGTCTCCGCACGAACCAAACCAAACACCGAACGATTTCACCAACCAGTTTGGTCTGGTCAGGTGGGTCCGGTAGAAACCTAGAATTAATAAGTGAGTTGAAAACTTGCAACCGTAGATGGTTTGCAGCTCACAACGTTGTAACGTAACCTTTGGCCTTTTCTTTGCTTTGCGTGCGCAAAATATATGGTGTCAATGTGCATGCACGAAAATGAATCATGATTGATGAGTGTGTTTGTTCGGTATCGTACCTTGTGATTTATGTCGCTTCCAAGCAACCCTATCATATTATTGTTCACATGCATGCATGCCACCTATCCCTTCTTTCTTTCTGTTTTTCTTTGCCCTCCTCCTCCTCCTCCACCTCCCTTTTATTTGTCAGCTTTTGGCAAAGCTTTTTAGATCAACCTTTGTGCTTCGTGAATCATGCGTGACAAAACGTTTCCTGAACTTGTGCGGCACACCTACTGTAAAAGACATCATTCCTTCTTTAGTTTAGGCTCCTTTTAGATAAGGTAACGGTAGAGAGACGAAAATTATAGACAAAATTTTGAAAACTAAAGGAGATTGATTTATTACGTAAGTGGCTTATTACGCGTTGATAAATGTGTTTATTCCTATTGATGATACATCATTTAGTTTATAAATTTTATCTCCTAATTTAGTCTCTCTAGCATTACCTTTTTATATATGATTAGGTTCAGTTTTTCTAGATTACAAACACCTATTAAGTACAAACACTTTTAAATAACATGTCGGTTGTTCAAAGTCGGACGCTCCATTCTCTATCACTTTACAGTTTAACCTTAATTTCCTGTCCATATTATAAAACTTTATACTAAAAACATGAGGTGATTAAAGTGGAGCTACACAAGCTCATTGGGCCAATATATATATCACTCAATGAGCTGTGAGATGATGAATGAATTTCATCATGCGAATAACTTGGCCTCAAAGCCAATGGAATGGAACCATATCAAGGATCATACACCAATTCACGTCAACACAAACTTTTGCGTAACGTCTAAGTTTGTTCTATCCCATTACAACCTAATATTCATCCCAAGTACAATATGTGGGGGAGAATGTCTTGAGTTCGGCTACTCTACGGGGCAGCACTTGGTGAGACCTACATGCTGAGCTCCCACCAAGAGTAGATTGCTGCCTCATAGGCTCCACACAAGTTTCTGCAAATTGGGTCCTCCACGCTCTTTTATTTTTCAAACAAATCGTTGCCTTCACTCAGCTATCGACCAAAACCAACCTATATGCGTCAGTAATGTAAAGTTTTATCATGAGCAAATTTCATATGGTTGAAGAAAATATGGAGATTAATGCTTCTACTTAACAGCTGAAGCCCGTAATTTTGAGATATTACTAGAAAACATTGCACAATTTACTACATGCTCTCAAACTTATAACATATGATACCAGATTACAAACAGTTGTATTTACAAACACTAGGTTTACGCCGACGCCAACAAACACCACAACTGATTGCAATTTGCAAGTTTTAACCACTGGATCCCTTTACATACAGAGGTACATATATGAAAAGTAAACAAAGATGAGCATATGCATCAAATAATATCAAGAAGAGGGGTCGGTCCCAAGGCCGTTCTTTATGCAGCATCTGCAAATCCGACTCTCATCTTGCCATAATCGAACACGGTGTGGTAACGACCCATGAATATATCTCCCAAGATCCTGCATTGCACCACCGCAAAGTGAGAATCAAAGCAGGTTTTATCGTATATAAAGCTCGACAAACGAGTTCAAGTGTTGACTAATGTGATAATACCAGAGAGGTCCGCGGGGACGAGGGATATCCAGGCTAGTGAATCCACTTATGCACTGAGCTTGAGCACCCTCGCCGACCTTAAGTATGTACTGCTCAAACCAACGGAGAAATTAGCAGAAGCGCAAAGGTAGCTTGCACTACAACTTTAGTCATGCAAATTTATTCACACCAAAATTCGCCTTAAACCACAGGAAAAGTGTACCAGTATTGTCATGAAAACGCACATTAAACTATTCGTCGAGAAACTATGGGTAAATAGAACCCAAACACTAATTTTTCTAGTGTACTAAAAGAGAACATTAGATTCCTCATTCGCTGATCTTAAACAAAGGGAACCAGATAGCATTACATAGATGGTCTTAAGAGATATACAAGCATGTAGCTAAAGGATAAATTGGGATGTTGTCGTACCTCATCTGAAGTGAGCTTAAAAGCTCTACCGCCAATGGTGAAGGAGACGGGAGGCATGGAAGAAAGCTTTCCACAGTCGACAGTAGATTGTCCCAATGTGTCTGGCATTTTTTCACAAAGCTGCGGAGTTATAACATCGTGGAGTCAGAAAGAGAAGTGATGCGGGTTACAAATATAATCAAGTTTTGTGAAATTTCTGCACCTCATTGACGTAGTTCAAAATACGATCTTGCGTAATATTCTGCTTAAGCTCGTTTTGCATCCAGACAACTGCCATTTCACACGCCGAGCATGAAGCATCATGAAGAATGCCAGAAGATTTGCCGTTTTTCTCATCCACCACGCTCTCAATGCCCATGCTGAACAAGCACAACAGTAAAACAATAAACTATTACCTAATGAAGGCAAGCCCAAGAACAATAAGAGCAATAAAAGGACATCTTTTGAGCTGACCTTACACTACGAGTTCCGTCAAAGGTGCACACTCCAATTTGAGAACAAACCTTCTTTGGTTGGACCTGTTGGAGAAAGTACGCAAACCAAATGAATTACAATCGTCTCCACTCGTGTGCACAAGAAACAAAGTGCAAACTGGAATAACATAAATCTTGAATTTACCTCATGAGCTACGAGTAAATCAAGAATGGTTCGCCCATACTGGTTAACAACCGCCTTGCATTCCTGGCTAACAACACCGCTGGCTCCAATGGCTTGATTTATCTTCGTAATTGAAGTCTTTGTATATACGTATAGAGAAATTTATCGATAGGGAGATTGTCATTACTAATGCAGCTTTGTAAAACTATGCAAAAACAAACGGACGCAACGCAAACAGAAGCTGGAAGAACATAACGAGCACAAGTACTTCATTCAATCTATATACACGAAAAAAGGTCAGTAACATGCTCATATTTCTCCCTTTCTGCTTCAATCAGAACATTCATCATGCGAAGTTAAAAAGTGAACCTGACCTAGCTAATCCAACAACCTAGATAAAATTATTTACACAAAACATGCACCAATCAAAGGATTAATCAATAAAAAAACAAAGTAACAACTAAAATTTGGATTACATACCGATGGACCTGTCAAAAGAGAAGTTCCAGAGTCTGCAATTGCGAAACAGCCACCAGCACAAAATCCTGAACAGCAGAATAGTTAAGTCAGAACAACGGGGGCAATATATACGACATTCGTATCATTGTCCCTCATCCTGTGAAAAATACATACACAGGGGCGGGCGCTTTACTCTATTTCTATGTCATTTTATTGAACTACAATGCTTTAGGCATCAAGAGCCAAGAGGATACATACCAGTTGGTTTATCACCAATAAGAACATCACCCATGTTGAACTGCCAGGGAGAGATGCAAGTAAGAAAAGAGGGAAAAAGAAAGGTGAAATATTAGAAGGGCAAAAATGAAAAGAAAAGAAAGCATCAGACACTCTCACATTGGACGTGATTGTTTTCACTACCAACCTGCCAATAGCCTTTCCTCGTTACTGGAACATATGTGTGCTTGCCCTTAAAGTGTTTCGGATCAACTCCGCCAAACACAATTTCACCACCTGCTTCATCTTGTACGTTGCGATTGAGCCAAAAGGAAAACACCGGTTCCTTGATAAGACCTCGCTCAACCATGTTGTACCTGGAAGATATTCATGTGTTCCATATCAAGCAATGAATGCTGAAATTATTCATTTAATTATTTCTGGAAAAAAAAAATTGATCGGTGAGGATCAACGATGCAAATGCGTATTATACCACACTGGGACAGAACCTCCAACCGAAATCTCTTGAAACCCAAGTCCCAATAAGCCATCAAACTTAGCGGTCACGAATGTGAGACCGGGTTCACTAGTTGCTTCGATGAAATCCTGATGATGTAGATGTACCACCAATAACAAGTACAGTTAAACCGAAACACTAGACTGGGAGACGGAAAAGGAGGGGGGCTCAGAAATATGATTACCTGGTTCTTAACAACGATGTCCCCGACTTTAACATTGTCATTGCTGAAGAAGCCTGAAATAGCTCCGCTACCATATTGGATGGAAGCAGAAGTCCCTGCACAGCAGTAGACATATATTACACACCATACAGCCAACGCAACCAAATTGCAGCATTCACACGATTCAGAAACAATTACTGCAAAGCATGGAAAACAAACCGTTGTTCTTGTATGTTCTCGATTGGCCCGAGTTGTACTTGGCATGGAAGAAGCATGCAAGCTGCATCCAAATGCAACAAAACCATGGTCTTGTTGTCTCAGACCAAGCTTTCTAAGGATCCAAAAAGTTCCAATTTTTCAAAATTACAGCAAAGTGTATATGTTCAAGCTCACCGAGACATAACACTTGGACGATGGAACCCACAAGTTCGAGCTTCCAGTGTCGAAAATGACAGTGAAGGGTTGAGGGGGGGTGCCAATGGCAATCTCACCATAGTACTGAGCATCCATGTAGTTCTTTAACGAAACAATGTCGACATCCCCGGACTCGGGTTCTCCGAGATTCGAAGGGAGACGATACTTTCTCAATCCATTCTTGGATTCTAGCTGCGCAGCAACCCAGTCGTTCGAATCCAGTTTCACCTTTTTCAGTCCAATCCTGGACAACCCATCATTGGGTGCAGAGGATACAAGAGAAAACAACAGGCTTGTAAGGAACAGAAGTGCTTTGAAGCTGGTTCCCATGTTGCCTATAGCTCCAAAACGCAGAATCACAGAACCAAATTAAAACTTTCAAACATATACAATTAAGAAATTAAAATTAGATAAAACTCAGCGATTAAATTGTTTGCAGGAGGAAGAGAAAGCCAGTGGAAAGTTGGTGTGAAGAAACTCAAAGGAACAGAGTGGCTTTTAAAACAGAGGACCTTCTTCTGCCCTGTCACTCTTTGCGTTTACTGTGGGGCCCAGCTCAGCCCTTACCTATATTCCGTATGGAAAGAGATCCGGTGAGGATCCCTTTCACCTGAACCTCCTGACCAACAAATTTGGATTCTTAAAATTTGATCAAATTCAAATTTATTGGTCAGAGGCTCAGGTGAAAGGGATCCGGGATCCCTTTCCATTCTGTATGGTATCTAAAAGGTAGGCCCCTACTGATTCTTTTGATGTGAGCCGTCTGATCTTTGGGATTTAAACGGTCAATATTGTGTGGAGGCATGATGGTCTCGTTCGAGGAGGGAGTTTTACAAAAATGGACGGTGATTATGGAGTTAAGAGAAAGATCAGACGGCGTGGATGATGTGGGTAGATGACGACGGGTTTAGATAGTGCGAGTAAAACGACGTGGAAATGTAGAATTGGAAGTTGCAACTGAACGCTCACGTGTAATATAAACCTCCTGGTTGCCTTACCACGCGACGCCTCCGTATTTGGGGAGAGATTTTAGTGTTCTCAGGGAGCACGGATGCTTACGTTATATGTTATTGTACAATGAGAGAAATGCTTAAGATATAAATTTTCATCTTGTTTTATAATAATATATGATGTATTATCCAGTGTTCTGAACATTAAAATCTTTCGTATTTGGGGCCCACCGTGAGCTTGGGGTGTAGTTTGCACATGAATTTTGTGTGACGATGTTCACGTTTTCCTTACACTAAATCAACTAAAATTTTACAATCAAATGCAGTTATGCACGTTTTGTTTGGATATGGAAACGAATTATGGATATACAACTGATGATACGTGGATATCATTATAACTAATAAAAAGTAAAGTACTGAAGTATGATATCATTGGTTATTAATTAGGGAATATTTTTACTCACTACCCTCAAGTAATGGTGATGCTCTCACCATTCTATCTAGCATCGTTAAATGAATTTAAATTTCGAAACTTGTGTAGTGGATCGACACAGGTCTCAAAATACACAAATTAATTAGGATGATTCCTGCAAGCAAAGAGAATAGTCCTCTTAAAGGCAAAATAAATGATGCAAAGACAGCCTAACCATTAGGCCATAGGTTATTGCTGAGTGCAGGAAAGAGAATAGTCCTCTCTAAGGCAAGCAAACATTGTGCCCATCACTCTCACAATATGCAATGCTTAAAGTGGAAAGTTGGAAATTAAAAGAAGATTACTTGGAGGTCAAGTTTAATGAAGAACCGTCATATGCCCTTTTTCGGATGCAATGAGTCCTATTTTTCTTGAAGCCCATTATTTGGTTGGCCTCAACAAGCTTAGGCCCTACACATCATTCGGAAATAGAATGGGGACCAATCCATACAATTCTATGGACATGGTTCATAATTGGTTACAATTATTCATGTCCAAAAGACCATTTGAATTGTTTTCTGCAGAAGCACAAGTTATGTACTTATTTCATTAAGTATTTTAAATGTTTTCGCAAGATTTAATTGCATTTTAACTAAAGATTGGTTCTAAAAGTATTTTTAATGAAAATGTTTTCATGTTATTTTAAAAACACTTACAAACTAGCTTTAGTGCTTATTAATTTTCTCACAAATACAATTAACAAATAACAATGTACATGCAATATTTTTTCACCTTTGCTTCAATCAAGTATGGAATTAGAGCTCGAATGGGGAATTTGATGTATTTCTGGTCAGTAATGGAAACAATCGTCCATACCGTCGCAATAGAGGAAACAAAATTCTTCGAATAGGCACCTTTCTTGCATAGCATTTCTTTTTATTTTATATAGTAGATGTTAAATTTTGCAGTTCATTCTTTATTCCTACAAAGCTGCCTAAAGGAACTAATTAATTTGCAAAATGTTTTACTTCTATCATTATTTAAAATGTGTGGAAAAAATAAAAAAAAATATTAAGTGTGAAACCAAAAGGTTCAAAGATCCCAAAATATGAGTCAGCACGTACCTTTCGATGGAAATTGAAGGGAATATGTAAAATATTCAAAATTGTTATTTTCTTCAAATTATTAACGTTTTTTTACTAAGATTATCTTCGATGAATTCCAAAAATAGGTGCTGTACATGGTTAATTTCAAAACCCTATTCAATCAATCAGTCGTACAGATCGAAACTGCACGTTCGCGTATCAATAGGAGGCAGATTGTCTGCCCTCCTCCCATTACCATGCCTTTCCCATCCCTTTTTACATTGTGCGGTCACGGTTAAATCACATTAACATGTCTTATTATTTCTATAAAAAAATCAATATAAAATGTTGACGTGGCTTAACCGTGACCGCACAACTAGGAGGAGATAAGAAGGACATGGTAAGAGGAGGGCAAACAATCTGCCTCCATGTCAATATCCATAAAATAAAAATCAATATTTCTCGGTTATCCTTTTTCAATATGATAACTCTCAATGAATTACAACCACCACATATAAGTAGGCTTGGCAAACATGTTATGTTGTTGTTGTGGCAAATTCGTTTCTTTAATGAGTTCTTATATGGTGACCTATAGTGACTAAATTCGTTAACAGCTCGTATCATTTTATGTTGAGTTAAAAATTTATTTAAGAGATGACCATGCCTAAGTCTTAGATTTGAAAAACGATATCGTATCAGATTCTTAATAAATGATCATATAATATTAATAAGTTCTTAACAGTTAATTCGGTAACAATCTGATTTATTAACAAATTAACTCAAAATCTTTTATTTTTACATCGTTTTGTGTTGAGTTAACGAATTGTGAGAAAATTTATCAGATCAACCTATAAATGTGAAAATAACATCGAACTATCTTTCAATAATACGAGTCAAGGTGTTTTTGGCCACATGCATCCACGTGAGGATCATAAAAGACATGCACACCTATCCACCACCATGAACATGGCAACGAAGACGAAGGCCATGGATCCAGAGAGTCCATGTAGAGTAGAAGATCCTTCGTACGGTGGATGAGGTACGGTTGCCGCCCACAATGCTCCACGTTTTGCTATTTTCTTGTGATTTTATCAACTTGATTGATTGGTATTTGGATTCAAAATTCAATGGCAGTGACGTGATGTCAAACAAAGTGTACAAAAAGTCAACAACGTACCCAATTGGAAATTAGCAGCCCACAATCCACGAAACCTACTCGACACTTCAAAGTTGTCTTCTTCTTTACTTTTGTATGAATTTGACCTCATTTTTTCCCTAACTTATTCAAACACACACGTAGTTGCCTGGAAGTCTCTTCAAAGTCCAGGGTTTTTATTTTACGTGTCAAATAAAGATGGCCGATTTCGTTGACTGCAACCACACCCTCACACGTACAAGAATTTTCCACGTTTCCTCTCTCTCTCTCTCATCTTCTTCGAGTTTTTTTCTTAGGGTTTCCTTGTAAACAACAGTTTCTTCTGTCTTTGCTATGGTCAATGGTGTCTTAATTGAACATAATCATCATGGATTAGATTAGGAGTAAATTAACTAAATAATATATAGAAGATGAAACATGTAGTAGTGCATGTACTTGTCATTGATTGGAATAGTAAATACATAATCTAAGCTAAATCTTTTTCCTTCTGTGTATTTACTGAAAAATTTGAATCAAATTATTTAAAATAAAACCTGAAAGAAAAAGAAAGAATGAAGTTGGGATCCATCTACCGATTCTAAACCCTCCCCAAAAGACAGCAAAAGGTATTGACAAGTTACCAACATTTTCTAAACCCAAAGGACAAAATTAACAAAAAAAAAAAGTAATAGACGCCCACATTTCTAATTAATTTCCCGGGAAGCTGCTAATGTTCTTGTTGCTGTTGGCTCCGGTGCTGTTGTTGGACGTGGTAGAGGCGCTGTTGTTGTTGTTGCTCGGATGAGCTCCTCCACCAATGATGGAGGTGATAGCGGCCGCGAGAGCAGCAGTAAAGCTCGGATCAGCCGTGATGGCACTCACTGTGTCAGCAAACGAGGAAGACTGAGTTTGCTGCATTTGTTGTTGTTGTGAACTAGTAGACCCCATTAAATCCTGGGATAATTGAAGTCCTGAAAACTTAGACTGGTTGTAGAGGGCCTGCCCAAAACCTTGAGGCAGTTGTTGTGAAGCTGCCCCAAAACTCTGGGGTTGCCCTGGGAAATTAGGGATTTGAAATGGGGTGTTTGGTCTTTGGAATTGTAATGGAGATGTGGTGAGGTCCAATGTGACAGTTGGGAATGGAGCTGAGGCTGAAATTGTGGCAACACTCGATGAGCAAGGAAGAATTGCTCTGGCTAGCAAATTATTAGGGTTCATATTCATCCCGTCCGCACTTGCCATGGACCCCGAAAGCAGCATGCTGGCGGCTGCCGTGGTGGTGGATGCCATGGCCATTGCAGCGGGTGGCAGTGGGTGGTTATGGTTGCCTTCATATGTTGTGATCAGTATGGTTCTGTCCTCAGCACAACGTTGTACCTATCAAAATAGTAACACAAACATATTAGTACTTTCATAAGTAATGTTATCGACATGTTTTTAACAATACTAAAACGATAGAGAACGAACGTTCTGCACAGAAAATTTCTGCAAATGTATACGTACTTGTTTGCGAACAGGACAGCCTACAGCCATTGTGCACCTATAATATGCACGAGGACATGGGTTTCCTTTTGCCATCTTCTGTCCATACTTTCTCCATTGACATCCATCAGTAATCTGTAATTAATCAAAATTTAATGTTTTGTGAAACTTGAGAGACTTATAATCGAGTTATTAAACTACTTCGTTCATTATTTATTTAATTCAGCATGATCGCAAGAGGACTATTTTGAAGTGTTACTAATTAAATTGAATTGAATTAGATTAATTTACCATAGGGGCTTCTGATCTGGCTCGGACGGAGACGCGGGCTTTCCTCATGGTTGCCTCGGTTGATTGATCAATTGGCTTAGGAGCCGCAGAATTGTTGAGCTTGGGGACCTTGTTGGGCACCCATCCTTGTGATTGAGATTCAGGACTCTCATCCCCGCCAACTCTTTTCCCGTCACGGAAATTATTAGAGTTTGGCGGATCCAACGGACCAATCTGATCGTTTTTCGCAACTTCATTGATGTTTTGGGGTGGTGAAGCTGATCCGGTTCTTGCTTCCGATGAAGAATTGGAAACTTGGTCATCAGTCGTCTCGGCTGTGGCTCTCGGACCCAAATTCAGAAATTGTCTTGGCACCAATCCTTGCTTCTTTTCTTGATCAGACTTTGCTTCAGCATTCTGATAAATAATTATACCAAAAAAGAGTCAATATATTTCAAAATTCTAGAGACGTGAGTTAGATTAGTTGGCTAGGCAATTTATCTTTCTGTAAATTAGGGTAATTTAAAATATCGTCATCTTAAAAAGATGATTGCGATGATTAGGGAAATAAATGAATTACCTGATCATGATCTAATTGTGATCTCTGATCAGCTGGAGCTGCAGTAGTGTGATTTTGTCGTTGTACAACTGCAGCAAGATGCATCTGCAGTGCACTGTAGTTGTTGGTCACTTGACCAAGCATTTCTTTCAGCCTCTGGTTTTCAGCATTCATACGTTGCACCTCCACTTGCAACTGTGCCAGCTGATCATCATAATCAACCCCCACCACAGAATAAACCATTAGTCTAAAAATAGAAAATTTAACTTTAATCTAAAAATAGGAAATTCAGATAATTTATTTCCTCAAAGAAAAAATAGTAATATTTCAAGTCAATTACGTTATATTTTTTTAGATGATAATACTTGAATAACTCGAAATATCGTGTAATTCAAAAGTCTTACCTCATGATTCTTTGCTCTTTTGTTAACCCCATGATCAGAAGAAATCCCATCGTCAACCATCGACTGATCACTTCCGGTGTTCGCAGTAACAAGCTGCAATCCAGTCTACATATTTTTTACATCCAAAACAGAAAAATAATTAAGTACCACTAAAAATAAATCGCCAAAAAATCCAGAAAAATAATACATAAAAGGGGAAATGCTTACATTAACATCCAAACCAGTCCAATTCTCCTTCTTGACACTGACTGCACCATTGGATTTCGAATCCTGATGATGGTCATCAGTACTATTGGTATTGAGCTTGTTCTTACGATCGGAAAAGAAGTCCACCTCATCCACAACCATCCGGTTGTTGTCATTGGACGGCTGTGATGCATCCTGCTCTTCCCGGCGGCCAAGTTTGACGGGGAATTCCATTCCCTGGAACATCCTTTCCCCACCAAAAAAACTGCTTCTCTTGTTGTTGTGGTGGTCGAGCTTAACCGCGGCGGTGGGCGGCTTGTTGAGGAGGTAGCCGAAGGAGTCAGAATCAAGAGTGAGCCCCCATCCTTTGTCCATAAAATTTAATTAATCTTTTGACGATACGAACAAGTGGTAATCAAGAGAGAGATGAAGAGGAGATTAAGAAGATGAAGGAGCAGGGCTTTAAGAGAGAGAGAGAGAGAGGAGAGAGAGAGAGGGAGGGAGAGATGAGGGTATGTGTGGGTGGTGAAGTCTTTGAAGTCTTTTACCGGTGTAACGTGATCGCCTATAAAAAGGGTATGGACGTGGACCAAACTTAAAACAACTAGATTGGATTTGTGAGAAATTCATGGGATTATTCATTTATTTTTATTACTTTAGTTTTCATCACTTGCGTCAGATGGTGCGTCAGTCTGCCATCTGTCAACGTTGGGCCACCCCGTTTTAAATGTTAGACCCGTCCCAATAAACAAAGAGTCATAACTCACAAGCGTTAGACGGTGAAGATTACTACGACGACCAAATTGTCACGTACTGTTAAACTTTTATGAACACCTTCAAACCCGTACATCGTGTTATTAATTCACAAATTACTGATTTATGTGGTTAATGATAACAAAAACATAAACAAAGTCTATCATTTTTCAGTCGATTCTCTTTATCGATGTGCACAATTAGTGGACAAAAGTGTTTCTTATAGACAAAATGTTCGATATGATCAAAAACTTATTTATCTGAACACGTTAATTAATAACATCACTCAATGCCGTAACGAACATACTAAAAGATTGCTATGTGTGGACGTGTGTAGAAAAGAAACGCAAAAGGGTGTCTAGTTGGGTGGGGTTTCTTCCACATTTCGTCAAGAAAGAGTTTGACTCGTTCCCATAAATCAAAAGAGAAAGTGAAGACACAGCTAAAGAAAGAGAAAAAGGAAATGAACTGCACCGCCCCGAACCGCGCGGCGCGTTCCACGTGAGGAAATAAGAAAAAAACGCCAAAAGTGGGCCCAACTGGGCCCGAACCAAGTCAATGGTTTTGACGGCCCGCCTCTCGATCTTTCTTGCTGTGACTGATGACCGGGTGAAACAGTGGCCTAGTCTCCCTTGACCCCACCCACCGTGACATTACTCTCCACGTTTCAGATCTGTCCGGGAACTATGTTGACTGCTTACCTGTGGGACCGAGTCACTTGCATACTTTTTTGGTTTTTCTTTCAATTATTATCGACTGTAATTACGACTCCATTAATTTATTAATTAAGTTAAATAAATTGTTAATCTCCCATTGGTTGTCTGATCATTCCATCTACTTTGTCTTCCTCCCTTCGATTCTTATCTGGATCCTGTAAATAATACCTGAAGTATGAATTATAAAACGCATAGTTTTAATCGGCAGTACCTGGCCTCTTATTCAAAATCCACACATTTAATTCCATTGAAAACTTGAGTAAACTAATGGATTGATCTCAACATACGGCAACTATTAAAATTATCAAGTGATTAAATAAAGATTGAAGATTAGTACGAAATCCATATGATTATCTCACTTAAACCAAAGCTTATTAACAATCATAAATGTCTTCTTTTGTACAAGACAAATACTTTTATTATAATAAGTTGTTAACGGTAAGATACGGTCAAAAATACGATCATTAAATAGCTATGATTCATTGACATTAATATATAATTATATATTTCTTTTCAAATCAAAGAAAAAAAAAAGATAAAACAAAATCCATCCCCTATAAGTACGGTTGATTATTATTAATTTTGTATACCTAATCCCTTTACTTTGTGATTGGTGTACCAATTTTCAAACGTTCTTGATCTGTTGTGTTAGTTCTAGTAAATGCTTCTTTTGAAAAAATGACTGCATCGATCGTGTACCCAAAAAAGAAAGGCCAACGCTCGACCAGCTTCCTTTCGTTTACTTTGACTTATGATCAATTGAGTTTACTTTTGAAAAAGAAATTTCAACATTGAACCTCCTTTAAGCTTTTAACGTGCAAAAAAGTATTAGTCTTCGGCCAAAAAAAAGGATTCTCGGCACGTTTGATCATCTAAAGACTTTCCATGCACTTTCACTATTACCATGCATTAATTGATATTTCCATGTGGAAACATGACTACACTTTATTTATTAAAATTATTTATCAGCTGTAACATTTTTTTCGGTTCAGTTGCAAACGTAAATTACGATAGTCGGGTAGAATAATATATTCAATAAGTTGCACCAAATCTAGAAATAAAGTAGATAAGGAAGGATGGATAGCAAGTATCACGAGCTCTCTGTTCTAACAAATCTCCGCGAAAAAATAGCAAAACCAAGTTTATTGTATACCAGACTTTTAATTCATCACCTAGATCAAACCAAAAGTGACTTTGTCGCTTTAATTTTTTTTACCAAACTCTAAAACTACAGTTTATAATTCTTTTTTATATAAAAATTCGACCTATTGCTCATTATTTTTGTAATATAGAATAGTTTATAATATCGTCTTGTTAAAAAAAATGTTTCCTTTTTTCTTTGAGTCGGCCTAACTCATGGGTGGGGTTAGTGGACTAATTAAGAATCCGTATGGAGTCGTGGATAATTTCTCTTTAATTACTTTGCAATTGCATGCATGGGCAGCTAGGTTTGTCTTATTAACCGGGGGGACTTAACACAGAGAAAGAAGAAAAAAAAAAGGCAAATAAATATGTTGATGTGTACAGAGAACACACAACTTCAAGCTTACGGCGCCCAAAAAGAGAAATCAAGATTGCACTTTAAAGTGTAATTGTAGTGGTTGATGCATGCATATGTAAAGATGCTGTATTACTTTTATATTCTCTACGTACTTAGTCGATCTAATTCTGAGTTTCTGAATCTGTGCGCAAAATGCAATGTCTTAATACGCAGAATTTTGTGTTAATTAGTTCTGATTTAAAAGTTGACATCTTCAATCTAATCAAAGCGTGAAAGTATATTTTTGTGAAACTAATTATATTAAACATGTGGAATGTTCCTTCAACCCACTTTCCTTCGAGAAACTAAAGTTCTGGAAAATTAAAACCAAAACTGAAAAACTAAAGTAATTTTGATGACTTGTTGATCATGATTTGGCTCGTTTTGGTTAATATGCAGTTTGGGTTCAATCTTTTTTGAACAAGCTTCTCGTTCTTGTCGTCGATTGCTAGTTATAGATATAGCTGGAATTTCATAGCCTCGTGATATGCTTATATAATTTTTCTTTTGGACTTATGTCTCCTTATCAACAAAAAAAAAAAAAAGTAATTTTGATGAAAGTATTTATCATCAAAGGATTGTAATAACTTTAGGATATGGTAAAGCTTTACCCAAGGCTACTATATTTAACTTGTAAGTTTGAGTATACGAATTAGTGAAAATCTTTCTTTTCGTTAAAATGAAAATTGGACAACAAGTTAGTTAATGAATTTTTTGGTGTGACATTAACACGTAAATGTGTTGCATATCAACCTACATCAATAAATGTATATTTATAAATGTTATAACTTGAAATTGTGAAGTATGAATCTATTGCTCACTCATAACTTAACTTGTGAATTCGTATCAACATAAGGTGCAGTCACAAACAAATTAAATTTATCGAGTTTACTAACTCATCTTGTTCTAGCCACAAGATCAGATATTATAGGATCTCGTATGTCTATAAAAAGAATTCATAAAATAGCTGGCAATTCCAATGTCAATTAGCTCTGTACGATTACATTAAACTAGTATAAAACTGCCAGTAATTGAAGGTGATCACCGCCGATCAATAGACGAAATCAACGTAGAAGAAAAAGACATAGTTGACTAAGATTTGAGTTGACCATAGGATGCTTCCCACGTGGCTTACTTGCATGACGTAGAAACTTGTTGTAAGGTTAGGTTTGACAGCTAGGGTTTTTCAAAAAATAAGGAAAGCGGACTATTACATTATGTTTGGACGAAAGACATAAACTTAAAATTTTGGTAAAAGTTAGAATTTATAAATTGACATGTACAAATTCCCTTGTTTGGATTTATAAACATGGAAATTTAGAATTTCCGCGTAGAAAAAAAAACTTGGAATTTGGGACCTTCAATTCCCAAGTTCAAATTCCATGTAAATAGGTGTCATTTTTTAATTTCTATGATTAAAAGTTTAAAAATAACAAATTCCGTATTCAATTTCATTATTCTTTTAGGTTAACCAAACAATAAAATTTACAAATTCTAGAAAATAAAATCTTGTCATTTCAATTTCCGTCATTTTGAAATTCCTTAGTAATCTTAAATTTCTTCATCCAAACATAGTGTTAGAAAATCATGTTGTAAACGGCGCTGATTAAAACAATAAAATTTGCACATATACACCTTTATAATTTCAATGATGTTTTTCACACACGGTAATGTTAGAGAGATCTTCTATTTAAATCAAATTTTATAAATTACAAGACATAGTTGTTAATGCTTAAATCATTACTTAAGTATTAATTAATATATTTATTTTCTGTTAGTGATACATTACGTAAACAAATTTAGTACGAAATTGATGTATCCTTTCACACAGTATAGAAATACTTTTTTTTTTAAAGAAAACTACTTTCCAATGGGCTTCTTGTGCAACAGTTACCTTGATATTTTTTAATTTGTTTTGACAAGTAATAATTTGAGTCTTCTTCTTCTTCTTCAACAACTTGGCCTTCATTTGGTTATAATTTTATTTGTTTATTAACGCGGTTCAAACAAATTTCTCTCAAATTTCAAACCCATTTTTGGCCGACAAATCTGTGACAATTACAGGTATAAATAATTTGAGATCAAACAAACAAATTTGTATAATATTCTGGATGAAATCAGAGGAAAACCCATCATTCATTGTCAACTTAAGCAGCACCACCGCTCGTGATTTTAGTCGTCAATTGTCAGCATCATATGTGTAAGAAATTGGAATTTCACCGAAAGAAAAATAATTTGGAATAGCTTCATGATTTGATGTTCCAAGCCTTGGATTAAATTGATGATGCAAGTGACATTGTGCAACTTAAAGGAGAGAAACACTTGTTGGTCTTTAATGTTTTTGTTTATGTTTACTTTTTATTTTATGATTTTTTTTTGTTTTATTTGATTAAAAAATTAGCAATAAACATGATTGTGCAGGAGTAAAAAAATAGTGAAAATTATTTTCCATAAATAATTGCGTGTTTCTCTCTCTATAATATATATATATATATATATATATATGTATGTATGTATATGCACACTACCGTCATCTTTATTTTAAACTTAAAATGAGGTTAAGGTCAAGTTGATCATGAAATTTAACTTTGAAAGAGATATAGTTGATAGAGATGTAGTTCGAACACCTCAGCTCACTTGGCCTGGGGCTTGCATGAAGTGATAAATTGCTTGGGGTTACGATTGGTGGAGGATTCAGGTCCAAATGATCTTATCAATAATACGAAAATGACTTGCATTATCATGATAAACCTAATGCGAGAGAAAATGATTTGATTTCACTAATCTGATTTGACCACTATAATATAGAAGGACGTGTTATATTATGCAATGTTTAGCGTGGCACGTATCCTATATTGTGATTTATGAGCTTGTTCAGTCAAAAGATAATGCAATTGGTGTAGCAGGCCATTAAAAGGATTAGCACTGGCGATGGTCACCATTTAATGAAAGGTTATGCATCACCACCGGGTGTATATACAATGACCTATAGATCTTATAAGTAACAACATTTTCTCGACTTTATCAAGCTAGCAGGAGTTTCATGTGGATTTTTTTTTGCTTTGTTCTGAATTTTCTCTACATTCAACACGAATATTGGGTCTAAAGTAGGAATTGATTAAGTAATTTATTAATTTGATGTATTTGAAGAAAGTTGAGATTTCATCATAAAATTAATTGGCAAAATTGAGAGTAGCTTAACTTATGTATAAGCCCATGCAAGGTCCATTCTCTCACCATGTGTGATTCATTCTCAACACGACCCCTTACGTGTGACGAATATTCAAACCTAGCATATGGACAAAATAAACATGTGATGTTGAGCATATTTTGCCATTGGGCTTCACATATGGGTCAACCTACTATAAAAACATAAGTTGAGGTTCCACCAAAAGCAAATTGGCAATATAGAGATTAACACCACTTACTCATAAGCTATGCAAGGTCATTATCCAATCAATATGTGATTTATTCTCAACACACCCCCTCACGTGACGAATGTTCAAGCCTAACACATGAACAATACAAACAAGTGACTTGAAGTATGTGTGGCCATTTAGCTTCACATATGGGACAACCTGCTCTAATATCATGAAAAAAGTTAAGGTTCCACCATAAAACTTCATAATTAATCTCACCCAAAAGTAGTAATCACTACGTTATAAATATTAGTGGGGGTGTAAAGTAGAATTGAAGGGTCTTTGAAGCCAATGGTATTCTTGCGTACGTTTGGACCTCTCTAATGAAAAGATCAGCGGTTCGTAGACTTTGGGTAGACAATTGGGCAGATGACGGTGGACTCCTTTAATTGTAGACTTTCTGATAATAAGAGAAGGAGGTGCCAATTGCCATACGAATTTAGATATATGCCTTTCACACCAATTTTCTTGCTTTTAAAATTTCGGGACCTACTTTTTGGCCATGTCTTCATTCCCACTTCAAGACAAGACTGTCTGTTCCGATATATCTTTGATTTGCTTTCTTTGGGTTTAATTTGTTCTCAAGATTTTCAGCCAAAGTATCCGGAGATTTTTCTTGTTTGGGATAGCACGTTTTGAGATCAAGCAATCAAACCATAACTATATATCTAGAGGCTTGATTGGATGCATGGTTGCGCCGTATATTCTTTACTACTGCTACTAATACTTTTCAATGCCATTACCACTTGTCTGCCTAACATCTTGAGTTAGTCCACTCTTTTTCCATCATTTCTACTTTTTCACATGAAATTAAACTAGCCCTCTTGTTACACGTGTGGTAATTATTTTATTATTTATTTGTTTGTTTGAAAAAAGATGTAAAACAATGAATAATGTATTTTAAAAATATTAACCACCCAGTCTCACTAGGTGGGTGTTTTTTCATTTTTTCCTTTGAAATTCTAATAGAAAGAGGATAATTTTGAAATTATGAAAGTTTCACCTGTTTCTTGTCTTCTCCCCTTATATAGATAGATAATGTTGACTGTCATAATAAATCGCCATATATAGGCCATGTCATCAAATACGAAGACAATCTGATAAAGGCATCTCTCAAACTTGATGGAATAAAAGTACAAAAATATCTCACGTTTTTGTCAAAATTTACCTACGAATAATTAACGCGATCGAGCACAGAAGCATACCCAATTTTTGCTCTAGCTTATAACTAAGTGCCTAATTTCTTGCCAGTTTTGTGAGTATGAATATTATATATCAACCTAAAGATATACAGTTTGGCTATATATAAAAACGCCGGCTGCCACCAACGGATATTTCTCCTCTTTCGAAGATGTCAGTTAACGTAGGCAGCAAGGAACCTTAACATCTTAAGAAACCCAACTTCATGCATTCTATTATATTTTATTAAAATCAAATATAGAATTGAGTCAAAAATATCTACTCATTTTTTCTTTTCTTGACATTTTATAAACGTCTCTCATTTAAGAGAGGAGATATTTGAACTTGTATGCTCATTATCAAGACTTGTCGAGCTAACGTAATCAACATCTGCCAGTCAAGAATGAGAATTTACGTCGACTACTAGTCTACTGCTATTTTCGTCAGATGCATGAAGGACCACATTATGGAGTCCTCGAGTGGGTAATAGTCTTTTGACAGAAAGAAAAATGAGAATGGGCAATGACGTAATGGTCATTAGTAGACTTGGGCCTCTCCACAGTTAACTATATGTGTAAGCCTGTATAATGAATTCTCACATGATCTTATTCCAAACTCAAACATGATCTACTCAAACATATCAAATTACAGGACAAGCCCAAACCCATGGCTTTCGTTAAGAATCAAAGATGATTGTGCAGGGAAGTAAACAAAAAAGAGAGTGATTCTAAACCAAATGGTCACTCTAGTCTAGTGGTGCCACACTACTCTAGTGTCTACTATAATACTGCCATACAACAAGTTAAAACTTGGTCACTCTGATCAGAATTTGTCTTCCCAAACATGCATGCTGACTAGAAGGGTTGGGGTTTAGGGTTTGGTATAGGGCAAAGAACAGAGAAAAAAAAAACTTAGGTTTCTTGATAGTAGATACCATATAGAAATAATGAAATGGATCATAATCATTCATAGACCTTCAATTTCAATAATTGAAAGAAAAAATAATAACACACACACACACAAGTCTTCCGCTTCAAAAAAGAAAAACCGTCCCCAAAGAAAAGCAAGAGAAAAAACTCTAGCTGCCGATCTCTGCCCTTGGCGTTGGGATCGGCGCAATCCTTCTTAATCTTTTTTTTTTCCTCTTTGATTTTAGTTTGTAGTCTCTCTCTCTCTCTCTCTCTCTCTCTCTCTATGTTGAGGAGAGCTTTCAGTTCGTGATTGTGGTCACTTTTTCACTTTGTCGAGGAGAGATTTTGGGGTTGTGTTCCTAGTCATGGTTTGTTCATTCTCAGATTTCGAGTGGTGATTGTTGTTCAAATATGAGGTAATGGTGTTTGTGATTTGTGTGTAAGAATGTGAGCATAAGTATGACTATGTGAACTTAGTTACAGGATTAAAGACTGAATAGGAAGTCTTATCGGGATTGGATTTGTGAATCCATATTGGTGCTAAATTACTATTTCATAGGTATTGTTTTTCTATATGGATTTTAATAGGGAAATCCTTATGGAAGAAGGCTAGGATTATGTAGTATATATATATAGTGGCCTCTGCTCTCGCAGTGTGTGCTCAACTCCGGACTAAGACCTATTGTTAGTTAAGAGCCTTTGAACACTGAAGAGTGGAGAAGGCGCACTGTGTCTTGTTGCAGAGATTAAGCATGGCAGCCGGTTTAAGTTCTTCCGCAGGTATGTCTTTTCTCTGTGCACTGCTTTATGGTTTATGGTTTTGTGTTTTAATCACGGTAACTTGCTTTGCATGATCTTGGTGTTGTGTGTTGATGCACAAAACCGGAAGTCTTGGAACAACGTAAATCCGACCGTGAATCTGCATGAAATGTAAATGACACAAGAGTTATCGTGGTTCACCCCAAGGTTTGGGCTACGTCCACACTGATTGTATTATATTTCTCTGAGAAGTGAGGGAGAGAGAGCTTAGGGGATGTGAGGAGCTTTGAGAGCTTCTGAGGGTGAGAGAGGGGATCTCAGGCCTAGGAATTGGCCTCCGAGAGTGAGAGTGAGGCCTTTCCCAATTGTGAGGGTGATGGGTCCTTTTATAGAATAAGGACTCCTCACTTATTACATATATGCCCCTTCCTTTATCCCATAATTACATTTAAGTCCCCTGAGTATTTGTACGAGATCTAAATACGAGGCCCTAAATATGGTATAAACAGTAGTCCCCCAAGTCTTCAGTCAAGAGAGTCTTTTGGCTGGAGACTTGAAATTCAGTCCATGTGTGGGCCGAAGTAACTAGATGTCATCTAGAACTAATGCTTGATATGAGGCGGTGCCCAATCTGAAATGATGCTCAACTAGAAGTAGCACATGTTGCGAGGCCGCTTTGCTTGTAGCTTGTGTTGCCTTGGTTGGCTCGGCTTGTGGCGTTTGAAGGTGAGGGAGTCCCTTTTATAGAATAAGGGCTCACTCCTCAATACATGGATGATGGGCTAGAGTTGATGCTCTCTAATGGTGGTGAGGGGAGTCCCTTTTATAGAATAAGGGTTCGCTCCTTAATACATAAATAATGGGCTGGAGTCCCCCAAGTATTTTTCATGAGGCCCAGTTGAGGCCCAATATATGGTACATAATGTGGTCCCCCAAGTCTTCGGTCAATAGAGTCTGTTGGCTGAAGACTTCAAATTGAATCCATGTATGGGCCGAAGTGGCGGTTGTTCGGATGTGGTATTTGTATACCCTGCACTGAAGCTTTGTAAGTGAAGCTTTGAAGCTGGAGCTCTGTAAATGAAGCTTTCGAAGCTAGAGCTTTTGTAAATGAAGCTTTTGAAGCTAGAGCTCTGTAAATGAAGTCTTTGAAAGCTAGAGCTTTTGTAAATGAAGCTTTTGAAGCTAAAGCTCTGTAAATGAAGCTTTCGAAACTGGAGCTTTTGTAAATGAAGCTTTTAAATCTAGAGCTCTGGTGAATGAAGTCTTTGAAGCTGATTTGACATGAGTGATGCTCATGGATGTTTATGTTGATTGACATGAGTGATGCTCATGGATGTTGACATGAGTGATGCTCATAGATGTTGACATGAGTGATGCTCATGAATGTTTATGTATGATTGGATGAGTGATGTTCATGAATGTTTATGTATGATTGGATGAGTGATGCTCATGAATGTTTATGTATGATTGACATGAGTAATGTTCATGTATGATTTGAAGTACTGGGCGTACTTTTGATCCCCTGGTTGGTGCTATTTCGGGCTTATGAGCCTTCGCCCTTCACAACATGCCAACCCATTTATTTTGGGCTTTGCAGTTTTTTTTTTATTTTTTTATTTTTTATTTATTTTTATTTATTTTTTATTTTTTTTTTACCCTCTGATGGGGTTTATACAGATGTCTCCGAAAGATAATAAATTACATCATTCGGGTGGGGTGTTTATTACTTGTTTTTGCAGTGTTTTTCTGCTGCACTCTCTTCTTCTTTTCTCTTTTTCTTTTCTGCTTTACTTTTGCTTTTGTTTCTGTCTTCTTTTCTCTTTTGCAGATGGCAGACAAGGAATTATAAGTACATTCATCTTATCTCCGCTTTTGCACGATCCCTCATGATCACAGCCTCCACCACCTCCCCATACTTCATATTTTATTTATGGCTGATGAGCTCCAGGGTGAAATCTCCTGTATGGAGACAATTTGTACATGCTGCCTTTTAGAATAGTCCACGTTGAATCTCCTTTTTGGTGCTGTTTTGCTTTTACTTTTTCTTTTCCTTTATGCTTTTCCTTTCTGCATGGTCCACGAGTCCCTCACAATTATCTCTGGTCTTCCGCAATTATACCTGTCCACCCATGTTCTTTGGCCTTTGGAAAACATCTGACTTTAAGCTTTTAATTGCCATTGCTTTTTCTTGCTTTTCTCTAGGAGGACAGCTGCTTGGACAGACACCACCCATATGCCTTTCTTTATCTTTCCACTCATTCTCTGCCCACCCATGTTCCCCATCCCTGTCTGATGCAGTCCTTTTATTGAATTTACCAATCATACCCCTGCAAGCCACTGAAACATCTCGGATATCTCTTCTCCGACGCGCTTTGTTTCCAAGCTCGAATCGCCGGCGATAGACACCTCGCTCTGGCAGCTACCTCCACTGTATACGGAGCTGCTAATTTTTTCTGTCTTTTGAATGAAGATTTCTATCGTTCTAGCCAAGCAGAATGATTAACGAATGGTGTGAATATTTGTACCGGTCGTTGTTGTAACGAAATCTCACAACTACATGTTCATTCTCCCCAGACAGAGCCTCTTCACATAGATGATTTGGAAGATACGCCGAATGACAACATACGGTATCATCCCTCGTTTCCTGGGTGGCTCTGATGACAACATACGGTATCATCCCTCGTTTCGACGGTCAAGATCGACGGTCGTAGGGAAGCGAAGAGTGGGGCCAGGTATGGTGGATGAAACACCTCCAGGTTGAGATCGGTGGGGAAAGTTCTCCTGAAGTTGTCCATCTCGTGTGGGTTGCTCTCGCCTACCAATACTCTGCCATCTGGCACAAGAACAACGGATGAGTGGTACATTGTTGGAATGCCGGCTGGCTTCAGCACCACGATTCTCCGTTCTGGGTTGGATTCGTAGGTTCAGTACAAGACCGGGTTGAAAACTGGATTTTTCGCGTTCTCCCAGTCTACGGTCCCGTTCAATGCGCCGTTGATTATGAGGACGTCACCCGTGGGCAAGAGTAACATACCGGACATGACATGGGGCATGGGCATTCGGGGTCGGTTTATTTGATCCGGCCGCAGCTGTTGGAGGCGAAGACGTGTACATTTTCATTTTTCGCCTTGGAGGCGTACCATCGGTTGTCGGAGAGTTTTTCTGGGAGCTCGACCCACTGACAGCTACTGTCGTTGCAGGGTAAGAAAGTGCGGATTTTTCAGATGCCGATATCCCCGTATCCGCTGGTTTAGACGAGGGTTCCGTTGGGTTCAGGGACGCCGGAAGAGCAACAGAACTCGGAGGCGACGAAGAGGGGGCAGAATGTATCGGTGGCGAGGTCAGAGAGGAGGGAGTGGGCGGTGCAGTCGTTTACGGTCATGTTTCTGGGTTATGTACTGACGGCAGGCGGTGCCGTCGGGGAGGGTGAAGATAGTGCAGAAAGATGGAAGCTTGAAGCTTTTCGAGTGAGCTTTAATGGTGGGAGGTTTATGAAATACTCAAGACTCAGCTGCAAAACTGCTCAACTGCACTTTCATCACACCACAGGAATAAGGGAGTACGGAGACATTCATATAGCGCAGACTTTGCAGACTCCAGAGAGAGAAAGTTTGGAGCTTTCAAGCACGTGATTCACCGACACCTTGTTGGCCGAATCGAGCACCAGGGTTCTGCCCAGAAGCGTATCACACATGGCCATGGCCACTGCAAGCTTAGAGAGGATCGAAGCTCCTCCGTAGAACCCGATCAAGGATCCCTCGTCGTCGCCGTCCAGGCTCTCCATCGCCGACATCCCGTCCGAAGCTGGACGCTCGCCCTCGCCGCCTCTCTCTTGCTCCACCGACACGCCCAATTGCAGCGAGACTCGTAATTCTTCTCCCACCGCTGATCTGTCTGCAGCATCATTGAGGAGCGAAGAGTATCGCCAGTTGTTTCGCCTTCCACCCGAATAAGCCTTTTTTAGGTGCAGATTTGACCAACGGCGTCAACGAAGGGGAGGACGCCGAGGAGATTACAAACCGACGGGTGTGATTGAGAGATGAGGATCTGCGTGAGGCTGAGGCGGCGAGGTTTTGGAGCTGAGCCGAGGAAGTAGGTGCCACTCGCCTCCATATTTTAGCGGCGTCTCGATGAGAATTTGTTTGGTGTATTTGATTATTTCTCCTCTGAGGAGTGCAGGACTCAGCGACTGCCAAATAGGTTCTGTGTTGAAAACTTAAAAGAGCATCACTTATGAATCTGTTTGGAATAGACCCATTGCAAGGAAGCCTGTGGCTCCAATAACCAAAATAGTCTTTTCTTGAAGATATCCCGGAATGGGCTTCAACTCCATTGGTGAAGTTTAGAATAAAATCAAGAGACACAGAGAAAGTGAGTGGTATTTTGTTTTGAGTATATTCAGACGCTTCCTTGGATTCGGAGCCTTGGCTGTGTGTTTGTGTCCATTTCTGGGTTTCTAGAGAAAGAGAGATGGGACTGGGATTTTGGTTTGGTGTTTCTGCAGATTCACGGCAGAGGTGAAAAAAATGAAAGAGAACCGACATAGTTTTTTGTGTCGTTTCCCACAGACGGCGCCAAATGTTGATGCACAAAACCGGAAGTCTTGGAACAACGTAAATCCGACCGTGAATCTGCATGAAATGTAAATGACACAAGAGTTATCGTGGTTCACCCCAAGGTTTGGGCTACGTCCACACTGATTGTATTATATTTCTCTGAGAAGTGAGAGAGAGAGAGCTTAGGGGATGTGAGGAGCTTTGAGAGCTTCTGAGGGTGAGAGAGGGGATCTCAGGCCTAGGAATTGGCCTCCGAGAGTGAGAGTGAGGCCTTTCCCAATTGTGAGGGTGATGGGTCCTTTTATAGAATAAGGACTCCTCACTTATTACATATATGCCCCTTCCTTTATCCCATAATTACATTTAAGTCCCCTGAGTATTTGTACGAGATCTAAATACGAGGCCCTAAATATGGTATAAACAGTAGTCCCCCAAGTCTTCAGTCAAGAGAGTCTTTTGGCTGGAGACTTGAAATTCAGTCCATGTGTGGGCCGAAGTAACTAGATGTCGTCTAGAACTAATGCTTGATATGAGGCGGTGCCCAATCTGAAATGATGCTCAACTAGAAGTAGCACATGTTGCGAGGCCGCTTTGCTTGTGGCTTGTGTTGCCTTGGTTGGCTCGGCTTGTGGCGTTTGAAGGTGAGGGAGTCCCTTTTATAGAATAAGGGCTCACTCCTCAATACATGGATGATGGGCTAGAGTTGATGCTCTCTAATGGTGGTGAGGGGAGTCCCTTTTATAGAATAAGGGTTCGCTCCTTAATACATAAATAATGGGCTGGAGTCCCCCAAGTATTTTTCATGAGGCCCAGTTGAGGCCCAATATATGGTACATAATGTGGTCCCCCAAGTCTTCGGTCAATAGAGTCTGTTGGCTGAAGACTTCAAATTGAATCCATGTATGGGCCGAAGTGGCGGTTGTTCGGATGTGGTATTTGTATACCCTGCACTGAAGCTTTGTAAGTGAAGCTTTGAAGCTGGAGCTCTGTAAATGAAGCTTTCGAAGCTAGAGCTTTTGTAAATGAAGCTTTTGAAGCTAGAGCTCTGTAAATGAAGTCTTTGAAAGCTAGAGCTTTTGTAAATGAAGCTTTTGAAGCTAAAGCTCTGTAAATGAAGCTTTCGAAACTGGAGCTTTTGTAAATGAAGCTTTTAAATCTAGAGCTCTGGTGAATGAAGTCTTTGAAGCTGATTTGACATGAGTGATGCTCATGGATGTTTATGTTGATTGACATGAGTGATGCTCATGGATGTTGACATGAGTGATGCTCATAGATGTTGACATGAGTGATGCTCATGAATGTTTATGTATGATTGGATGAGTGATGTTCATGAATGTTTATGTATGATTGGATGAGTGATGCTCATGAATGTTTATGTATGATTGACATGAGTAATGTTCATGTATGATTTGAAGTACTGGGCGTACTTTTGATCCCCTGGTTGGTGCTATTTCGGGCTTATGAGCCTTCGCCCTTCACAACATGCCAACCCATTTATTTTGGGCTTTGCAGTTTTTTTTTTATTTTTTTATTTTTTATTTATTTTTATTTATTTTTTATTTTTTTTTTACCCTCTGATGGGGTTTATACAGATGTCTCCGAAAGATAATAAATTACATCATTCGGGTGGGGTGTTTATTACTTGTTTTTGCAGTGTTTTTCTGCTGCACTCTCTTCTTCTTTTCTCTTTTTCTTTTCTGCTTTACTTTTGCTTTTGTTTCTGTCTTCTTTTCTCTTTTGCAGATGGCAGACAAGGAATTATAAGTACATTCATCTTATCTCCGCTTTTGCACGATCCCTCATGATCACAGCCTCCACCACCTCCCCATACTTCATATTTTATTTATGGCTGATGAGCTCCAGGGTGAAATCTCCTGTATGGAGACAATTTGTACATGCTGCCTTTTAGAATAGTCCACGTTGAATCTCCTTTTTGGTGCTGTTTTGCTTTTACTTTTTCTTTTCCTTTATGCTTTTCCTTTCTGCATGGTCCACGAGTCCCTCACAATTATCTCTGGTCTTCCGCAATTATACCTGTCCACCCATGTTCTTTGGCCTTTGGAAAACATCTGACTTTAAGCTTTTAATTGCCATTGCTTTTTCTTGCTTTTCTCTAGGAGGACAGCTGCTTGGACAGACACCACCCATATGCCTTTCTTTATCTTTCCACTCATTCTCTGCCCACCCATGTTCCCCATCCCTGTCTGATGCAGTCCTTTTATTGAATTTACCAATCATACCCCTGCAAGCCACTGAAACATCTCGGATATCTCTTCTCCGACGCGCTTTGTTTCCAAGCTCGAATCGCCGGCGATAGACACCTCGCTCTGGCAGCTACCTCCACTGTATACGGAGCTGCTAATTTTTTCTGTCTTTTGAATGAAGATTTCTATCGTTCTAGCCAAGCAGAATGATTAACGAATGGTGTGAATATTTGTACCGGTCGTTGTTGTAACGAAATCTCACAACTACATGTTCATTCTCCCCAGACAGAGCCTCTTCACATAGATGATTTGGAAGATACGCCGAATGACAACATACGGTATCATCCCTCGTTTCCTGGGTGGCTCTGATGACAACATACGGTATCATCCCTCGTTTCGACGGTCAAGATCGACGGTCGTAGGGAAGCGAAGAGTGGGGCCAGGTATGGTGGATGAAACACCTCCAGGTTGAGATCGGTGGGGAAAGTTCTCCTGAAGTTGTCCATCTCGTGTGGGTTGCTCTCGCCTACCAATACTCTGCCATCTGGCACAAGAACAACGGATGAGTGGTACATTGTTGGAATGCCGGCTGGCTTCAGCACCACGATTCTCCGTTCCGGGTTGGATTCGTAGGTTCAGTACAAGACCGGGTTGAAAACTGGATTTTTCGCGTTCTCCCAGTCTACGGTCCCGTTCAATGCGTCGTTGATTATGAGGACGTCACCCGTGGGCAAGAGTAGCATACCGGACATGACATGGGGCATGGGCATTCGGGGTCGGTTTATTTGATCCGGCCGCAGCTGTTGGAGGCGAAGACGTGTACATTTTCATTTTTCGCCTTGGAGGCGTACCATCGGTTGTCGGAGAGTTTTTCTGGGAGCTCGACCCACTGACAGCTACTGTCGTTGCAGGGTAAGAAAGTGCGGATTTTTCAGATGCCGATATCCCCGTATCCGCTGGTTTAGACGAGGGTTCCGTTGGGTTCAGGGACGCCGGAAGAGCAACAGAACTCGGAGGCGACGAAGAGGGGGCAGAATGTATCGGTGGCGAGGTCAGAGAGGAGGGAGTGGGCGGTGCAGTCGTTTACGGTCATGTTTCTGGGTTATGTACTGACGGCAGGCGGTGCCGTCGGGGAGGGTGAAGATAGTGCAGAAAGATGGAAGCTTGAAGCTTTTCGAGTGAGCTTTAATGGTGGGAGGTTTATGAAATACTCAAGACTCAGCTGCAAAACTGCTCAACTGCACTTTCATCACACCACAGGAATAAGGGAGTACGGAGACATTCATATAGCGCAGACTTTGCAGACTCCAGAGAGAGAAAGTTTGGAGCTTTCAAGCACGTGATTCACCGACACCTTGTTGGCCGAATCGAGCACCAGGGTTCTGCCCAGAAGCGTATCACACATGGCCATGGCCACTGCAAGCTTAGAGAGGATCGAAGCTCCTCCGTAGAACCCGATCAAGGATCCCTCGTCGTCGCCGTCCAGGCTCTCCATCGCCGACATCCCGTCCGAAGCTGGACGCTCGCCCTCGCCGCCTCTCTCTTGCTCCACCGACACGCCCAATTGCAGCGAGACTCGTAATTCTTCTCCCACCGCTGATCTGTCTGCAGCATCATTGAGGAGCGAAGAGTATCGCCAGTTGTTTCGCCTTCCACCCGAATAAGCCTTTTTTAGGTGCAGATTTGACCAACGGCGTCAACGAAGGGGAGGACGCCGAGGAGATTACAAACCGACGGGTGTGATTGAGAGATGAGGATCTGCGTGAGGCTGAGGCGGCGAGGTTTTGGAGCTGAGCCGAGGAAGTAGGTGCCACTCGCCTCCATATTTTAGCGGCGTCTCGATGAGAATTTGTTTGGTGTATTTGATTATTTCTCCTCTGAGGAGTGCAGGACTCAGCGACTGCCAAATAGGTTCTGTGTTGAAAACTTAAAAGAGCATCACTTATGAATCTGTTTGGAATAGACCCATTGCAAGGAAGCCTGTGGCTCCAATAACCAAAATAGTCTTTTCTTGAAGATATCCCGGAATGGGCTTCAACTCCATTGGTGAAGTTTAGAATAAAATCAAGAGACACAGAGAAAGTGAGTGGTATTTTGTTTTGAGTATATTCAGACGCTTCCTTGGATTCGGAGCCTTGGCTGTGTGTTTGTGTCCATTTCTGGGTTTCTAGAGAAAGAGAGATGGGACTGGGATTTTGGTTTGGTGTTTCTGCAGATTCACGGCAGAGGTGAAAAAAATGAAAGAGAACCGACATAGTTTTTTGTGTCGTTTCCCACAGACGGCGCCAAATGTTGATGCACAAAACCGGAAGTCTTGGAACAACGTAAATCCGACCGTGAATCTGCATGAAATGTAAATGACACAAGAGTTATCGTGGTTCACCCCAAGGTTTGGGCTACGTCCACACTGATTGTATTATATTTCTCTGAGAAGTGAGGGAGAGAGAGCTTAGGGGATGTGAGGAGCTTTGAGAGCTTCTGAGGGTGAGAGAGGGGATCTCAGGCCTAGGAATTGGCCTCCGAGAGTGAGAGTGAGGCCTTTCCCAATTGTGAGGGTGATGGGTCCTTTTATAGAATAAGGACTCCTCACTTATTACATATATGCCCCTTCCTTTATCCCATAATTACATTTAAGTCCCCTGAGTATTTGTACGAGATCTAAATACGAGGCCCTAAATATGGTATAAACATTGTGTTTATGCTAACATGTGGTATCAGAGCCCAAGGTTCATAAATTATAAGTTATGTGATTGAAACCAGTAGATTCCAAAAAAACATAAATAATATTTGAGAAAAATAAGTCTTCATTGCTTGGTGGGAGAATCGAACACAGGTTCTTGTATTAATCCTTGCAAATAACGACAAAACTTGATTATAATAATAATATAACCGTTGGAATTTAAGAGGATGTTGTTGTTGGATTCTCTGCAAATCCATACGAAGGGTTTTCTTTCGAATTGGGGTTTTCGATTAAGAATAATATCCAACAAAATGTGTTTCTGGGTTATAATTTTATCAATCTTGCAACATATATGATTGATCTGAATGGTTATTCCGCTGCGCTGCTTCAAATTTGGATCTGTGCAAGGTACGATTGATAAATTGCAAGTTTTATTTTGGCTACTTCTGCAGTTAGTCTGCAGATTGAATCGAAGGTTTATATATAAGATTATGATAACAAAATCTATATGGATTTCTTTGAAATTGAAACTATTCTGCAGAAACTTAGACCTTGGGTGTTCGATCATGTTTTATCTGCAATTGTTTTAAAATTTGTAGATTACTAATGCACCTTTATGTTGTATGTTAAACCATGAATAATGGTTATAATGCATGAGACATCTCATGATTATCTATTGTTGCATATCTTCTTATTAATGAGTCAGTTTTTCTATGTATGCTTATCAATGATGTGTTGCTAAGACTATATGTATGAATCATTGATGCAAATTGTGATGTGCAAACTGTAAAGGAAATCAGGAACCTAACTGGTTCATGTTTGTGATTTCTTCCGCAGTGTCTGCAATAACAATGAAGACCTTAAATTTGGCCAACATTCCAATTCTCACTGGTGGTAGTAACTACAAGAAGTGGAGAAGGGAAATTGGATTTCTATTAACTCTTAATGAGTTTGATATAGCAATTGACAATCCCAAGCCTGTAATCACTGATCAAAGTACAAGGGTGGAAAAGGTAGATCATGAGAGATGGTCAAGAGCCAACAAGGTGGCAGTTTCTATCTTAGAGAGTGGTATGACTGATACCATTCGAGGTGGGATCAAGAAACATGAGTTAGCTGTGGATTATTTGAAGGCAATTGAGAAGAAATTCAAGGAGTCTCAGAATGCTGAAATTAGTCAATACATGGCCTTACTGACAACCTATAAGATTGATAGTATTGGTTCAATTCGAGATCACATACTGAAGATGATCGATGCTGCTGAGAAGTTGAACTCAATGGATGTCAATATTGGAGAAAAACTGTTGGTTTTCATGATTATCCAGGCTCTTCCAATCAAATACTCTTAGCTGAAGGTGTCTTATAATACACAAGACAAGAGTTGGGATATAGATGAGCTCATCGCACAATGTGTTCAAGAGGAGACTCGGCAACAGTAAGAAAGAGGCAAGGATGTTGAGACTGTGAATTTTGTGCAAGGAGGAAAAGGGAAGAAATTCAACAATGCTGGAAATAATTCAAGTAAGAATTTCAAGTGCTCCAAACCTTCTGATAAGACTGGTACTTCTGCTAAAATATTTGATATTTCTAAAGGGTCTAACAATCTTAAACCAAAAATTAAAAATGTTGCCAAGCTTAAGTGTTTTTTCTGCAAAACTCGAGGTCATCTAAGAAAGGATTGTGAACTTGTTTGGGCCCAAATTTACACCATCGACATGTGCAATCAAGGCCGTTGAGTGAGCATAGCTCTCAACCGTTGGATGGAAAAGTGAAGATAGTTTTGTTGTTGTTAAAATAAAATATTATGGTTTTTATCATAATAATTATCTTTTAATTATCTTGACAGATGCGAATTATATCTCTAAGCAAGTGGTACAGTTCAAATTAAATTGGGATATGCGTGACATTAGATAGTGAAGCATGCAGATGATAGTCATACAACTGCAAATGGACTAATGCATGCACGGATAGAGAAGCCTAGGTAGGCTTGGCTTTTGGTAGTGATGTGATAAGCCTAGGATTTGATGGTGGAGAGAGAAGCCTAGGTAAGCTAGGTCTTTGGTCATGATGGGATAAGCCTAAATAGTTTTTATATTTTGTTTGAAAAGTCAGCCAACTTATGCCACAGATCAGATTTCATTATGCGAGGAAGAGTTGCAGTCAGACTCTGCAACATTATATGACCGTGCAAGTCAAGTACTTCAGTCTTATAAATACAGATGTGGTAACGAAAAGAGCCCTCCAACTCAACACACAATTGCCCTGCGCAAACTCTCTCAACAACTTTGAGATTTTTATTTTCTCTTTTCGCTGACACATCTTCCGTTGGCATCAACAGCACTGTGAAAGCAACCGGTGATATCTTTAGTCGGCATAGATAGCTCTGTCGCCGTAGAATCAGCTGATCTCGCAGCATCTTCCGTTGGCATCAATAGCACTGCGGCGATGGTGATTGGTTACCTATCCAAGTCTTGGTTGAGAAGGATTTCTGAATCCTTATTGATCGAGGTCATCTCATTAGCCTTCTTGGCGAAGTGAGGTGTTACAGCTTACTGAGCTCAGCGCATTGCACGCCGAGTTATTTTATGATTGGATACTCTCAAGTGGGATTTAAAGTTCGGCATTCAGACGGCCGAACCACGTTATCATTAAGACTTATATCCGCTTTGAGTATTTGTGCCCTTACACTTTGGTGTCGATTCGGCGTGAGTTTACTCTGACGAATACCATCACTGTGACCGAATCCAACGACAACGATTTGTGAACTTCGTAAGAATAGTAGCCTTGTCTTCAGGTTCGAGAACCCAAGAGGCTGAGACGTGTTCCTTCCTCGGTAGCAATCGCAAGACGCAGAAGTCAGCTGCGCACCCAACGCAACATCAACAAATTTTACTCATCGGCCGAGCTCGGCCGTCGAGTTGGCACGCCCCGCACACAACTGAATGACGTAGTTAGTTTACTAATTACTCGGCATGCGCGCCACGTAGGCTTGGTAGTTTTTAGGGTCAACAGAACTGTTTAAGGATTATTTGAAAGCTAATGGCAAAGAGGTAGTTAATGTCTGTGAAGAGTCTTTTGATCAGTGGGAGTAGTTTGTTATTCTGTTTTACAAAGAGCAATTACTGCATTAAGGACAATTGCAAAATAAAGTTTGAGAAATGCTGCTACTGTGAAGTTTGAAGAGCTAGTGCGGCATTAATGTTCTTCTCTAAAGTTAAGTTTATGTTTAGCTAGTTTAATTATCAATTAGTATAATTGTTAGCTAGGTTTATTGCATTCAGAGATTCAATTTTTGTAATTGATTGGTCTGATATATATATATATATATATATATATGTTTCTGCTGCTGAGTATTGGTACTCATTTAATAAATGGTATGTTTTGCTATAGTGTAATTTAGTGTATGTTTCAATAACAATCTTTTCCCAAGGCTTGTTACTTTAAAATTTTAAAGTTTTGTAGTTTTGGATGGTGGTCTTATTGTAGAGGAAGTTTTGTATGATGCTTTGGAAATAGTTTGGCTGTTTTAAGCTTATGATTAGTAAATCGTTTTAAGTCAATGTTATGTTGCTTTCCTATAAGATCAATTTATGTTTTGGTTTTCTTGAAAAGTGGGAACATATTATGTGATTGACTGTTTAATATCAGTTTATGTTATGAGTCATATTTGCAGTCTGGATATGTGTGAACTTAGAATCAATACTGCATTTTGGTTGTGGTTTATGATTCTCTGTTTCCATGTTTTGGAGTGTAATAGAATGATGGTCATAACAATGGATTCTCAGGTGAGGCTCTGTGATCACTTCTTAATTGGAGAAGTTCATGTCTGAAACTGATCTCATGTTAAAGTGGGAGAAAATGTAAGAAATGAACATGAGATTGAGTGTTTTTTACGGTGAGTGGTTAAGTCCAATTAGAATAAGAAAGCCTTATGAGAAGCTGTGAACAAATCCTTGTTTGTGAAGGATTCTGTTAAAAATGTTTGAACTGATATGGCTTGGAAAACATAAGTTGTTTTCTATAAGGATTGTAATAGGAAATCCTTGACAAGTTATAAGAAGGATATACGTGTTTTGGATTCAGTTGATGCTTTGAGAAATCTTTGTGATTTGACTCAGGTAATTGTTTTGAATTCATAGGAATTGCGGACATACAGTTTATTGTCTGTGATGAACTTGATTATTTTGAATTAAGTTAAGAAATAGTGGGAGTGGATATTTAGGTCCATTAAGTATCAGCATGATCATAATGTTATATGTGCAGATTGGACATAAGTGGTTTGAAAGCGCCGGTTGCATAATGGTTGTGACTATGAGTTTTCAGATTCTTTGTTTTGAGATGCATAGGTAGATTGTTTATGATGTTGCTCATAAGGCTTAGTGATCACCCTATTTGTAGTCTTAATCGAACTGGTTTCTTGGTTCATACTTGCTCAAGTGGGAGAATGTAAGAATGTGAGCATAAGTATGAATATGTGAACTTAGTTACAGGATTAAAGTCTGAATAGGAAGTCTTATCGGGATTGGATTTGTGAATCCATATTGGTGCTGAATTACTATTTCATATGAATTGTTTTTCTATATGGATTTTAACAGGGAAATCCTTATGGAAGAAGGCTAGGATTATGTAGTATATATATAGTGGCCTCTGCTCTCGCAATGTGTGCTCAACTCCGGACTAAGACCTATTGTTAGTTAAGAGCCTTTGAACACTGAAGAGTGGAGAAGGCGCACTGTGTCTTGTTGCAGAGATTAAGCATGGCAACCGGTTCAAGTTCTTCCGCAGGTATGTCTTTTCTCTGTGCACTGCTTTATGGTTTATGGTTTTGTGTTTTAATCACGGTAACTTGCTTTGCATGATCTTGGTGTTGTGTTTATGCTAACATTGTGTGCTCGTCAAAGGACTATGAGAAGGAAACTTGACGTTTGTTGGAGGGGACTCATAGTAGAGCTTTTTGCCAACAATTGCAAAATCATCAGAGATTGGTGTAGTCTTTTCCTCGTGAAGCCTCTACAATAGTTCTCGAGCCTGCAATTAATGTTTTAGTTCTCGCAACTAGGGTTTAGGGTTTAGGCTCAGGGTCCTCCAAGATTGAATAATTATAATGTATTTTTTTTTGTGTTTGTAATTGTAAGATTGTGATATTCTTTTGACATGTATAATCTCTTGAATATTCTAAAAGAGATAAACATGATGAGTTTTTTTTTTTTTATTAAAAAAAAAAAATCTTTCGGTAACAAAAAGCCTTCAGCTTCAAGGATTACGATTCGTGGTAATTAAGATAATAAAAGCTAAATTGCAATGAAATACAATACCGGGATTTATTCTATCATGATTACTTGGTCAAAATGTTCATCTCACTAAATATTCCCATAAAGCAAAAGCACCAAACAAACAGACCAGTCACAAAGCATACGTAAGAGCAAATAAAGTAAAAAAGAAAAAGACATTAAAGTGAACACCACCAACTACTACTCAGATCACACTTCACTTTACTCATCTAGCTACTTTGCTTAAACTGCCAAATTTTTGTTGGGATGTACACCATCACTCAAGCTTAACCTAGCTAGCTAGCATCTCTCATGTCTCCTCTAACAACTCCTATGCCGTTTGTCCTGCTCATTTTCCTTACCCTTCCGTTTGTCAGCCTCACGGCACCTCAAGCCAGCCTCTGCAGAACTTCTTGCGGCAACATTCCCATCAACTACCCTTTCGGCATCGATGAGGGCTGTGGGAGTCCTTACTACAAAAACATCCTCGTATGCTCCGAATCCTCTAAACTCGAACTCCGAACACCTTCCGGAAGATACCCCGTTAAATCCATAAGCTACTCCGACCCTCACATTCTTCTCATCGATCCTTTCATGTGGAATTGCCTAGACGGTGACACATTCCGAGCCACAAGACCTTTTAGCCTCGACACGAGCACGCATTTATCTCTCTCTCCTCAAAACGACTACCTATTCTTTAATTGTAGTGAACAAAATGTGATCATTGAGCCAAAGCCTGTGTTTTGTGAGAGGTTTCCGGAGCGATGTGACTCTTCGTGTGACAGTTCTAGTTATCTTTGCAGGCACTTGCCTGAGTGCGCCTCAGCGTTGAGGACAAGTTCTTGCTGCTCTTACTATCCCAAAGCCACTGAGTCTCTGAGGTTGATGTTAAAGTATTGTGCTACTTATACTAGTGTGTATTGGAGAAGCAGTGGTGAAAATCAGCCGGATGATCAAGTTCCTGAATACGGAATTCGTGTCAATTTCGATATTCCGGTGACCACCCGTTGCCTTCAGTGTCAGGACACATCTAAAGGAGGCGGGACATGTGGATTTGACACGAAAACACTCAACTTCTGGTGCTTATGTGATAGAGGAAATGTCACTACGTATTGTAAAGGTACGTTTTTGAGCCATTTAGCCTTGTGGTTAGAGTGTATAGGGTGATGGGTAGGAGTGGACTAGGTTCAGGTTCGAAACTCTCCGATGTAACTTAAAAAAGTTTTTTAGTCATTACATTGTATCAAACATTAATTTCCCTTCTAATAATTTTTATGATTGTTGATTATTTAATTACAATGATGCAGATCACAGCATTTCTCAGAATAGGAGGAATGGAGTACTTGCAGGTGATTCACTTCTGAAATTTAGGCTTTTAGCGCGAACAAAATTTCATAAATTCAAGTATATATAGCTTGGATGTTGTGTGCTTAACTATAAGTTGGATTTTATTTTTTTAATGTTGCAGGGACGATTAGTGGAGTGACAGTTGCAGGAGCCTTTGGAGTTGGAGCAGGAATTTGGTACTTGAAGAAAATGAGGGCTAAATCACCAGTAACATGTGGGGTTCAGAGCAATGAGAATAGGCTTTTCTAAAGACACTAAACCAAAGTAAAAGCATCCACCTTCTTTCTTTACCTTTTCTACTTTTTTTTAATCGCTTTTTGCACATCGACATGCTTTTCTACGTCTCTTGATTCTTTTCCTGTTTATATACAACATTGAGACAGCCAATGAAGCGTGAGAGTAACTTTTCTGCTTGAACAATCTAGTGATGTTATATTATTTGTATCTATTTGTTACTACTGAAATATCAACAATGCCGTGCACTGATATTATAACACCCAAATTTTTTATACGAAAACCTGCAAGCAAAAGCGACAATAGCTACTTAGTGCTTTTCATCAATATTGTCAAATTTTCTTGTGACAATGTCAGTAGCTAGCCATCTCACTAAAACAAAATTCTTGGATCGGAGATATATCATGCATCCTAATAATAAAAAGTTCAGTAATTCCTCACTCTATGTTGTGCCATCTCTAATATTATGTAGGAACACAAATTGGATAGACTCACAACACATATAACAAAGAGTTTCAATATTGATAATAGAGATCCAAGAAGTCAATGTACGCACAGAGCTTCAATTACGGAAAACTTAAATGGTAGGACCAAAAACAAGAAAAAAAAGTTTGGAAAAGGGTATATATATATATATGGCAAAGCAAATTAACATACTTTGCCAACAAAGCAGCGTAGAGGACCTGCATTTGAGGTTAAAGCAGGAACCATGGCTCCTGGAAAGACCTTAAACGACTGCTTTCGAGAGTAAAGTGGATAGCAGTTTCCATATCCAGATTGAACAAAAAAAGCACCATTCTTGAACACATCCCCTGAAGATCTCCATTTCCAATTATTCCAACTGCCTCCAGCCTCTCTCTTTGTAACCTGTTTGGCATAAGAAGTCTCAGGAGCTATGAAGTAGTTCCCTTCACTGAAAATTGTTGGATTGGCACTGCCTCCTACGGCATACATTTTCCACTCGTCATATCTATTGTTGGCCAGGTGCGCATACCCAAACCTAACCCTTTTTTTTTTCACGACAAAAACAATGGCATAAATTAATTAAACAATGTACTCTCATGTATTTTTCTCTTTTCAGAGAGTTGCAGGTAAGTTATTGCGCTTACCTTGGCATTCTTTCAACAAGGCCAGCCCCAAAACGGTTAAAGGCGATTGTGACTCTCATATTTTTATCTGCACTAAAATTGTCATTGTGACCAAGCAACATCACCTGAAATTAAAGCACAAGGGAGTTAGTTAAATTCGATACACAACAACTAGCTAGCTCTCAATTTAGTTGTATCCTCTATTCAACGTTGGATGAGGTCTCATGCTCTAATTCCCTCATCCATTGACAATAAAACAAGATACATGAACGGACTAGCTAGAAAATAACTTGTTCAATTAGCCCAAAATGTAACATAAGTCGAGCAAAGAAAACAAAGGGCTCAATTAATGGAAATTAATTCATAACCTCATAATTAACCTTTTATGCTTACTTTGTCATGCTGAGAGAAATAGTTGTTTGTGATGGTGACGGCAGTGGAAGCATGGGTGACATCAAGGAGGCCATCTGCGCTACGAGCTAGGAAGCAATGGTCTATCCAAACATGCGAAGAAGCAAAGACAGCAATAGCATCTCCGTCGCACCCTCGACGCTTCCCAATATGTGTAGGAGTGCTCCTAACATTCCCACCCTTCCCAGGCTTACAATCATGAATGCTTATTCCATGTATAATAACGTGGCTAACGCCCTGCACCGTTATGCATGGTCCGTACGCAATTTCAACTTTAGCACCTCTACCATCTATGGTCTTGAAACTATTCATAATGAGCTCATTTTTTAGCGTGATCACCATGTCCTTGGCAAAAACGATCCATAATGGCTGCGTTTGGATCACCCCGTAACGGAGTGAGCCGGGTTTAGGGTTTACTGAGTCATCATTTGAGGTTGTGACTACATAAGTACGCCCGTATTTTCCTCCCAATGCGTCTTTGCCATAGCCTACTGCGCAGTCGGCCAAGGCTCGGCGGTTGGTGGCCCAATTGGATTTGGTGCGCCAACACGAGTCTACCACGTTCATGATGTTTTTGAGAGTGATATTGGGGGTGGTGTAGTAGTCTGGGGAATAGGCTTGAAATGTTGGAGCAATATAAGTTAAAAAACATAAGAGAAATAATACGAGAGGGGCTAGGGAGGCCATGGCTTAATTATGAGTTGATTAAGAAAACGAACAGAATTAGGAGGATATATAGGGAGAATTGGATACGGTGATGACTAATGAGAAGATTGTGCACACGATTAAAATAGGGAGTGCTTTTGTTTATGTTTTGGTATGTAAGAGTTTTGGGTCTATACAAGACGTGGTTGCACGAACTAAGGCTGGTGGACTTTCTTTTGTAATGTATACCGTCCTGCTTATGTTATGTAAAGAAATAAAATTCTTAGCCAAGAATATATGTTTCAGTGAATGGTGAGGGGCACGTAAAAATTTCGGACCTAATAGAATATGATATATTTACATGAAGAAAATGGGGGATTTGAGTTAAATTATACGATGGGTTAATAATAATATTTTTGTATCAGATTTTTCATGTACAAAAGTCAGAAGGCTTCTCACATATAAGTGAGAGAACTATCATTAAACCATAATATTAATTATTAAATCAGAGAGGCCTATTAAAATTAAGGAAATATAATAATCTCTTAAACTGTCAAGGAAAATAAAATTTGAGAGTATTATTTTAAGAGTTGGATACATAGACTGGATATTGTAGGGGATATATATACTGCATTCAAGAAAAGACTAATTGAACCTAACTAATTAGCATTTGGAATAGGCTACGTTGGAGATTTTTTTTGATAATTAATAGTGTGGTTTATTATTCTACATGTTTTAATAAGGGTGAATGATATGTGGTATAAATTAAATGGCAAAATTGATTAAAGATCTAGTCAAATAGCACAAATAAGGGCAACAAAAATAAAATTTGCAAATTTGTACTAAAAATCCATGACTTGTTTCAAAGAGAATAAATACGTGCATCAAACTCACAAAAGTAGCATGACTTGGTTCCGAAATTTCCCATAGTTTACAATTTTTGATTTAGGGGTTTAAGTTTTAGAGACGCTTTAGGTATTTTTTAGGGATAATTAGACATAACTCCAAAAATTTAGTCAGCCCGACAAAAAAAAAATAGTCAGCTATTAGTTTTAATCCAAGACATCATGCTTAATGATTTTAGGTCCGTTGACTTTATTTCATAATTTTAGTCCATGACATCATGCTTATTGAGTTGGGTCCATTGACCTTTTATTTAAAGTAAACAAAATAATGAGTCGACCTAATTTTACAAACAAGCTTTTAAAATATTTTTCAAATACCTATTATGCCCTAAGTTGTATGGAGTCCAAAATGATGACCTTCAAACAATTTTTTCGTCCTCAAAGAGATTTGTTCAAATCTTTAGCAACTGTTTCTTAATAACTATTTTGTTATTAGGGATTATTTTATTTGAGAAAAAAAAAAGTGGAAGAGGCAACTGATATGGTTACCTCGCAGTAAAGCGTTGGAAAAAAAAAACCCATAAAATTAATTTGTGTTTAATTTACTATATTTCTATTAACTTTTATTTTGGTTATTTTGCTTTAGTTTTGTTGATAGAGTTAATTTGGTCTTTTTATCCACTTTTGATTGACAAAGAGAGTTTTGTTAGTAGGTAGTTTAGATGACGTTAAGGTATTAGGATTGTCATCTTTCAATTATCATTCAATAAATTTTAAGGTTTTTTTTCATGTTTTTGGTGGAATAAGATTTTTATTTGCTATCCTTCTCTTCGTCATGCTGTATCAACATGATTGATAGATCTCGCTTTTAAGGTATATTATTAAAAACTAAGTTAATGTCTTATAATTTAAATAAGATAGTAACTTTACGTGATTGTGTTTAAGAATGACCGAAAAATTGTTTAGCTACATTGAAGCAAATGAGAAAATTCAACTAATAAAATAGAAAGAAACATGCATCAGCCAAACACACACACACACACACACACAACATCATTAAAAGAAAAAACTAAATAAACAGTAAATGACAAAGCCCATGTCGATGATCACTAGCAAGCTAGCCATTGTACGAGTCCGCACATGCACTCACACAAAGACTCATAACCTTAACCTAAGTACAGACAGTTGTAATTTGAGAGAAAAAACATGCAATTAAATACATAAACCATTAACTACGTAACGGATAGGGATGCACACAGACACGTGCATACATTATTGTGATTCTTATTGTTGAGTAGAAGTATTCGATCTGGGCGGTGTCATGATGATTTCTAATTAAGCATAGTCGCAAAACCCTTTGTCACAGGAAATGCCTATCTTGCAATGGTTGAAACACTTGCCACGGTTTTGATTGTCGGACATTGGTTTGACACAATGAGAGTTGCAGCATATCTCTGACATTTCGCATCTCTTCCCACAAACCCCGTAGTTGAGTGCGTCTGCCCTCATATCCGTACAAACATTGTTCATCAATCACGCCCTAGGCTACCTTCAGTGGCACTACAAACAAGAGGGTTTTGGCCACATCCTCCCCTACCCGCCGGAGTCTTCGAGGCCAGGAACCGGCTTCTTGATGCCGCTGCTTGGTGGTTATTTGGTCTTGCAGAGAGAGTAATGGTTATTAAATGAGCAATACTCAAATCAAATTTCAAAATGATGGAGCTATGTAACAGTAGACAACAAGTGGGTACATAGATGAATATATGGTTACACAAATGTTTATAAGTACGGACATACGGTACACAAAAATACATAAGTACAAATATTTAGGTACATCGATGAATTTTAAAAACATATAGGTATATATGCATGTCCTTTAACGAAAAGGATACCCATTTTTTGGCATATGCTGTTTTAACTGTCTCATTGTTCGATCATATCCTGGGGGCCAATGCAACATAGACATGATCTCATCCAATTAGATGCCCGACTGGCTTTTTCTTTCCAACTTAATTTCCTTCTAATTAACATACGTAAAGTACCAAACTAATCAAATCGAGCGGTGAAAATGATCTCCAAATAAGAACTTAATTAATTAAATGGGAAATAATAATTCCCCTCATAATTGAGAGAGAGAAAGAGATCCACTTAGTTCGTAAGAACCGGCCTCTAATACCAGGTAGAAATGAGAGAATTTAACAAAGGGGTTTTCAATTAGTCTTTTCAAAAGATTAGAATTTCAAAAAAATCTGGTGCTAGATTACATATTCAATTTAATCCCTTAAAGTGTACTTTTATTAAAATTTATATTCTATTTCTGTTATTTAATGGCTCCACATTAAAATTTTAATTTTATTAATATGCACATATTAGTTCTTTGAACATAAATGAGAAATTATTAAATGAAATTAGTGACACATAAATATGTAAATATATAAGTATACAAATGACTGTAACGAAATGTTTGTACCAACATATATTATAATGAACCTAAATATATGTACCGAAATATATTATATTGAATTAATGTACCTAAATTTTAATACCGAAATGTCACATCCTGGCCCGGGGTCCACCACCGTAGCACTATATTGTCCGCTTTGGGCCCCGACCACGCCCTCACGGTTTTGTTTTTGTGAACTCACGAGCAACTTCCCAGTGGGTCACCCATCATGAGAGTGCTCTGGCCACCTTCTCACTTAACTTCGGAGTTCTGACGGAACCCGAAGCCAGAGAGCTCCCAAAATGCCTCGTGCTAGGTAGGGATAGGAATATATATTTAAGGATTACTCCCCTGGACAATGTGCGATGTTACAATCCACCCCCCTTTAAGGGCCCAACGTTCTCGTCGGCACACTTCCAACCAGGATTGGCTCTGATACTATTTTGTCACATCCTGACTCGAGGCGGACCACTTCCCGGGCCCGCTCCACCACCGTAACACGATATTGTCCACTTTGGGCCCTGACCACGCCTTCATGGTTTTGTTTATGGGAACTCACGAGGAACTTCCTAGTGGGTCACCCATCATGGGAGTGCTCTGGCCACCTTCTCGCTTAACTTCGGAGTTCTGATGGAACCCGAAGCCAGTGAGTTGTAACATCCCACATCGCCCAGGGGAGTGATCCTTAAATGTATATTCTCATCCCTACCTAGCACGAGACCTTTTAGGAGCTCACTGGCTTTGGGTTCCATCGAAACTCCGAAGTTAAGCGAGTAGCGCACGAGGTCACTCCCATGATGGGTTACCCATTGGGAAGTACTCGTGTGAGTTCCCAAAAACAAAACCGTAAGGGTGTGGTCGGGGCCCAAAGCTGACAATATCATGCTACGGTGATGGAGCGGGCCCGGGAAGTGATCTGACCCGGGCCGAGATGTGACAGAAATGTGTGTACCGAAACGTACGTACCAAAATGTATTATATTGAATTAATGTACCGAAATGTATTATATTGAAGTAATGTACCTATATATTTGTATAAATGGATATACCGAAAATGAATTAATGTACCTAAATGAAGATTACACAAATTGTATCGGAATATATTATATAAAAAAAACTAGTTTACCTAAATGCAGACATCAAAATATATTATGATGAATGAACTGTGTTGATGCACAAAATCAGCGAAGACTTTGGTACAACAGAAAGTGTCAGGTTTTGTGACCTTCGCTTGGTTGCTTCGGTCACTAGTGAGGATAAGTACGTAAATAAATAGAGACAGAGAAGCAAACACAGGATGTACGTGGTTCACCCAGATTGGCTACGTCCACGGAGTAGAGGAGTTCTTATTAGTAGTGAAGGGCTTACACAAGTACAAAGGATCAAGCTCTCAATTTAGTGAGTTATTGTGAATGATTTAACACAAATGGCATTAGGCAATGTTGTGGGGGAATGACCCCTATTTATAGAAAAACTTGTAGCTTTGTCACATTGACATGTGTCATGTTATGATTGGTTCTTGATGTCGACACGTGCTGCGCTCTGATTGGCTTCTAATCTTGACACGTGTCGAGTAGTGATTGGCCTCCTGGTCGGAGGGGAACTCTTCTGGGTCCTTGACAGTATAGCGTTGGCCGGTGCTCGGTAGTTTCGGGATTGGTCAAGTATGGTACAAACAGTGCTCCCCTAAGTTCCCGAGTGAGGGAAACTCCTCGGTTGGGGACTTGCAAGATCCAATCCCTTGAGTAATCGCGAAACTTCTAAGTACCGAAGTGTGGTCTGATCTTCATCTGCCCTTCTCTGGAAGTACCTTTCCTCCATCCGGGAATGGTGTATTTAGCTGATGTTGACGCACAAGGTAATGTATCAATTTCACTTGAAGCTTAGTTGTAGTTTCGGGCTTAGTCAAGTGTGATACAAACCCTATAGTAGGAGTCCCCCAAGTCGCCGAGCTAGGAGATCTGCCGAAAGAGGTGACAGACAAGGTAAGCAGTCAAACTTCCAAGTAAGCAACCCAGGATCAGAGGTTTGACTTCGGCTTCCGGTTGATTGTTCTCCTTCTCCTTGTCTCTCATTCAACTGCCAGGATAAGGAGAAGCAAATGGATAAGAGATGATATGAGATACTTTTGCTTTTGAAGAAGTAACTTTCCACAGGCTTATTCTTGAACTGTGCTGGAGGGTTTTCTGGTGCCTTTCAGAGTATAAGGCCGACTCAAAAATTTGAGGGTCAAAACAAGTCCATCAAATCTAGAGTACGTTCGACCTTGATGATATGAGATACTTTTATTGTTGACGGAATAATGAATGTGGTATGGAAAGGTGTCGTGCTGTAGTGATCTGTTTCAGCTCACCGTTGAACCTTCTGCTTCAATCTTTTGCATGGCAGAAGTGGTGTGCAACCTTTGCATTTAAATGGTCCTTCAGAACATTCCTTCATAGTGACTCATCCACGCTTGGCAGCTTCAGTGTAAAGAGCCAATATCTGATCAACTGTCATGAGGTATTTGCCGGTGGAATTCGTGACCTTGACAGCAGTTGAGGATGAGTACTCGAGAGCAATGCTAAGTAAGCAACCAGGCAAAGGCTCCAGGCAGTCAGTTCCAAATTGGAGGTTTGATTTCAGGTTCCGACTGACTGCTCTCTTTCTCCTTGTCCTGCAGGTGTGGACAAGGACAAAGACAAAGACAGGGAGAAAGCATGATATGGGATACTCTTGCTTTCGACCCTGATGATATGAGATACTCTTGTTCTTGGTGTGGCTTATTTGCTGAGGTATTATTGGGGGGAAATAAAGCTGAGTATTTCGAGAGGTTATGTTGAGGGTGCCTTTTCGAATGCGAGAAAGGGTTGAGCATTTTTGCAGGTTTGCCTGTCCGTTGAGGAGGGAGGTCAATGTATATAGGGATTTCCCAATAACAAGTAGTAATGCTATTCCTGTACCCTTCTTGGTCACAGCAATGTAGTGGGAGCTGCCAGCTTCACGTGTTTTAATTTTGTCAGAGCACTTTGAAAAAGTGGTATGTGGTATCTGGAAAGCTGATATTACGTGTGAAGATTACAGACAAGCTTTATCTAAGGAAATCTGGCTCTCGAAGTTCTGAGAGTTGTGCCTCTTCGGTTTTCGAACAAGCAATCCCGTCGAGGATCTGACTCTCGAGATTCGGAAAGCGGTGCTACTCCGGTTTTTGAGAAAGTAATTATGTTAGGAGTCTTTTCTTGAATGTGAGTAAAGGTTGGACGTTCTTGCCAACCTGTCTTGCCGCAAAACACGGAGGTCGACACACATAGGGACTTTCCAGTTGTCAAGCAGTGGTGCTGTTCCTTTACCCTTATGGGTAATAGTAGGGTAGCTGGAACTTCGAAATTCTCGTGCCTAAACTTTGTCAGAGATCTTTGACAAAGTTATATGTGGTACCCGAGGAGTTGATGGTGCATATGGAGAGCGGTGATTGAACAGTAAGATTCACGTGCTTTCTACTTCACCAGAAATCTTCGACAGAGTGCCCGTAATTTCCGCAAAGCTAATTGTGCATGTGACAGGTGCTGACGAGGCTGAAAAAGCAGGTGCTTCGTCGATTTCTGAGATCGGCCCTCGTGGTCTCTGAGCAGCCCAGCTTTTGAGAAAGCAAACGCCTCTTCGATTTCTGAGATCGGTCCTCGTGGTCTCTGAGCAGCCCAGCTTTTGAGAAAGCAAATGCCTCTTCGATTTCTGAAGCTCCGTCGAGTGCAGATTTTTATAGAGGCTGACATTAAGTTCCACAGCACACTTGAATCTCTACCAGTAGAAGTTCATTTCTTGCACTTCTAAGATCTTGATTTGTCTGACCTCTTCCTTCTTCAACACATTTGAAAATGTCTGGACCCTCCGACCGTCGTTTTGACTTGAACCTTGGAGAAGAGACAGCCACGCCTTCTCCAGACAACATATGGCGCCCATCCTTCATATCCCCTACTGGTCCCCTTACCGTTGGGGATTCTGTGATGAAGAATGATATGACCGCTGCAGTGGTGGCCAGGAACCTTCTCACTCCCAAAGATAACAGACTACTTTCCAAACGGTCTGATGAGTTGGCTGTTAAGGACTCTCTGGCTCTTAGTGTTCAGTGTGCAGGTTCTGTGTCTAATATGGCTCAACGCCTATTTGCTAGAACCCGCCAAGTTGAATCATTGGCTGCTGAAGTGATGAGTCTCAAACAGGAGATTAGAGGGCTCAAGCATGAGAATAAGCAGTTGCACCGGCTCGCCCATGACTATGCTACAAACATGAAGATGAAGCTTGACCAGATGAAGGAATCTGATGGTAAGGTTTTACTTGATCATCAGCGGTTTGTGGGTTTGTTCCAAAGGCATTTATTGCCTTCGTCCTCTGGGGCTGTACCTGGTAATGAAGCTTCAAATGATGAACCTCCAATGCCTCCTCCTTCTGGGGTTTTGTCAAGTACTGAGGCTCCGGATAACCACCCTCCGGTGCTTTCTCTTTCTGGGGCTCTACCGACTGCTGAGACTTCCCCTAAGCAACCTTTGTGAAGGCTCCCTTTTGTTTGTTTATTTTGACTCATGTATATGTACATATTTGTGGCTTATCGAAAATATTAATAAATAAGCTTTGCTTCATTTCAACATATTGTGTTAAATACACCAAAGCCTTCTTCATAAAGTTCTTTGAATTTTTGCTTTTGTTGAAACCTGTATTGTTGAAGCTTTGTGAGTGAAGCATGTAGTTTGAGGTAGTGTTCCCTTAATTTCCCGAGTGAGGAAAACTTCTCGGTTGGAGACTTGAAAAATCCAAGTCACTGAGTGGTTGTGAGACTGCCGAGTATCAAGGTGCAGTAGCATATGGTGGGAGTCCCCCAAGTCTTCAGGCGAAGAGAGTTGCCGAATGAGGTGTCTCGCGTGTTACTAATTTGTCAAAGTAACGAATCCTTGTTTCGATGTCACACATTCGTATATGCTTTATCTAAAAATATTTCCAACTTTTGTGTGTTTGATGCTGCATGCTATTGACTAGACAAGATCAAGTGCAATTAGTAGCTTTTCTCTCTTTTTCATCTTTTCTTTGGTGGAATTGCTTTTCGTTTCCACTAATCAGCCTGAGTGGATGCAAGATAACACCTTTCTCTATAGCTCAGATTGCAAAGTCGTCTTCATGAAAGTTTTTCCTTATCTTGTGAACTACAACATATCCAAATTTGAGATCCATCGGAGTAGTACAACTTCAGAAATTCAAGTATGATGAGTAACTGTTCATCAATATTCTGTTAATCCGTCAGACTTGTTGTGAGCTTCGAAACTCCATTTTCTCTTGTTCAGATCAACATACTTTCTTCATTGAAGTTGTTCCTCAGCTTGTGAACTACAACATATCCAAATTTGAGATCCCTCGGAGCAGTATAACTCCAGAAATCCAGGTATGATGAATGACTGGTTATTATTTTTCTGTCAACCCGTCAGATTTGTTGTGAGCTTCGAAACTCCATTTTCTCTTGTTCAGATCGGTATGCTTTCTTCATTGAAGTTGTTCCTCAGCTCGTGAACTACAACATATCCAAATTTGAGATCCCTCGGAGCAGTATAACTCCAGAAATCCAGGTATGATGAATGACTGGTTATTATTTTTCTGTCAACCCGTCAGATTTGTTGTGAGCTTCGAAACTCCATTTTCTATTGTTCAGATCGGCATGCTTTCTTCATTGAAGTTGTTCCTCATCAACTCTTTCATAACATATCAAAAATTCAGAATGAACTAATGGTTAAATATTTCCAGATCTTCGAAACATCACAGCAGCTTCGAAATCTGCAAGAATCCGACTGTCATGTTTGGAGCTTCAACACTTTAATTTCCGTCGCTCAAACAGAAATGGTTCCTTCTTGAAAGTTGTTCATATGCTCAAGAAATATAGGGTGTCCAAAATTCAGCCCCATTGGAGAAGAGCAGAGGTTGCAGAAATTTGATAGATGAAAGGAGGCGGAAGAGGGAGAGAGAGAAAAAGTCTCTTGGGTTGGATTTCTATTTTGGGGCAGATTCCAATTTTTGTAGCACCTTCATTATTGATGAATTGCTTGTACTTTTGTCCATTATGAAACTTGGGACTTTGGCTTGTTGTTGGATCTATTATAATATGTTTGGGAACATATATAAGTGAATAAATAAGAAGGAAAATTTTGGGCCCTTGTGGGTGTAAAACAAAAAATGGTTATGTTTACCCAAGTGTTTTTGTACAAGTTCAAGGGCATCTTGGGTTTTGTGAACAAAATTTGTTTATTTGGAGCAAGGTTTTGTGTTGAAGCTTTGTAGGTGAAGCTGTGGTGTTGAAGCTTTGTAGGTGAGGCTTTGTAGATGAAGCTTTCTAGGTGAAGCTTTGATGGTGAAGCTTTGTAGATGAAGCGTTGTAGATGAAGCTTTCGAGGTGAAGCTTTGATGGTGAAGCTTTGTAGATGAAGCTTTGTAGATGAAGCTTTCGAGGTGAAGCTTTGATGGTGAAGCTTTGTAGATGAAGCTTTCTGGGTGAAGCTTTGATGGTGAAGCTTTGTAGATGAAGCTTTGTAGATGAAGCTTTCGAGGTGAAGCTTTGATGGTGAAGCTTTGTAGATGAAGCTTTGTAGATGAAGCTTTCGAGGTGAAGCTTTGATGGTGAAGCTTTGTAGATGAAGCTTTCTGGGTGAAGCTTTGATGGTGAAGCTTTGTAGATGAAGCTTTCGAGGTGAAGCTTTGATGGTGAAGCTTTGTAGATGAAGCTTTCTGGGTGAAGCTATGTAGGTGAAGCTTTGTAGATGAAGCTTTCTGGGTGAAGCTTTGATGATGAAGCTTTGTAGATGAAGCTTTGTAGATGAAGCTTTCGAGGTGAAGCTTTGATGGTGAAGCTTTTTTGGCTGTGTATGAATAGATCTATTGTTTGGATATAAGCCATTGTCTGGTTGTTCCTTTCTTTGTATAGTCTTGTCGACACATACTTAGATTTTGTTTCGTGTTGGATATATCTGCTTTGAGGTTTCAACACTTGAGTGTTCCATTGCTAGGAATGTAAAAGAGTGAGGGCTGAGTTGGCCAAATTACCTCTTTATTGAATTCATTGCCAAATGGCCTTCATTACATAGGATGCCGAACGGCTATAGCTCAACACTTGTACATCGTGAGTCTATTTGTAGTAGTACTTCAAGTGATCAGTGTTCCATGGATGGCCAAGGGTCTTGCCATCGGAGCTTCTAAGTGTGTAAGAGCCAGGGCGACTGATGCCAATGACTTCATACGGTCCATCCCAGTTTGGACTAAGTGTGCCTTCACTTGGGACTCTGTCGCAGAGTAATCTTTTCTTTAAGACCCAGTCTCCTATTTTGAAAGAACGAGGCTTGACCCTAGAGTCATAATAGTTGGAGATGCGCTGCTTGTAGGCGACATTCCTCAAGTGAGCTTGGTTTCTGTGTTCCTCGACTAAATCCAAGTTGAGGGTGAGTTGTTTGTCATTTTCACTTTGAATGTAGTTCTGGACTCGGAATGTTGCTTGCTCGAGCTCAACAGGGACAACCGCCTCTGTGCCAAAGGCAAGTGAGAATGGAGTTTCTCCTGTTGAAGTCCGATATGAAGTGCGATATGACCAAAGAACTTGGGGTACAAATTCTGGCCAACAGCCTTTAGCTTTGTCCAAGCTGGTTTTCAAAGTGCGCTTGATTATTTTGTTGATGGCCTCAACTTGTCCATTAGACTGGGGATGAGCTGGAGAGGCAAAGCATAAGTTGATGTTGAACTTAGAGCAGAACAACCTGAACTTCTTGTTGTCAAACTGTCGCCCATTGTCAGTGACTATCGCATTGGGAATGCCGAATCTACAAAGGATGTTCTTCCACACGAAGTCTTCTATCTTTGCCTCAGTAATGGTTGCCAAGGGTTCTACTTCGGCCCACTTTGTGAAGTAGTCCACTGCAACGACTGCGTAACAGACTTTGCCCTTCCCTGCCGGCATTGGGCCGATCAAATCAAGTCTCCACTGGGCGAAGGGCCAAGGGCTGATCATAGGAGTAAGAGGCTCTGGAGGGGAATGAGGAATAGTTGCATATCGTTGACATTTGTCACATGAGCGGGATACTTTGATGGCATCCTGGTGGAGTGTTGGCCAGTAATATCCTTGGCGAAAAGTCTTGTGTGCTAGGGACCGAGATCCAGCATGATCTCCACAGACTCCCTCATGTATTTCCCGAAGGACGATTTCCGCCTCGGCAGGCGTAAGACACCTTAAGTATGGCAGGCTAAAACCTCGCTTGTAGAGTTGGTCATTAATGATCAGGTAGCGGGCAGACTTGTATCGAATCTGCTTAGCTTGGACTTTGTCAATTGGGAGGGTGCCATGAGCAAGGAATTTATAAATTGGGGTGATCCAACTATCTTCTTGTTGTAAATTGTACACCTCCGCGACCATGGTGCTTGGTTCTGCCAACAATTCGACATGAATTTTTCTCCCAATCTTGTCTTCCACTGCCGAGGCGAGGCGAGCCAAAGCGTCTGCATGACTGTTTGCCGCTCGAGGAACTTGGGTGATCTGGTAGTGGAAGTGCTTGAGCAAAAGTCGCGTTTGCGCAAGATATGCTGCCATGGAGCTGTCCTTAGCATCAAAGTTGTTGGTAACCTGGTTGACCACTAATTGGGAGTCACTGAAAATATCAATTTGTTTAACCCCGAGGTGTTTGGCCAAACGTAATCCTGCTAGAAGGGCTTCATACTCGGCCTCATTGTTTGATGCCTTGAATTTGAAACGAAGAGCATACTCCATTGCTACTTTGTCGGGCGTAGTCAAGACTAGTCCCGCTCCACAGCCCTGTTGGTTGGATGAGCCATCAACATACAGACTCCATGCTGAGGTCGTTGATTCTACTTTCTGAGCTTCCGACGGTAATGAAGCTACTGCTTCAGGTGTAGAAGCAATGTCAACCGGATATGTGAAGTCGGCAATGAAGTCTGCCACTGCTTGGCCCTTCTCAGCTGGCTTTGGTTGGTAGGAGATGTCAAACTCACCCAACGCTATTGCCCATTTGATCATTCGCCCTGAAGTGTCAGGACTTTGGAGTATCTGTCGAAGAGGATAATTGGTAAGCACGATGATGGAGTGCGCTTGGAAGTAAGGGCGGAGTTTTCGAGCAGACATGACCAATGCCAGAGCCAATTTCTCAATGTTAGAGTACCGTGTCTCCGCATCTTGTAAGGCTTTGCTAGCGTAGTAGACAGGTCGCTCAATATTCCCATCCTTTCGAATGAGAACGGAACTTACGGCTGAAGCTGATACCGATAGGTAGATAATGAGAATGTCTCCTACCTCGGGCTTGGAGAGTAGAGGGGCTTTACTCATGTACTCCTTGAGGTTTTTGAATGCCTCGGCACATTCATCAGTCCATGTAATGTACTTCCTACTTCCCTTAAGTGCTTTAAAAAAGGGAGCACATTTGTCTGTGGCCTTAGAAATGAACCTGGTTAAGGCTGCCACCTTGCCAGTAAGGCTCTGGATGTCCTTTGAAGTTACCGGTTCCTTCATGTCGAGGATTGCTTTAATCTTCTCGGGATTAGCTTCAATGCCTCGTTGGCTAATCATGAAACCTAAGAATTTGCCAGAGCCTACGCCGAAGGCACATTTGTTGGGGTTTAACCTCATTCGATACCTCTTCAAAATAGTGAAAGTTTCAGATAGGTTGGTGATGTGTTGGTCAGCATGTTTGCTCTTGACTAACATATCATCAACGTAAACTTCCATGCTCTTCCCAATCTGCTCGGCGAACATTGAGTTGACTAGTCTCTGATAAGTCGCTCCTGCATTCTTTAGGCCGAAAGGCATGACTTTATAGCAGTATAGTCCTCTGTCGGTAGTGAAGGCTGTGTGTTCTTGATCCGAAGGGTTCATGAGGATTTGGTTGTATCCTGAGTAAGCATCCATGAAGCTCAGGAGTTCACACCCGGCCGTAGAGTCTATAAGTCTGTCAATAAGAGGAAGAGGGAAGCTATCTTTCGGACACCCTTTGTTTAGGTCGGTGTAGTCAACACACATTCTCCACAAGACCTTTTGAAGCAAAAGACTTTCTTTGGTCGGATTTTTCTTAACAAGGACCACATTTGCTACCCATGTCGGGTAATTGACTTCGCGGACAAAGCCTATGCCTTTGAGTTTTTCAACTTCTGCTTTCATTGCCTCGTATCGTTCAGCGTCATAAGATCTTCGCTTCTGTCTCACCGGCTTGATCTTGGGGTCAATACTCAAACGATGACAGATGACATCGGGAGAGATGCCTGGCATGTCCTCGTATGACCAGGCGAAGACTTCAGTGTTCTCTTTCAAAAAAGATATCAATGCTAACCGAAGGGGTGGTGACAATGTGGTGCCAATCTTCACCATGCGATCTGGATAATCTCTTGAGATAGGTACCTTCTCCAACTCTTCAGCAGGTTGGGCTTGCTGGGTGAAAGAGTCATCTCGAGGATCATCGGGTTGATTGTTGCTATCAGGAAGATCCAAGTTCGCTTCATCTAGGCTGGTCTTTGTGACTTGGTCATGTACAGACAGGGTTTCCTTGGGTCCGGGCAAGTGTTGTTGCTTAACTGAAGTGTTGTAACATGATCGTGCACTAAGCTGATCTCCTCTGATGTAGCCGTTGCCATGGGGGGTTGGAAATTTCATCAACAGCATATGCGTGGATACCATAGCCTTGAGATCATTGATGCCTGTGCGCCCAAAGATGACATTGTATGCCGTTGGGCAGTCAACCACTAGGAAGTTAGTGGTAATGGTAGCCGTGTAAGGGCCTGTACCAATAGTAAAGGGTAAATGTATGCTCCCTAAGGGTTGCACGATATCACCGGAGAAGCTTATCAGAGGAGAAATCGAGCGATCGAGCAAGTGTTCAGCTACACTGAGTGCCCTGAAAGCTTCGGCAAACATGATATTGACCGAAGCCCCTGTGTCTACGAGGATTCGTCGAACATCAAAGTTGGCTATGTGAGCCTCCACGATCAATGGGTCGTTATGAGGGTAGATGATGCCTCTTTCTTCCTCAGGGTAGAAACATATCGGATCCCAGTTAGGCTTTTGATACTTCCCTCCCTTGATGTCTTCCACGTGAAACACTTGGTGACCAGGCCTCAGAATTCGTTCACTGTTTTTCATGGCCCTATTGAAAGATTCAGATATGGGTGTGCCGCCGCTTATGGAATATATGACATTCACCTGGCGTTGGTTACGGTTATCCCTTTGAGGGTGAAGAAGGAATTGATCAATTTTTCCTTCTCGTGCCAAAGCTTCAATACGATCACGGAGGATGATACATTTCTCGCTATCATGGCCGTTATGCTCATGGTAGCAACAAAACATGCCCGCGTTATTCGGGGGCGTGTAATCTGGGTGCCTCGGCTTTGGCTTTGGTATCAGGTGAGCTATGCTGGGGTAAATGGCCGCGCATGTGGCATTCAAGGGCGTGTATGTCTCATACCTTGGGGTAGGGGGTATCTTGACGCGGGTTTGACCCACCGCATTGACTGCCTGGGGGCGAGCGTTATTGTGGCGATACCCTTGGTTATCGCGATAGTGTCCCTTACTCTTTTTACTGAAAGGAGAGTGGTGAGGATGGAAATCCTTCCTCTTGCCTTGAAATTGATATGTCTGTTGATTCGGCGAAGCATTATGCAAGGCATGGGGAGGTGCCACTGCTGTTTGGAAAGTCGAGGTCTTCTCATTTAGGTGAGTCTGGCTTCCACCTCCCACTTGTTGATAAAGGATGGTTGTAGGGGGTTTCTCCTGATATGTCTTTGCCTCGGCGGAGGCATGGTTATAAGCCTGCGCCATCACCTCAGAGTAAGTCTTCCAAGTATTGGCATTGATCATGTATTTAAAGAAACAATCACGTAAGTCTGCCGTGAAGGCTTTGAGGGAAGTCCTTGACAGTATAAAGTTGATCGGTACTCAGTAATTTTGGGATTGGTCAAGTATGGTACAAACATATTATATTGAAGTAATGTACCTATATATTTGTATAGATGGATGTACTGAAATATATCAAATGAATTAATGTACCTAAATGAAGATTGCACAAATTGTATCGGAATATATTATATAAAAAAAATTAGTTTACCTAAATGTAGACATCAAAATATATTATGATGAATGAAATGAAAATTAAATGTATTAATACATTAAAAATAGGAAATAAAAAGGAAATAAAACATTAAAATATAATTAACAAATGAGATGATTAAATGTCTTAGGGACTAAAATTAGATTTTAATCTTACACAAGGTTGTAGACTAAAACTCATCTTTTTTAAGGATTAAGATGAAGTTTTCTAATTTAATAATTGTACTTATTTATTAAAACAGTAACTTGGAGTACAAAGCAAGATTTCTTAACATACTAAAATTACAAAGCACACAAGAACAAGGAAACACAATACTAACCCTAAGAGGAAACTGAATCCGGGTCGGATCCTCCTTCTCTAACAAATTACGTATTCATTAGGTACATTGTAATAAAAGAAATAATCAATTAATAATAAACAATAATTAATTGGCCAAGCCTCCATATGGTAATCTGAAGAATTTCAAGTATAGTTGTACCCCCCAAACACTCATTGCAATATATAGATCGAGTAGAATAATTTATCTGCTGATGGCATCATGAAGACATCATAATTATCATGCGTAGCTGCACATCCCATAGACACATGAACTGCCTTTCTTGCACTTGTTGTTGCAGCTCCCACAATTTTTCTTGTCAGACCTAGGGTTCACACACTTGCCTTTGCAGCATGTCTCCCCGTACTTGCATTTCTTCCCGCACTTGCCACAGTTTACTCTGTCTGTGTTCGTATCCACGCATTTCTTCTTGCAGCAATCTCGCCCTGCGCTGCCCGTCGCCCGACAAACTCTAGGGTATTTGTCGCATGTGGGCACAGCGGCCCGAGAGGCAAGGAAGCGGCTTCTTCCGATAAGAGAAGTAGTTTTTTCTGACTGCATGCTTTTGGTTGCATCATCTGTATCATTATTATCCTCGTCCAAGAACGATTCTTCTTGGTCCGGTGTTGCGGAGAGAGTAATGGCTAAAGCCATTAGCATGGCAAGCAGAAGAAAAACCTTGAAGGCTTTCATGATGTTTTGTTTGCGTAGTCGGGTGTATTTTATGTATAAGGGGAGAGATTTCTGAAGGAAGAGAAGATGGTGATGAAGGTATGTATGAATGTTTTGGATGAAGAAGCATATAGGGTTGGAGTATTTATAGAGAAGAATGAGAGGGGGCTATGGATGGTATTAATTTCATAATTTGTGTGAGTATTCATCTACTTAATGGGTTGGTCTAAATCAAAGGGCTACGAAGAGTTTAAGTAAACAAAGTTAGGCTTCCAAAGAAACTTTGTACTCCAAATTAATTAGGTGGATATGGACTTATGGAGAAGAAGAAGATAGAAATTTACTTATGATAAAGTAGGCAGGTTAGGCGCTGTGGTGTTCTTATTCGCTTGGGTTGATCACACTCATGCATGCATAATATTGCATATATGTTGGTGCATACGTGAGCTCAAGCCCGCCTTCTTGTTATTTCAGGGGTCCAAGAAACCAAAGTTAGTCCATTCTCCAAAAGGGGAAACCGTTACAGAAGCACTTGTGGAGCCTCTATGTTGACATTTTCTTCTTCTTTAGTATACTTTTGGAATCACATAACTGACCATTGACCAATATGTATGAACGAAGAAGCTTCCGGGAGAGTACCACACTATCCAATTCGAATTCGTTGGCTTAGATTTTTGGTTCTGCGCATAACAAAATATACATTTAAACACATTTCAACTATAAGTTTTATATAAAAACAAAAACGCTTTATATATATATATAATTATAATCATGCTCTAAGTAAATTCTAATCTTTCCACTAAATCTTCTTCTAAACTATTTGAGTTTGAAATGAGATTTTCTAAAGTGTAAAGTTGTAAGCAATACATTTTTTTTAGTACATCGATATTTTTACACTAGGGGGAATGGGAGTTTGGCTAAGCTACACAATGGGCAACCTAATTTGTTATCGAAATCGTCATCCAAGAGAGGTATATATATATACATGATCTAATTTTTTGGCATATGTTGTTTTAACTAGTTTTAACTGTCTCATTGTTTGATCATAAATACAAATATTTACGTACATAGATGAATTTTAAAAACATATAGGTATATATACATGTCCTTTAACGAAAAGGATACCCATTTTTTGGCATATGCTGTTTTAACTAGTTTTAACTCTCTCATTGTTCGATCATATCCTGGGGGCCAATGCAACATAGACATGATCTCATCCAATTAGATGCCCGACTGGCTTACAAATTAATTTCCTTCTAATTAACATACGTACAGTACCAAACTAATCAAATCGAGCGGTGAAAATGATCTCCAAATAAGAACTTAATTAATTAAATGGGAAATAATAATTCCCCTCATAATTGAGAGAGAAAGAGATCCACTTAGTTCGTAAGAACCGGTCTCTAATACCAGGTAGAAATGAGAGAATTTAATAAGGGGGTTTTCAACATTAGTCCTTGCAAAAAATTAGAATTTCAAAAAAACATGATGCTAGATTACATATTCAATTTAATCCCTTAAAGTGTACTTTTATTAAAATTTATATTCTATTTCTGGTATTTAATGTCTTCACATTAAAATTTTAATTTTAATTTTATTAATATGCACATATTAGTTATTTCAATTATAAATGAACATAAATGAGAAAATATTAAATGAAATTAGTGACACATATATATGTAAATACATAAGTATACAAATGACTGTACCGAAATGTATTATATTGAATTAATGTACCTAAATTTTAATATCGAAATGTGTGTACTGAAACGTACGTACCAAAATGTATTATATTGAATTAATGTACCAAAATGTATTATGTTGATGCACAAAATCAGTGAGGACTTTGGTACAACAGAAAGTGTTAAGTTTATGACCTTCGCTAGATTGCTCCACTCACTAGTGTGGATAAGTATGTAAATGGATAGAGACAGGGAAACAAACACAAGATGTATGTGGTTCACCCAGATTGGCTACGTCCACAGAGTAGAGGAGTTCTCATTAATTGTGAAGGGTTTACACAAGTACATAGGTTCAAGCTCTCCTTGAGTGAGTACTAGTGAATGATTTAGTACAAATGACATTACGAAATATTGTGGGAGAATGATCTCCTTTTATAGAAGAGAGTTTCTAGCTTTGTTCTGACATTGACACGTGTCGTGTTGTGATTGGCTTCTAATGTTGACACGTATCGCGCTGTGATTGGCTTCTGATGTCGACACGTGTCGCACTGTGATTGGCCTCCTGGTTGAAGGGAAACTCTTCTGGGTCCTTGACAGTATAAAGTTGATCGGTACTCAGTAATTTTGGGATTGGTCAAGTATGGTACAAACATATTATATTGAAGTAATGTACCTATATATTTGTATAGATGGATGTACTGAAATATATCAAATGAATTAATGTACCTAAATGAAGATTGCACAAATTGTATCGGAATATATTATATAAAAAAAATTAGTTTACCTAAATGTAGACATCAAAATATATTATGATGAATGAAATGAAAATTAAATGTATTAATACATTAAAAATAGGAAATAAAAAGGAAATAAAACATTAAAATATAATTAACAAATGAGATGATTAAATGTCTCAGGGACTAAAATTAGATTTTAATCTTACACAAGGTTGTAGACTAAAACTCATCTTTTTTAAGGATTAAGATGAAGTTTTCTAATTTAATAATTGTACTTATTTATTAAAACAGTAACTTGGAGTACAAAGCAAGATTTCTTAACATACTAAAATTACAAAGCACACAAGAACAAGGAAACACAATACTAACCCTAAGAGGAAACTGAATCCGGGTCGGATCCTCCTTCTCTAACAAATTACGTATTCATTAGGTACATTGTAATAAAAGAAATAATCAATTAATAATAAACAATAATTAATTGGCCAAGCCTCCATATGGTAATCTGAAGAATTTCAAGTATAGTTGTACCCCCCAAACACTCATTGCAATATATAGATCGAGTAGAATAATTTATCTGCTGATGGCATCATGAAGACATCATAATTATCATGCGTAGCTGCACATCCCATAGACACATGAACTGCCTTTCTTGCACTTGTTGTTGCAGCTCCCACAATTTTTCTTGTCAGACCTAGGGTTCACACACTTGCCTTTGCAGCATGTCTCCCCGTACTTGCATTTCTTCCCGCACTTGCCACAGTTTACTCTGTCTGTGTTCGTATCCACGCATTTCTTCTTGCAGCAATCTCGCCCTGCGCTGCCCGTCGCCCGACAAACTCTAGGGTATTTGTCGCATGTGGGCACAGCGGCCCGAGAGGCAAGGAAGCGGCTTCTTCCGATAAGAGAAGTAGTTTTTTCTGACTGCATGCTTTTGGTTGCATCATCTGTATCATTATTATCCTCGTCCAAGAACGATTCTTCTTGGTCCGGTGTTGCGGAGAGAGTAATGGCTAAAGCCATTAGCATGGCAAGCAGAAGAAAAACCTTGAAGGCTTTCATGATGTTTTGTTTGCGTAGTCGGGTGTATTTTATGTATAAGGGGAGAGATTTCTGAAGGAAGAGAAGATGGTGATGAAGGTATGTATGAATGTTTTGGATGAAGAAGCATATAGGGTTGGAGTATTTATAGAGAAGAATGAGAGGGGGCTATGGATGGTATTAATTTCATAATTTGTGTGAGTATTCATCTACTTAATGGGTTGGTCTAAATCAAAGGGCTACGAAGAGTTTAAGTAAACAAAGTTAGGCTTCCAAAGAAACTTTGTACTCCAAATTAATTAGGTGGATATGGACTTATGGAGAAGAAGAAGATAGAAATTTACTTATGATAAAGTAGGCAGGTTAGGCGCTGTGGTGTTCTTATTCGCTTGGGTTGATCACACTCATGCATGCATAATATTGCATATATGTTGGTGCCTACGTGAGCTCAAGCCCGCCTTCTTGTTATTTCAGGGGTCCAAGAAACCAAAGTTAGTCCACTCTACAAAAGGGGAAACCGTTACAGAAGCACTTGTGGAGCCTCTATGTTGACATTTTCTGCTTCTTTAGTATACTTTTGGAATCACATAACTGACCATTGACCAATATGTATGAACGAAGAAGCTTCCAGGAGAGTGACCACACCATCCAATTCGAATTCGTTAGCTTAGATTTGGTTCTGTGCATAACAAAATATACATTTAAACACATTTCAACTATATGTAAACTACTTGAGTTTGAAATGTGTTTTTCTAAAGTGTAAAGTTCTAAGCAATACATTTTTTTAGTACATCAATATTTTTACATCAGGGGGAGAGGGAGTTCGGCTAAGCCACACAATGGGCAGCCTAATTTGGTATCGAATTCGTCATCCACGAGATTCGAACCTAAGACCTCTCACTTCTAAACGAAGAGGAATACCACTAGACCGTAGTACATTTTGATATTTTTAAAATAATTTTTCTTCATCCGTATCTTTATGCTGTATTGGTTTTAGGTCGCAAGTCAATTTTTTTTTCTTTGCGCCATTTCAATCACTTCAGTTTTTGTAGTTTGATGGTTCGATTTAAAACTTATTTTTTTTAGAATAATACTTGGCTGCTGAAATTCAGTAGTCATTCCTGCTTTTATCCAATCAAATTTGAACGCATGTTCAAACGATTGAAATTCTAAACACAAACTAAACACGTGTTCAAATCTAATTGGGTGAAAGTAGGAGTGGCTGCTAAAAATTCAGTAGTCAAATATTGTTCATTTTTTTATGAGTAGTGTTACACTTCTCATTTATTTTTGTACCATCACTCATACAATTTCTCTAATAGAGAACGGCCCACCAACACATGTGGGTTCCATCTCTATTAGAGAGATGATACAAATGATGGTACAAATATGTTTAGTGCAAAATGAAGTTAACGCTTCTTTATCAACATAATATCTTTTATGTGTAGTTCATTTAATTCGGTTTTCCAAATATATAATTAGAGACATTCAATATCTTACTTCGCATATATATATATATATATATATATGCTTTGGAAAAAATTTCAGCTGAAAGCAAAAAAAGTGGTGGTTGATTGACTAGATTTTCATTTCTTCAATGGTTCCTGATCTTATGTAGTTTTATGACAAAATAGTTTTTCGTGGTATCCAAGTATTTATTTGTAATGTGCGTGCGCGCAGCATCGTTTCGAATTGCTAACTAAAGAATGCTATTACCATCATCACGCAATACTTAAGTATATTGTTTGGACCAACCTGTATGTAATATATCAATTTATCATATCATCAGATGCAGTTGCACTTTTTTCCAATTTTCACCTTAATTTGTATACACACAAAATTGCCCCACGCATGCCACCTATTAGTCGTTACATTAACTTGTTCGATTATATACGGATAATAAAGCCATGATCTTACTACTTACATTACGTATTCCATACCTTGATCCGTGTGTGTGTATGTGTATATATATCTATATCCAACGACGCTTTTTTTACACACTTTTTTAGTCCCGATTTCGTTATGTATTTCAACGATATCGAAGATTGATAACATTATTTTTTAAACTACAATATATAACTCAAGTAAACAGAATGCATTCCTTCGCTAGCAGGTCTTCGGCCGGCCCATCTTGTAGTCTTCGGTTAGTAATCTTGTACTCTCGACCGGCTCGAATCACTACGTTATCCATGTCCCGGCTTCCGGCAAATCCATCAGGAGTACAGATAACTTGGCCTTATTTGTAACAATCACACATATTCTTAACTATATATAAAATTATGTTTTAAGTTTTTAATTAAGCATAACTGCAGAGCCCATAGACGCATAAGCTTCCCGCTGGGCACCTGTTGTCGCACTTGCCACAATGTCTCTCATCCACAGAGGGATACACACAACTCCCTTTGCAGCACAGTCCTGAATAGTTACACTTTCTTCCACACATTCCACAGTTATGTTTATCAGTCATCACATTGACGCATTTTTTGTTGCAGCAGTAAGGTCCTGGGCTGCCCATTGCCCAGCAAATTCTTGGACTCCTCTCACAAGTTATCCTTGGTCGATGTCGATGCCCTACAAACTCGTGCAAACCAAGAAACCGACTGATAGTACAACTAGGGTTTTGTGATTTGGTGTTACCATGTGTCTCTTTAATAGTTGGAGTTGCTGAGGAGAAAATGGCTATGTCCGCTATCAACACCAATGTGAACAAAAACTTGGGCAGTTTCATGGACATAACTATAGTGCAAATTACTTAGGACCGAAAACAAAGGGCAAATTAATATGTGAGGAAGGCAGAGAGAGAAAGCGAGAAATTTTAGATGTGATAAAAAGCAAGGGGTCCTGGAACTACTTATAGAGATTCAGCTGTACTGAATTTACTTGTTGTCAAGATTTTAAAAAGATAAGTCTCAATCTACGATTATACTGTCTTTCAATTTGTATTACCGTCAACATCATAGGTATAAGAGTTTTTATCATAAAAAAAATATCATTGTAGTTATGTGGAACCACACAAAATAAAGTATATTTAATTTTGTCAATTTTTGAGGTGAAATTCTTGTATTCTTCAAGACCTAAAAGAGTTCTTCATCATCCAAAAACGAATTAGGAAAAATAACATATATGAAGACATGCATGTGTATTAATTGTCAGCCGTTATGATATGGGATCTTTATCAAGGGACTAGGACTAGACTCGGTGACTCGGGTAGGGGATGTCACGTTCCCCATTGATGCCAAAATTCCAATGTGAGATGGAAAATGGTGAAAAGAGAAGAATCACATGTCGATCATGTGGGTGTATTGACTAATTAAAACTAGGAATTGAGGATACTATTCGGCAATATATATATATATATATATATATATATATTTACTTTGGTTTGTGCCTAACATTAGGAATTGAGGATACTATTTGGCCCTATATATACACACACTTTAGTCACGAACATCTTGATTGAAGATAGATCCAGTTAGTTGATTTACTATTCAATTGTAATACATTGAGGATAGTTAACTTTTCAAGTTGCTTGTGCGGGACACTTTTTTTTTCTTCTACTAGATTGAAATCTTCGGTAAGGTTTTTATCAAGGCTCATTTGTGCACCCTATCCTCAACTATGTACGTATTCCCTATCATTCAATGAATATCGTATCGTTTATCCAAAAAAAAAAAAAAACTTTTAGGAATTGAGTAATGTTACACTTACCATATTTGTACTATCTCTCTAATAGAGGTATACTCGCTAACAAATGTGGATCTCATCTCCATTAGACCGGTTCCATATCTCCCCCCGAATTTCATCAGTCCCAGGCTCAAGTGCCTGAAAGAGATGGTACAAATAAGGTATGAAAAATATAGTAAGAGTAGCATTTTTGTTTTCATTATAATTATATAATTATAGAAAGAAACTAAATTCAAAGCAAGTTAACTTGATTGCATTAGGGGTAAGCGACTGCGTGTTCAGTAAAGAAGCAACAACAAGATACTGCGTACCTTCCCTAAGCACATGAAAATAACGACTTTGCAGCAAATTATATGCACATAGCAATACAACAAGGGAATTGCACTTTTCAATCACTAGCTAGTTAGATTATGGAACAAGTATATATATCATTTATTGCTCTTGAAAAATGTGATATTTGTTTGACATAATTTTGTTGCCGGACGATTCCCTTCTTGATGGAGGATTTCTGATGGGCGGGATTGAAGTACAATTAACAATAAAATAGAAAGTGTAGATACACACCACGCTTGCATGGTCAATGTTTCCGTGTACCTGAAACAGTGTCTCATGACTGTATTATTTTATTCAAATTACAATATGAGAATTTTGTTTTTTTGCATATGAGTTACTTTGAAACCATTAATTGCAATGGTTTTACAATAACAATAATAATGCTTTAGGTCATATAAATATAAGAATAATTTTTCTCTCTTTACATATAATTTGTCATAATTAATATGACAGAATAAATGTATAGCAGTTTACTCAAATGTATAGCAGTAGTATACTGTGAAATAATCATGCATAATGGCACATCCCATAAACACAGAAGTCTCCCTTCTTGCATTTCTGATTGCACCCACCACAATGCCTCTTGTCAAACGATGCATTGACGCACTTGCCCCTGCAACAAATCTCTGTGTACTTGCATCTGTAGCCGCAAATCCCACAGTTGTACCGATCAGTCTTCACGTCAACACATTTCTTCTTGCAGCAGTCTGGCCCCAGGCTGTTCTTCGCACGACAAACCCTAGGAAAGTTGTCGCAATTATAACTGGGCAGTGGTATATTTTTATGATGATTATAAAGAAAACGGCTCACTCCTCTTAGAGAAGTAGTTGCTTCTTCTTCATCTGGTATTTCAGGAAATTTAGTTGCTTCTGTTTCAGTACTTGTCTGCATTTCCACGTCTTCGATATGATCATCGCGGAAAATTTCAGCTCCAACAATGGCCATTGCTGCTAGGAGGGTAAAGAAGATGTTCATCAACTTCATGGCCATGACTAAATTAGAAGCTAGTGATTTTCCTTTCTTTTTTTTTTTTTTTTTGGGGGTAGGAGCTTAGGAGGTACTTAACAGGAATCAATGTGACATTGGGTTTTATAGTAACATTAGGGAGGGGGGGGGGGGGAGTTGACAATTGGAAACTGAATGTACAAGTCTTGCTTTATTTGTATGGTGCACTAATGGTCTCAATTCAAAAGGCTACTTACAAATTACTGAAAATCTTCTATGAAGAAATCAATAGATTGGGCATAAAGAAAAGTTGCCCTTCCATTGATTCTGTATCCCAACCATAAGAGAAAATTTTCAGTGTCCCGTAAACACAGTCCGATGCACCAAGTATCATAAAATAATTGGTTAGAAACTTTTTTATTCAGATTTTCAACTATTATCACACTTGGTGTACCGTACCGTGTTCTCAGAACACTGAAAAATCTCTCCAACCATAAAGTCTAAGTAAAAGAACATAAAAATTGCAAAACCGACCCTTTTTCTCACTTTCACAGTTTCACATCAATGATAGATTTATGTAATATTTAATTTAACCCCATGATGAAACTGAAACCCTCATGTTGCAATTTGAAAAGTAAACTAAGCCCAGAAAAATTGCATCTTAGTATCAAACATTTAAAAAGAAAAAGGGAGCAGGGAAAATAAAGATGGGAATAAAATCTGATTTTTCCTACTTCCACTAAAACAAGCCAAACATGATTCCCTAATTTGCAAAGAAAAGCACATATTCTCAACTGCCAACACTACTTAAGAAAAAATTTCAAGCTACAAAACAGTTTCATATCTTAAGTCGTATACAATTCTACTTACAGACTTCTATAATATGTGAAATTAGTATATTTTCTTTTTTTAGGATTTTTCTCATTACTTTGTTATCACTTCAAAAAATTGACAGATTCACCACCCCTCAAACAACTTTTGCTTGAGAGAGAGAGCATGATAAGTTATCCAAGCCTGATTATCCTCAGTTTTATTATTTTTCCTCTCCCTTCATCATGCAATCACCAAGGGAACACTCATAGCCCTGCAGAGATTGAAGTCACAGCACATCTAAGAACATGGCGAGCTCAACATCCTTCTCCTTTTCAGCATCACCTAAGAAATGTAAGCTTGGTTTAAGGCTTAAACGTTTTCATTAGAGTCATTTATTTGTATAACTAGCATCTCTACTCGCGCCATTTATTTTTTATCTCGCGGCCATTTTTCTATGCCCATTTTAATGAAGAAATTATTGACAGACGCATGGGGTTCTAAATATTATAGGATGGGGGACTTTGTTGCCGATGGGAGCAATAGCTGCAAGGTACTTCAGAAAATATCCATTTAAGTGCAAGGAATGGTATTCAGTTCACATAATGTGTCAAACCGGTGGATCCGTTGTAGGCACAGTTGGATGGCTTATTGGTATGTTGCTTGGACATTCTTCAAAGGGACACAGTAACAAAACGCATCGCACTCTTGGGATTATTATATTTACATTCACCGCCATACAAGTAAGTCTCAAACTCCTTGTAGTTGATTAAATTAAGGGTTGTGTTGAAATTAATAAGATAGTCATGTGTCTTTCTAACTCAATGCGTTATTATCATGTAATTAGAAAGATAGATGCATGTATGTATGAAATCGATTGTTAGACCATTTTTATCAAATTTAACTGTTCGGGAGTTCTAGTATTGGACCGCTAATTTAAGATTTTTGTGTTTAATTTTATTTGTTGGGTTTTGTCCTCAGGGCCGGCCCTAAGAATTTGGGGGTCCTAAGTGAGCCTTTGAAGTGGGGCCTTAGAGTTCTCTAACCCCTAACTCTTTGTACATTAATATGTATAAAAAAAATCGCTAAATACATGAAAAAATCTATATCTACATCAAACATCATTAAAATTTAATATTAGAATAATAAAGATACACAAATATTACTTAAATTTTACATGTCTCCCGTTTTTAGATGTCAATGTACTAATTAAGTTACATAATCTAATTTTCAACATTTTATGTACAAAACAGGTTTGTTGTTTTTTATCAAGTAATTATATAAAAAAAAATTGAATCTTACAAATGTTGTGCTCAGCCCAATATGCTATTGTATCTAGACAAGACTTAAAGTCTGTAAACTTCTTATTTGAACAGACACAAATTTTATAATATGTATATATATAACAAATAAATAAAAATTATGGGGCCTCCGGAGTGGGTGCCCTAGGAGGCCGCCTACTTCGGCTACCCTCAGGGGCGGCTGTGTTCGTCCCATTCTGTACCAAATAAGCATGTACAGTTTACCTATATCTCGAGTTTGTATATGATAATATATATGTGAAGGGTGATCGAAGAAATGAGTCAGAATTATGATAAGCTAATGATTTAGTTCTCTCATAAATTGTAACCCAAATAAAGAGATCAATACTATTGTCGGAAGGGGTCGAGTCAAATGTGAGTAGCTTCGAGAATTAACGATACATTTTCTATGGTTTTGCAGATGCTTGCCATGTTTTGGCGACCTAAGCAGCAGGAAGAAAAAGGATTTTCCAATAAGTACGTGAAGATATGCCATCATCTTTTAGGCTACGCTCTAATTGCTCTAACTATAGCAAACATATTTGAAGGAATCAAAAATCAAGCTCATCCTCCAAATTGGAAATGGCCTTATGTCGCAATACTTTGTGTTTTAGGTGTTACTGCTTTAGGGTTAGAAATTTTCAAATGGATTAAATTGAAATTAATGCATTAGGCAGTGGATATCAACAGCAATATGTACACTTCTCCTTGATCACTCTACAATTAATTTAATTTTTATATTTTGTTCATTTTCAAGTAAGGGATATACAAGCAAATTCCCACATGAATTCGTCTGCCTTTATCTGTTTTAATGGTATAAACGAGGAAGCCAACGAAGGTTTGTTGAATTGGTAAGAATTGTTCTCTTCGCTAAAGCAGGGTTAGGTTCAAGCTCTGCTGCGAGCAATCCCTCTTGGTGACTAATCTGTAAAAACCAAAAAAGGGGCTATAACCCCTCTGTAAGTCCTTAAAGAAATCTTGTGCTATGCCCTGGTCCTGGGATGGGGCAACCCTCCCTCCCCCTAAGCTTCGAATACCAAAAAAAAATGCTATGAACAAGGAACAAGAATCAAAGAGAAATCTTTGAAATGAGAAATTTTTCATTGTTGTGTCTGGAATATGGATGATACACGTGTTACTTCAAAAAGCATTTGTCCTCAGAAATTTATTGAGAAAAGAAATCCAACAAACTAAATCTGGGCCATAAACTCAAGGCCCAAGCCTCAAATTTTGGGCCGGTCATAAAACTTGGGATGGTTCAAATCTCCGACGTCGTAGCGTCTTCGTTTTCAATCCGCACCTTCTGGCGCTCCAGTCAGCAATGGCAACCGCGAGTCTTTAAGCTTCCACGCCAGATGCAATGGCAGTGTAATCGCAATTCGCAACCCGACAATCTGGAGAAGGCGGAGAGAGAAAACGAACCCGAAGGAGAGGAGCAACCAGGCATGGCCAGCTCCGCCGCAATCGACGGTGTCGCAGCGGCGGCGCTCCGCTCGGTGCTGCAGCGCATCCAGAAGGCAGCCGAAAAATCAGCGCGCAAAGCCCAAGACATCCGAGTGGTGGCGGTGAGCAAGACGAAACCAGTCTCCCTGCTCCGCCAAGTGTACGAGGCTGGCCATCGCTGTTTCGGCGAAAACTACGTCCAAGAAATCGTCGAGAAAGCTCCTCAGGTATAAAACTTCTGCCTCTCTCTCTCTAAAGAGCTTTGGGCAACCTATTTGTACTGAAAGAGATTGAATTTTTGGTGATCGTCTGCGCGGTGCAGCTTCCGGAGGACATTGAGTGGCATTTCATTGGGAATTTGCAGAGCAATAAAGTAAAACCCCTTCTAAGTATGATTATTTGCTCTTTCTCCAATCATGGTTGTTGTCAATTTGCTTGAATTTCATACCTTTAAGCCTTTTTTCGGTAATCCGTTTGTTGTACAAAAGCAATCAGCAGTTTTGGTTTGATTTTTATGTAAATTGTGCAGCCGGAGTACCAAACCTTGCAATGGTAGAGAGTGTGGACGATGAGAAGGTAGACACTTATTCTGCTATCTTCATTTTCTGTGCGTTGTATGCAAACTTACTTTTCAGTTTCGGGTGATGGATCTCGAGAAATTCAATGGCATTTTGTATTAGTTACGGGATTCTAGTAAAGATTGTACCTTTTTTTTTTGTCATTCGTTCTGTGTTGTATCATATTACCTTTAGTTACTTATGGTTGGGGCAATTCAAGTGTAGCTGCCATTGTTAATTGTCCGTAATTGGGGAAGCTCGTGTTTTTCTTAGCGATAATCATGTTCAGCAGTTATGACACTGAGCCGCTTGGTTGGTTTTAAGTTTACTCCACCTTGTATGTTGTGCAGATTGCTAATCGTCTTGATCACGTGGTTGGCAGCATCGGGAGAAAGCCTTTGAGGGTCTTAATCCAAGTGAACACCAGTGGAGAAGAATGTAAGTTAACTAGATGTGTCATATGAGCCAACCCTTTTCTGAGATATAGTGGGAGATGCATGCTTGTGGAGTATTGCGGTTTATGCTTGCATGGTTATCCGTTGTACTTTTTGTATTCGTTTTATTCATTATCAAATGTTTGCCGATAATCCATGTCTTCCGTATGTTAGTCATTTGTTCTTTATTGTTTTGAGATAATATCTGATCTCCGTAAAATACTGTTATAGCAAAATTTGGTGTTGAGCCCTCTGGATGTGTGGAGCTCGCAAAGCATGTAACTTCGGGTTGTCCAAACCTTGAGTTTTGTGGTCTAATGACAATTGGGATGCTAGATTATACTTCTACACCGGAAAACTTTAAGGTGATGCTCCAACAAACTACATGTAAATCTTTCTCCGAAGTTTCAGTTCCTCGGGTTTATTGGCAATTCTCAAATCAACCTGTTTGTTGTCAGACGTTGGCGAACTGCAGAACTGAGGTTTGCAAGGCACTCGGAATACCAGAGGAGCAATGTGAGCTTTCAATGGGCATGTCTTCGGATTTTGAGCTAGCGGTAAGGACTAAGCTTTCGTAATATGTTTTCACTACACACACCAGTGAAATTTTCTCACTAAATGGAAAAACTTGATGGTTTTGCAGATCGAAATGGGGAGCACAAACGTGAGAATTGGATCGACAATATTCGGGCCGAGAGAATATCCAAAGAAACAATCAAATTAGCTGGACAAACTTGATTCATGTTCTTGTAATTTTATGCCGCGATTTTGGAAAATTGTAGTAAGAGTTCTATGCCATTTGATGGCTGGACATGCAAATCAAACTGTACCTTGTAACTTGAACAGATGAAATCGAATAATATAAATCTCGATTAATATTTGGTTACACAAAGGATGAGTAGAACTACTCAAAACTCTTTGTTTTCTAAGAACTTCTTAGTTATGAACAAGCTGAACAGCTCTTTCTTAAACCACCTGAAACCGCCACTGCAATCTGCCCCAACTGCCACCACCAAAACTTTCAACACTGTCATCAACCGCCTCTCATCCCAAGGCTCTCACCATGAAGTCCTTTCCACGTACTCCTTCATGCTCGAAACCAACACACCTCCGGATACCTACTCCTTCCCTGATCTTCTCAAAGCTTGCACCTCCTTATACCTCTCTGTATGGCCTCTCGTTCCACCAATGCATCGTCGTTAATGGGTTCTCTTTGGATGCCTACATTGCTTCTTCTCTGATAAACTTTTACGCCAAATTTGGACACGCCCAAAATGCACGCAAGGTTTTCAACGTAATGCCCCACAGAAATTTTGTTCCCTGGACTTCCATTATCGGATGCTATTCGTGTGCCGGAAATGTTGGAATTGCGTTTGAGATGTTTAGTGAGATACGGCGTGAAGAAGTTCAGCCCAGTTCAGTTACTCTGGTAAGCTTGATCTCTGGAGTTTCAGAGCTGGTTTATTTGCAGTGTTTGCATGGTTGTGCAGTATTATATGGTTTTGAGTCTGACATTACTTTGGCGAATTCAATGTTGAATGTGTATGGTAAATGTGGAAGAGTTGAAGATGCTAGAGACTTATTTGAGTATACGAATGCAAGAGACATAGTTTCATGGAATTCCTAGATTTCAAGCTATTCCCAGGCTGAAATATCGGAGAAGTATTCCGGCTTTTGTATACGATGAGAGTTGAAGAAATGGAGCCTGATAAACAGACGTATGCATACGCTGTGTCCGTGGCTGCCACGCAGAGTAACTTGAAATTGGATTCCCACGTCGAAACAGCGCCCACGGTTATGCACTTGAAGTTTGAAGTGCAGGAACATTGACCTTGCATTTCATATCTTCGAAGGGACGACGAATAAGGATGTGGTTCTGTGGACGGCCATGATGTCTCTCAGATGTTAGAATCAAGAACAGCGCCGTCCAGTGCCACCATAGCTAGTGCTCTTGCAGCTTGTGCGCAACTGGGTTCTTTTGATATGGGAACCTCGGTTCATGGTTATGTGCTGAGGCAAGGAATGAGGCTAGACATCCCAGCCCTGAACTCCCTTGTTACAATGTATGCAAAGTGCGCGCGTTTGGAGCAGAGTCAGTGCTGTTTTTGAAAGGATGGGCATTGTTGATCTTCTCAGTCGAGCTGGACTGGTGGAAGAGGCATATGACTTCTACAAGAGGGTTTTTCCAGAGCCAGCGGTTGATGTCTTGGGCATACTTCTTGACGCTTGTCAGACAAAGGGTAATGAGGAACTGGGGAACATCATTGCCGGAGAAATTTTGATGCTGAGACCTGGGGATGCCGGAAACTACGTGCAATTGGCACATAGCTACGCTTCGATGAACAGATGGGATGGCGTTGGCGAGGTGGGGGCAAATGAGGTCTCACGGCTTGAAGAAACTCCCGGGCTGGAGTTCTGCTGAGTTGCACGGGACGATCACTACATTCTTTACAGATCACAATGCAAATCCTCAATTTGATGACATCGTATCGATATTGAAAATGTTAAGCAAGGGAACGAGGAAACCAAGCATTGACAACGAGAGTTGAATGATTAATTTCGGAACTCGTTAACTACATTCTTTATGGGTCACAACAGAAATCCATGACATTCAATTCCGCTGGAGCTTACAGAACGAAAATTTAACCGGATACACTCGAAGATATCCAATTCCTATCATCTCTCTTACAAGAGTAAACTCATCATCTTTGAACAAAGATGATCAGCCGCATCGACCAACCTTTCTTCTGCACTTGGTATCGAAATCTGTCGTGTGGGTGAGTATGGTATCTGTAAACCTCTAGTGGGCTTTCTACTTTGCCCAGATTATAGTTTGTGTCATCTAACAGTCAGTGAGCTTCGGTAAGAACTTGCAAGTATATGATCATGGTGGCGGATTTAACAGTGCAGAGGTATCAAATTGACCGACTACTCCCCCGCTAAGAAGGCGCATGGCAGCTCCCGGTGAGAATTTCCTTGCGAATAAGAAACAAGGAACGTATGTTGAATTGACACGACACCATTCTGTCCGGTATTCTGTCTCATAGTATACGTGGTTGACATCCTGCCGGAAAAGAAAAAAGTCAGAACGACGAAGCCAGAATGGAAAACAAATGAAGAAAATAATCATAATGTTACCTTTATTTCTTTTATTTTTTTAGGCGCCGCATTTGCGTGGTTGAAAGTCATAGGATGCCAGCCTTTACTCTCGGTTTTAGTTGCAGCAGAATTGTTCCACAACGAATAGGTTAATGTCCTTCGCTCAAGTTCGCCTTCAAGCTCACTCATCTAGCAAATTAAGACATAAAAAAAGGTAACATGATCGCGCTTAGAAACTCTCGAACTAGTGACAGTTAAAGTAATTCATAGAAAGCCATTTCAACAAACAGAGAAACAGAAACCTTGATACCATAAGACATTTAGCAAAGATAGAAAAGGAAGAACAAGAACATCTATAGCTTACCGCAAGCAGTGTCTGCACGTAGTGTTCATCTGGGATACAGTTGTGCTGCTTCTGAAGTTTCTGCATTTGGTATTTAAGTCAACATCAGAATCTAAGATCACTCACTTGAAAGAGAAAACTACACGATTTTGGATATGCCAGAACCTATCACACTTACAAGATTCAGCTTCCCCTTTCTGACATCCACAGGCGGGCGACGCTGCAAAGTAAGAAGCAATGAAGTGTTTTCTTTGTTGATATAAACAAAGCGAGAAATTTTGTAATTTGTTAACAATTTGATAAGAATGATCGTAATTTGATAAGAAAGCTTCATAACAGAACATAAAGACGAGAAGACAACCCTAAATGCCAAACCCTAAACTGCTTGATTGCGTACCTTGCAAAAACTTTTGAACACTGGAAGAACAACATCATCGTCCACAAGGACTTCTGCATGGCTTCGTACCAAAGCAATCCACTGAAATTGCCCATCCAATTCAAATTAGAGCATAATCATGAATGCATATCACATAATACTATAAATGAGAATCCCTACAAACCAGACACAGAACAATAATCATTATCATGATGATGATTACGATAATAGCTAAACAAGTGAAGCACTGTTGAAGACGACTGACTTGACTTAACAAAGGACTCTGTATCCCAAAAAGAGGTACTTTTCACCATTTTCATACAAAAGTTTAAAACAGATAATAACCTGGGATCCTTTTCGCCATTTTTCTTTTGGTATGTAAGGTGACATTTTAGGATTGTAGCGGCCCTCCTTTACGTCAAGAAAGCTACAACATAAACAGACTGAATAAGACACTTGAGATTTCTCAACTCAGAACTTGAAATTACATTTGAAACTTTGCTAACAGACATTTAACCATCTACAACTTATCAGTGCTTAGCACCTCAAAAGTGAAAGCCCCTGCATCTACCTGTCCACAAAACTCCTACGAGAAGCCATCATATAACTGTATACATAGCTGAAGTTGTACAAAGGAACACAACTGCAGTGCAAAAAGTAAGAAAGTTAGATAGGTAGTGCACCATATGAAACTCCTCTTCTGCAAATGGAAAAACGGTTATACAATTACGCCAAGAATATTAACCTATCAGAAAGGAGTATAAATCTTTGATTTGCGGGATCCCCAAGAGCTGTTGCAAACAACAGCCTCTCCGCTTCGATCATACTCGATTCTCCCCAACCCACCTGCATTGTGTGACCACCAGTTCGGATTCAGCACAAGTAGGCAACAAGACTACATTGCAAAAACCTGATTTCGAAGCAAATAATTCCTTCGAACTAAATTTGGATCATTTTGAAAATATTTGAGCAGTATTTTGTCCAAAATTTCAATTATTGAATGTTATAATCTATAAGGCAACTATTACCACATCACAGAATTGATTACCAACTCTTTAGACTGCCTTAATTTCCTTTTTAATTCCCTTCATTTTCCGAGCAAACAAACAGGGAACATGAAGAAATAAAGAAAGTTTCGAACTTTTTGCAATTTTTATTTAAAAAAAAACTGATAGAACGAACTTCAAAATTAATACTTTTTCCGTTTCATTTTCTCAGCAACCAAACAGAAGCTAAACGAGCAACTACCTGTATGCTATTCGTCAATTGACGGCCGTAAAAGAAATGAGACCGCGTCGTCGACCCATCGAACACAAAACCAGGCGCCGAGTGAATGTAAATCGAAAAATTCGGCGCTTCAGCATTCTGCGAAATTCACACACAACTCTCGATCACTTTCCCGAGAAAGTCCAAGAAAACTGAGACGGAAAAACAAAAAAAAAATTGTACAAAAGTAAAGAGATTAAACCTCGAAGAAGCTGCCCCAGAGAAAATCGAGCGGGAGGCTACGGCGGGCGAGGAAAAGGAACGCGATCTTCGGAGTGCCGGTGAAGCTTCTGCCGTGGCGGGAAATTCGAGATCTCGCTACGACCAACGAAGACGGAGAGGAGGAAATGAGGTCGGGCTGCGAGTGGAGCCGGAACAAGGCCCATACGCAAAGCGCGACGGAGAGGACGATCACCAGCTTCCAGCTCAACCTGATGACGTGGCGCGCCGGGATCGGCGGTGACTTCTTCATCGTCATCATCGTCATCGTCCTTCCTTCAATTAATTGAAAATTACATGAAATATATCAAAATTAACAGAAATTACGAGCTCAATTGAAAATCAAAATGAGGGAGAGGGAGAGAGAGGGAGAGAGTACATTGAAGGGTTGAATTCGGAGGAGGAGAGGAGAGGAGGAGCATTTGAATTTTCAAATAGTAGGAAGAGGAGGAGAGGGGAGGGGGTGCGCTGGGTGCGCTGCTGGGTGTGTGAATTTTGGAGTTTTATGTGGGGCTTCGGAGAGAAAGAGGGAGAAGGTGGACTCCTCTGCTGGACTCTGTCAGCGGACAATGATGACAAGTGTGGAGTCTCTGATTTCCGCGCCGTGATCATGGCCGTACGACTCGTGAGAGGGTGGGTCCCACATGGGAAGGGACAGGGGCGGTTGGATTCTTCTTTAAACGGCACCGCGTTGCCACTTTTGGTTGTAAAGCTAAAAGAGGTTTTCAGCGTACGCCATGAAAGCATTCAAAAAGAGCGTAATTTTATTGTCTGACTGACCGACGAATTAGGTGGCATGTTCAACCAAGCTCATTAAAAAAATTCTTGTGCTCGTCAGTCAGATCAAATTGATTGTCTAACTCACTCACAAAGAAATGAGTCATTCTGTTTGGATGTCATTTTAGACAAACTTGAATATAAGAATCTCAGTCTTTTGTGAGCGAGTTGTTGAGCTCATATGATTTGATTGGTGAGCTTAAAAATTGATTACCAACTCGAAACGGTAGCACCCCTTGTATCCTACGTGAGATTGCTATTAGTCACATTATTGTTTCACAACCTCATCCTGTTTCGCAAAATTTTTATAACTCTAGTGATTAAAAACAACGTAACATGTTGAATATAAAACAGAGAATAAGAAAAGTGCATATATCACATTCAAACACATTCAAACCAAAACTGATCATTGTTTTAGATTGAACATTGCTTAAGTAGTACTTGTAGCACCCACATTGTCCTCGATAGTTTTTTTAGTCGCAACGTATCAATCAGAAGGGCAAGAAATCATGAGTCAAAACTCAAAAGTTTGTCGGTTGTTCACCATTTGAATTACCAATTGAGAATATTTGTCTCCTAATCAGTTTTAAAAATTCTCACATTACGTTGTTTAGGTCCTGCTTAAGTGTTATGCAATTGACCATCGCTCTAATTAATTTCTAGGCTTTTGAAAATTAAGAACTGATGCATAGACCTGCTTAGGCACACGCCTAACCCGTCCAAATCTACCAAGTCACCTGCCTAGGTCGTGACTCTCACTTAAACAGTAAATAGATAACTTTCATTTTACATTTTATTTTTTTTCAACAAATTGTAAGAGACTTGTTGAATACTTAGATGAACACACATTATATGCTTGTTCCCATGTTTTCATTATGTTCTAATACTTTATAATCTATATGTTATTTTATTTTACAATTTATGTATCCTATGTTTTTCACGCATATAATATATAATAAATTTACTTAAATCCGCCTAGTCGTCAAAGCACTAGACCTCAATCTGTCACTTGACTAGCATCTAACGTCTTTTAAAACCTTGGATATGATACTGAACTTTTGAATACATTCTATGAATCGTTACTTTATTATTCGCACTATTATTTTTATAAATAAAGAAAAATTAATGACTCCGCCTATTTACATACATGTTGTTTTGCATCTAGGGCCCTCGAACGTGAGGGGCCTATCTGGGCAAGCCAGGGTCGTGTAACACAATTAGCTGTGCATTCCTTCTTCCCAAAACCTAGACCAAATTCTAGATTTCTAGGCTTCCGAAACGGGAAGGCATATGCAATCAAATGCAAAGCAGATAACGTCGGAGCTGTTTCTTCATGCAGTCGTCTGACTCGATCACCAATGCCGGCATGGGGCTGAAAGGATCATCGGACAGCCGCCTTGACGTTTCCACGGTCCAGAATAACATTCAAGATCTTGCTAGGAACAAAAATTCTCTTTTTAATTGACTTCCCATCCAGGTATTTGGAGAGTTTTTCATCTTGTGATGCAAGCTGGAAGGCATCCTCCTCCGAACAGGTCTCTTCAACCTGGATCGTACCCCTCGTCTTGCCGTTGATCTGAACTGGGAGGACACTAGTAGATTCCTTCAAGTAAGCAGGATCCGTCTGCATTTATAAGAACACAGGAAGTAATCAGCTAGTGATCTATATACCATTCGACATTCCTCGCACTGTATTACATCCTACACCATATTTCATGTGTAATCTCACCTTCGGAAAAGGCTCATATGCCAGAGATTCGGAGTGTCCCAAGCGAAACCAAAGCTCCTCAGCCATATGAGGTGCATATGGCGAGAGCAACAAAACAAATGCTTCAATGGTTTCATGTTTAACTATCTCAACGAGATGGAACATATATCGTTTAAATGGTTTCAAGGACTTTATTAATAACTGATATAACATAAATATAGTTAGAAGAGTATTATTGTAATTAGGTTATAAGGCTATATAAGGGATTATATAGCTATCATTTTCTTAAGTTCAGTTGTATACATTTCCTCTAATCAATCAATATAATCTATCTTGTTTCTCTGTATAGTCTTTCTCTTCCTCTGTACCAACTTCATCTTTTACAATGTAATTAATATGGTATAAGAGCCACCAGGCTCACGCCATAGCTTATGGTGGTTCCATTTCTTAGTAGTTTGCATTTTTTTTTCCTTCTCTTGTTTAGTTTCTCCTCAAATTTTCTTTAGATTTTCGACGCTTCCGCGATTGTTCAAGAAATTCCCAATTTTGCGAATGAAAAGCTCGTGTCTTTGGATTTAATTTTTGGGTTTCCTACATATGATGGATGTTGTGCTAGGATAGCACCAAACCTTATGGAACCAACTCAAGCTAACCCACAGGAAATTTATCAAATGAAAATGCAAGAACAAAATATAAAAGACACCAAGATTTTAACAAGGTTCCTCAACATTCAATGTAACTGGAGTACATCCTCGGAGCAGTAGGAGCTCACCCAATAATCCACTATCAACCAAATGGGAGTTTACAAAGTGTTGGCAATCTCACAACCCAAATAACCCAATACACTCAATAGCTCTCACACACCACAGAAACAAATAGAGAAAGAAATATAATGAATAATTTCTTCTATATACATATACCTCAAAGCTATTACAACAACAACAACTACCTTGGTGGATGATTACTAACCAAAAAGAGGAGCACTTTCTTCTTCTCTTCTAAGAGGGGCTACTCCACTTATATTTTTTCTTCTCTGTTTTCTGATGCACTCTTCTCTTCTCTTCTCCAAAGGCAACAACCCCATATTAAAAACCAAAACCCACGGGTGTTATGGCCAAAACAATTCACTTTAGACAAGGTGCCATGTTTTCCTCCCCAAAACATGGAAGGGACATAATTATGTTGTCTTTTTTCCTTTTGATTTGTTTAATAGCCACTTGGCCACTTGGCCACTTATTCAACAATCTCCACATTGGCCAAGTTCCGAAAAACGTCATGATAAGCCAACCAGCACAATTAACACACAACATCACTCCCAAACACTAGTAAGAGAACAACTCATGCCGAGCCAAATGCTCTAAAAAAAAACTCATACTGCTCAACGCCTTCTTTATATAGGCATAATGTGAGCCAAGTTCAAACAGTGAACAAACTTGGCTACACTAACAACCTTAGTCAACATATCAGCGGGGTTGTCTTTAGTTGGAATCTTCTGGAGAATGATTTCTCCTTCACCAACAATTTCACGAACAAAGTGATAACGCACATCTATGTGCTTGGTCCTCGCATGATGAACCTGATACTTAGCCAAATAAATGGCATTCTGACTATCACAATGTACCTCCACCTGCTTCTGATCAACCCTCAAATCTCTAATCAGCCCATGTATCCAAATGGCCTCCTTTATAGCTTCAGCAACTGCCATATATTCAGCCTCTGTAGTAGACAAGGCAACAGATGACTGCAAAATGGACCTCCAACAAACTGGTCCTTTAGCCATAGTAAACACATAACCTGTAGTAGACTTCATTCCATCCAGATCACCTGCATAATCTGAATCAACATAACCAATTGCAAAATGACCAATACCAGAGTCATCTCTATCAAAGCATAAACCAATATCTCGAGTACCATGGAGATATCTCAATATCCACTTAGCTGCTTGCCAATGCTCTTTACCTGGATTATGCATATATCGACTCACCATGCCAACTGCATGAGCAATATCCGGTCTAGAACATACCATTACATACATCAAACTACCAACCAAATTTGCATATGGTATATTTTTCATTTACAGCTTCTCTTTATCAGTTTTAGGACATTGTAGAGAACTCAATTTAAAATGAGGAGCCAAAGGGGTACTAACCGGTTTGGTTGAATCATGAACTCCAAACTTCCGGATCAACTTCTCAAGGTATTGTCTTTGATTCAAACTGACCAAACCCTTCTCTCTATCTCTAGTGATCTCCATGCCAAGGATCTTCTTCGATTCACCAAGATCCTTCATCTCGAACTCGTTCTTCATTTGTTTCTTCAATTTCTCAATCTCTTCAACATTCTTTGAGGCAATCAACATATCATCAACATATATCAATAAATAAATTAAAGACCCATCTTGCAAATTCTTGAAGTACACACAATGATCATATTGACTTCTAGAATAATTTTGGCCTCTCATAAATTTATCAAACCTCAAATACCATTGCCTTGGAGATTGCTTCAAGCCATAAAGTGATTTCTTCAATTTGCAAAACAAATTTTCCTTCCCTTTCACTATATACCCATCCGGTTGACACATATAGATCTCTACATTCAAATCACCATGTAGGAAAGCCGTCTTCACATCGAGTTGCACAAGCTCAAGATCATATTGTGCAACAAGAGCTAACATAATACGAATTGAGGAATGCTTCACAACCGGAGAAAATATTTCATTGTAGTCAATGCCCTCCTTTTGTGCATACCCTTTAGCAACTAATCTTGCTTTAAATCTCACATTGTTTTTCTCATCAACATCTTCCTTCTTGGCATACACCCATTTGCAACCGATAGCTTTCTTGCCCTTAGGCAATTTAGCTAACTCCCAAGTCTTGTTCTTCAAGAGAGAATTCATCTCATCACCCATGGCATTGCACCACCTCTTCTTCTCCTCACTCTCAATGGCTTCCTAGAAATTGGATGGAATATCATCAATGATAATAGGAAGAGCAAAAGCAACATAGTCACTATACCGAGCTGGCTTGGTAATTTGTCTCTTTCCTCTGTTCTTGGCAATAGACTCTTGAGGTGAAACTTGCTTTTCAACTTGAATAGAATTTTCAAGTTCAACTTCTTCAACATCTTCATGGTCTCCAACTTCTTCACTTGTAGTGGCTTCGACATCAGCGGAAATAGGATTTGAAGTACCAGAGGCAACTTTCTCAAGCTCCACCTGTTGGACATCTTTCACATTTTTCTCATAGACTTTGTACATACTTTCTTCATCAAATGTCACATCTCTGCTGATTACAAGTTTTTTCATCTCTGGGCACCATAACCTGTAACCTTTGACACCACTACTAAAACCAAGAAAGATAGCCTTTTTGGCTCTAGGATCAAGTTTATTTTCAGTCACATGAAAATAAGCAGGTGAACCAAAAATACGGATATAGTCATAATCAGAAGAAGGTTTTCCAGTCCATACCTCCATTGGTGTCTTACCCTGAACAGCAGTTGAGGGTAACCGGTTGATGATGTGACATGCATAATTAACTGCCTCTGCCCAAAATGACTTGCTTAAACCCGACTGAGACAACATACATCTAACCTTCTCAAGCAAGGTTCGATTCAATCTTTCTGCAACTCCATTTTGTTGTGGAGTTCCCCGAACACTAAAATGTCTCACAATCCCTTCCTCTTTGCAAACTATAAAGAAAGGATCAGATGCGTATTCACCACCATTATCCGATCTCAAAATCTTAATCTTTCTCCCAGTCTGGTTCTCAACCATTTTCTTCCAACCCAATAAAATGCTTAACACCTCACTCTTGTGCTTCATAGTGTAGACCCAAGACCTTCTTGAATAATCATCAACAAAGATCACGAACCAATGTCTACCACTCAAAGAGGGAGTCTTTGTAGGACCCCAAACATCTGAATGCACATAATCAAGAATGTCATTCGTCTGATGTACAGCAGTACCAAACTTCACTCTAGTTTGCTTTCCCAAGACACAATGCTCGCAGAAATCAAGCTTACAAGTCGTAGCACCTTTTAGAAGACCTTGTTTCACAAGCCCTTGTAGAGCTTTCTCACCGGCATGGCCTAATCTTATATGCCACAGTCTAGTAGTATCAGAATCGGATGTGCCCATATTTTCTGAGACTACAGATGCTTCACCTGTCACAGTGCTTCCTTGCAATAAATACAAATGGCCACATCGAGGAGCTTTCATCACAACAAGTGCACCATAAGTAACTTTCAATGTCTGTCCATCTGAATGAAACCTGAAGCCCTTGGATTCCAACATCTGAATGAAACCTGAAGCCCTTGGATTCCAAAGTACCCAAAGAAATAAGATTTTTCTTCAAATTCGGTACATACCGAACACCTGTCAACTCTTTAACCATGTTATTATGCAACTTCAAACGAACTGTACCAATCCCTTTTGTTGTGCAAGGATTGTCATCTCCCATGAATACAACACCACCATCAAACTCTTTCAAGCTTGAAAACCAATCCTTGTGAGGAGTCATATGATGGGTACAACCCGTATCTAACACCCATTTAGTGGCACAATCAAATGATGAAGAAGTGGTTAAAGCAAAATAAAAAAGATCTGTTTCAACCTCAGCAACATTTGCTTCAGAACTTTCTTTTCCTTTGGTCTTCAACTTAGGACAATCTTTCTTCCAATGGCCCTTATTATGACAAAAGGCACATTCATCCATTTCCAAGGTTTTTCTACCTTTAGAGTTTCCTCTAGGTCGAGAGTGTGATTTTTTCCTACTAGTAGAGGACCTTCTCTCCGATGATCTACCTCTAACAAATAAAGCTTCAGAGGTACTATCATGATTTTTATCTCTATGCCTCATTTCATAATTCATCAAGGCATTTGACACATCTTCAAATTTCACAGTTTCTTTATCATGCATAATAGTGGTAACAAAATGCTCATAAGAGTCTGGCAAGGAATTCAACAATATTAAGGCCTTATCTTCATCCTTAATATCCTCATCTAAATTTAACAAGTCGGCAATCAACTTATTAAAAGCATCAAGGTGTCTACTCATTTTTGTACCTTCTTTGTATTGAAAGCGGTAGAAAGCGGTAGAGCTTTTTCTTCAAGTGTAGCCTGTTCTCTGCACTCTTTGTCATATACTTGTCTTCCAATTTTTGCCACAACACACTTGCTAATGTCTCCCGCATCAAAAAATACTTCTGAGTTTTTGCAAGGCACAACCGAATTGAAGAGCAAGCCCACAAATTTAATTTCTCCCATTCCGACTTCGACATAGCTTCCGGCTTCTCTCCCAAAGCAGCAAGTAGATCTTGTTGAGCCAACACATCTTTGACCTCACATTTCCACATCCCGAAGTTGTTTGTGCCATCAAACTTTTCCACTTCGAACTTTGCATTTTGCACCGTAGTTCTTGCAAACCCGGAGCTGCTTCCAAAAGGATTCTCATCTTGCCCGTCTGACATCTTTGGCAACTAGACAGTACCCAAGAGCAACCAGTGCACTGATACCAATTGTTGTGCTAGGATAGCACCAAACCTTATGGAACCAACTCAAGCTAACCCACAGGAAATTTATCAAATGAAAATGCAAGAACAAAATATAAAAGACACCAAGATTTTAACGAGGTTCCTCAACAGTCAGTGTAACTGGAGTACATCCTCGGAGCAGTAGGAGCTCACCCAATAATCCACTATCAACCAAATGGGAGTTTACAAAGTGTTAGCAATCTCACAACCCAAATAACCCAATACACCCAATAGCTCTCACACACCACAGAAACAAATAGAGAAAGAAATATAATGAATAATTTCTTCTCTATACATATAGCTCAAACCTATTACAATAACAACTACCTTAGTGGATGATTACTAACCAAAAAGAGGAGCACTTTCTTCTTCTCTTCTAAGAGGGGCTGCTCCACTTCTATTTTTTCTTCTCTGTTTTCTGATGCACTCTTCTCTTCTCTCTCTAATTTCTCCAAAGGCAACAACCCCATATTAAAAACCAAAACCCACGGGTGTTATGGCCAAAACAATTCACTTTAGACAAGGTGCCATGTTTTCCTCCCAAAACATGGAAGGGACATAATTATGTTGTCTTTTTTCCTTTTGATTTGTTTAATAGCCACTTGGCCACTTGGCCACTTATTCAACAATGGAGTTGCCCAAGATTTCATGGGAAATTGTGAGGTGGGTCATGTTTCTGATGGTGAATTTGTGACAACTAAGACTGCAAAGACTCTGGATGATAAGAAGAAGGGTGAAGGCGAAGTGGGTTTCTCTGGGATTCAAAAGTTGATGCTTTTGGAGTTTGGCAGACCACCACCAACGAATACTTTATCTCAATGTAGTCAAGTACTTCGGCCGCGTTGCCTCTGCCATTTGAAGAAAAACCCAGATTGTTCTTTCTCTATTTCTTGCTTCGAATGCCAGAAGTATCCATGTTCTTTCCTTCCGGGTTTTCTTGAATCTAATTCTTAGTGTGGGCTGAATCCTCAAAGAACAAGATGTTGAAGGTGTTCGGAAATTCGTCACCAGATACAAATCGGATATAAAGACGACGAAGAACGATATGATGCATGAACACGCGGGAAGACCAACGTATCCCGTATCTGACACGCGGGGATACGGATACGTGTGGGAATACGAACGGATATGCGACCGATACGTATCTAAGTCAACAGATACATTGTTGACTGATGGGATACTCGTATCTTACTGTTGGGATACGAGTATCCTACTTTTCGGACTATAATCAGAGGATAATCACACAAAAAAATCAAGATAATTACACTTAATCCGCACAGAATCGTGTTAATTGACAGTTGATTGAGATTAGCTGGACCGAAACGATTCTTTAACCAAAAATCGAAACGATTTTGTGTATAAAATTCGGATCTACCTGTTTTTCCTCACTCAAACCTTAGAACCGTCATTGGCAATTGCTTCTGTCGTCTCCGTTTGCAAGTGTTGCATTGTATCCTATGCATCTGCTGGTGAGAACTGGTAACTGGGTTTCGAATTCTATGCTTTCCTGAAGCCTTCTTTTTCTTCTTGTTCATAATGTTGATGGTTTTCTGCTCTGATGCCTCAACTTTACTTATTAGATCCCCTTTTTGCTTTTCTGAAGCCAAACGAAAAGCTCCTTTTGCTTTTCTGTTTGCATATTATAATAATATTATTGTTAGTGATCTAGAATAATTTAGATTATAATATATTAATATATGCTTTTATGTTGTTTTGTTGATCTCTTAGCATAAATTTGACTTGTGAGATTTTATGCGATTACTTTGGATTGATTGATTCTTATGATTTACATGTTGATAATTTAGGAAAATGAATCATCCTGATAATTATGCGAATGCTAATTTAACCTAGTTGAGAATGTTGAAAATGATCATGGTACAATATGGAAATATGTCAAAAAGCTCGAAAGAGTAGAAAATGGAAAATGAGGTATTGTGTTTCAATGCAACTATTGTCAAAAGATTTTTAGAGGATCCTACTCTAGGGTCAAGTTTCATTTGTTAAAAATGTCTGGAAATGGGATCGTCTCTTGCAACAAGGTTACTAATGAAGACTAATTTAGTTGTTTAGTGAATTATCTTTTTAAATATTTGAAGTTTATCAAAATAAATTTGAACTTGAATAGTATATTTGAATTCTTATTTTATAATATTTAGATATATTTATTTATTTATATTATTTTTAATTGTCATATCCTTGCCGTATCGTGTCTTCGTTTTTAGAAATTTGACGTATCCCCGTGTCGTGTCGTATCGTATCCGCGTGTCCGTGTCCGTGTCCATGCATCATATGGCTGATCTTTTGCGGAATGGCCTTGGCATCAATGCTTAATGCAGTCCAGGTGTTTGAAGAAAGTTCCAACTGAAACGTTTCATTTGAAGGTTATGTTTTCAGTCCCTTTTCTCTTAATTTTTGAACAATTAGAATGGATCTTTTCTGGGTTTTTCAAGTTTTTTGGTGCTGGTTAAGACTTACTCTTCTGCTACTTGGTTGTGGCTTGTGTTGCTTGTGGAAGTATATTTGTTCAAGATTTGGGTATTCTTTTTGTGTTTCTGTTGTGCTCCCAATTTCAAGAATATTGTTGGATTATGTAAAATGGCGCTACCGGTTGGAGTTTTCTTTGGGTATTCAACAAGGTGAATTGTAGTGAATTGTGAATGAAATGTGCGATCTTAAAGATGGGTTTTGATAGTTTTGAAGATGGGTTTTGATTCTTGTCTCTCTGCTTCACTGAATTGCAGCACCATTTTCATTTATATTGGGCTTCTTGGCATCCATATTCGTCGTCATCCTTGCAATCAGGAAGTATATATGAATGTATGCAGCTCTTGGTATGGATCTCTCTGTGAAAGTATCAGGTGGTTTGGTGTTACAATATTCTTGTTGTGGTTCTGTGAAAGCATCAGGTGGTTTGGTGTTACATTCTTGGTGTGACTGCTGAGATAAATCCAATGAGATAAACTACTGTTTCATTTAGTGATTTTGTTAGATTATAAGATTTCAAGAAAGTGTCATTCTTTCTTGATGATTAAGAAAGTATCATTCTTTCTTTGATTCCATAGAATTTGTCAAGAGTGTCATCCTTAGAATTTGTGTCAAGAGTATCATTCTCTTGTTGCCTAAAAGAATTCATCTGATTTGATTTTTGGATTGTACTTGTGGCTTTCATCATGGCTTCACCAACGGCTAAAGTTGAGTCTTGTGTGATGGTAATGGAGTGAGCAGAGGTTTTGGTCAGCAGTCACAAGGGTGTCAGTGGGTGTTTTCTTGTTTGCAGCAGGTTAATTCTTGAAGCATGGCAGACATCTTGCTCTCGCAGTTCCAGATCAGTCTCAAATACCGGACTATTTCAAACTTCACTTGGATACTCCAAGTTTAGTTTGAGGAGGGAGTAATAACTGATATAACATCAATATAGTTAGAATGGTATTATTGTAATTAGGTTATATGGTTATATAAGAGATTGTATAGCTATCATTTCCTTAAGTTCAGTCGTATACATTTTCTCTGATCAATCAATACAATCTCTCTTGTTTCTCTCTATTGTCTTCCTCTTCCTCTGTACCAACTTCATCTTTTACAATGTAGTTAATACTTATAAGCCGCATTAAGGAACTCCATCATGGCAGATATTCCAGTGTTGAATCTTGTTGCTTGTATTTCCTCGGTTACCTGCAATTAGGAAAATTCATTGGTTAAAAGGTGCAGACTTCAGATTTTTGGACAGCTGTTGTATCGTAATTTGAGTATAATAGTAAAAGGAGATAGAAGATAACATCCAGAAATTGAGATCTGACCTATGCAATGCACTTATGGAGAGGACGAAGTTGCTCCAAAGTAGGATCCTCATCAGTCACTACTGTCCCATCTTTGAATGTACCATCAGACAACGGTGATTGACCAAAAAAAAAATCAGACAACGGTGAACCAACAACTAGCCTCCATGTTCTTCCCAAAAATCGATGGACACCTTCAATACCACTCGTATTTCAGGTTTTTTAGTCTCGAGATACTTGAGATAGGCAATAGACATTCCTAGGCACATTAGCGAAAACATAGGCCAAACCAAGTATCCAATAAGATAAAGTTCAACGAAAAAACTGCCTCAGTCGTCCCATGAACATTTCATATAAACGAAGCGAGCCCCGTACTCAGAAACAACGTCATCCGGACTGACTACATTCCCCTGCTTTTACTCATTTTATGAGAACGCGCAATCAGATAAATGTTAGGATCGTCTTTCAGTACAAAAGAATCCCCAGACTTCATGACCTACAGAAGGAAAAATTATGTCAAGAGCCTAGCCCTAGCCGTGGTGTGCCGACGAGGTCGTCGGGCCCCTTAAGGGGTGGATTGTAACATCCCACATCGTCCAGGGGAGTGATTCTTAAATGTATATTCTCATCCCAAAAAGCCTACATCCCACATCGTCCAGGGGAGTGATCCTTAAATGTATATTCTCATCCCTACCTAGCACGAGGCTTTTTGGAATTCACTGGCGGGTTCCATCGGAACTCCGAAGTTAAGCGACTAGCGCGCGAGAGCACTCCCATGAGGGGTGACCCATTGAGAAGTTGCTCGTGAGTTCCCATAAACAAAACCGCGAGGGCGTGATCGAGGTCCAAAGCGGACAATATCGTGCTACGGTGGTGGAGCAGGCCCGAAAAGTGGTCCGTCCCGGGCCGGGATGTGACAACGTTAGCATTTCATACGAGACAAGACTTGAAAAACAGTAGTAAGGATTAATGACCATGTCAGCTGTAATTACTGATACAACTTTTGTACAAAGAGATACAATTTCATATTGGTCAATCTTACTATGTTGAAGAAAACAGATTAAGTCACAGACCTTGTGCCAGAACCTTGAATAAAGTAAATGAAGGACAGCATGTACTGCACCAGCAACATACACATCAACTTGGTTCCAGTACCTGCAGATCAAGAGGATTATTAAAATGACAAAAAGAAAAAGGAGGAACTCACATGATACTACAAATTTAATCATTACCTTTTGAGTTTTTTATTTGCAAAGAAGTAGAATTTTATATGAAGAATTCCCAGAGAAAGATTTCACTTACATTTCTTTTGTCTTTGCCACCAATTCTTCTGAATTTTTTGGGTCCATAAATCTCAAATAGTACCTGAACATGGTAAAAAAGGTATAACATCTCAAACCTCAAAAATGAATTTCAACATTTCTATCTGCATTAAGTAACACAACTCAACTCTTGAAGTTAATTAACAGATTACCAGCAAGAACCGGCCCACTGTGGCGTGGTACTTGTCTCCAGTCTAGCAGGTTTTCCAGATAAATGGTCCTTAGTTTTGGCCTGAGAATAAGTTGGTACACATATAACTATTGACACTAACAAAATCATCTGGAATACTGGCAAGAAAAAGTTTTGCAGTTGAGTAAAGACTAACAAAATTACAAATGTTAAACCACACGAACTCATCCATAAACGGACTAAGGAGTTGGGAGAAAAAACAAAGAAAGAACAAAAGAGGGAAACTGTACCCAAGAAACTGCTTTTGAGAGTGGTGGTTCTCCTGTCCCAGTGGGAGAAAAATCATCCAGTTCTGGTAGGGTAAGGGGCAGTTCAGTTTCAAGTACGGGAACAGTCTCACCAGTATCATCCAAAAAACACTACTGGAATAGGTTCACCCCAATAACGTTGCCGAGCAAAAAGCCAATCCCTTAACTTAAAGTTCACCTGAAGAAAGACAAGTTTGAGGGAAAAGAACAGATCATTTATCGTATGCATTATGCATAGAGCAAGTAGGCCGGCGTACTCCAAATGTCTAATTATATAAGCTTCCGCGCTCCGAAAACTCACCTTTTTCTTCCCATTTGCAGTTTTCTCAGCCCAGTCAATGACTTCGGAAGCAGCTACTTTGCTAGATAAGCCATTAATGTCCAGCCATAGTGTTGGATTTGAAGAATTTATAACAGTACCTTCACCTGAATAGGCCTTTTTGAAACCACTGATATTTTTATCATCCACAACCCAACAAATTGGCATGTCAAATGTTGATGCAAACTCAAAATCACGAGTGTCATGTGCAAGAACAGCCATAATTGCCCCTGTTCCATAACTACAAAGTAACAAAGTCCCGTGTTGAAGTTATATAGCAACTTGGTGAAACGTATTTGCGTAAGAGGAGAAACAATCAACAGATACGATTCCCATTTTGCACATCATACAAAGATAGACGCCAAAACTCCAGCAAGACGCAAATTTCTAGTGGCAAATATAAATGAAGGAAATGAACATAAAGCCAAACACACCTCCCCAAGACATAGTCTGCAACCCATATAGGGATAGCTTCCCCATTAACTGTGAAGACCACGGTTTTCTCCTTCTGAAGGTCAGTGTTCTCAAGTCACTCTTTCTTGAGGCAATATCTATATACTCCTCCACCTGTGCTCAATATTGTTGGCCCTCTAATTACCCATCATAAGAAACCTTTGAGAAAACTGGGCAAGAAACAACTGAACGTACGGTTTCTCTCTGGGTTGTTGATACTAACACTGACAACAAGGGATGCTCTGGTGCCACGACTAAATAGCTGGAGCCAAAAGATAAATGTAGATTAGACACGTCTATGTCAAAGGTTTTCTGTACAGGTCCATCTACTATATATAAATTATCAAGATAGGAATTTGGTGTATGATTATTACGTTGCTCCAAATATGGTGTCAGGCCTAGTATAGATTGTAATCTTTGTGTCTCTTTCTTGTCCATCACTGCTAATAATATGAAATTCCATCTCGGCACCTTCTGACCTCCCTATCCAGTTTCTTTGCATTTCTTTTATGCCTTCAGGCCAGTCGAGGTCATCTAAATCTTCTAGAAGATGATCAGCATATGCAGTTATCTTGAGCATCCATTCCTCCTCTCATCAATGCGGGACTCATTCTCAACACGTTATTTACGTGTGGCGAATATTCGAGCCTAACAAGTGGATAACACAACAGGTAACAGGGAACGTGGAGCATGTGTGACCGCTTGGTTTTACACGTGAGACAACCTGCTCTGATACCATAAAGAAAGTTGAGCTTGGAGGTTGTCTTACGTGTGAAGCCAAGCGGCCATACGTGCTTCACGTTACCGTTGTGTTATCCACATGTTAGGCGTGAAAATTTGAAACGTAAGCATGTTGAGAATGAGTCCACGGAAGGACCTTGCATGAGTTGAGCTTCTTTCCATATTACCAATCGCTTGAAAATTCGCCACACGTAAAGAAGCGTGTTGAGAATGAGTCCACGGAGGTAACTTACATGAGACGTCAAACTTTCTTGTCAATTTCATCGGGGGTTCGAAATGTCAGATTTTCCTCCCAATAACGCTGCCATTTGAGCTCAATTTCGTGGAAAGGGTAGGGCCTCTTCACCGCCGGTTGCTGCTTCGGCTTCTGCTCCGCCGCGCCATTGGCTTCCTCGGCCACCGAGCTTCTGATTACGCCGCTAGTTCTGCCAAAAACGCGGCGTTTGGGGCTGTTATTGTACAACTTCAGAGAAAAGCTGCTTTTCCTGAGTTTCTTGGATTGGGTGAGCGAATGCGAGGGAAACGGAATAGAGGCGAAGCGTAAGGGGCGCCGCGGAGGTGGTTGGCGTTGGAGACGGAGAATCGCGTGAGCAGAACTCATTTCGCATTGAGCTCAAGAAGAAAAAGATGAGAGTGGCTTGGATAACGTGCTCTACTACTGTTACTTGGCGCTCGTTTTGGTTCGTTGGGTTTGTGCTGAAAGTTAGCCCAGGCCCGCTTGGGTTTCTTACATGTGGGCTTGTTTTGGTTTTTACTAACCGTGTTTTGAGGTACGTAGACCCGGCAAACGGATCTTGTTTGTCATGTTATACTCAATATCTTAACAGGTCGTGTCGTGTCGTGTCGAACTCATCTTAATAGGTAACCGGTAATGACCCGATTAGTTAACGAGTCGTGTCGGGTTAACAGATTATGCCAGAAGTTGTCATGCCTAATGTCTCAATCTGGCAAGTCTTATATTGTCCTTAACGTGACCCGATAAAGACCTGACTTATTAACGGGTTTACCTAAATCTGTTATTTTCGTGTCATATTGAATTTAATGGGTTGTTTAAAAAATTGACAAGTGTTTACCTCTAAAAAATGAGAATTAAAATCATTTTTATTTTAGTTTACTTGCATTAACCTAAAATATGAGAGTCATCTAACTTTATCTTGTGTTTATCTAGAATATGAGAATCATTTGAAGCATTGGTTATTCACATTTACCTGAAATATGAGAAGGTTTTTTATATTAGCATCCTACAAAATATTGAATGCATCCCACATTAAAATTTAATATTAAATAACTTATTTACCCCACCATACAATGACAATTTTGACCTTTTTAGGTTTTAAAAAAAAAAAAATCTAAATGCACCCCAAATTACTTTTAACGTATTATTTATCTTCTTCAACTATCAAAATCTCTCTCACCCTAAATCATTTTTAATGATGATTTTCAACTAGGCAATGGTTGCAGTGACCATAGTTTGAAATATCGATAATATCGACAAAATATCGAGGATATTTCAATTTTTTCAAATCATGGATATTTCAGAACATATCCATGTACATATCGTACAAATATCGACAATAATATCGAAAAATATCGATGTCGATAATTTCGCTCACACTTCAGCAATATTTTGTTAAAATATCGATGTAAAGGAAGGAAAAAAAAGGGAAAAAAGGGAGGAAAAAAAACACAAAGGGGATTTGAACCCCTCCCGTTTTACTCCTCCAACACCGGATCCACCATATATCACTTATGTTTTAGTGATAATATGCTAAAATATTTATATTTATATGAGTGGCATGTTAACAATTACATGCAAAACTATTTTGGGGATTTATCATTTGATGAATACTTTTCACAATAAGCTTACTCTACACATAGAGATGATGAAGATAGTGAAAATTTTGAACCTCATAAGAAATTTTATTTGGTACTAAATTACTCAGGTATCTTACCATGCAATGTATAAAATGTAAAATATTGTAGTAAATATTATATATAAATGATTATGGTGTGTTTAATCTTTTTTTCATTAATTACTACATATTTTCTACACTCACTGTATTTGCCATCTCGCTGTATAATCAATTTAAATCAGTTAAATCCATCATGTAATGCATTTCCTTCTAATTTTTTTTATAAACTAATAGATAATTGACTAAATAAACATTCTCCAAAGTTTCAATAAAAATTTCCAAGTTTTTCTTACAATTTCCGTGGTTTTTATTCAATTTTTATCGATATCGATAATATCATGATATTTCCACCGATATTTCCGTGTTTTTGGACTACCGATATTTCCGATATCATCGATATTTTATACCATGGCAGTGACTACAATATGGCCATGTCCTTCTGGGAGATCATGAACTGGTGGCAAAGTGAGGGCAAAAGCTATGGCCCCCGAAGTCCTGCTCAATCTCGTAATTCAAGACTTAGCACTTATGAATCTCATAATTCAAAAGCCATGGCCTCCGAACTGTTTGCAGAGTGAGTCAATGGCATTCATAAGGTGCTTTCTTGCACTATACTAAGATGCTTTCTTGCGGGTGACTTGGTTCAACCAAAATATGCACAAGAAAATGGAAACAACATGGTAACTTTGAAATCGTTATTATTATTATTATTGAAAAACGTTCAAATGAATCTCAATATTTTTCAAATCATCAAATTTGAAATCATTCAGCAAGCTAAACGTTCAAATGTTTAGATTCAGTCCTTGAAAATAAAAAATGAGTGTTATAAGATTTGAGAAATGTGGGGTGTATGTAGAAAATATAAGGTTTATATTGAGAATGTGAGGTGTGACGGTATTATACGCAAGTATGTGAGGTGTATTAAAATAATTTTTAATTGAAAAAGAAAATGTGGGGTGTAGTAAGTGTATGGGGTTTAGTCAACAATTTATGGGGTATTAATATAATAAGCCATATGAGAATCATTGGACCAAAAAGTAAGTATTTTTAGGTCCATCCTTATTATGAAATATAAATTGGAGATTTTTCATGGTTAGAAGTATGAGATATTTAGGAGATGTATTCAATTGAGAATTTGATAAACTTTAATGGATTTATAAATTCATGGTTTTTTTGGAGTTTAATTAATTTGTAGAGATTCCATATAAAATTTTGATTCAATTCCCTCGAAATCTAATGAGGAGAAGTGAGATTTGTGGATGCTTAAAATACACTACGAAATATCTTTAATTCCCTTAATTCTTTAACTTTCTAAAATTCTTTAAAATCAACTTCTAATTGAATACACTTGGAATGTTATAAACTTGTTTAAAATCATATTTATAAGAATTTTAATAAACTATTTTAAAATTCTAATTGAATACCCTTTGAATTTCAGATAATTACTTAAAAACCTGATTGAATACCCCTAGATTTATTAAAAGAATTAAAATCCCTCGAAATTCTAATTGAATACATCCCCTTAGTGTTTTAACCGTTTTTGATTAAAATCCAAAAAATAAAAAAAATTAATGGTCAAAACTCAGAATATCCAATATTCAAAGCACAAATTTATGTATAAATTGATACAAAAACTTGAGAATGTGTTTGTTGCGTAGGGGTCTTAAGATTTGCATAGACTTTTTGAATCCTAAATTGACACGTAATGATCTATCCTAATAAATAGCCATGATTCATGCAACTTCCAATATTGGATTCTAAAGCAAGGGCAATTTCGTTAATTCCCATTAGCATTAAGAAACCCTAATGCCGCACAAATCTCACTATAAAAAGAACTTTTAACCTAGCCTTTCTTTTGGTCATTCTTTGAAGAGGGGTTTCTCTTGGAGGATTGGGTTTTCTTGGCTATTGGAATCTCAAGGCTTTTGATCCGAAATCAGTTTCAACAATTGGTGTTTTCATGAAGAATCTGGTTTTGAAATCCGATTGATTCATGGTGCTTGGTTAAGAAAAGCGTTGGCACAATGACTACAAATTAGTTTCAACAATTGGTGTTTTTATAAAGAAACTAGTTTTCGAGATATGGTTGATTCATCTTAGTGAGTGTTAAGAAAGCGTTTGTCCAAGGATTGCTTGAAACATGATCAATTTGTTATGGAGCGCATGAGATCTTCAAAAGCCTGGAAAGATCGTTTCATGGTTTCTATTCCTGGGTCGCAAGTAAATATGGGTAAGGAAGGAAGCAAATTCACCTGCACAATCTTTTAGTCTTTATTCATGGTTTACTTTTATTAATTCTCTTTTGTTTATGATTTTTTTATTTTTTTTACAAAAGAAGATTTTGAATCTTGAATTTCTAGCCTACTTACTCTTCCTTAGCATCAAGGAAGAATGATATTTTTTTTTCCTATTTTAATTAAAAAATTATTGTATAATAAAATACACAAATATATATAGATGATTCAGATCATCAAAATACAGTCTTCAATAAGGGAATTAGATCATTTTCGGATCTCCTCATTGAGGATCCGGAGATCAATTAATACCAACTGTTCATAAAAAATCATGTGGTTACAATTAAATGCTTTTTATATTTTCAAAAGTAAAGCAGTCTCGTTTTGTATGAAAAATATAAAAAACGAAAAAATTGTGGCTGCATAATCTTTGATGAACGATTGGATCGGGAGATGATCTAATTCCTTAAATAAGTGCCCATCAAATGCTCTCTCTCTCTCTCTCTCTCTCTCTCTCTCTCTCTCTCTCTCGCTCGCGCTCGCTCTCTCTCTCTCTCTCTCTCTCTCTCTCTCTCTCTGTTTTTAAATTTTTTTGTAACAAAAAAAGCTTAGGGGAGGCGAGGTTGTCCATACTGATTTTTACACATCGCCCACTAAAAAAGATTGTCAGCAGTTGAACTTCAACTTAGACCTTGATCTAGAGAAAAGAACGATCATTACCAACTCAATCAACCCTCGTTTGCTTCAAAGTTAGGTATTTCAACAAATACTATGTTTATTTCTCCATTACTCAACAATATTTTATTTATATGAGCATGACTTACTTGTCAATTCTTATATGATTTAATGATATTCTTCTCTTATTACTTTTATGAATGACAAATTTAATATAAATTTATTATGGATGACTCATTGTATACCAACACCATGACGGTATTATGTAGAGGGGTTCTTATATATTGTAGTTCACAGGGTTTGCTTGCGGACACTAGAAGTTTTAATCTGTAATGGTATTTCAAACTAATAATATAATGTTATACGATGTTCAGTGTTTTAACTCTACTTTGCAGGTAGGTTGCTTTAAGTGTAAACATGTGTGCACGTGAACATTGCCCAGTATTGTTAGTAATCAATACGTAACAGATTTATGCGTTATTCGTTTATACATTCATGCTTTTGTGATTCCAAGATGCAACTCTCGGTAACTGAGAAGCTTAATATTATTTGCGCTTGCCAACAATATGTCAGCAGGGTATCTGCAAGAAGGACAAGGATTGTCTGCTCTCCACTTCCCGTGCTCTTTCCGTGCCCTCCTATTTTGTGTGGTCACGATTAAGCCATGTCAACATTTTATATTGTTTTTTTATAAATATAATAAGATAAAAATGAATAATAATATAAAATGTTGACGTGTCTTAACCGTGACCACACAAACAAGAGGACACCGGAAGTGAAGGGCAAACAATCATTGTTCCCGGAAGAAAACACTTTGATGCTCAAGTAAGTGTCTTCATTTCATAAATGACACTATATATATATAGTTTAGATGCTGCTTTCGTTCAAGAGAGATTTTGGAGAAGGCATTGGGTCGGAGTCGGACGGTTGGACCACATTACCCGCCCAACTACTCACAAAAGAGTTAGAATCTCTTATTTTGAGGGGCAAGACGAACTACACTGAATCAGGAGTTCCGGTTCCTTGTGAAAGATCGAACGAGTGGCAGGGTCCGACCTCATGATCCGAGTCTTTCTCGCAATTTTATATCGAAGCAAAGACACAGGTTCATCAAGGGCTTTAAATACGAAGAGTAGTAATATCGCTTGTAACAAAAACATCATTGGCTTCAATTTATTTGGAGTGCAAGGAGAACTCCGATCCAAAAAAATTGTTTCTACTTACAAAAATGGTGCTCAGCAGATAATTAACAGAAGCCAATATCAGTATTATTATAACAAAATTCTACTGCACAGTTGACAGGTTGGTTGGGGTAGCTCCAAAATGCTCAAACTTCAGTTCATTCCAAAGCCTTCAAAGCTCGAGTTGATATCAAGGCTTCCAACTCTTGAATCGATACTAAGGATTCCAAATCTTTAACAGCTTGATCGACTGCGTAAAGTATCATCTTCTTTATCTGTTACACCAGAAGGACAAGTCAGGTGAAGAAATAAAGCATCGCTTAGGGGTAAACTAAGTGGTTTACCTCAAGTTTGTCTTCTCTGGCTCTGTGGTTCTTCGGAAGTTGTCTGAACTCCTCAGTTAAACGGAGGCACTCATGGACATTTTCAGGAGATACGAAGTCTGCTGCTACTTTCGTACAGGACTGAAGGTTGGAAAGCATATTAATTCAGAGTTAATACAAGTGAAACTATTTGGAAAGAGGAATCGTGAAGAGAAGAAATGAAATGGGACCTTGAGATTCCTGACTTGGTGTGGGCATCCGGCTGGAATAAATACTGCCTCTCCGAGTCTTTGTACAAAAGTCCATGGTTCGACACCTAAAAGGGAAACAAGCATGTCACTTAACAATCCAAAGGTATAAGGTCCATCAACAGATCCTTGACTTTTTACATACCAAATTCCTCCTTCAGCCTCTGTTTGTGCTCCAGCGTTAAATAAAAAGATTGGTCATGAATTGGATGAATGACCTGACCCAAAAAACCCATCAGCACCCTTGGTGCACATTTCGGCTAAAGAAAAACTGAAGAAAGGATAAGTACCTTTTCAACTAGTGAACAATAGGTGTGCCTAAATTCTTTATAATGCTTCATCAGATAAGCCTCTAACTTAGGGACGTCCTCCCTGCGAAAGATGTCCCACAAAGCACCACCCGTTTCCTCAGTTTCTTCATTAGAGGAAGAACAAAACGGCTCATCTAGTTCATCTTTTCGAACTTTCAATTCTCCATTAGTTTCAGATGGGCGATTGCTTTCTGTGATTTCTCTGTCCTCTGTCTTTCCGCCAGACTGTCCAGCATGATCCTTGTGAGAATTCTCCCAATCCATAAGCTCCCTTTCATCTTGCACCCTATGCAACCTTTTCAACCCAGAAATTGCAGACTGCTGCTCATTACTTAAATTCACTTCAGCAGTATGTGTCAAAATATTCACCTACAGAAGTTGAAAGAACATGTGAAAAATATACACCTAGTTTGTCAGGTCAACTGCTTAAAAATTTGGGATGCATAATATTTGTTCAATCAACTATGTGAAAAATTGAGCAGGTTCCAAGTTTTGAAGTCATACCGCATCAGACATATCACAATGGAGCTTAGTTACGGAGTCTCCTCTTCCAAGCTCTTCCAGAAAACCATAAGCAATATATGTTTTTGGACCCATGTCTGGTTTCAAGACACCTGGTGGCAACTTAACAGCAAGGTTAAGTATACCAGCTCTAGGATCTGTATACTCTCGAAATGGTAAGGCACTGATAAATTCATCACAATGACGCGGTAAAAGATCCTCAAACTTATCAGAGGGCGGCCAATCCTTAAGCTTAAGCATCTCTGGCCACGAATTTTTGTACATTCTCCCTTCAGTGTATCCTTCAAAAAAATCACGAGTGTTGATTTCCACCTGCAGAAGTTCACAAATCAGCAATAGATGAGCAATATGGGCAGAAAAAACAAAGTGAAAAGAAGAATAAAAAACTTCAGACAAAAGTGTGCGAGGGGGGAGAGATAGAGGACTCTTGAACAAAATTGGTGCTGTACTACTAAAGCTGTGACCTAATTTGCCAAATGAATTGAGTGTAAATATAGGAAAAAAAAATACTGAACCAACACATGACATTATTACAACCCAAACAAGTGGATTTGAAACGAAATTTATAGATCTAGCACCCAAAAAAATTATGATTTGCCAGAAGTTAAAAGAGCGCCTAGAGTAATAACTGGTGGTAAAAGGACCACACCTCACAACCAGCCAGGCAATCGATGGTCTTTACTTCTGAATATTGTGTACTAGATGCATCTTTATTTTCACTTAAAGCACGCCACATTACCATTGGCTCCCAGCTCAAACCATTTGCCTGTTCGAGCACATTTTTAACAATAACTGGTTCACCATTCACCCAATGTTCTCTGAAGTGCAAAAGCTCTTCTTCTTTCATAGTGTCCTTTGAATCAGGGCAAAACAAGAAGTTGTCACAAGAACCTTCTCTAGAAGCTGCTTTTCGTAACATATCCCTTCCTGTTTCACAATCATGCTTGAAAGTAGAACGCTCTTTTTGGAAAATCTCTAATAAATATTTTGCTTTTACTTCTAAATTTGAGATCCAGCAGCCCGGAAGGATGCGCTTGAGATCCAATACGCACTCACCACAGCCACCCATTTCTTTCGGAGCACAACTAACAGTAGCATCACCATTTGCCTTCCACTCAATCAAAGGTTCAATATGGTCCTCTGAATTTTCTAAGGGACAGCAATCAGATGCTGGTTCTCCACCATGGATATAATCATAACCCCTACTCCTATACTGAAATTTCACTTCTCCACGGTCTAAAAGGCTTCCTTGGCGAATTTCTCGGCAACAACTTAGACAAAGTTCATACGAACATTTTGAACAGCTTCGGTGTAGATCAATGATTGAAGTTGCACAGTGGTTGCTGTTCCAAGCATACAAAGTAATATTTAGACAGTGACAAAATAAATCATATAATACTCCCTTCTACTAAAGTAGAGATGCTTACCAATAGACACGCTCATCATTAAAACAGAGAGTCTGCGGTACTTCCACTTTGGAAGGTGAAAGTCCTGAAGATCAGTTTTTGTTAGAAGTGTCTTAAAGTTAAAAACAAACTGAAGCCAACGCCAAAAACATTTTACCTCGAAGATTAGCTTCAATCTCTATCTCCTGAGTTTGCTCTTGAGAAATTTTCTTTAGAAACGGAAGCAAGTTGGAAACTAAATGCTCCAGGTGCTGAGCCTTTTTGCGTTTATCGACATCCCTCTCTGGTATCTGCAGTTCCAAGAAAATACAGAAGAAACCCGAATATTAGCATAATTTTCTACAGAGGGAGAGTGTAGAAAAACACTCTGTAATAATAGGAAAACAAACCTTAATCACACCAGCTGAGTGCAGGCATGCATTACAGTTGCAATTATGGAGGCAAAATGGGCAAATTTCCTTGACTTCCTCTACTTTCATGTGGGGATACCTATATGAACAACATAAACAAATCATGATAAACGCAAAATAAAAATTTAAAATTTAAAAAGTAACCGCATCTGTATAAATTATATACCATTGCTTGATACAGCGGATGCAATAGGAGTTCATTTTACACTTGGAGCAGGACAAAATGGTTTTCTTCTCCTCTTTCATACACTGATGACACTTCAAATAAGCTTCTTCATTATCCTGCTTTAAGAAGAAACATAAATCTTTCAGTCAGACAAACCTTATTTTCTTAGATAAAAAAAATAAAATACAGCTGTAGAGGAGATGAATAATACCTTCACATATCTTGGCGATGATCCAGGCGAAGTCAGTGGTGAAGAAGAGGAGGTATTGCAAGCTGCATTATTTGATTCATATTTTACTGCTTCATCCTTTAAGGAACTTCTTCCTATCACTTCACAATCAACTCTTCCCCTTTTGCGCGCCTGTGCCTTAACAAGAAACAGAATTTCCCCATCAAACTCATCTTCAGAACTCTCTACCACTTTTGAGAAGTGTCGCTTTTTTGAAATCCTTTTTCCATTCTCTGGAGTAAGCCGTCTCTTCTTAGACTCTGTTCCTGTCAGTGACGACAAGTCCTTGTGCTTTTCATCCTCTTCTGATTTGCCGCCTCCCTTTTCATGATGAAGGAAATTGGAACGTCTTCTTTTATGTACCCTAGTACCTTTATTGTTGTACCTCTCCAGCCGCCCTTGTTCTACTAGCAAAACTTCCATTCCCACTTCCAATAGAACAGGACAGAATATTATGATAACTAGTAACGTAGTAGCACTCACAAACAACAATGTTACAGGTTCAAATAATCCATTCGTGTTCTCTTAGAATGAAAAAACCAAAATGTGCATCATAAAGATCGAATTTTTATATGGACAAACAATGCCAATTGTACACATCAAACAACAGCCATCATTCACGGGATTTTATCTTCGACGAAACAATCAGATTGAATTGGATACCAACCAACCATCCATACAACATTGTATTTGAATCAAATTCCAATCCGTTCTGAGATTTCTACACTCTGTTTTGAGTCAGTGCAGAACAAACTCCACAGTTGACTGTGATCATTACTGGAAAATTTATTTTCCATGAAAACAAACAGATTGAAATTTAATACCAAGCATACAACAATGTATTTGAATTAAATTCCAATCCGTTTTGACAAATTCCAAAACTGTTCCGAGTCAATGCAAAACAAACACCTCAGTTGACTTAAGTCAACCGACCCACAATCCGGCTTCATGCATAAAATCCCTTAATAAATCCAAACCCAAAAACCCTTAATCCAATCCCATCCCCATGAAATCATACAATGCAGTCCCACCCAAAACATGCCAAATTTTCCTTTTTTCCCCCACTTTAAGCGCCAAAATTCACAAAACAAAGAACCAAAAATTCAGCAAAGAATGAGAATTCGAATAAAAGGGCAGGTAGAAACGAAAGAATTCACACGGGACTGACCTACAAATTACTGAAAATTCCAGAAAGCCAAACGATCAGCTGCGAATTTGGTTTTTTCAGAGGCGTTGTTGCACTTGCATGTTGATCGATTTCTTGAAGCTATCGAATTTTCTGAATTCTGGGTCCGAAAACGATTTCTGGGAATTTCGGGGGCGAAGGGAATGGAGAATGCGAGGGAGGAGACCGGAGAAACGAAAACTGAGAAACGAGAGAGAGAGGGGGTCCGGAAGGTGGATAATTTTGAGGAAGGGGTATATATACGGAGCGTTTTCTGCGAGGAGGACTAGGAAACATGATTTGTCTCCCTGGATTTGGAAAGTTGTATGACCTACCGTACTCAATTCAGGCATCTTTTCTGTGTGCGTGGTTTGGGCCTTATTTAGTAAACATCAGCTGGCCCAATTCCGTATTTGTGAAGTCAAAGTATCCCGTTATTGAAATGTTAAGGATATTCTTTTAAAGTGAAATGCTTTGTCACATCACAATTTAACGTTAATTTCAGTGCTAAATATTATAAAATATTGTGTATAAAATACGATGTGGTAGAGAGTCCCAATTTTGAGAGAGTTTCCTTAACCTTTCTCTCCATCGTAAATGTGATCGTATTCATATTGATTAGAGCAAATGTGTCAACGGATTTGAATTTGTGTTTGAATCCTCACGGCTTAGATTTGATTAAAATTGTATAAAAAATCAAAACTTGCAAATTCCATCTCAAAAACTTAGTTGGGGACAGCAGATTCATGGCCACTTTATAAGTGGTATAGCATGTAGAAATCACGAGATTTCACACTTGTATGAATTAATATTTTTTTTAAACAAAATGATATTCCAATTTAATATAAAAAATTAAAAAAGAGGAGAATCGATAACGTAAGCGTAGTCAGAAAAAAAAAAAAAAAACATTGGTCTAGTTAGCTTGACTGCAACCATATACGCTTTTTATGGTTAAATTTTTTGGAACTTTAACGAAAAGCTCCCGGTACTGTTCATTTTAACGAAAAACCACATTTTTACTCTAAAAAGTCAACCCATGTACTATTCATTTACAACACATTTTTATCATTTTCGTTAAAACTCAAAGTTTTAAGCCTTTTTCATTAGTCTTCCTTAAAATTTTAAGTAACTTGAAATTGCCCTACTTATTGTTTTTTTACATGCACATTTTATACTGCATTTATATTTGAAGTGTATTTTATATTTTGGCATTTTTAATCGTTAAATCTTTCGTAAAAAAAAATACAATAACCTAGTTTTACTAGTTAAAAATTCGAAAATACGGGTGCATTTTTACTCACTACCCTTGAGTAGTGATAATGCTCACTGCCTATTTTAACTCATCCAACAATGATAAATAGGGTGGTGAACATCACCATATAAAAGCTTATGGTAATCTCATCCTTAGTTGCCGAATCTAATGGGGGTTTCAATTCGACGAATCAACGGTAGTTTTAAGGTAAAACAAAAGAGATGATGAATGAGAACTTCTACTCTTAACTATTGTTGCGATCCATAAGAGGGATTTTTGGTCATCCATTCCTTTTCTTTCTTGAAGAACGAGTGAAAATTTTGAACGAGTGTTGAGGGTGGTGAGAAAAAATATTCCCGTTTTGTTCGCGTTTTAGTTGTGGGTTTTATTTGCCGGGGTGAATCACAAGTTATATAAAGAAAATGCTTACTTCCACTATATGATATTTCAACTAAGATAGTTAATATACAAACCATTTCAAAAATCAGTATTTCACAAACTACACAATTACATTGTCCTTCCGTCTTCTGGTTCGTCTTCTTCCTTTGCACAACGAGCAACAAAAACTCAGGACTCTCTCTGTCCGCCCTTCTCGTGCATCGTTGTCAGCTCATTTGATTGACAACGCCATTATCTTCCACTTATACAGACACTCTACCAGTCAAATTTACAGCTGAAATCTACATTTCCAACTTGGAATTCAAGGCTGTGCAAGTTCTTCAACATCAAGCAAAGACGGCGAGGATCCACCCGTCATTCTGCTAGGCACTGGGGTGTTCCTCCGGGATTGCCGTTTTGTAGGTACAATCACGCTCTCAGATTCTTCCTTTTCAAACGATTCATGGTCTTCCTCCTCGTCACACTCGTGGAAAACCGGATGAATATATGCACTCTGAAGATAGCCTTTTAAATTCAAGTTTGGTTCTCTTGCACGTTCCAGTGTATCTTTCATCATTGCTTCCTAAACCCCGAAAAACAAAGAATTAAACGATGATGATAATTTTGATGACTAGATTAGAAAGAGGCAACAAGTGGAATCCCTACATACCTGTAATGGGTATGTCGTGAATGCAGGTTCGAAACGACCTTTGCAATACCTATGGAACGATAAGGTCAGTACTGGAAGTGCAATGAGAAACGGCGTTGATGAAGCAGCTTCTTTTGTACTCAACAGCCCAAACAAGAGGAGTTGTGAGATAATCAATGCAGTGATAATACGACCATGGACATCAGGCCAGAATGCTGCAGCGCTCTCGTACTCCTGGTTATAGACATTTATGATCTGCATTTGAAGCATAAAAAAATTACAGAGGTTAAAAAAATAGGGAACTTTGACGAAAAGCTTCCGGTACTGTTCATTTTAACGAAAAACCACATTTTAATACTAAAAAGTCAATCATGGTACTATTCACTTTACCCTTTATTTTGTCCTTTTCGTTAAAACTCCAAGTTTTCAAGTCATTTTCATTAGTTTTCCTAAAAAAATATCCTACAACAAAAGATATAATTAGTAGAACGGAAGTATAATTTGATGCCGACTTTTTACCTGATGACGGAAAACAACATAAGCCAGGCCAAAGAAAATGATTATGAACGGAAGTAAGGTTGGTGTCACCGTAGCATACACAAGGCCGAGCAAGATATATAACTGAATTTGAGGCTCTCCAGTGTTGAAACCAATACTCCCTGGATCCATGGCCTCCTCCCTATCCTTGTCAGTCTTCACCAGGAAGAAATTCTTCAAGTGGTATATTATCAGCGGTTTCAACATCAAAATCTCTGCAGCTATACCGGCCCATCCATCAACCATTATATACGAGATAAAGAAAGTTGCTTTCATTGGGATAGCAACACCAATTGTTTTTGGAATGCTGCGAAAATAAAATAAAAACTTAATTTCATGATCTGAGGCAATATATTAAAACAGCTTTCTTTATCACATAGCCAAAATAAGAGACGGTGAACAACATATTAAAAAAAAGAAAGAATTATCTGCAAGAATTACGTACTCAGATGCTGATTGGTGAGTGAAAGAATCTAGCTGTTCAAACGCAGTTCCAGTAATAATGCTCCCAAGGAATACATTCACCAGAGAGAAGAGATAGTATCTAGATGCTGCTCTCCGTTCAAGAGAAGACAGAGATATATAGCCCTCAAATTTTGCCATGATCATCAATATGGTTGGTAGAAAAATTAGAAATATCTTCAGTGCAATTCCGGGTAGAAAACCTGCAATGACTGACTTAATGAATTTCCTGCATATAAAGCAGGATGATATTAGTAATCAGGAACAACGAAAACTAGATACTGGGCTAAAAAGTTCGAGGATGAAACAACTCACACTTCTACAATGGGCTTTAGGAATGGAGCTACTTTCTCAAGTCCGTCGAGGCTTGCAAAAGATTGTACAATTGCAATGGGAATCATGAAAAAGAAGGTGAGAAAAAAGAATGCAACGCCCATAATAAGCCTCTTGACTGTGAGTTGTACATATGGAACTGGCAGGTTTGGCCAATACACATCACGTGGCTCAGGAGCCCACTCCGTTAACCAAATAGTTGGGTTTCTGGATTGCTGAGTTTGTGCACAAACAGCGGCACCCCATCGAGTTTTAAAGGAAACAAAGGCGGCTGGCATGATAGACTTCGGATCATGAGTGACCCTCTCTTTTTCTTCAACTATCTGAGAAAAAAAATAAGAAAAATGCATTCAAATGAACCAAGATCCTGGGGAAATAGAGATTCAACTAGGAACTCAAGGAATTGTACTTACTTGATTTGTCAATTTGTCAATCTCAGTTTCATAATACTCAATTGCGTCAACCTTTTTTCCCCAAAGCCCAAGAGAACCAGTCTGATAGTAACATATAAAGGTTAAATCAGAAATTAATAAGTAACCCTAAACACTGGAAACATTTTAGTTCTTCAGCACGAGCGCATTTTAAGTACCTTCGTTAAGGGCCTTGTTGCAGTTTCACTTCTAGAAAGTTTATTTCGAAAGTAGACAAGCCAGTTCGACATCTTCTTCTTCTTCTTCAGCAAATTCGCAAGTGAGTTGGCATTATATACCACCTGCATGTAACATATTTCCCTCTTCAAATAAATATCTCTTCGAAGTCTATTATTAACACTAAGCTAAATTTATATTGCATGAGCATGTTCTCTTATTTAAGAAATAAACCTGATGTGTAAGATAGTGATCCGGATGATTGACCAGAAAAAAGTGCTCCACAAGCTCACTTGTAGATTCGTCTGCATCTGGTGGAACATTCCGGACAAGGACCTGCGAAAAACCAAAGAAATTAGTTTGGTACACGAGCACGGGCTTACAGTGTTGTTTTATCCTCTCTTTTTGTATCACTACAATATTCCAAGTTCACTGTATCAATCAATTATTCCAAGAAAGGAAATCAAAGCCGCCACCTAACCTCCAATGTTTGAAATATGAAGGCACCACATTACTAAGTCCGAAAATGCTTGCAAGTACAATAATCTGAAGTATACCGAGCACACAATCAATCTCACCGTAAACTGATCTGGTCGGCGTTTTTCTGTTGCAAGAAAATGCAGCCTCATATTGGCAACTTTTTCATACTCCTTCAGCAGCACATAGCATGTCCAAATGGAAAAGACATAAGCCATCACTATATGACTCCAGAATCTGTGAAATACAGTCACATTTTTATTTCTCTTATATTTTAATATTAAAAAAAAAGGATGAGTATACTACAGAAAAAAAACAATTAAATGCTAATACGATAGAATTTATTATGTTGCCCAAATATCCAAAAGGACCATGTGTTTTACAGAAATGGCAGAGTTCTAATTATCATACACATCTAAAAATGACAATTTAAGATGGATAAGGGGGGTTTCCAACCTTTGCGATTTTTCTGGGACGTTTGATATCGAGAACTTATCAATGTCACTTGAAGTAACATTTTTTGACTTTTCCATATCCAAAGTGCTATTCGTATAGTTGACTGGTACCAAAACGGCCCATGCAAGGAATACTATAGGAACAAAGATTTTAAGCCTACAAGAAAAAAAGGGAATAAGGCAATAAACATCAGCTAACAAATTATATTTACAAGGGGAAATTTGGGCATGGGTGCTTAGTTAAAGCAGAACAAGTTTATGTGATGGGAAAGCGAGGAATCATATAAGAAAGACAAGTGAAACGTAAAATTAGTATACGATCACCGCAAAGCCTTTGAAGTAAGTACATGATGAAAGAAAAAAAAAAGAATAAGAAAAACAAGCATACCCTATCAAGTAAATCCGCAAGTAAACTGCAGAATCCAATCCTGCATGATCAATAAGCTCTGGTTCTGGCATCCTCAGCGCAGCGGGCATCCAATTCAGAAACCTCAAGTATGACCTGAAGTCCAGATTGACAAACTTGCGCACAAACGCGCCAGAATGAGTGGGACTCTCCCTTAGTCCCTTCAAATACCATTTTGGAAAGTAGACCCTGTCGTTGAAGGGTTGAAGCCTAAGAAAGGCAAACACTATAAAGAAAATGAGCGCGCTGAGAATATTGATGCCTGCTGCAACCCCTAAATCTCCAAGCGTAGCCATTTATCCACAACCAACAACGCAATAACCTGTAACGAGTATGACCACAGAGAAACAAAAACCATGAACCCAATTTCTCACAACCTTGTAACCACTGGACTACGAAATTGCAAAGCAATCCAGTCCAGCCAAAATGGTAACATTTTATTCTACTCTGAAAACTATGCATATGCTACCAAAAACATTTTTACCAAGAAAAGGCTACAATATTATATGAACAAACTTCCGTCTTTCGTTCATGTTATACAGTCTCTGAATCAAACACTAGTCCATCAATTGTAAAACATTTTCCCATATTTTCCATAAAAAGTGATCAATTCTTAAGTCTTTAAACAACTACAAACAAGTTAGGAACAAATTAATTAAATACTTATTCGATGTGAACGATGAAATTACACCGTACTTGTTCTTAGAAAATTACAATTCCCGGGAAAACCATCGCCTTAGGATCAAACACAGATAAAATTAAAAATCAGTTCAATCTCACATACAACAACAACAAATCATTTTCCCACTAAGTGGGGTCGATTATATGAATCCTAAAACGTCATTGCGCTAAGTTCTGGATCACGTCTTCCGTTAGATCCAAGTACTCTAAGTCTTTTCTCACATAGCTGCAGAAAATTCTGTACAAAGCCTTTTCTCACATAGCTGCAGAAAATTCTATACAATTACTAACAGACACACTAAGGCATAAAAACCCAAATTATAACAAATTAATACAAATTAAGCAGGTTTAAGGCTAATACTGAGACTTAACTTCACAATTTGGCTGATAAAACACCGTAAAATTAATAAATAATGAAAGAAGGAAAGAAAACAAACCAGGGTTTTCTTGGATCGGGGAAGTTGAATGGGAAAGTGATCGAATTGCTTCAAATTCCAATCAAAGAAAGCATATTTCCTTCTTTCTTTCTTTATTTTCCTCTCTCCTTCCAAGGAAATCCAGAACTCACGCTAATATGAATGTGCTTCCACTGTGCAAAGTCTGCAACTTTGAATCACAGCCACTGAGAGAATTAACAAATAAGTGGCGAATCAAACTCCAGCAATCGCATTCCGGGCACAGTAGAAATTGCAATAAAACAGTGGGACGTCGTTTTTTGTGGAAATGCGAATTCCGGAGAGAGAGAGAGAAAGAGAGAGAGAGAGAGAGAGAGGGAATTGGGGGAGGGAGGGAGGGAGGAGGGAGGAGGGAGGAGAGAGAGAGAGAGGAGGGTGGTGGTTTTAGCGGTTTGGTTAGCGTCAGTTTTAATTTATACCGTATGGTTTTTTCTGGATTTAGTCAAAATTAGTCTTAATAACAACGTCGTTTACTTATCGTTCGATGTCGGCAAGGCGTGTGCGGACAGTGGGGATGTCCAACGGCTACTTTTATGTGAGTGTCTGGACTGTAAGATGGCGATGGCGGGTTCACGCGCGGTTTGGTGGGAGTGGAGAGCACGGGCCAATTGCATTGGGAAGTGGTTGGGGCTGTTCAGCTCCCACCAAAATTGAGTGGGTTGGTTGGAGATTAATCATTGGTTGGGTAAGAAAGATTAGGGTAAGGTGGGGTTGCCCATGGCGTTCACAGGTATCTGTCGCTTTCGCATAGGCATGAGATTTTCCCAAGAGAATTCTCTCTTGATTATCTTTATGAGATCAGGATAAAATCTTTAAATCGTGTCTGTTCATCGTATATCGTGTTACTATTTTTCGTCAGGTACTATTTATATTTAATTTAAAATAAAAATATTTAAAATGATTTCTAATCGCACAATATACAATAAACGGATACAATTGAAAACCCGGAGACGATCCTCATTCAAGATTTTCATACTGATTTTATTTTGGTTTAAGTTAATGTTAATTGATCTTATTTGGTGTAAAACTTACCCTAATCATTATATCAAAAATTTTCTTATTAGCGGCATGGTATTATGCATCCGTCCTATGTTATATTTTTCTTTCTCAAGCTAAGGGGGTGTACTTAATTGGGATTTTGAGAGTTTAATTCTTTTAATGAATCTATGAGTATTCAATTAGGATTTTAAGTCATTATCTGAAATTCAAGGTGTATTCAATTAGAATTTTAAAATAGTTTAAAATCCTTATAAATCCAAGTGTATTCAATTATAACTTTAAAGAAGTTTATAACATTCCTGGTATATTCAATTAGAAATTGATTTTAAAGAATTTGAGAAAGTTGAGGAATCAGAGGAAATTATAGAGATTTCGTAGTGTATTTTAAGCATCCACAAATCTCACATCTCCCGATAAGATTTCGAGGGAATTGAATCAAAATTTTATATAAAATCTCTACAAATCAATTAAACTCCATAAAAATCCATGGATTTATAAATCTATTAAAGTCTCTCAAATTCTCAATTGAATACACCCCCTTAAATGTATTTGGTTTGACGGCCACGCCACTTTAGGTATTACCAATTTAGCTAGAGTTACATGTTAATTAATTTAAGGTTTTGGTTGTTCAGGATTTTACAAGCATTGCTTAAGGCCATGTTTGATTGTTGTGATTCAGAGTCCAGATTTTGTGGTATGAGTGAATTTTGTACGTTACAGTTTTTGTACTTTTAGATTTGTTGCTCTTTTTTAATCCGATGATGTGTAAATTCCAACTTATGGAGAATAAGATTCGATATTAGACCTCCACAAAGTTCCTTTTCAATATTAGAAAGAGACATACGACTAAACATAGATATTGCAAGAGAATTTATGTTAACTCTGTACTACATATTTTTTTTCTTGGTGAAATAATAAAATATATATTAAGAAATGCTAAAGAAACTCTCTCAAAGTGAGATTTTTCACGGACTCTCAGCCACCTCATATTTTTAGTACAATATTTTATAATGTTGACATGTGAATTGTGTCAAAAATATAAAATAACGATTAATTTATTGAAAATCTTATTTTTTAAAGAGTCCCTTTGGCGGTGCTCGATTTATGAGCAAAAAGAAACAAAAAAAAGAGAAGTGGTTAGCAATGAATGAGAGACATAAAAGGAGAAGTGGTTGACGACGATTTGTTTTTTAGGGAAAGGGATTTTCTTCAGATATTTTCTTCCTAATTCATCAAATCATGAGATCTAACGATTACAAATAAAGGTTTCAATTTAAAAGTTATAATAACTTCAGCCGTTTGATCCATTTTTAACGACACATATCCTTTGATTTGATTGATTAGAAGGAATAGATTTGAAGACCATCCATTTCCGTTTTTGGGAAGGCAAACTTTAGGAGGGAGTATGATGTGTCGTGAGCGTGTGAATTGAGTGTCTGCTACTCGCCGATTAGATTAAGACAAGCTGCAACGGGAACGATACTCTCACACGGTTGTGGTTCTTGGTGTGTGACAGATTAAGAGGACATGGACAAATGGAATTATTTTTTACAAGGGCCCCAAAAATGTCACAATCAGAAGGAAAAAAAAAATGTCACAATGACAGCAAAGACGTAAAAGGATATGATATTTGTGGTAAGTTGGTAACGCACGATTTTATTTGTTGGTATATTAAAATATCAACAATTATGACGTTTTGGTTTTGGATCTTAGTCTAAAATGTCATAAAGAAATATCTTTAGGATCATGGAGCTTGTGACTTTCTTACTTATTTGGGGGGAGAGAATGTGTATTTTCTTATGATGCATGTCGGGTAGGAAATTTTTAAAGTTTCTTAGTGGAATACACGTAATCAACAATAATGCTCAAGAGATTTGAACTCAGTAGTTTGAAAATTATCTTTACGGCGGGGGTATTCAATTCAGATTTTGAGAGGTTTTATTTCTTTTAATAATTTTAGAAGTATTCAATTAGGATTTCAAACGAGTATTTGAGATTCAACATGTATTTAATCGAAATTTTTAAGATAGTTTGTTAAAATCTTTAAAAATTTGAGTGTATTCAATTATGATTTTAAAGGAATTTATAATATTCAAGATGCACTCAATTAGAAATTTATTTTAAAGATTTGAAAAGGTTGAGGAATTTGAAGGACTAGAGAGTTCTCATAGTATATTTTAAGAATTCACAAATCTTACATATTTCTCTGAAATTTTGAGGGAATCGAATCAAAATTTTATATGGAATCTCTACAAATCAATGAAACTCCATCAAAATTCATGAATTTATAAATCCATTAAAATCCTTCAAAATCTCAATTGAATAGACGAGGAGCATTTTTTGTAGTTAAATTTTATTGTTTTGTATAAAACTTATAGTTGTAAGAAGCTTGTGGTCTTTTTAGTTAATTTTGTTAGTTTACGTCTAAAACGAGCACGTGAAAAACATGCGGTCATATGTTAGGCAACAAAACCTTATTTTATAAAATGATCACATAATTTTCACGATACAAAAATTGAGCTAATTAGATTGATGACCATGTAATTTTCAAGGCGGACATCCAAAGATTAACATGTCAATTAACACTAAATTTAACACCATATATAATCGATTGATTTGATTCCAAAGTTCCAAATTTTGGACTGAATGGTAGGCAACATCATTGGGTTCAATATTATATATATATATATATATATACGATTCTTGCATTTACTTTTGCTTAATTTAGTCATCCATTTGACATTTTATACAAGGCAAAATTACAAATGGAGCATTGTAATCATTGTGAGACTTTTTTTACAAGAAAGTAAGGTTTTCTTTTGGCCGGTCCGTTTTCTTTTGGCCAGTCCAAGAAAGCATGCGTACAATATTATCCAGCTTTCAGTTTTGATTCTGTGCAGATCCGTTGCCGCGTTAAACAGTTTTGCCACGTTATGTAGAAAGAGCTGTTTCTTTGTGTGTAAATCATATTATAATGTGACATGTATACAGAAATAACTCGTTAAAATAGTTAGAAGCATGTAGGAAACCTGCGTACAAGGCATGCCATGCTATGATTATGAATATATGGCAGCTTATGCAGTTTCTTGACCTCCCAGTTTGAGTTTAATGTCAAACAATTTGAGATTTATGCGGTTCCCCACATCAACCTACAGCCTAAAAGTACGTGGTCGACTACTAATTGCATTGAGACCTTTTCAGATAGAACCTCGTACAGCCTCATACTTTTAGAATTTTCCTTCCTGTTTTAATATCATACGATGTATGCAACTGATCGAAGAAGGGAAGAGAGTGAGTTACGAAGCACCAGTAGTACGTTATTATGGTCGAACATGAAATTTTATCAAACGGAAACATAAACACAACGAACATGATTGGCTAAAGATCAATGGGGTCGAAGCAAAATGTTGACATTTATATGAAGTAATATACAATGCCGTTTTTCGATGTTATTCTGCAGCTAGGAGTCTGCATATTGCACCCCCATTATACAAAACAAGAGATGAAATCATCTGGTGCGAATGCTTATTTACAGATACTGCAGATGCTTGGCAATCCGAAAGAAGAAGAATTAGGACTTTTGTTCTTCTGAAGTCACCTTGTCTAGGCATGTCTATCAAGCGTGATGTTCCATGTACTACCTCCCTGACATTAGATTGACTAGATCAGCTTCATTGTCATAAATTGAACCGACATCCCAGTCCTCGTTCGACGATGTAAGTGTCATCAACGCAACCACAATCGATCTCATGCTCGGCCTCAGTTGAGGGTTTTCTTGTGTGCAAGCTTGGGCAAGTTGTGCCATCTGCAACAGAAAAGCCAGCATTGCTTTGCTTATGAGAAATAGGACTAGTCATTGATTAGGATCTTATGGTTTAAGGGGTGGAATTTTACCTTACTGATTGAGTCAAGAGGACAATCATCGCCGAGTCTGGGGTCGATTAGTTTACCAAGATCTTCTCTGGGATCAGACAGATTAAGAACATTTTCGAACTGCATCACATTAAGTACGTTTTCTTGTCAGTCAAGTTATGGAAACCGTTTATATGAGGTTTTACTTATTGGAAAGCAGAGGAGGAAAAAACTACCAAATCAACCAGTCCCTTTGATTCAGCAACATATTCATTTGTCCTGACAACAGCTTCTTTAGCAGATATTAGTTCGAAAAGAACGACACCAAAGGCGTAAACATCTATCTTTGGAGAAACATCGCCGTATTGAGCATACCTAGATAATCCATCATGTCACTTAATAGGGTAAAAGTTAACATAAAATTGAGTAGACGTGTGATTATCTCAATGCGAGAATCTCTCATATATGTCGAGATGCAAATTACTTGTGTATCGTTCAGATTATCAAGATAAACAGAACTAATATTCACATCAGTGAACAAAGGTAATCTTGTCCAAAACATTGACGGAGACGGAGACATAATAAGCGTCATCCAGTAACGATGAATGAAATGGTGAAAAATAAAAGATGGAGAATAATTGCGTACTCTGGAGGCATGTATCCGAATGTGCCTACAAGACGAGTCTGCAATGAAGCACTTCCATATTCAGACAGTTTTGTGAGCCCGAAATCTGCAACCTGCGTGAAAATTTAATGTTACATATACATCATATAGAACAATTTCGTAGCCTGCATAACAGTAAAGGCATTTTTAGAACCTTTGCACGAAAGTTTTTGTCTATTAAGATGTTCGCGGACTTGATGTCACGGTGAATGTAGACTGGAACTGTATGTTCATGGATGTATTCGAGTCCTCGAGCTGAATCCAAGGCTATTTGCATCCTTGTTGACCACGGCAATGGATCTAGACCTGCGAGAAAAAGCTGTGATATCAGAAAGAGGCATGGAAATTAGATGCTCTACGGACAGATGCATTATCTTTCTCACCTGAAGAGCCACGCAAATGTTGGCTCAAGTTACCATTCTCAATGTACTCGTAGACCAGAAATAAAGAGTCCTCGACACAATATCCAATCAACCGCACCTGTGCAAAAACAAAATATTAATACATGATATTGATCAATGCACTTCAATCCAAGTTGGATAAAGGCCTCGGATAAAACAAATTCAATTTTTCAGTATCATGATACTGTCATGGGGAAGGCAGAATACCAGGTTCAAGTGATGAACATGTGTTAAAACTTTCAGTTCAGCCAGGAACTCTTTTGTTGCTTGCATATCCATCCTTTTGATCGCTGCTTTCTGCTCGATAGCAGGAGAAAAGAGTCAGCCACTCGATTTTGCGCACTAGTGTCAGGTCAGATGACAAGCACTTAATAGTTACATCTTCAGTGATCAGTTCAAGAATTTTTCCTCGTATCTAAATTATTATATGAATATGAAGCTCATAGGAAACTTTGTGGATGGAACGTAGAAGCAAGAGCGCAAACCTCGCCTCTAAGTTCTGCGTAGTAAACAGATCCAAATCCGCCTTGGCCAATCTTATTAGAAATGTTGAAGTTGCTAGTCGCCTTAGCAAGCTCTTCATATGAAAACTCCACTGATTTGTCCACGGTTATGCCTATAAGGCCAGGAGAAGAAGCACCAACTAGAGCAAACGAATCCAAAGTTTTCTCTGAAGTATGTCCAGAAACTAAAGCCACAGGACAAAAAACTACCAATTACTCAAAAAGTGAGACAACCATACGAAAATCTTCAGTTGAAATACATTTTTTCGTGTTAGTACTGCTACAAATAAGAGACATTGAAATGGAAATTTACCGTGTTCACGTTGAATATACCGGTCTTCAAGAGAAGCTGCAGAAAGAGATGGTGCCTCCTCAACCACCTTCTTTCGATAATGCCAAATATACAAAAGAAGTGCCAAAGTAAGAGCTGCAGAAGCGCCCGCGACACATATGCCAGCGATTGCTCCACCAGTGATACCTGCTCAAATGTCATCACAATGGAAGGCACTAGACATCAAAACAATGCCCATTTTGAAGTTTAAGAGAGATATCATTGAAGCAGTATAATCGTAAAAGCTCCTACCAGCTGCACTGCAAAGAAAGACAAACATAGAATGAGATAAAATTTCTAGACAACTCCAAAAGAAAATTACCGAACATGTCAATGTGCATAGAGTTTACCTTAACTTCAACGGTGGGAAACTCCCATTTTGATCTGCAAAATAAAGAGCCGAAATTTAATGACAAAGGCAGCAAACAGTCTCCGTCGCGTGCCGGTAAGAGAGAAACTAAACTTATTATTTAGCAATTAATTTGCATGTGTTTTGGCTGAATTCATATAATTAAGGAGCAGCATGCATTCTCCCAGTATAGGCGCTGATGTAGAACAGATGACGAAATGGACTTGAGAGGCGCAAAACTAGCAGATAAATCCAATCATTGCAGATTTGGAATCTGAACTCCGATTTGGGCTTGTAATGTGTCATTTCAAAGAGAATTGCTACGAGTCAAACTCATTGATTTGTTGTGACATATTGACATATGAATTAAAAATGAATTTTAAGTTTAGAGAAATTTTTGGAACTTTGTTTCCAATATTTGGTTCTTTAAAGTTGTCATTTAAGTTCATTTGGAATATTACGTTGAGTCATTTATTGACACGTGACAATAACATAGACACATTATTGATGCTATTGAATGGACGTCCGTTTCAAAGCCGGATTAATGAACGAATACTAAACGCGCGTAATGTGTATATGAGCATCTTTGGACTTGGGATTACTATAATAATCCACCACCAGAAAGCTAAATCAAGTCCCCCATCTGATTGATTAGCAGTTGTCCTATTCCATTCACGTAGACTCGTCCAGTATCTTCAACAAAGGGACAAAACATCCACAAATGCAACTGTGCTTTTTGTCTTTTAATTCACAGCAATTATCAAATAATCTCTTCAATTATCTCTAATTATTGTTTGAGCACTGTCTGATTAGCAGCATGCCAGCAGCAAGTAATTTTCTATTCATATTTCCTTTTCTCAGTATAACGTAAAAGATAAATCGTCCATGTGTTTTGTACGAACGAGAGTAAAAGACCTAGCAAAGGACAAAGAATAAAACCAAATCCAATATATTTGTCTAATATATTGCTAGTCACTGCAGTTGTCATGCATTTGATTAATTAATGACAATTAGGAGCATATTAAAATAAATAATGGCTCATCTAAATTCTAATCTCCTGCAAATGAGTACTAAAAATTATATTTTGCTTATTAGAGAAATTTTGGTAGGGCTGTCTGATTAGGGCAACTCTCACATCAGATGAGACTAGCGTAGTTTTAAATGGTGCCGAGATAAATGAATCATTTAATTTTATATGAGGCACTATAAATAATGCGGTGCGGCTCTCCTATCTAAGTTTTTGTCCGAGATGATATTACTCATGTGTGAACTATTTAATTTTTCTGAGGAGTATAGTAATGAATATTAAATAATTGTAGTGCGTGCTAACCTCTTGCCGGCACAAAGACTAAACCATTCCCAGAACTAAAGCCGGACCCTTGGTTGTACATCTTCAGCAATGGTGCCGGGACACCGGTCTCGGACGCCAGGGACGACAAGTCCTCGCCGGGACGGAGAGGGTACGTCTCAAAAAAACCATAATCCTTGGACACATGTTTATTGCCACAAGAGCAGTTCACTGTTACATTGATCGGAACTTTATCCGGAATCTTAGTTTCCGCATAAAAATTCATCCTTTGCAGCCATTCCACTGTGGTGAGATTAGCATAAGCAGACTCAGCAATTTTCTTGTAGGTATCACCATGCTGCGTTGTGTACTCGAAGGTGTGCCCTAGAAAGTCACCATTTAAGCAGTCACACGAAAAGGGCACGCTGAGTCGCGTACCGACGACGAGGTCTTTGTCGGGCGCGACTCCATGGTTGTGCTTGAGAATTTCTTGAGTTTGTTGGCCAAATATGTGCCCAATGTAAGTGAGTTTTGAACCTTCCCACACATAGTATGAGGCCAAGGCGTTGCAGCCAGTTTTGCATTTGGCTTTGGCTTTGAAGGATAGGAGGAGAAAAAAATGGAGGGCTAAGAATTTGACTTGTATATTTCCTTCTGCCGCGAAGATTCTCATTTCGTGCAGAGACACTGAGACAGAATGAAGGCGTAATGAAAATTTTAATGAGCTTAGAGATCATATTATAGTCTAAAGACTTGGTTGATGATTGTGAGTTAGCTAGATTAATTTTGGAGTTATTAAAATAGAGGGGTGACAGCATCGTATTTTATCTTTGTCGTCATCTTTTGCTTATGATTCGTTTAATCACGAACCACTCTGGCATTTTGGTTCCTGAAGGGGAATTCTTTTGGCTTCAAGTAGAGGACAAGAGCAAGAGAGACACTCATTTTCCTTACTAAATTGTTTAAAATTGGGTAGGCAGGCGGCGGACCAATGGGTTGAAGTTGTAGAAAAAATTAGGGTAGGAGTCTCCGACTAAATGCATCCAATTCCTTGTATTTTGATATCATTTGACTCTATGCAGTTATTTCGATGTGAACATTGCTCTAGTCAAACAATAGAACAAGATCTACAAGTCTACTCTACCTCCATAGCGTAAAGTAGGCCGGCCAATCAAAACCAACACCACCGAGAACTTTGTCACATGTAGAGAGATCGACAACCTTATTGAATATCTTCTCTTGAAATTTCGAGTTTAGTAAATTAGATGAGGTTTCTAAAGGGGCTCTTTCTCCTGAAAAATCTCTCCATCATGCAATCACAACACTTGTGCATAAATATATCGTCAAGTACACAAAGTAAAATTTCTGCACAAATGTCACACTTTCTAATGAACAAGCCAAATATTTTCCTCAAGGAAAGCAAGGACTGGAGATTAACCGTTCCTAAATGAAAGAGTAACTTTCATGGCCTAGTCATATTGTAAGTGTTGCATGTAATGTAAAGACAAATCTATATATGATATTGTATTATTAGTAAGAGACATATAACTTGCAATAAAAGTTCTTACTAAATAGGATAGGGAAAAAATAAACTGGTGGGCTCCACAAATGGATGTCAAAACTCCTACCTGCTTACCATGTAGGCTCTAATAGATATTTTGGACAGTAGAGCTGGACTTGTGGATCACTCAGAAATCCCAGTTCAGTTTGTTCTGCTGTCAGTTACTTATCCATGGAATCCTCTGCGGCAATTCTCCCACTCTCTCGGCTCCCTTCTTTATTCCCACTAAAACCCAACAGAAGAAAATTACCTTACAATCGTTCTTGGCTATCCAATCCTAAACCAAGAGCCTCTCGTCCCCCTCGCAGGCACTGCCACAAGATGTATGTCCCTGGTGGGTACTTCAGTAAATGTTTGTTTGCCTACACGTATATCTTTGTTGACAAGAAGTTAGTTAACTACAACGGGGATGTCAGGCATCCGTGTCGGCATCCAAGTCAATCACGCACCTTCAACTCACATGACAGTGCGTTATTCACTTGTATAATGTCATGCGTTTTAACTTGCCTGACATGCCATATGATGCAGGATTTGGAGAACCCTCGCCGGAAGCAAAGGCGGCCAACAACCTCCACAGTTTCTTCACTTATGTTGCAGTTAGGATTGTCTGCGCTCAGCTTGAGGTTCCTTCCTCCTCCATCCCTTTGTTCTTAATTTCATAGTCAAATTCAATAATATTTTCGGATGTTAACAGTAAATTTCTCAGAGCAGAGTTACAACACGGAGGCATACGAAGAGCTGATGGAATTTCTGAGCAGGAACTCGTTGAACGATGGAGACCAATTCTGTGCCAATCTGATGAGAGAATCCTCCAGGCATAAGGGTCTAGGTAAGTCCATATCCAACAACTTCTAGGCTCCTACTACACACTCTATGCAGGATATCTGATCTTTATTAAATATGAACACATAACAATATTGTCGAAAATATTATCTATAACATGTTGAGAAATTTTGTTAGCGACGATAATAAAAACAGACGGCTGTTCCTAATTTGACTTTTGACAATGTGACTTTCTTTGTGATTTATGTGATGTCCACATGGCAGCTTTGCGCATCCTAGAGGTCAGTCCATGACGAAATAAGTCAATTTGGATGCTTATTTTATTTGATTTTTAATCCACCAACTTGTCAACGTTCACAAGTTTGAACATAGAAGGCTATTTGTTATCCAGGTTCGATCTGCATACTGTAAAAATGATTTCGAGTGGGACAACTTGCAGCGATTAGCTTTCAAGGTAAGGAATTCTTACCTTTCATTTTAAGGAAAACTAATGATAAAAGTTTGAAAATTTTGAGTTTTAACGATAAGGACAAAATAAAGGGTTAAGTGAATAGTATCAGAATTGACTTTTTAGTAAAAAAATATGATTTTTCGTTAAAATAAACAGTACCGAAAGTTTTTCGTTAAAATTCTCTTTATTTTATGTTATCCCCAATGCCACGGGTAAAAGCAGCTACTTGTTTTATCTGCTTTTCCTTATGAGGGGATTAAGAGAAAAGTTACCCTTCTTTTTGTTTTTGTAGATGGTGGATGAATCCAATACGAGGCTCATGAGAGATTATGTCCGAGAAATAAGTCATGTGGAAGGTGATCAGGAAAGTGAGAATTGATCTGATCGAATCAGTACATAAAGATGAAGCAGGTTTCCGAAGTTGGACTCTATGTTGTACATGTTTCAAGAGTTACGGCAACGTCTATTCTAATTTGTTTTGTTACTAATGTACGGTAGAAGATGTATGAGTTTTATTATTTTGTTAATATTTACTATTTAGCAAGTGAATAGTTGCTCTCTAAATTGAAAGAGTGTGTCCATCTTGCTATAGTAAAGACTCTTTTACATAATCTCTTGGAGATAAATTTTTTTAGTTTAGCTCTTTAAAATAAAGTTTTCGTTGTTTTACAGCATCTCTTGAAGATGCTCGTCATTGACCGTCTGGTAATTTATCCCAAAAAAAACAATGAAATTTTCACGGTAATAATATAAATTATTAGAGAAAACTAAGGCAAATTAGAGCACGTCCAAAATACAAGTGGCCCTTTACCACAGTGGAGTGAGTTCGAACCCTAACAGTAGCTAATCTTACAAATCTATCGTTTGGGAAAAGAAAAAAAAATTCAATTACTGAACGGGCCAATCCAAAGGCTAATACCTTGAGCTAGTGCAAAACACATAACTAGATATATATACTTTTTTTCAGTTTGGTGTATAACAATTCTTTAGTTTTATTGAGAATCATAACTAAATATGTACATTTGGACATCTGTTTAGAGGGCTTCAGGCCGTACAATCTTCAGAAAACCGGATATTAGACACAAATTTTGGCATGAAAGTGTGTCAACATTCGAAGAAAACGCGACTAAATCATTATGCTGTCACTCTTGTACACGACTAATTGTCTCAACGTAACGGCGAAGATCACTAGAAGTATGGATAAGCCCCGTACTGAAATATGACTGAGCATAGTCTTCAATTTGCCCCAATCTGCAACCATGAATCAATAAAATCATTCAATAGGTAATGTTTAATCTATGAGATGTTCTAATGGAATTGAAATTTATGAGCAAAAAAAGTAAAAGGTTGGTTTTAGTTACCTGTAAACATAATTCACCATCATACCTCCACTTTGATGGAGGCCTTTCTCTGACCGGTCCCCCATCCAATTGATTCTTTCGACCATCTAATTTGCAGTAAGAAAACTCAGGCTTAGCATATCAGTGCGTTAAGGAGAAATTGTTTTAATTTTTCCATCAAATTATACAACTAATCTAGTGTTCTGCAAATTTGAGTTAGATGACATACAGCTCCATTCTGTAAGTGAAAATTCGCAACAGAATCCAGAGCTTTTCCTCTTTTTTTCTCTTGGAGAAGGTACCTATAATCAACGGAACTAAAATCTGTTAGTAGCGTTTCACACAGAACAAAGAACACGAGACTGTAAAACTAGTTTGTGAGAGACTGTAAAACTAGTTTGTGTGATATCACGTCATTGCCAATTACACAGTATCCACTTGTAGCTGTTTCATAACAGACCTGTCATCTCCAATTTTACTAGTAATATTAATATACCTGGCACACAGTCGCATTAGAGGGGGTTTTAATACTGAAAGCAATTTATCAGAATTTGTCCACTCATGATTTGGTGAAGTTAGCAAGTTGAACATCACGTCCATGCTATTTTTCCCAGAAGTGAATTCCCTGAAAGTGAAAATTGTTACGAAGCATTCTTACTGAATTTTTTATTAAGCATGTTACTCTCTAGATGCTATAACATAATGTGCCAATTACAATATGACTTACGCAGAAGCATCCATAAGTGCTCTTTCCTCTTCTGGTTCAAGAATTTTCTCCGAAAACGTAGAACTGGACCTATCAGAAGCTGGTGAGTGTGGCATTGCTTCACCTTCAGCAAGTTTTGATTGAGAAGCCAGCTTAGATAGGAGCCACTGCATGAAACCTGGGATGGGGCTGAGAGTCGCAAAAGTCTAGAATAAACAAACAAAAGGCCATGTGTGAGATATATCCACGAGAAAGACTTTAGCCAGAGAAAGTACGATTAATATTTTATATCCTCTACTCTACAGTTTCTTTAGATTTCCTGTGAAGCGCACTATACTTTCATTTCTGAAAATTTATTCGAACAAGCTAAAATGTCATATATTTGAACATGACATATATTCTAAGTCACATATTCAAATATCCAAAAGGGATTGAAGCACTTACAGAAATATTTGTCATTTCTCTTTTCACAAGTGTGATCACACGTTTAATTAGAAACCTTCCCAGGTTGATCCCTGATAAGCCAGGCTGTAAAAGTTTAAAAGTGTTCAGATCAGGCAATGGTCGCAAAAAAAAAAAGTAATAGGTTAATATCCCCTTTCAAAAAAAGGAGAATAGTGAACATGATACTTAAAATTTAAGAATAATATGTAACAATATGCACACCTGGGTTGATGATATGGAGTAAAACAATGCACACGTAGCCTCACATTCGGGAGTAGGAGGGTCATCCCATAAAACTTCCTATCATGAATATATAAAATATATCACCACAAGAAGCACCACAAGAAGAAGAAGAAGAAGTCATCTAGTAAAGCTTAAAGAAAACTGACCTGTACTGTTTGAGCCACATCCTTCATGAGTGCAACTTCGATGAAAATAAGGGGCTCACCTGATTAAAGAAGATAGTAACAATATAAAAAACATATACTAGTATGTAGTCCTACCCAATACAACGAACGGCTACATAATGAAAAATTTATCAACTGAATAGGTAACTGTGATATTACTCTTAGGTAGCATCACGAATTACCAAAAAGGCAGACAAAAACCAACAAGAAGTAGATCAATACGTGAATAGATAAAACAACAATAATAGAGTACCAGGTATTGCTGGATGTAAATATCCGAAACAACGGCGACCGACTCCCAGCCTTCTCTTAAGATCTATAAGATTGCTGATTGGATGCACAGCCTATACAATATAATCGGAGGGAGTCAAGGCTACACACATAGCGTGCCATGTTACAACACAACACAAGACAAATAAATACCTCATATGCCACAATCTTTTCCAGTAAAGAGGCAGGATCGTCCCATGTGATTTGGTGAAGCTCTAAGGCAGCAGGACTAAGCCATGTACTTAGTTTCTCCTTTAAGTAGGAGTCCAGTGCTCGCAAAGATGCAGTATTTTCCTCTCTGAAAATATGAAAAGATAACAATTCATAAAATCTTAAAACTCCTTGGGCGCAATTTCATTTCTTAACATTGTAATAGACTAATAGTTGTACGTAAAATTCAATTCAAAACATTGTGTGGAACAGAAAATTAATAAACCAAAAACACATCATGTGGGGCATATGCATAACCTTACGCGATAATAGATAGAATATCAGCTCGAAGATTGGACAAGAACTTCAACCCGCCAGGATGTGTGTTGAGTCGCTCAAACAGAACTTCGTACATCGGCTTGAGAGCATGTCTCAGATTGCGCTCAATACGATAGAAAGCAGAAAGAGATGTCTCCTCTTCAGAGCCAGTTGAGGGAGCACTGTCACCTACAGACACACATTGCATCAAACCCACACAATACAGAGTGCAAATGCAATTTTCGACAATTCTCATAAGATAATCAACACAAGACTTACTTTCAGGGAGCTCAAGTCCCAAATATTGCTTGATCAAATCGCGAACTTGCGTCCTGTTAAGATCATACTCTTTGGCAAGTAGTACAAGTAGCCTTCGACGATTTTCGTTAGAGAGGCTAAAATATCCCTACATTATCAACAACAACAACAACAACAACGAAAATGAACTTCGCATCCAAAATACAATTAGCCGCCCGTTTGGCAATGCTTTTGCAGAAAACACTTCTGCTCATAAGCTCGTTCTGCAAAAGCGCTTTTTCTAGAAGCATAAAAAAACACCTACCTCCGAGAAATCGCTCAGTACAGAGTCTAAAATTTCGGTTTTGCTCAGTGAAATCGCCGAGTGCATGGACTCCCGCACAACCTCAAATTCCCTAGAAAAATTCGGAATTTCACAATCGCATTCAAAATATAAAAATTCAAGCTATTACAGTACCAAAACAAAAATCGTATAAATTCAAAAAATAATAATAAAATAATAAACCTCTCGGTGTTGGTCGAGGCATTGAGCTTTTCCCTTCCATGCGGCACCAGTCGTCCGCTCGATTGTCTTCCATCGGAATTAGGCAGCATTTGGTTAACCACGTTCTGTTGCAAAATCACCAGTAAAATTCCATTAACTTTCTTCGCAATCCAAACGCGGCCTACAAAAAACACGGATTTCGGAAAAAATCGAAATGCTTAATCGCTTACGGCGAGAGGAGAGCGGGCGAGGTCTCTGGGATCGGAGCTTGGGCGCTGCATTCTGGTACGCAATAAAATTGCCAAGCCTTTCTTGTTCATGATTTATTCGGATTCTTTTAGGAATTTATAGTAAATTCGGCCACCACTTACCGAAGGTCGAGTTCTCTCTCGCTGTCTTCGCATTTTACTATCGCGTCTGGTGCCGCCTCATTTTCCACACCCGCCATTGGCCGGTACTTTTGTTGACGACACCTTCAAGGGTACCAGAATCTTTAAAATTACGAAATTGCCAGACTTCTCTTATGTCGGCTTGGGCTAACTCTTGTCCGTTGGATCCGGGTCACCCAAAATTAGAGGCCTCGTTGATTGTAACACTGGACTGGACCTAGGCCTAATTGGGCTTCAACTCTTTAAAAACGGTTTTGGTCATTTGAAAAACACTTTCAAACGAGCATGTTTTATTAGTTGTTACAGTTAAAGGAGAATAGCTTAACTTCGTATTTTTTTCGACATGGGCGGACTAGACTTTGGAGGTGTAAAATCACCACACGCAAAATGCTACTTTTGGTAAAAAAAGATTGCAGAATTAAACTATTGAAATAGCCGATGAACCAATAGTGAGCTCATTGTAATCAGTTGTCCCCATTTTCTCTTTCATGTTTTTCTTCCAAATAAAATAAACTTTTCATGACAAATAGTTATTTAGAAACAGCCGTGAAAAATATGAACATCCTCTTCATCGACGAAAATCGTTTTAAGGTCGGCAACAAGAACTATTTTATACTTTCTCTCTTTGTAAATTTATTTTCAAAAGCATGTGTACAATTGGCAGTATATATAAAGTTGTACATAACTTGGAATAATGGTGGATGATGGTGGTCATGTGGACTAGTGCATATCTTACTCTTTTTGTGGTCAAAAACGCATATCTTACTTGGAATTTAAGAAAATGACAAACAAAGTGGAAGCAATGACAACTATTGCGGGACTATTCTTTGCTTACTTCGATGTCAATTTGTCATTTAAAGTTGAATACTGTTGCTAAGCTTTTGCTTAGGATGGATACGGTCTAATTCGGTCCGGTTCAATCTTTGAACCACAACTGAACCGATTATACGCGGTTCAGTTCGGGTTTTATATATGCCTAGACCTTAGTCCGCTCATTGTGCAGGATTGTAGTATAATACGTAGAAAATTACATGAAGTTGACATGCAGTGCGCGGGCCATGCTGATTATTGAAGGGAAAGAGTGGCAAGGCTCTGTTGCTATGAATGGCCTTGTTTGGTTTATGGGATGGGGACAACTTCTCACCGGCTTTTTGGGATAACCTTTTCATGTCATATATACTGTCACTTTCACATGTCACAGCAAAGACATGTTCTACATAACTTGTGTACAATTATCATATCACAAAATATCTCCGTATTAGTTGGAATAAGGTTACAATATTTAAATTTTTTTTTTCTCATTGTAACGGTCAATGTGGGACATTTCAACAACTTGTTTTTTGATTTCTTGACTAATAGCCATTGTAGCATATTTTTATTATTTCTCGTTTGAAAGTATTTTTTAAAATGATTGAATGTACTTTTAATGAAAATATTTTTAAAAGTTTTTAATAAAAACGAAAGTAAAATCTTAAAAAACAATTCAAGTGCTTTTAAATTTTTTTTAAAAAATCTAAAAGAAATTTTAATCGTTTTTTAAGCACTTATAAGTCACGGAATAGTTTTTTTATTCTTAAGTGGGGAACAACTGCGGCGTGACTTAAAATGCAGAACAGTATATTGGAATTATTAAAGGAAAGAGGTTATCCGGATCTCTTTCACCAAGGTTACCGAATTAAGTAATTAGAATCTTTAAAATTTTATTCAATGGCAAAAAATTATTATAACTTTTAAAAAATCAAAATAGGTGGACCGTTAAATAAAAATTCAAATATCTGAATCACTTAATTTGGTAGCTTTAGTATAAGAGATCCGAAGATAATCTCTTTCCATTATTATATACGACTATGGTGATTCTTATTTCTATGTACAAGATTGAGTACTGTTAACAAATTGTTGAAATTAATATAAATCTAGTTAACAGAAAGTGATTGATTTGTAACATAAAATATTATGAAGACTAGATCATGGGATCTTCATATCCATCTGATTTTTTTAAAATGATAAAATGACGACTTTGTCACAACAGTATATCATTTTGAAATTTTCAAATACATTTTAGCTTTCTTTAGCTATCAACGTGTAATTTGTTAATATCAAAAATTAAACTCATAACGTATCATATAAAATACGAGCCTATAATTCATTTTCAATCACAAACCACCTAATTGTTCGGTTCATCTGAATATGGAAGGATTGAGAAAAAGTTATTTATTATGTTAACCTAATTATGAAAACAAAAAGCATAAATTTCAGGCAGTCAACGAGGAAGTGTGCTCCCCCTGGTCTATTCCTTTCGTTTCAAGTAACTATAACACCGACACATTGTGTTGTGAATTTTGTTATATTATAATTTACATATATAACAATGTCATTCGTTGTAGTATATATAACACGTAATTTAATTATATTGTGTGTCATTCATTGTAGTATATATAACATGTAAATTAATTATTTTGTGTTTAAGTATGTGTCGATCTCTGTATTTGGTGTGTAATGAACAGCTAATACGACATTGCAAAGTGCAAACAACTACTTTAATAAGCTTATGAATGAACAAATGAATAATTGTTAAACAACATGATGTGGTGTCTCTAATTATTTTATGGATACTGTTGAAGGAATCTAAAGGCGATCACGGGCAATTCATTGCCTTCCCATTCATGGAATAAAATTGGAATTTAACAAAAGTACTCAATATTTACATATTGAAATTAGAAATATTCGCATTTTTAAATTTAACCGAACGTACTCAATTTGACAATCATCACAGTTTGACCTAGTAATTGGAGACGAATTTCAAACTTGTATTCAACACGACATATCCTGAGTTCTATTTATGGTGTCAATGAATCACACGATGGTGGTCATGAGAGGCTAAAACGCCTATGTGAGTATTCTCAACCCTTTTTTTAGAAGAAAAAAAAAAGATATTTTGGATGCGGTCCCTAGTCCCTAACATTCTTTGACTAAAACCTTAATGATATTCAAAGTTTGATCCAAGTCCCTTGACTTTGTACACCTCATTATATTACTATTAATATTTATAGTTTTATAGTTTTGATATCAACTGTTTGATATTTTATGAAATTTATAATCCTATAAATTTAAAATTCACTCATTATAATACTATTATAAACGGCTACAATAAAAAAAAATTCAAACATTTTGATTGAATACATGGATGAAAAATATGTAACAATAAGAAATAATAAATGGCAAAAGAATGTATCCATAGGGTTAAAAAAAATTGGTACATTTTACAAAAAAAATTGGTACATTTCACATTTAACAAAGTGGTACATTAATAAGAAGAATGGGTACATTATAAATAAATTAGGGTACAAATAAAAGATTAAAAATTATGAGTACAAATGAAATTTTAAAAATTTGGGCGCAAAAATAAATTAATACATGGGTACAAATTAAAACTAAAAAGAAAATACTACAAATTTGAAAAAATGTTACAAATTAAAAGGGGGTACAAACTAAAGATATAAATATATGATACAAAGTTTAGCCATAAAACATAAACCATATCTAATTTTTCTATCATTGATTAATTATACAATGTCACGAAACGGTAAACACATGGGCACAAGTACAAATAAAACTTTAAAAAATATGGGCACAAAAAGGAATTAATATAGGGGTTTTTGAACTTTATTCCCTCAAGAAGATTAAAATTTAAAAAAAACCTGGTGTTAGATTAAATATTGATTTTAGTCCCTAATGTGCCCTTAATTCAAAATAATTAATGTGCATTTTATTTAATGTCTCCCATTAAATATTTAAATTTATTAATACACAAATTTTAATTTATTTTACCAAAAAAGAGTTTTTTTATTTATTAATTTTATTTAACATTCTTCAAACTTGAAAGACTCAATTAATGTACCTAAATGTTAGTACCGAAATATATTATATTGAACTAATATATTTAAATGTTAGTACCGAAATGTATGTACCTAAATATATGCACCGAAATGTATTAATATTAAATTAATGTACCTAAATGTATGTACCGAAATGTATGCACTGAAATGTTAGTACCGAAAATGTATCATATTGAATTAATGTACCTAAATGTTTGTATCGAAATGTATGTACCGAAATGTGTGTACCTAAATATATGCACCGAAATGTATTATAATGAATTTAATATACCTAAATAAAGAAGATAATGTACATCAAAATATATTGTATAACAAAAATTAGTTTATCTAAATGTTCACAACAAAATATATTACGATGAATGAAATGAAAATAAAAATTATAATGAAATACAATTAATACATTAAAAATTAGAAAGAAAAAGATAAATAATTAAAAAATCAAAATATAATTAATAAATCAGATTATTAATGTATCAAGGGACTAAAATTAGATTTTGATCTTACTAATGGTTTTAATCAAAAAGTCATCTTTGCCAAGGATTAAAATGAAGTTTTCTAATTAATATATGGGTATAAATTAAAACTGAAAAGAAAATTAGTACAAATTAAAAAAGGTTTGCAAATTAAAAATAGGTACAAACTAAAAATAAAAATATATGATAAAAATTTTAATCATAAATATAAATATACTAATTGTAACATTTTTAACACTAAAGGAATATATTTAAAAATAAAAAGTATTTTATTATTGAAATAATTAATGATGTTATTAATACCCAAGGACCTTGATCAAAAATTGAAAAGGAATAAGGTTTTAATCAATAAAGTGGCAAAATGAGGGATGAGAACCTAATTTTTCAAAAAATAAAAATAAAATACTCACTTTGACATACCATTTTGCAAATTTCCCGTTCATTCATTTTAACTAGGAAATCATATGTTTATTAATTGGGTAGAAAAATTGAATCAAGATGACATGAAACTCATCGAATTGAGAATAGCTTTTGAATGATGGGAAGCATGGCACCTTACAAGTCCAAATATTAATCGTCCCAAACCCATGTAATTTTATTGAAGTTGTGCAGGATGGCCTCTCTTAGGGGTATGTGGTGGTAATTTAAAAATATATATATATTGGTATCATGATTTTGAGTCCAACCTTTTTCTTTTTTTTTTTGTATTTTTTGTAATTTAATGTTATATTAGTTGTATTTTTTGTATCTTTAACTTTTAAGTGATGCTCCCTATTGTTTAATGATGATAATTTGTGGCTTGATTGATGGCCAAAGAAAAATAATGTTCGCACCATCGTTTTTTTAGGGTCACTTCAAAAAGTAGTAAAATTAATGTAGAAATTAGACTTTTCTAAAACGAATAAAAATCATAAATATTTGAAATTGGACTTTCTTTTCATGATTAGCAAATCCACTTTATTTTCAATTAATGTTAACTTTCTCGTGATTCGCATGATAATGCTGCCAAGGCCAATTTTTGTAAAGATCGAAGATTATTGACATTTTTATGACAACAACAAAAAAAAAATATTGGCATTCGGGAATAACTTCAAAAAATCGTATGTGTTTTATATGTTGCGTGTACGTGTTATTTTCAACAAATTTTAAAATTTAAGTTTATCTAATGGTAATAAATAAGATAGTGAGTAGGGGTGGGTAAACTGTACAAGACTTGCAGGGTGGGGCGAGTATTGTTGATTCGGGGCAAGTTGGGTGGGGCCTAATTTGGTAGAGACTAAAACGAGGCGAGGCGGGGCAGGGAGAGGTTATTTATGGGGCGGGGCGGTTCCATAATCTTAGAATCATGAGGCCTCGGACCAACCCGTTTCTACCATACAATTAATGGACAAGGCAATTACTTGTTTAGTCCCTTTCCCCCACTCTCATACTCCCCCCCCCCCAACTTTCTTTCTCCGTTTCTTAACTCTCTAGTTCGCTTCTCCCTCCCAACTCTGGAATTGACCGCGTCCACATCAAAGTAGCCACCACACGAGTCACAACATCACCTCACCATTGTCCTTAAAACTGGAATCCTTTTTTGAGATTGACTGAGTCGACTCAAATTCGACATCACACAGCAGCCAGCGGCCACACGCCATCACCCCTCACCATCATCTCCTAACTCTCAAATGAAGATGTCTTGTTACAGATCAGAGAAGACGAAGATGCCTCGTTGCAGATCAACGAAGATGAAGATGCCTTGTGGTTGATAACGAAGACGAAGATGCCTTGTGGTTGATCGGAGAAGACGAAGATGCCTTGTTGCAGATCAGAAAAGACGGTGGGTGTGAGGCTCCAGATCGGATAAGCCAATAGGTTCAACGATTTATATGATTGTTTTTATGTGAAAAATATTTTGGGATTTAGTAGGAGATATTGGGATTTGAAAACAATGTATATGATTCGGTTAACTTGTATGCATTTCAAGTTGTCAACCCTTTTGAGGCAAGTAGGTTCTTCAATTCTTGTTGCATATTATCCTAATGCTACTGCTTTTTATTTGAACATCTGGCTTGTTGCCTAAAGAAGATGAATGACAGGCTGATAAAAAAATATATATGTAAAATTGGACCCGTGGACCCAGCCCGAATCAGCCCATTTCAAACGGCCTTGGTTAAGTCTGGTTCCAAATATTGAAATGGCATTAATTGATCCGGGCCACCCCATTGCATTTTTAAACAGGTCCAGTTCGATTTTTTCAAATTTAGGCCCGACCCGTGGCCACCCCTAATAGTGAGTATTACAACAATTGAAAGTGATGAGTAAAAATGCGCTCTACAAAATTAGCACCAACACACTCATGCATACAAAAAATATGGATTTATATCATCATACAAATTTATGAGTAAGACCTACTCCAACCCTTGGAGTAAAACTCAAATTTTAGGTTATAAACTTACCCCAACTTGCTCCAACCCTTAGGGCAAATATGAGTTAAAACTCAAAACTTATTTCTGGGCCAAATTTAGTCCAGGATTCCCCTTGGGTTAGTGGGGCTGGTTGTAAGATCCCACATCGCCCAGAGGAGTGGATCCTTTAAGCCTTGTATGTACATGCCCACCTCTTCCCAGCACGAGGCATTTTGAAAGTTCACTGGCTTCGGGTTTCATCAGAACTTCGAAGTTAAGCGAGTTCGCACGAAAGCAATCCCATGATGGGTGACCCACTGGGAAGTTCTCATGTGAGTTCCCAGAAACAAAACCGTGAGGGCGTGGTCGAGGCCCAAAATGGACAATATCGTGCTACGGTGGAGTTGAGCCCGGGATGTGATAGGGCCCGGGTCGGGATGTGTCAATTTGGTATCGGAGCCAATTCTTGGCCGGAAATATGCCGACGAGGACGTTGGGGCACTAAGAGGGGTGGATTGTAAGATCTCACATCGCCCAAGGGCGTGGATCCTCTAAACATTATATGTACATGCCCACCTCTTCTTAGCACGAGGCATTTTGGTAGCTCACTGGCTTCGGGTTCCATCGGAACTCCGAAGTTAAGCTAGTTCGCGTGAGGTCAATCTCATGATGGGTGACCTACTGAGAAGTTCTCGTGTGAGTTCCCAGAAACAAAACCGTGAGGGCGTAGTCGAGACCCAAAGCTAATAATATCGTGCTACGATGGAGTTGAGCCCGGGATGTGTCACTGGCCCACCATATATGTATATTTTTTTTAGTTTTATATTTATAAATTCATTGAATCCAACAGCTAATATCTAATTTGATGAAATTCAACGGTAAAAAAAAAATATCTAATGATCCAAATTTAAATCCAACGGCTAAATCAATTAAAAAAAAATCTTTTTATGTGCTTTATATTCTTTCATAGTGTTTCACAAGTTTCATGGTGTCAGTTAGTGATTTTTCAATATTTGTTGGAATCTAAATATTTTTAGGTTAATATATTCATAAAATTAAATTAGTATAGTTGTGAACACGAAAAATTCCTGGAAACGAAAGAGACAAGAACAACGTGCACAAACAAATATTTGTATTTGATGATTTCGGGTTACAATCTCTCTCTATTTTGATCCTCTGATTCGATCTCCGTAAGGTGTGTATTTGTAGATATGTGATTGATCCAAAGGGCCGTTAGGCTTGATCTAAGGATGAACGTTCTTCAAGGGCCGTGGACTTGATCTTGAAGGTGGATTTGAGCGGATCTTCAAAGGGGCTTTTGGGCTTGATCTTTGAAGAACAGTGATGAATGGATCTCCAAGGGCTTTTGGGCTTGATCTTGAAGAATGGTTGGACGTGTGGATTTGTTGATGTTGTTGATCCAAGGGGCCGTCGGGGCTTGATCTTAGAAGAATGAAGAACACTTTCTTCAAGGGCCGAAGGGCTTTATCTTGAAGGTGGATGATTGTTGATCCAAGGGGCCGTCGGGGCTTGATCTTGGAAGAATGATGAATGAAGAACGAAGAACACTTTCTTCAAGGGCCGTCGGGGCTTGATCTTGAAGGTGGATGATTGTTGATCCAAGGGGCCGTCGGGGCTTGATCTTGGAAGAATGATGAATGAAGAACGAAGAACGAATAACACTTTCTTCAAGGGCCGTCGGGGCTTGATCTTGAAGGTGGATTTGATGAAGAACGAAAAGGGCTTTCTTGATCCTTCGGGATTTGCTTGAGAGCTTCGGAGTTTCAGAGCTTCAAGGTGTAATATGAATTCCTCCCCTCAAATGAATGAATTAGCCTTCTATTTATAGAAATTTCCAAGGCCTAATTTTGAATATAATATTCCAGATGAAATAAGTCGTTTCTGCCAGGTGTTGACACGTGTCCTGTTTGATGACTTTTCCAACTTATTTCGATTTTTTGTTTAGACACACGCTACGTGTAAAATTTATGTAATACATGAGCGTTGAAACTTTGATTTATCGGTCAACATTTATTTACCGAAATTTCGATGTCTACAATAGTCTACATAATTTTTTTTAAAAGTTACTTTAAGAAAAAAAAGCCTAAATTCATTCTTTAATAATATGAGACTACAATTTTAACCCAGAAGGGTTAGAGCAAAAAAAACTATTTCTGGGCTTAAACCTAAAATTGAAAACTTAAATTTTATGGGCTAAAAATTTTAGATTTGAACTCAAGGGTTAAAACCAAAGTGAACGCCTTCATGAAAATTATATACACATCATCAAGTGGATGACATAAAACAACTATTTTTTAGCCATAAATGAATGGTGGAGTTGAAATGGAGAAATTTTTCCACATTTGTGCTAGGTGGCATTACCACCGATTAGAATTTGACAATTACAATTTTTTTAATTAACTAAAATTAGGTATTAAATTCTCACAAATAAAAAACACCATTTGACACAAGTGTCAGGATTCTCTTTATGGTGGTGATGGTTATGACGAGATGGTGACGGTTATGACAAGATGGTGACGATTAAAATATAATTTTTTAAACAAGTTAAAATGAGATCAGGTGAAGAAAAATCATTAATATAATTTTTTGTTTCAATTGATTGATTTTGATTTGTCCTTGTAATATTGTTAAAGGTACTTATCATGGTTTTCTAGGTTTAAATACATATTATTGCGTGCATTTACCAAGCACAATCTCTTGCTCTGCGGCTTGCACTCATTGTGTCAAAAGTATTTCGACCACTACCCTACTAGACGCGGTAACATCAACATCGGAGTTGAACATACCATCATCAATTAGAGGAGAACCATTTTTATTAAGTATGATGTGGTGTTTTGTGTTAATAATATGTAGATAAAAATTAAATAACATTGAAATTTGAATCATTAGCATGGGCGTTAGGTGACGATATTCATGTGCTATGTAAGTTGATTGTCTATTAAAGGAGCATATTTTGAGTGGAGCAGTCCAACGATGCCATTCATGCGATTGTTATTATGAGATCTTATGCATTTGAGTATCAACTGATCCTATTTGCCTTCATCCTAATGTAATGGCCCATTTTATTGTGGGAGCAGTCACACATATGAGGTGATTAGACCATCTCAATTGAGATTTTTATTTTCTATCGGAGGACTTATTTATATTTGGACAAATTCATGAGATTCGTCTATTGCACAACATGGTTATGCGACTACATATACACATAAAGAGTGCACGTACATTATTTTTTCTCAATCATGCCTGTGAACCCACCTAATCGAGAAAGAGGCTACATATTACGATTGTACACACAAAATTATGTTCTACATTTGAGATTGTCTCCTCGTTTAGATTCATCCGCCCGCACTCTAATCATATCTTAATGCAGATTTCCTTTTTATGAGAGTGGTAATCCCACCAAAACTTTTCTCTATTACAGAAGAACTTACTTGCAATTAGAATGTCACAATAAGGGTATATGTATGTTGGTTTTGTGTATTAACACATATAAACAAGTAACACACTTAACAATTACGTGATTAACTTGCAATACAGTTAAAATAAGTCATTTTCTATTCTTCAAATTAATTATACACGTGGAAAAAGCCCAAGCAAAGTAGCCACCAGAAAAGAGAGGCAAAAAAGCAGAGGATCCAAAAATCAATGAGAACTGAGCACTGAAGAAACTCCAAACTAATAGCCAGAAAGAGACCTCCCACAAAAGTGCCATACGTTACTCTTCCACTCCAAAGAGAGATCTTTTAGAGTGTTTGTACACGGTAGAATACCATATGTTATTATATAATTAAAATAATATTTAAAACAAAAATAATACACAGTGTTTCGCTTCATACATACACGGCAGGTTTGAATTTTAAACAACATTAGAACTAACAAACTCTAAATTCAACGTAGACCTAACAATGAGATAACAAACTGAAGAATTTGTATTCGAACTATAAGTCTGACTTGGCCTAATAGTTTCGCTGTTTCGGACGCACTAAAAAATTTATTTAATCGATGATACCAAACCTCGGTTAGACTGTTTCCATCTTATTTTCTCCATTTCCCATATTTTTTTTAATAAATTCCCCATTTCCTTTTTTCGCCGACACAACGCATGCACAGTAACATTTTCTTTATTATTATTTTAGTTTATAATTTTGTTTAATTTTTCTCTCTTTTAATTACTGAAGCTTCGAATCTCCCAGAGAGACTCTGACTCTTCTGTTTAATGACAATGTCGCTCAATGCTGGTGGCGATCTCCTACTCCAACTACTACTGCTACCAAATACTTCTCTCTGCTGCTTCTTCTTCCCCTGCGCCTCCATGGTGCTCCTGCACGCGCCGCACCTCACCTGAATACACTCTCTCCCTCCCTCTCTCTCTCTCTCTCTCTCTCTCTCTCTCTCTTTGTGCTTCCAACGCTGCAATGGCTGTTCACCCTTTTGCTAACTCGCTCTCTGTGACTCGCTGGCTCATTGAGTTCGTGCTAATCGCCTCGGCTTTGGCTGCTCTGCCTCTCGTTAGTGGCACCACTGATGCTTCTGATGGTAATTTCCCATTTTTTATTTATTTATTTACAGTCATTTTCTCAGTAATTTTTTTATTAGATAAAAGTTTTGAGCTTCGATTCTGGGTTGGTTTTGCTTTACGGATTTGGTAATGGGTTTTCTAGGAAATGAGGATTTTTGGATGGAAAATGGACTTTTGACTTTGGAGTATTTTTATTTTATTTTGTGATCTGTTGATGTTTTTTTTTTCCCTTCAAAATGAAAACTTTAGGCCTTGTTTGGCTGCTGAGAAAATTGTGGGAAATTAAAAATGCAGGTGTTTTTGCCTTTTTCCATATAATGGTGATTGGATATTGGAAAAATGAGAAATTTTACCATAACTTGCTAAATTTCAGCTCAGAGGAATTTACCTGATTGCATAGAGGAATCAAAGCTTGAAACTTTTCCCCATTTTTGAAGTTTTGTATTTATTTTACCAGATAGCAAATAAAGGCAGTCTATAAGTAGCAAAGCTTTTGTGAGAAATTGGTGTGCTTTTCTTAAAAATGATGTTCTTTGCTTTGCAGTTCAAGCACTTCAAGTTTTGTACACCTCAGTAAACAGTCCTTCTCAGCTAGCCGGTTGGACAAGTAGTGGCGGTGATCCATGTGGAGAGTCATGGAAAGGGGTAACTTGTGAGGGCTCAGCTGTTGTTGCAGTGTATGATTCTATGTTTCGAAAATGTGGTCGGTTTTGAAGTTTATTCAATTAATTGAGTTGCTTCATTGACATTGTTAATGTGTCTTGTTGTTGTTATAACAGAGAGGTTTCTGGGTTAGGTCTCAGTGGAACTATGGGATACTTGCTTTCCGATCTGCTATCGTTGAGAAAATTGTGAGAGTGCTATTGCTCTGTTTTTATTTTGATTTTGTTTAGGATTTTGCAACAAATTCTATTAGTTTCAATTGATTTGCCGAGTTATTAATGTCATGTTCTTTGTGTTCATCAGTGATTTGAGTGACAACAATTTTCATGATACAATCCCGTATCAACTACCTCCAAATCTTACAAGCCTGTAATGCCCAATCATTTATATATTCATTCTTTTGTTCTTGTACGTTGTTTTCCTTGCTACTAAGATACTCAATTGTTATTTTTTCCTTCTTGTTTTGTGTATGTATATACAGAAATCTTGCAAGGAACAACTTCACGGGAAATTTACCTTATTCTATTGCCAACATGGTTTCTCTCAGCTATTTGTAAGTTTCCTGTATTGAATTTTATGAAGTTTCATTAACTTTCTCCTGCAGTTCCGCTATACACCATGAGGCTGTTCTAATGTATTTGTAAAATCCATGTTTTTAGGAATGTTAGCCGTAACTCACTATCCCAGTCGATTGGTGACATTTTTGCTCATCTTGTGAGCCTTGCAACCTTGTAAGATACCTTACCCTAGCACTCTTTTGCATATGCATTCTGCTATCTTGATGTCGTGAATGTTTTGGCTGCATTGTTTAGAATTCCTTTTAAACTAATTCATATGGTGGGCTGCTATGCTTTTCCTTGCAGGGATCTATCTCTTAACAACTTCACCAGTGATATTCCTAGTTCCTTAAGTTCATTATCCAATCTTTCTTCCCTGTGAGTTTTTTGAAGTACTGATTTATTTTGAAACTTCTGTTTGCGAATATTCTGCTGTGTTTATTTGCACTAACTTGTAATGACATATCAATTTGTGCCAGCTATGTGCAGAATAATCAGTTGACTGGTTCTCTCAATGTTTTGACGGGTTTGCCCTTGACTACTTTGTAAGGGTGTTTTCCCTCCTTATTTTGGCACTCAGAATTCTACTACCTAACCTTATACCTTTGTTGTGCGCATTGTTATGAGCAGAAATGTTGCGAACAACCATTTCAGCGGGTGGATACCTAGAGAGCTTAGTTCAATTCGTACTTTTATGTGAGCGCCTTCTTTACTTAATGCAGATCTGTACTTTGGTGCTTCACTTTTTCAATACATCTAATATTATTCTTAAAATTGAAATAGTTATGATGGAAATGGTTTTGATAATGGTCCTGCTCCTCCGCCACCACCATATATCCCACCTCCCCCAGGAAGAACTACTAAGAATCGCAGCCATTCTGGATCTGGAACACCCCCACGGGGATCTGATGGCCAATCACATGATTCAAAAAAAGGGCTGGCTGTCGGGGCTTTGGTAGGGATAATTCTGGGTTCTGTTGTTGTTGCTCTCATTGTCTTACTTGCTCTTGCTTTTTGCATTCGCAAAAACAAAAGGGAGGACAGGACTCCAAGAGCTTCTGGTGGAAATGTCTCTGCTCGCACAAATAATGGTATAATCGCTTTCCTCTTCTTTTCATTTTCCTTTTCCTTTTGAAGTTTGGCTTTTTAATAAACTAGAAATATGATTTGAGAGGCACGTGGGTTCTTTGAAACAAGATTCATTTTTAGTAGTGTAAATACTAGTACTTTCCCTTTTCAAATAGATGTAAAAAGGGTTAGAGCTAATTCTTACAAATATTTGTAGCGGTGTGCTCTTCTGTGAGTATCCTAACCATTTCCATGCTGCATCCTGCACTATTTTGCAGTAAATACTGAGATGCAAGAGCAGAGGGTAAAAAGTACGGCTGCTGTAACTGATATCAAGCCCCCACCCGCAGAAATATTGGTGGTTGATAGGTTACATAGTAAAAATGGATCGACAAAAAGGATAAAATCACCTATCACTGCTACTCCTTATACTGTTGCCTCTCTCCAAACAGCAACAAATAGCTTTAGTCAAGAATTTCTTATTGGTGAAGGTTCTCTTGGTCGTGTTTACAGAGCAGAGTTCCCTAATGGAAAGGTAAATTTGTTTACATTATTGTTGTTTTCTTCCTTTTCTTTAAAACATAATATATCCATAATTCCATATGTACAAATTAGTGATGGTTTGCTGATTTGGTGTAATTGCAGCACAAGTTAAAAAAAGCTAAAATAGGATCAAGTTTAGTTTGTTACCTGCCATATAGGCTCCACTAAATTCCGGCACCCCGAGCTTTTACTTTTCTGAGGTCATTTTCTCCTGTAGTACCAACTGTTATACTAGTGGCACATGAACTTATTTTTCTTTGTCCTTTTTCGGTAATGTAGGTAATGGCCATTAAGAAAATTGACAATGCAGCACTATCCTTGCAAGAGGAAGATAATTTCCTTGAAGCTATTTCAAATATGTCGCGCTTGAGGCATCCAAACATTGTTACATTGGCTGGATATTGTGCAGAGCATGGACAGCGTCTTCTAGTCTATGAGTATGTTGGAAATGGGAGCTTGCATGACATTCTTCATTTTGCTGAAGACGGCAGTAAGACTCTGACTTGGAATGCCCGTGTTAGGGTAGCACTTGGCACTGCTCGAGCTTTAGAGTATGTTACATATTTCAACATTTAAATTAGCATTCGTTTGTGTGTGGTGTGTGGGTTATGCGTGGGTTAAAGTTGCACAATGTCTGCTCAAAAACTAAGTTAAAGATTCTTCTGCCAGGTACTTGCATGAAGTTTGCTTACCTTCTGTTGTACATAGAAACTTCAAGTCAGCAAATATTTTACTTGATGAAGAGCTTAATCCCCACTTATCTGACTGTGGGTTAGCTGCTCTAACGCCAAACACAGAGCGACAGGTAAAACTGCTGAAGTTAAATTGTTCTCATAGATTGTGAGCAAATATTCAGTCCTCATGCTTTTGTTGTGTACGAGTGATCAATTCAAGTTCATGATTCACAGGTTTCAACTCAGATGGTAGGTTCATTTGGTTATAGTGCTCCCGAATTTGCCTTATCAGGAGTATACACTGTAAAAAGTGATGTCTACAGCTTTGGGGTGGTTATGCTCGAGCTGTTGACTGGTCGGAAGCCACTAGACAGGTACGCCTGGCCCACATTAATGAATTGCCTAGTTTATGTGTTCTTTTGCTCTTCCTTGAAATTTCTCGATTCTTTTTAATGTTGATTAATGGTTTCCCATTACCCTCGAGTTCTTCTAATGTTTAGTTCAAGGTCAAGGTCAGAACAATCACTTGTGAGATGGGCTACTCCCCAACTACATGATATAGATGCCCTATCAAAAATGGTTGATCCGGCTTTAAATGGCATGTATCCGGCAAAGTCACTTTCACGTTTTGCCGACATCATTGCACTTTGTGTTCAGGTAACTTCTTTATTAATACCAGTAGGATTTTTTTTACTGTAGTTAGATAAAAAAAACAAGCAATCAGTTGCCCACTGCCTTTAAGAGCATCACCAACGGTTTAAAAATAAGTGGTTGTCGTAAATGTCTTAAATGCGAGATCGAGCTGCTCACGCAGACGAAGATAATCACATTTTTCTGTCTTCTCGTCATTTCTCCATGAGGAAAGTTAAAAGGGTTTAGGTTCTTGGAGGGATGGGGGAACATTCAGTTCATCTCGTTTCTCATCTTTTAGAAACTAACCTATTTGCATATTGTTTTTTATGCATGTATAGCCGGAACCCGAATTTCGGCCTCCCATGTCCGAAGTTGTGCAAGCACTGGTCCGCTTAGTACAAAGAGCAAGCGTGGTCAGACGTTCAAGTGACGAATCTAGTTTCGGATTCAAGACCCCCGATCATGAAGCAATTGACATGTCGTTTTAAGTGTCCCCAGCATCCTTCTCTCTCTCCTTTCTCTTGCTAGGAGAGATCCTATAGCTTGTGTGAGCTGACAGATTTGATCCCAAGCCTCAGGAAGGAGACGACTCAGACAAGTGACTTTTTTTCTTGCCGAACATATGTTGAAGATATTTGCAGTTTTCCTTGTACAAATGGCGAGGCGAGGGTTGGATGAAACACATAGAAGCGGAGAAAAACATGCAGATTTGTGCTAAAATTAGATTAAAAAGATATGTAATTATGATTCATAGAGTTTATCTACACACGAAAATAAGTCTAAAATCACTGTCATTATACAAATTGTGAGATTTGTATGTTAAAAAGTTAATAACTTAAAAAATAAAATTTCTCACAACTTAAAAAAAAAACGTGATGTACTATAGTGTTCCGTCGTAATAAAAAATTTCCTTGTACTTGTAACTCAGACGAGTCCCGCAAATTCCAGTCCCAATCTCCGCCCTTCCATTTTTGGCAAACTCCGACATCTATTTTTAGCAACCTCGGACCCGAAATCGCCGCGTTTCTCCCTCAGGTCCCAGCTGCTTTGTTGTGGGTCCAAATCCATGCGACCCGACGGCACACAAATCGATGTCCGTAAACATAGTTCAAATTGAACCAGACCCACCTCAGCTCAGCCCCTCGACCCCACCACCTCCTCCTCCGCCTGTCCCAACCCCACCTTGCTGCATTACCGGTCCGGCTCCTCCACTCCCTGGAGCCGCCCGTCATCCCCAACTAGCTCGCCGGGAATCTGCCTCACTCGGTTTTCAACCTCGGAGGCGCAGCCGTCGTATTGGGAGATGGATAGTGGGCTGAAGATGCAGAGGAGGGCCTCGACCAGGAAGGTGGCTGAGAGGGCATGGTATTAACAGAAATGTAGAAAGACACAGAAATGCAGAAAGAGCATGTATCGAAGAAGAAGAGAGAGAAGGGAAGAAGAGAAAGAGAGAAAGTAATTGATTACATTGATACTGAATTAATCTTTACAACTATGAGAATACAGTTTATATAGCCATCATGACTAGCTTACAACCTAAGCTATTTAACTAACTAATTTGATAACAGCCTAACTAACTATTGATGAGCTGGAATGATGAGGTGGACTGATATATTCAACACATGGTATAGCAAAAAGCGAGCGAAATGGTTTGTGGGGGTGATTGGATTGTTGGTTTTATTTTTCTTGATGAATTGCGTTATGCTCTTGCGGCTTCAAGATCATGGGATCCGTTCTGAATCTGGGTTTTCCGGGAATTCGTCTGTGTCTTCGGTTTCTGTCACCATTCGGGTATGTCGTTGATGCGAAAGTTTCGAAATTTTTAGCTTTCGATACAAGCGATAGTCTACTTAAAGCTAATTTGAACTGCGGGGAGGGTGATTCAAACTCGGGCGTAAGAGCACCACCGCTTGATGGGAAAGTTTTTAAATTTCTGTTTTTGATACGAGCGATACTCTACCTACGGGGAGGAGAATTCGAATTTGTGTGCTTATGCGGGAAAGTTTTTACCAGATGGTTTTAACATATTCCGTCTGTGTTTCTTACTTGGTATGTTTGCAGGAAAAATGGAGAAAAATTGGTAAAGGAAAAAAGGCACAGAAGGGTAACTATGGAAGGATGCTGGCTTTGGCTTCCCTTGCATTGGCAGAGGTACTCTCTCTCCTCTAGTTAACTGGATTCTGAGTTTAGTTTTGATGCTTTAATTAATGACATCTCGATCTAATCACTTGGTGTGGCTCGTCGGATTTATTGATATGATGCAGGGGCAGAATAAACCTGTGCCGAAAGATCTGTGGCTGGAGCCATTAGTTCCTGCTGTTTCCTGGAAACCTTGTTCGGACCAACGGAGCTGGGAACCTAATGGTAGTCCTTTATTCATGCATTTTAAATATCGCAAACAACACTCGTCCAGTTTGTAAATCATTAAGCTAGTTCTGATATCAACTTATCTGTGGTACATTATAGCGGGGAAGAATGGATATATTTTGGTCACTGCAAACGGTGGGATGAACCAGCAGCGAGTAGCTGTAAGTGGTGCTTGAGGCACTCACTCTTTTTTTTAAAGATTACTAGTGTGCCAATTCCATGAACTTGCATTGAGTCATCATAACTTCGAAAACGTAAATATAGGATATGGTTCTACGGGCCCTCATTTTCTGCGATATCAATTTTTTTTATTTTTTTACCTAATAGTTATTTCTTTATTGGGAGCAGCCTCTCCATAAATGGGGGTAAGGCTAGCCGACATTCACCTCTCCCAGACCCTGCGTAAAGCAGGAGCCTTGTGCACTGGGTACGACATTTTTTAATAGTTATTTCTTTGGCTACAGGTTTGCAATGCTGTCGCTGTTGCACGACTACTCAATTCAACCCTGGCTGTTCCCAAATTTTTGTAGAGCAGTATATGGAGATGTGAGGTGACTTATTTTCCTTTTTCTACTCAAGCATTTTCCTTTGTTTCTTGTGCTATACGGCTGATGTCATTTAGCTTCGGGATTCAAAACTCAAATGGGGTTCGATGGTTGTTGGGGTGATTCTAATAATTGTTTCACTGTTCATATTTCTGTTGATCACGGTCAAAATGGTAATATTTGTGGGTGCTTTCTTCATATACTGCTCATGTTCTGATTGTAGTAGCTTCGTGTATCCTATATCTCATATTTTTTGCCTTTGAAATAATGATAACTAATTGTACGATTTCATAGTCAGGTTGGCGATATCTATCAGTAGGAGCATTTTATTAACTACTTGACTCCTGATATTCGGATAGTGAAGGAACTTCCAAAGGAGCTACAGTCATTAGATTTGGAAGCAATTGGTAGTGTTGTAAGTCCCTCAGTGACATTAAGTATTCATAACCATCAAAGTGTTTTCTCTCACGATGAGTCTGTTCCGAATTCTTGTTATAATTTTTCCAGGTGACAGATGTAGACATCCCCAAAGAGGCAAAGCCAAGTTTTTACTTGAAACGCATCATCCCCATTCTACTTAAGAACGGAATTGTACATTTTCTTGGATTCGGGCATCGCTTGCCATTTGATCCAATACCATTTCAATTGCGGGTAGACAATAAGCTCTGGCACCCTTTAATCATTTATTTCTACGGAATTTTTTATTGGATTGCGATCAATCTTCCTCACATAGTTTCACTTAGTTGCTTGCTTGCTTGCCTACCACTTTTCATGTCCACTCTTCCTAATTGGGGAACTTCATCTAGAGACTTCGATGCAGATGTAATTTTCACGCCCTTCAATTTGTCCCCAAGATACAAGAAGTTGGTGCTTTACTTCTTCAAAGATTGCGCCTAAACAAAAGTCACCCTGGACAGCTTGATCGCTTTTTTGTTGGGTCATATGCAGAACCAGTCAAGAAACAAAACAAAAGCCGTGCTAAGAAAGCTTCCAGATATCTAGCTTTGCACCTGAGGTTTGAAATTGACATGGTAGCTCATTCTTTATGTGAGTTTGGTGGAGGTGATGAAGAGAGAAAAGAGTTGGAAGCATATCGTGAAATCCACTTCCCCACACTGACACTTCTTAGGAAGACTAAAACGTATGCAGTATATAATTTTATGGAGTAATTAGGTTTTCATCCTTATTTTTACTACTCTATTGATTAAAACCTTATTACTTTTCAATTTTTGATCAAGGTCCTTTGTATTAATAATATCATTAATTATTTCAATAATAAAATTCAATAATAAAATATTTTTTATTTCTAAATATATTCATTTAATATTAAAAATGTTACAATTAGTATATTTATATTTATGGCTAAATTTTTTATCATATATTTTTATTTTTAGTTTGTACCCATTTTTAATTTGCAACCCTTTTTTAATTTGTACCAATTTTCCTTTCAATTTTAATTTGTACCCATATATTAATTTCTTTTTGTGCCCATATTTTTTAAAGTTTTATTTGTATTGTACCCATATTTTTTTATTTATTTGTACCCATTTTTATTTTTGCTAAATGTACCCATTTTGAAGAATGTACCCATGTTTTGATACAATAATTTTTTGGTTATTTTTTATGAATGTACCCATGTTTACACACACACACACAATAGTATATTTATATTTTAATATTTTTAATCCCACAAATTATAGTTTTTTATTTAAAATCTCATTACTATAAACAACTATAAATTTTAATTTTTAATTTAAAAAATATAGTAAAGTATATAGAAATAAATTATCAATTAATTTTAGGGACTTGGATCAAAAATTGAAAAACAACAAGGTTTCAGTCAAAAATTGTTCATAACTAGGGACCGCATCTAAAGTCTCCCTAATTTTATTGGTGTGTTTTTGTTTTGATAGTTCATGATACTAATGGTAGATTGAGAAAATATTTGCTTTAAGGGTTTCTGTTCTTTCACTTGGCACTTTCTAAATGTTTTTGAGTTTGACCGTCTTATTGAAATTTTTCACTTGTTCCAGGCTGCCTACTCCTGCAGAGCTCAGGGAAGAAGGCTTCTGTCCCTGAACACCTGAAGAAGCAGTACTAATGCTTGCTGCTCTTGGTTTCAACCGGAACACACGTATATTTGTGGCAGGTTCACAAATATATGGAGGTAGATCAAGCATGATTGCTTTGACTAGCTTGTATCCGGAATTAGTGACTAAAGAAAATTTGCTCACACCGACTGAACTCGAACCTTACATGAATTTTTCATCACAGGTAATGAGATGCTGTAAATATTTAAGATGATTCTTACATTTCAGTTGTACTGCCGCTTTTACATGCCTAAGTTCCTTCTATAGTTAGCAGCACTGGACTTCATAGGCTGCACTGCTGCCGATGCATTTGCCATGACCGATTCAGGAAGTCAGTTGTCATCCTTGGTATCCGGTTTTCGAATATACTATGGTGGAGGAAAAATGCCAACAATACGGCCAAACAAACGCAGGCTTTCAAGCATCTTTATGAACAACTCCACTATTGAATGGCGTGTGTTCGAGCAGAGAATTCGAAAAGCAGTTAGACAAACTAAACACATCCAGCCAAGGCCGAAGGCAAGGAGTATGTATAGGTATCCACGGTGTGACGAGTGTATGTGCAACATGACAATATCCTCCTGACATTTGCTTCCTAGATTTGTGTCATGTTTTTTCTGACAGCTTGCCGTATCCGCATATCTGACTAATCCGGAAGGGTACGTTTGATCTCCGCTCCAATCCGACCAGGACAACCCACCAGAGGTGGCCACATACGAGCGTCCCCCATATGGTTAATTCAATTGTAATATGTAAATTCACATGATTTGTATAAAATCATTGATCCAATCATAATTTAATCATTCAAATTCCATTCATCAGAGTTGTGAAAGCTAAAGCTTCTCATCATTTTGATATCGAAACCGGAAAAACCGATAAGGGCATCCGGACAATATGATTTAAACTTCCAGTAAGAACAATTTCACCAAATGTAAAATCATCCATCGCTTGGGTCACTTTAACTTGTACATCCAGTTCTTGGATGCCTTGTGGAGCAATTCTAAACCAAGTTGGACACAGATCCACTATTGTCCCATTAGGTGACACCGCAGAGGAAACAAAAGTCTCCGGCTTGCTCCCCACGTTATTGAAAATCCGTCGGACGATTTGAGACCCCTCAATGCCGATATTGTTATCGAAGGAAGGTTCAAATTGGCCGGATGGTCAAGTGTGTAGTTGCGCAGTTGTCCGGTTGCATTTCTAATTGTAGCTGGACTTTTGATTTCAGGCAATGAGCACAAGAAGCTGATATAATCTTCATATCCAGAAGGTAAGACTAGGCCGGGATCCATGGCTTGACTTGGACTGACGAATCCAGCTCCTAAATCAAAATGGCTGGACGGATATGTACTGCCTATGCCGGATCCATCTGCCATTTTAAGTTCTCCGTTGTTGTCATACTTTGTGGCAGTGGTGGAAATTGCAGACGCGATCATGGATGGAATCCATGAAGGATTGTACTGCTTGATGAGTGCTGCTATTCCCACTACATGAGGTGTTGCCATGCTTGTACCAGATTGTGGTGCAAAATTGTAGCCTAAAGAACAGAAGCACGAAGTGTGTTTTAATTCTTTGCTTGTATATCAAGTTATAACCTGAACAGTACAAAAAGATTGTTGCAGGCTTGCAACTTCTTCTCACCTGTTAAAACGGGCTCTGAGGCGCTAAAGGGACTCCAAGCTGCCCAAATTTGGTGCCCTGGGGCAAGAATATCCGGCTTTAGTACATCACAAGGAGTCCTGGAGGTGTTTGTGAAATCTGGTCCCCTGGAAGAGAATCTGCTTACAACGGGCGCTTGTCCCATGAAAGAAGCAACTCTTACTTCTCCGATAGCTGCTTTTGCTGCAAATCGAGTATCAAATCCTTTCTCCTCGTGTGTTTCTTGTTCATAATATTGTAATATAACCTAAATTTATTATCAGTTATTGTAAGATTGTTGTGGTAATTCTGGATAGGCCAAGGTTACGGAAAATCAGATATATTTTAAACATTTATACCTGGGAATTGGTTAAATTGGGGACCAAAATGCCAGGAACAACAAAAGGAATAGGTTCTGCAATGAAATCACCGCAGGCCGGATTTGCAACAAGGATAAAACCCATAAACCCTAGACCTTTTGCCGTGTTGATGATGGCAGTGAGGCTGGATGTTCCGTTGTAGAATCCCGCTGAGAAGGTGCAAATGACGATGCTACCTTGCACCACATTGTGATCCAATGCTTCAGGATATTGGCACTCCTCGACATAAGGCGGAGTCCTTGGGAACGTCCCATCTGCCTTCACTGCATCCCTTGCCAAATCCAACTTATGCAAAAGTAAACCATATCCAAAAGTCGGTCCTGAAAACGATAAAGATAATCAAGTCATGAAAAAATTATGGATGAAGTTGAACGAGGTCTAGTTAAAATGTTGAAAAAGTAAGATATTAGTACCTGATAATCCCACACCTTCGATTTTTGTGCCATTTCCGCGAAGAATAGAACTGGGGTAATTTCTATCTGTGCCAGATGAAGCGAAAGCTACAGCCCAAGGGCTGGGCTGTAAGACACTATGCTCGAAGAACCTGGCCCTTGATTGCCTGCTGCTTGCACCACGAAAATCCCAGCTCTTCGAGCAGATACCATGGCAATATCATACGCACTTAAGAAGGTAACTGTATCTTCAGGAGGTTCATCTGGTCCTATGGAGAGTGTTAGGATGTCCACTCCATCTAGAATTGCCTGATGTAATATGTTAGTACCATATTTGACCAATCCCGAAACTACTGAGCATCGGTCAACGTTATACCGTCAAGGACCCAGAAGAGCTTCCATCCAACCAGGAAGCCAATCACAGAGCGACACGTGTCGACATCAGAAGCCAATCACAGCGCGACACGTGTCAACATCAAAAGCCAATCACAACACGACACGTGTCAATGTCAAAATGAAACTAGAAACTCTCTTCTATAATTCAATTGTAATATGTAAATTCACATCATTTGTACTAAATCATTCACTTGTACTCACTAAAGGAGAGCTTGAACCTATGTACTTGTGTAAACCCTTCACAATTAATGAGAACTCCTCTACTCTGTGGACGTAGCCAATCTGGGTGAACCACGTACATCTTGTGTTTGCTTCCCTGTCTCTATCATTTACATACTTATCCACACTAGTGACCGGAGCAATCTAGCGAAGGTCACAAACTTAACACTTTTGGTTGTACCAAAGTCCTCACTGATTTTGTGCATCAACGTAATAGAAAGTTGTTCTACTTGTTAGGGAACTTGCCACTAATTTTCGTACTATTTCGGTTAGAAACTTGGATGCCAAGTAAACTTGGAAAACCTGTCAAATTAAAGATCTTACGTGATCGATTGCTGAAACCACATCTGTTAAAGTTCCCACTGTAGGATACACAGCTTTATATAAAGCAATTCTGTTATGAAAAGCAAAAATCACAATCAAAAGAAGCCAGAAATGTGAGAATTCTGGAATCTTGACACAGCTGCAATGTAAGCAATAGACAAAGCATACCGCCCCCGTGGAGCCATCCCACTTGCTTCTCCATAGTAGTAACCATTTACAACCACTGGAACTCCAGCATTACCCGCAGTGGTTGATGCCACGTGACTTCCATGACCAACTGCATCAAAGGGTGAAAGAAAATCCACTGTAGAGTTAAGAGTGGCAGCAGCTTCAGCCCCAGCTGAGAAGAACTTTGCCGAGACTATTTTCCCATTGCATGAACTGGCTGGGAATCGATGACCCGTTTCGCAAGCGCCCGAAAAATGAGAAATGTTTGAGGTGAAAGGGTGCAGGGGATCATAAGCAAAACTGGGGTGTGTGGGATTGATGCCTGAATCCACAAAACCAATCACAATTCCTTCGCCGGTGCCACGATCATCTCCTCCCTCCAGTGTCCATGCTCCTTGGGGTAGTCCAAGGAATTCAGGAGAGTACGTTGTCATCAACTTTGCTCCTCTGTCTCTCTCAACCAACTTCACTCCTGCCGCATCCTTGAGCTTCTCAGCCTGTAATGTTCACCATCAAATATATAGGTAAATGATAAACCCATATCCAACAAGTATCGGACTGCATTTTTATATACAAGCAATATTTTACTTCAAACTTGGTGAATAGGGGGAGCACATATGCTCCAACCAATGTGGCTACGCCTACATCCGCATATTGGACTGAAATTGTAAATTGAAATTTACTGGACCTTGGCCAAAAACAATTCTGAGGACCAAAATCCAAATTTCTCATAATCATGTGAAGTGTGCTTCTCCTTTGCACCCAAGTTCGACATCTCCCGCCCAATTATTTAAATAAGATTACTATATCGCTCGAATAAAAAATATACACAGTGTCAGAGGACCTGGGAAGGGATGGTATGGACAGCAAAGCCATTTACAATGTGTTCAAAGCTGTAAAGCTTGCTGTAGCTTCCAGTCTCTAAAGCACTTTGTAGAAGTTGGTCATGAGAATCCACCAATCGCTTTGCATGGGCCTTGAAAACTTCACAAACCATATCCATAAGCATCAAACCATAGATAATTAAGATCATAATCAGCAATTATCATTATAAACACACACGTATATAGAGAATCTCTGTGCAGGACATCCTATCTTTTTTTTTAAATATGACGTTCTGCACAGAATATCTCTTTCTCAACATATCACGTCTTCAAGAAAGACAAAATATCATGCACAGAGCGGGGCTGTATATACATGAAAACTGGATTAGACAAGTTTTGTGTTCCCCATACCACCTGTTTAGACCAAGACGCCTTCCGTCTTCACGATATGATATTCGAGAACCTCCATGGAATGCAACCGGGTCTCCTTCCATCAAAAAACTATGTACAAGGCTCGCTCTTCCGCAAAACTAATGAACGCGACAGAAACAATAAGCGCAAAGACAAATATTGGACGCATTAGACTGGCCTTTCCTGCCATGGTTGCATCTCAGACTGACAAATATGTTGGGGATTATGATATTAATTTGTTCGGTTTAACGCTAATTATGTGCTGCTAAATGGTTTCGATATATAGGAGTCTGCAGTTCATGAATTATGGACACAAATTTACTTGTAAGCTTCACAGATTTAAAACATGAAGTTGCCATATCTATCATGCAAACAATCAATGGTTAACTGCACTAATAATGTGAATAGAGCTTTCTTGAGTTCGCTGTTTTTGGTGCCGAGAGACGGGGTGGACGGGTAAAAGCAAGAGCAAGAGCTAACTTCTGGTTCACTATGAACAGAATCTAGGAGCTTTAGTAGCACCCATTTGGAATAGGGTGCGCGACGGTATGAATCTGTTTCTCTTGATCACCTGGTGGCTAAAAATTCAGTCACACACTGGTGGCGACGGTGTGAATCTGTTTCTCTTCATCACCTGGTGGCTAAAAATTCAGTCACACACCGGCGACCACGCGTTCTCCGGTCACTTGGTGACAGGAGAGCATTTTTACAAACTGTATATCATGGAAACCATCTACCGAAGTTCGAAAAGCAGCCATCAGACCAGACACTAACATTTTACTGTGCATTATTATCTGCAGATATTTTCAGCTGCCGTGGAGCACTACAAACTCCTACAACTTAAACATACAAAAAGTTATCCGATCACAACGTTGACAGATTCATAGGTTAATAACAAAAAGTACGAAGCAACAATTTTTGGACGCAACAGATTCATCGGTTGTCGAGATAGAGAACAAGGTTTGAACTGAATTCTGTTTAGTTACAATTGCATGACCAATTTCCTGAAAATGAAGCTGGTGCACACGGCCTAAATCAAACTACGGTCATGATATGTAACCAAAAGCTAAGGGCCTGATATCCTACTGTACAGCCCACACGGCAGACATCAAAAGAGTTGATAACATCTCGGCTCTAGCAAACCGATGCTTGCGAAGGATGTCATTTCTTACGGCGCTTGGGCTCGAGCTGCAAAAGGTCATGAATTCTGATTAGAAATTTGATCGGAATAGATTTAACTATTAACATAATTTGATATATAGTGTAGGATGAATAAAACACCGGTGAATAACAAGGAGAAATGACAATACATTTCCATGAACAAAGCACCATTGATCATAAAATATACAGTGAACATGTGAAACTATTATTAATATATGATTCAGTCTTGTCTATAATTATCTAAAACTCCGTTATAAAATATCGCACCTTCGCGACAGCTGCTGGAACTGCATTCTGGGGCTTTTTCCCGTCCCCTTCAGCTGAACACTCGGAACACAAAAAGCTTTCCAATTTTTTTGCTTCCACAATAGTCATGGCCACACAAGCAGGATGGTACCTACAAGTTCGATAGTAAAATAAATCCGTGTATGTATCAGGATAAATCCATGTATGCAACAGCAACCAAAAGTTCATCTGAAAAAGATCAAATATTAAACTACCAGAGTACTAAGACCATCATGAATTCAGGAACCAGTTCTCAAGCATGAATGTGAACAATAAACTTCTATCTAAACAAACATATGAATTCGACCCAAAAAATTAAAAAAACACACATGAAAATCAACCTTCATACGGTACAAATTTCGAGTTGGTTAAGGCAAATTGCAGTGATAACTCACATAAGTATATAACTTAAAGCCGCCGGGAGGGAGAAGAAAACATTAGCAAAATGATCATTCAATCCAAACTTTTACGCTGTTTGCACATATGCCAACTGGCGTTTGAGACTGCAACTTGGGGATCCAGCCTCTTAAATGTTTCCCTTTCTCCCTCTCTTTTGGGCACAAATTTTAATCAATATTCGAAGCACATTCTGTCAACAAATCCCATCTCCGAAACGCTAATATAGTACGAAGGAAAAATGAAGTTACCAGTCCTTACACCCCTCACATTGTACCATGAGGTCATCCGGGTTATACGGCATCTCACACTTGCAATACCTTCAAAACACACAAAACCAAATCCATCAAATCCCACCCATAAATACTACATTTCCACCAAATCCCAACCTACGAACTACATTTCAACTAAAACCGAAAACAAACACAGATTACACTCACACAGCAACTCGGTCGGGGGAGAACGCTCCAGTAGCAGCTTTGTACTCAAATCTACAGTAGTAATCTTCAGCTCCAACATTCTCCAGCTTAGTGTAGTTCTTGAAGGAGTGCACTGTACACTTGCCTTCAATGGTGTGAGCGCTCTGCACATCATAGTGGTCGGACAAGAACAACTCTTTGGCTCCATGGAACTGCCTCCGCCCTCCAATCGACTCCTCCGGCCTGTAATACCACCTCACTCTCACTTTCATGCCGCCTCGACTTTCACCTTCGATCTTCTCGATGCGCGCCACGTACGGCGGCTTTCCGGTGTCCGACGGGCGCATCAGGACGGTATCCCCAGCTGCAAAATCACCAAACTTCCTCAACGCATTTAGCGTTCCAGCAAAAATCGAACAACCCAAAAATTATTTTTTCGAAATTTTTCGAAAATTAACAAAAAGTTTTGATTTTTGTTACCTCTGACGATTTTGTTGGTGCCCCTGATAGTGTAAGAGTCCGCGTCCTTTGACTCCTTTTTTCCTGGTCTGGTTCTGGCCATGTGGGTCTTTTCTGGGAAGTTCTGGTGGTGGAAAATGTGGGAACTTTGAATCAATTTCAATGGCGGAAACTGGTTTGATTTCAAAGCCCTATAATTTTGAACATTTGCGAGGGAGAATTCAGACCGGAAAACCCTAGAGTCTAGACCCTTCTTCTCATGGAGACTAGAGAGAGAGAGAGAGAGAGAGCACAGAAGCGAGTGCGACGCTTGACCTTTATGGGGTCCCATAATTCCCGTCTTAAATTTTGGCGTTAAATGTTTGTTCCTTTGCACGCCTCTCCAATAATTTTTATTTTGTTCTTTTGTGATTAGTAACTTTGTTTTTCATATGTGATTCAAATTTTTGGTCCGTGTAAAAACAAGATTTTGATGATGCAACGAGGAGGGCGCCTGAGGGTTTAGTTTTAGAGGGATCGATCGGTTGGGTTTGGCTCTTTGTTTGTTTGTTGTTGTTGGAGGGAGGGTTTGGCTTTTCAAGCAGCCGAAAGCACGACACAACTTACCTAACCTATGTTTGAAAATATCGGAAATTTGAGCTTAAGTTCTTAATAAATGATAACATGTGTCACAATAACAGTGGTTAAAATTCTTATCGTAAATTTGAGATTAGATTTTTTTTATCAGAGATTTTCTTAATCCACACACAATAATCTTATAAAAACTCAACTGTTGTCATCTCTCACAAAAGCTGTAATGTATAAGTAAGTCATGTTTCTTTTTTTTTTTTTTTTTTTTTTTAAATCGATTTCACGAAGCTTTTACAAAAATTCACTTCTACAATCATACCCTATTTTTCGAGTTATTGTCACCGCACGGCATTTATTGAGAGTTGATCCTTTCCAGACCTCACTGTCCGAAGCCTAAAAACCAACAACCATTCAAGAGAGAGTGATTCGAGCATTTGAGTATGTATGAAGTGAGCCAGCAAAATGAGTTAATAGAAGCCGTATTTAATTTGAGTGGTCCAAATTTACTCGTTCTTAGGCTCCAGACAATCCAAACGAGAAATCCAACTCATTTACTAAAATTGAACACATTTTCTAAAATGACTGCGACCCCATAATGTAACATTACCTTCATAACAGCAAAGGTGCACAACATTTTAACAGCTATGGAATGAATGAATGTCCTCTAAACCTCACTTCATATCCAACACAAAATTTTGCGGTGAAGTTAACCTAAGACATAGAATTCAACGTATCAATCACTTAATTTGATCTGCATACTGTACGAAAATCAACACATTATTTTTCGGCTAAAACTTTTGGCGTTCTTTTAGCCCCTTCAAAAAACAAAAGCCGGTACCTATATGAGCTACAAGTAATGAAGTGGAGCAGACGATTAGATACTACGTCAACGGTTGATTGGAGTGTGCATCCGCTTGACAATTTCATTTACAGCTGCTCCGGTCATCACCAGTGTGTCATGCTGCAGGATGCTGTAGACGTTCAAACCCTGCAAAAAGTGAGAAACACACATGAGTACTGAGTTCAAACCGAACTTATATGGCAGCTGGTTTCATGTATCTACAAATCTTGAGAATGTTGTTTCTGTTGTTTGCTTCTAGTTCTCATGAATCAAACATCTTCGACAATGTAAATGTTTGTTAATAATTTCTATCTAAGCCATTGCTAATAATATAAGAAGCCCACTAATTTGTAGAACAAAGTGTCTATGTGGAATGGCATCTCAGGCTGCATTAAGGATCAGAAAGAGCAACTCACTACTGCGGGCAGCACGTTCACATAATGCAAATTTTGTGTAGCCAACTTGAGCTTTTCGGGTAACATTTGTTTACCATCCTCTGTTTTAGTACCATCCACCAGCAAAAATTTCTTGGAGCCCTCCATTTGCTGGACGTAGTTTACAATATTCTTGGTTTTATGCGTGGGGACCTCAAAATCTTCAAAAACCAGAAGCTGTAGTTTCATACAGTTTCACTTGTTAAGTTCCACCAGACAAAACTTTAATTAAAATAATTCGGCCACACAGCACAACAAAGCAAGGGGAGAGAGAGAGAGAGAGAGAGAGAGAGAGAGAGAGAGAGAGAGAGAGTTGCCTTTCCCTCTGCTGCTCGAGCTGTCAGAGCAATCTTTAGTCCTAGACGCCGAACCTTCTTATTCAGCTTAATTTCATGGCTTCGCGGCTTAGGACCATGCATTGTGCATCCTCCTCTGAACTGTTAACACCCATTAAGTCCATTAGCAAAACCACCTTCAAGGCAGAGTTAGAATGAAAATCAGGAAACATGCTAATTCAAAAGCATGATATATCAGTACCTGGGGACCACGCAATGTTCCGTGCCTTGCTCGACCAGTACCCTTCTGATTCCATGGCTTTCTCCCAGTCCCACTAACCTCACTAATAGTTTTTGTTGAATGTGTTCCCTGTAGACCAATCAACAAGCATAACCTTTTATCTCATCTTCCTCACATTCACTTTTGTATAGTCTTGCCAGTGGTTCATCATGAATGCTTCCACGGTATGAAAAATCTAAACTTGGACGACAATAATTTCTAAACTTATGACAACACAGTTGAACCCCCCTCCTCTCTCCCCCCCCCCCCTTTTTTAATCCATTTCCCTATATGAAAGCCTGTGCAATTCCTAGTGGCACAGCAGCTAGAATATCCTCTTTCTTCATCAAAAATAAAAAATATTACGGCATAGGTTAAATAATGAAAATTTGATGTATTTGAGGTATCAATGCGTAAGTATATACATAGATAAGTAAATACCTGTTGTCGTTTTGCTAGCTGCCATAGTACAACCCGATGAATAATATCCTTCCTAATAGGTACATCGAAAACATCACCAGCCAAAACTGTGAAGCCTTTATCTTCATAATGAAAATTTGTCACTGGAATCACAAGGTCCTGACAGAGCCCTATATTACAGTACACAGAATCAGTAAAACAGTTCTACAGTACATGTCCAGTTTTGATAAGTAACATTAATAAACCATACCTACATCTACACGTAAACCAGGAAAAGTAATATGTAAGTGTTACAACAAACTAACAGTTTCTGCATGCACTGCAAGAATATGCCTACATAAATGTATCTCACTTAGCATAAAAGACAAACGAAAAAAACTTTCAAACTATAGGATTGTTCTTGATTTTCACAGAATCATCCACATGTAGATGAGATAGAATTCATTACAGCTATGCTAAAAGTACGATAGATGTCCAAACTGATTTTTACCAAGTGATAAAGATGCAATGTTAGTTTAAATATATGTGTGTGCGTGTGTGTATTTTTTATATTCATAGCAGAGATCGGGGACAACACATTTGAACTTATGCCAATAGGTGGAGAAAGAATTCAGCTCAAACCTACAGTATAACAGTTAATGCACACGTTTCAATACTTATAATGCTTTTTATAGGTAACATAAATCTCAACACATGCAAAGTTTTGAGCTTTCCTCGTACCTATAGAACGCTCTGATGCAACCACAGGCTTTGCAGACAATAAATTAGAGGGAAAGGCACCTCCACTTGATTCGGGAGTCGGGTTGGAGGTTGAAAGCCTTCGATTTGCTAGAAAAAATGATCCAGGCTATAAAGAGATACAACAAAATATGAGTTAATTACTTAGTTGTCACATATTAAGAAAGCAAAAACTCCAACAAATCAGCTTATTGAATATATGAAAAATATGATATAGTTTAACTTTCACTATATTCTTTTCTTTTTCCAATATAAAATCTAAATATAATTATGCAAAGAATACCTTGAAAACAGCTGACAACTCTCCAGAAAGTAAGGTATCCCCGGGAACATGGCCGCAAAAATCTGTTCAAGGGCCAAAATAAAGGTTGGACAAAATAATAATGCTTTCAATTCCTTCCATGGAAGTCAATAACAAACAGCTTACGAAAGACATGCACACGCCCTTACCGAAAGTAGCACGAAATGATGATGGATATAAATTACTTGAAGAATCACAGCGGCCTGATGCCAATACAGAACCAAATGAACGCAAAAGCCTTCTGGATACCAACAAAGCCATACCGACTTATATTCAACTGGTTATCTACATCCACAAATCAGCTTTCTCAGTCTTCTTACTACAAAATACACCACTTGGGACCTTCAATTGATGTTTACACTTTACACCAACATGAATTCATCACAGAACTTACTTCGCCGTCGAACTCGGTCTCTCGTTCTCAAATGCACGAATGTGATACTACAGTGTTTCACACTATCACATAATACAGACTATCATTACAAACCATTTTTTTCTTGGGAACTTTAACGAAAAGCTTCCGGTAATATTCACTTTAACAAAAAACCACATTTTTACACTAAAAAGTCAATCCTGATACTATTTACTTTGCCCTTTATTTTATTCTTATAGTTGAAATTCAAAATTTTCAAATTCTTTTCATTAGTTTTCCTTTTTTTCTTTCCATTTTTATTCGAATGCTTTCGAGGTGTTCGATAAAATGCCCAAAACAAAAAGATAACTTTAGCAGCTGAGGAAAGAGTGACGAACACTAACCTAAATTGTCCAAACAAACCTTCATCTAAACACAGAATTGAAAACGCATAATAATCAAAAGTGCCCAAAAAACAAAGCGAAGACGAAGAAGAAAGAAGTACCCAATTCGGAAATGCGGTAGGCCGTTGATCCTCCAAACGGAGAGTGCTCTCGTCGTGGAAGGAGGGCGAATGAGAGAGAGAGAGAAAGGTGGCCGGAGGCAGGTCTGGTGCTGCTGCAAGATGTAGACGAAAAACCCCCAATTTCCTAAACCCCAAATTCTGTGTGTTCGGATTGACAAGCGACCAAATATGGGTTGGGCTTATTATTATTATTACGCACGTTTGTTATGGGCTTATAGTTTATGAAGCCCAAGTACTCTTTCCTGGAGGCTGGACTGCGGGATTTTATTTTTTATATTTTTAGGTAAGTAATTTTCCACACTTCCATAATTCGACAATTAAAAACTACTTTCACACGTAAACACGTTTATTTAAAATTCAAGTGTTGTTGTCATTTAGTATTACGGTTTAGTAGTAATCCTTATGTTAGAATTCCTCTGTCCCACATCGGCCAGAAGGCTTGAGAACAAGCCATTTATATAGAATTACCCCACTCTAATTAATACCGATGTCTTTTGTATTAAAACTTCACACTTGACGGATTAAGCAGGTGGCCGAGTGGGGACAGTATCGGTGTTGTTGAAGTGGGTCCATGGCCTGTCTACCTAAAATTTAAGATGGTATCAAAGCCAGGGAACAGGGGACGGGTCTGTACATCCACGTGAACGGGTGGATCCCCTTTAGCCCCGCGCAAATGGGTGAGCCCCGGCTTGGCTCCACATAGTTGCCGATGTGTGAGACTCCACATCCGACCCATAAAATGAGGTCTCACGTGCGGGGAAGTGTTAGAATTTCTCTGTCCCACATCGGCCAGAAGGCTTGAGAACAAATCATTTATATAAAATTACCCCACTCTAATTAATATCAAGACCTTTTGTATTAAAACCCCACACCTGACAGATTGTGCAGGTTGCCGAGTAAGAACAATATCGGTGTTGTTGGAATGGGCCCATAGCCCGTCTACCTGAAATTTAAAACCTTCTATTGTAAATAAGAAGTTATAAGTTTGATTCTCGCCAACGACTAACTTGAACCAAATTATTGCTAGCTCGTTATAAAACTTTGCCCATTATAATGTACAAAAATAATTTAAAATTTTAATCTCCCTTTAATATCAGCACATTAAGAACCCACTATTTATATTGGTTAACAATTAAATTGTCACATTTTATACTACATACATTGTAGGACGCAGGAACACATGCATGATTGTGAGACATTAATCACAATCCATAGTCAAAAGGAATTAATAGATAAGTTGTTAAGAAATGCATCGGCGTTCCACAATAACACATTTTAAATATATCTAATTAGCAGCGTACTAATTGCTTGTCATCTTAATTCAGAGCAATGTGGGAGAGATATCCATGGGAAATGGATTTCCCAAGACACCGTCCATGTAGTAGTGGCCGGGGTGGCTAGCATCCATCACCACGAACTGCATATCCTCCGTCGGCTTCCAATGCCGCTTCCTTTGGTTAATGAACCAGTTGTTTATCTGCTTTTGGTCCAGCCCCGTTGATTCTGCCAGAGCTAGCTTCTGCGACTCCTGCATCGATCATGTGTACGCACATAATTAACCTACTTCTTGATGGGAAAATGTGAGCATATGTTTATTTCACTTGAACGTATATAGAACGAAAGATGTATAAATTTGTATAATAAGATACCGATGGATAAGGCCATTTGTAATGACGGCTCCACCAATCAAGCAGTTGTTGCCTGGCTTCTTTAGGCAGCTTCCCCTTCTTCCTCTTCTTCATGAACTCCTGCTTCAAACTACCCAAATATCCACTGTACTTGCGCAATAGCTGACCTTTAAGCTCCCTGTCTTCCGCTTGCGGATCTATGAAGTTGTTAACATCAACCTCTTCTTCAGATGATCCGTTATTCCTATCAATTCCCTCGCCATAACCTAATGACATACAACATGAACACATAATTAAAGTACATCAAGGACATAATTAAAGTACATTAAGGATTTAAACAGACTTTCAATATCGTAGTTGCAGCCCTTATCACCCATAAAAGAGACTAACGTGTAAATGTTTACATTAGGGAATCTTCATTCATGTTGTCTCGCTTTATCAATCAAAACGAATTTTATCTCTGTGGGTCACTGACCTCTTACATCGGATCTCTTGCGAGGAAAAAAAGGCAACTTAATGATTGAAAGGTCAAAAGTTCCAGCTGGGTTCAAATAAAATTCATCGGGTCTATCGTTGAGTTCTCATGATAGTTTTATGGATATATATTACTGAAAACATATACTGTTGCTATAAAAATATTTCTGCATTCGATGTAGTATCTCTATTTCCTTTCATCTTTTTTCTTTTTGCCAAGGTTTTTGCAGAATTATATCCCGAATCATGAGGAATTTATATTCAGCCATCGGAATAAAAGTAACATTCAAGTTCTTGTACAGGTAAAAAGTGTGATGTAAATAGCGTCTTTTTCTTTTGGAACCTAGGGGCTCCTTTATAGACCCACAGACACTCTTTTTCACTCCCAAAATCAAATAAATCACAAAGCCATGCAAGCCAACTCTATTCAAAACATATAGGCATGGATCTAGCTTCCTTAATCCTACTTTGAAATGCAATTACTACTTTATCAATTTCATACTAAATAAATCTGTGTTTGGGAGTGTGTAGTCTCCCAAGTTACAAGGAATTCTTGTCCAGAATCCAGATTAGAAAAAAGTACTAGCATATCACTAGGATACCACTGAAGGAAAGGATTGATATATAGGCTACCTTCAAAATTAGTTTGATACTGCAATTTGTCACAAGCAACAGAATAATTTTCACTCAAGCAAGCAAGGCTATCAAGATCAAGGATCGATGAAGTCACAAGTACAGCTGCTTGACAATGGTTAGTTCAAGATTAGTTAGGTTTTGGTTGACAATGTTTAGTTCTAGATTGGTTAGAGTTGGTTAATTAACTCAGCTGCCTCTTCACTTGCTGAATCAGTTGGAGTATTGAAATGCATGAAATGTTTCAAGGATTATTTTTAACATCTTTTATGCAATTGAACGACAATAACTGATTTAAAATAAAAAAAATGTTAAATCAGTATTTCACAATTTGAAATGTTTATCAAATAGATTCAGTAAGGACATATATTTGGACTGAAGCACCCTTTTTTGCACAACCAGAAGAAACATAGAAGAAATGTATGCTATATTATTGTAACATTTAAGGTGAAAGAGAACACAAACATTCAAAACCTTCATTAAGGATATGTTGCCTAAATGAATTGAGTGCAGAAAACCAGATTACCCTGCGTCCAGCATACCGTGTGTAACAACAATAGGGAAATCAAGAGTATACATATGTAAAATTCAAGGAACCAAATAGTCAATCTCTAGCACATCCCTTTGAGGATCTGTATTAATCTTCATGAATTAGAGCCACCAACTCAGTTGTTTTGGTCCATACAGACTGCCCATGATATGTATCATTGTATTAGGACAACACCATGAGTCAAGTTTACCATTTACCGTTTGGGAGATATTCTCTGTATGTGTAAAAATCCAGGATATCCAACTTATAAGCTAGCTATAGTCCTTATAGATTCAATAACTGTGTGCAGAAATATTTCTAAAGCTTAAATATACATGTTTTGAAATACATCAAAACATCGACGATTTCTAGAACTCGGGTCTATATTTCTATAGTAACCTTAGAACAAGGCAGACTAACGTACAAAAGTTTATTTACAGAGTTGACTAATATTCCAAAGAGCGTAAAACTAAATACAAATATTTTGTCGTCCACACAAATTGGCCACTAGGGCTTTAAGAAAAAACCTAATAGTTATGAAACAGCAGTTACTTTGAGCATTGCTATATATATATACAAGACGGGGGGAAAACGCAAGCCAAACCATTTGTCCTAATATATATACAGTGCGTCAATTTCAACTAGGTAAAACAAGGTGAAGAATTCAAAACAAACCAAACAATCTCAACCAATACACACACCGAGAAGAGAATCAAAGCCATATAGTTCTATGCAACGCCATCGATTTGTCGATATAGCTATAAAATAACATGACTTGCGAGTGGAAATTAGCCTGCTACTACCCTAGTACTAAAACAGTTCTATATATACATAATACATCCCAACGAACAGCAGATATATAATTAAATAAATTGTAGAAGGAACCAATTAATATATCAAATGAAAGAGTTTGAAAAGGGAGAACAAAGAACTAATTGCGTACCCACTTTGGAACGCATTTGTTAATTAATAAAATAAACCTACAGGATCTTGGAAACGACATCCATGCAAGGCTGGTTATTATATTGCATAGCATTAAAATATTCAGATAATAAAAAATAAAGAAAATACTCAAAATGTCTTCCTAAACATTAAAGAAATTTGAGAAAAAGAAACAGTGATGATATACATATATAGAGAGAGAGAGAGAGAGATAATGGTGATGACGAACCTGCAGAATCGGAAGAAGAAGAAAGAGTAAGGGCTTTGAATTGGGACTCGATTCTTTGGAAGAAGATCATGGCTTCCTTGAAGGGTTTAGAGAGTTCTTGCTCATACTTGGTGAGCATCTCGCAGTAGGCCTCCATGAACTGATCCAAAGCTGGATCTTCACCGAGAGATCCTGATCCACTACTACTACTCACCATTTGACCTATTGTCGCCGCCGATGCGCACGCTTCTTCCAGCCTCGCCACCACTTCAGGCGGCGCTCCAACCTGCACATCATTGTTTTCAAATAAATATTATTATTCAAACTCTTTAATGATGATGATGAAAACATATGTTTAAACAAGATCAAAACTCAAAAGGCGAAGAGACTTGGACCGTCTTTATAAACAACATAATTACTTAAGTTCCTTGTTAACATAATGAACTCAATGAGGCATGACAAGAACATGATGGTAGTAGTAGTACTGCATGAACAACTTCATAATACCAAATCTTTCGTTGAGGATGGGCGTTCTGAGTCCTACATAGTCCTACATCGCCCTACCAAAGGTGCTAATATCGCCCAATCCACATTATTTTAACATAATTTACAATGAGAATATGATTATTAAGATTCTCAGATCTCAGCTTCCCAAAGGAACGAAGCTTGGAAACATGAAATATCTATCACTTTCAGGCGCATGTCAACTAATATGTCCTTTCAAGCAAACAAAACAAAAAAACAAAAAAAGAGGACAACGAATGGAGAATTGTGGTACTAACTCCTACGTTTGTAGGAATTGAATACCTATTTGGGAGGTCAATATAAATATATATATGTGTATTCTAATTATATCGATGGTTTAAATTTTACCTTTTGACAGTTGATATAGGAGGCCAAGAGGCGGTGATAGTGAGGATGAGCCATGATCTTAGCCTTGACAATTGAAGATGAAGAAGAAAAAGAGCTGCCGCCAACACCTTCATTATTGTTGTTGTTGTCCATGAAATAGGAGGCGGCAGCTGGGTTGTGGAGAACGAAGGAGGAGCCGCCGCTTGTGTTATGCCGGTCGTGATGGTTGTTGGACGGAGGCAACTGGGGAAGCTGGTGAAACTGATGAGTCGTACTAGTATTGTGTGCATCTGCATTAGGATTAGGGTTCATAGGTTGATGATGATGATGATGATGATGATGATGGTGAGAGTGATCAGCATGATGTGATGAAGTCATTAGAGGCATCATCATCATTGGACACATTCCTCCTCCATTACTGCTGCTTTCTCCAAAAGCCATCATACTACAAGTGCCATTGGAACCACCTTCCATTCTCTCTCTCTCTAGATCTCTTGCTATATCCTATCCCTCACAAATTAACTTTGTTACCTCGTCCTTTCTACTAGTTTCGTTCACTTGGCTTTGCTACAAATCACTTCTCTCTCTCTCTCTCCCCCTCTCTCTCTAGGTTAAAGTGTTTTTATTTTCTCTGTCCTACGTAATAATGTTATACATGCATATGCGGATCTGATCCTGAACTATATCACTCCTCCAAAGAAAGAGAGGGCTCTCCCGGGTTTTATGCTACAACTTTGATTGAGCAGGCTCTTAACAGGGAAATCCTAAGTAGTGAGTGAGAGTGAGAGTGATAGTGGTGGAGGATATGGTGGGTCAGTAGTTAATTATGTTAGTGTTTTTTCTTCATTTGCTGGGTCTGCCAAAGCCTGCCTCAGATTTCCTTTGCAAAATTCCTGTTTTATCTCTCCCTCCCTCTCTCCCTCTCTCCCCCACATGCATTTAACTCCTCACAGACATACAGAAACGAATACAATACTCTCTCTCTCTCTCTCTCTCTCTCTCTCTCTCTCTCTCTAATATGGTAGGGTTTTGCATCAGGAACAAATAAAGGAGCGGTGTTTCACAAAGACTCAAAAAAAAATTTGAGGATCATTGTAAAATTCATTGGTAATATAAAAAGTAGTTTAGTTATTTATAAGTAGATAAAGAGTTTTTTTCTTGTTTTGATTTGAAAGTGTAATAAATTTTCAAGCTAACACGGATGATATAAATCAGATGACGTAAAACATATATGATCGTAATACTTTATATATAAGATAATTTGCTCTGATATGATAAAAAAAAATTATTACAAAAATTAATTAACAACATAAAAAATAACCTAATTATTTATAAACAAATACAAAATTTATTCATAATCTCTAAACACTCAGCTGGTTATTTTTCTTTCTTAGACCATCTCCAAATTTGGGCTAAAAGCTAAATTACCCCCCCCAAAACACTCTCCAACCCATGTTAAAATTTTAGGCTAAATGCCAAATGTTATTTCTGAGCCAAATACCCCTCAGCTTTCCCCCGGGGTAAATCCCAAATGTTTATCGGAATTTAAATTTTTTTAGATTAAAATGTTCATAAAATTAATTTACAATAATCTACATATTTTTTTTAAGAAAAAAATTAGTTTAAGTTCATTCTTTAATAATTTCGGGCTAAAATTTTAGGGCAGAAGGGTTGAAGCAGAAAAGATGTTTCTGGGCTAAAAACCAAATTTTTCGGGTTAAAAAATTTAGTTTTTAAGGGTAATACAAACTCATTTGGTTATTATTGATAGATGTGTGAATGTGAATAACAATAACAAATAATAAATATATGGTAGATGCCGTGGAGATAGGAAGGGAGAGTAACTGAGGAGGGGAGAAATCTATTACTCTATCACACTCTGTGTGTCGTGTGATGCAAAGCTTTACCTTCCCGATGAAAACTCTCACCCTCTTTTCTTGCACTGCAACTGATGCGCTGCCATTACTGGCAAAGAATTATGAGAGAGATAGAGAAGGGAGAGACCCAACGATCGATCAAATCGAGGGAAGAGCCAAACGGGACACCTAATGGCTAATAGTATATATATGTGTATGAACTCACACGGATGAAAATATTTTACACTAGGAAAATAAAAATTGTAGAGAGAGGGAAATTGGAATCACTACTGCTAGGTCTAGCTTTCTCTCTCTACTGTAGCCTTTGCTGCTTTTTTCTTTGTTACTACTGGAGCTTGATTGCAATCTGTCCACTCATTTAATATTCGCACTTCTGCTTGTTGTCCTCTTCTTCTTCCCCTACGGCCCAACGCCAACACCATTATCCATCATGATCAAATTAAAATAGTAAATATTCAATAAAGAATATGTCTTATCATGCAATATATATGGGCATATTTTAATTTAGTTTGTCATGTGCTTGTCACCTACCAAAGTACTGATGCTCGTGCCCTATCGGACACCCATATGCGTCTAGAATGTATTGATGTTGCCATTTTCTTTTCTCCTGGACACTTCTTTATACAAAGTCATTTCTCTTTGCACTGCTCAATCACAAGTTGAAATGGATTAACTTGTGTTAAAGAAACCATCAAGAATAATTAATGAACAAGTGCTTGCACATGCTCAATATATTCACGTAGTATGCTTTTTTTAGAGTAACATTTACTATTTTATTAACCTCTTTGATATTTTATTTGAATAATAATTATCTAATGCACTTACGTTTATGCATAATAACAGAAGTTAATAGTATAATAGAACTGCCACGATGTCATATATATGTGTGTGTGTATATATATATATTCAAAGTTGGTCTATAATAACTATGTCAACTTGTTTTATAAAACCTTGTCATCATTATTTTAGCACAAAGTGAAATTATCACTCTAAGCTATATTAAGCAAAAAGGGAAAACTTGAATTCGATATGCTGTGGGTTGAAAAAAAATGTTTTATTCACTATGACAAACGCTTGCAACTTATTCATTATTGTGTAACCTTATAATAAAATTTTGACAATTATAATCCAACATTATATTTCTTGTAATTAAGACGTTGAATTAAGTTGACACTTACATTCACATTGAGCCTTTCACGTGAAAGTTGTAGGGCCAATAATGGTAACGATGATTGGGTATTTTAGACGTCCACTCACAAAATCTAAAATGTCTATACTGCAACAAGATGACCACCTTGTTATAGTCTAAATTGTAACATACGATGAAACTCAACCTCATCTTGTAACAATTTTTTGGTAAAATTTGAAGGGGGATCAATATCTAAATTATTTTGTTAATTTTATTGAATTAAATTGTATTCCAATACCCTTGGATAACGACACCATAAACTTGGTTTCTCATTAAATTAAATGGTATTCCAATACCCTTAAAAAAAAACACCATAGACTTTTCTCATTGTTATGTACTGCTCTATACCAATACCCTTGTCAAATTCACAGTTGTGTATTCATATCAATCTTCTTAGTCACTGTGAAACCCTTTGCTGTATTTGGCCAAATGTGCTTGCGTTCTCTTTCAATTATATAATACCTATGAAAAATGTTTTTTTTAATAATACCTATGAATAATGTTAGAGACATTAAATTTGCATACTAATAATGTGTCACCAACAAAAAATAAGCATGTTAAATAATAATACTTAGATAATAATCCAATTATCAACTTTTACGTCATTTACTTTATAAATTTTAACCTACACATTTAATCTCTCTATTATTACCTAATATCTATATATACAAATGATTTATGTACAATTTTTTTTTTCTCTAGCAGTACCTAATCTCTACTAATTAATAAAACACTCATTGTCAACCAAAATCCTATGAAATTACCAATTTAACCATCTAATTAAAACATAACATGAATAAGAAATATGGGGCAGAAATGTAATTTCACACCACCAAATATTGCTGTTTTTTTTCAAAGCCTCACCTACATGTAACCTTAACATATATCTAATTAAAAAAATTTTAAAAAAAATTTCTCACTCCCACATTCTCTATCACTCTCTTCCTCTCTCCTTCTATTTCAAAAAGAAAAATTAAAAAAAAAAATTATCAAACACTTGGTGTGCGCCTATATGCTAGTATCTATATATACAAATGATTTATGTACAACATTTTTCTTTTCTCTTGCATTACCTAATTAATATTTATATATACGAATGACTTATGTACAACTTTTTTCTTCTTTCCTCCTTTTGATGCTAAGAAAATGCGTTCTTGATTCTTGGTAAACGTATTTAGAATTTTAGACGATACCATCTCAAGGAAATTAAGAAATGCTTGGAGAGAGAGTTTTTTTTTTTTAAGTCTTCTTGGATTTGGTTCGAGTGAAAATCAACTGACAAAATCTTTTTCCTAAGCAGTATATGTATATAAGGTCATCTCTAACTGAAGGAGGGCAAGAGAGCTCATTTTAACTCTATAGTTTTTCGAGAAATTAATATTTTAATGAATAGTGGTCATATTTCTTATCATCTCCAACCGAGGGGCCAAAGGCCAAACATAGCTCTGTGACAAAAAATCATCTCCAACTGAAAGGGCTAAACGATCATAGGTCAAACATAATTTATTATTTTAAATGAATTAATATGGTTACTAAATTAAATTACCTCAATAATTTTTCGATATGGAATCTCAATAATTTGACGTCTTGGATTTGATTGTCACGTGTCGATATGTGCGTAACTTTGCATATTTCTTGTTGAGAAATAATCTCAATAATTTTATGTCTCGGATTTCAAGTCTCACGTGTCGATGTGTGAGTAACTTTGCAAATTTATTATCGATAAGGAATCTCAATAATTTCACGTCTCGGATTTCGAGTGTCACATGTTGATATGTGAGTAACTTTGCAGATTTCTTGTCGATAAGGAATCTCAATAATTTTACGTCTCGAATTTCGAGTGTCACATGTCGATATGTGAGTAACTCTCCAGATTTCTTGTCGATGTGTAATCTCAATAATTTTTCGGATAGGATTTCAATTGCTGGGTGTTGAGATGTAATTAGTTGTGGGAATTTTAGATAGGATTTTTATATGCATGACACTTGTTATCTTTAGCTTCCAATGTCCATAAATATGATGTATATTAGCCTATAATTCACACAACTTCAGCTTTGCCCTCTCCAATATATTTTTCAATTTAAGTTTGCAATGAATTCAAACTTTAGATCATCTTCGATTCCAATTGGGGGTCCTCATCCAATTCTAAATTGGAAGATAAATGGGTGCATATGAAACGAGAAAGTGAGGAGTTCGATGAAGAAGATGAAACATGACGCAACACATCATATATGGCAGTCATGGCTGGGGTCATGAGGTGTGAGGCAACTGAAGAACAACCTCAACGAGGTGGCTCTGTTGCTGGTTGCGATTACAAGCCAAGAAATAGAGAGATGGTGCATGAGAATCTAATGAACAACTACTTCAACACCAACTCGATGTACACTGAAGAAGATTTCAGACGTCGTTTCCAGATGAGTTGTCATGTCTTCGAGCATTTACTTCATGATGTCTAACATGTCAATCCATACCTTCGACAGAAACTGGATAGAGTAGGTCGCCCTAGTTTCTCACCTCATCAGAAGGTTATTATTGCATTCTAAATGCTGGCATATGCCTCCCCAGCTGATGCGATGGATGATACATATGGTATGTCTGAGTCTACATGCCTTGATAATCTTGTTGAATTCTGTCACACAGTTCTTCAACTTTACAAGTAGGAGTACCTCCGTGAACCAAATCAAGCAAATCTGGATCGGCGCATTCGCAAAGCTGAAGACCGTGGCTTTCCTCGCATGATAGGGTCATTAGATTGCATGCATTGGCAGTGGAAGAACTGTCCCACCGAATGGCAATGAGACTTTAGCGGAAGATCGAGAAAGCCACAAATAAGTACCTACAACAAGATCTTGTTGCACATATTTGGACGAAAAGAAGCATGGAGTAAGCGTTTAAGTTTTATGTTGTTAAATGATTTTTTTTTAACGTTGTTTAAGTTTGAACAACTTCCCCAGGTAGTACTATGGTAGAGATTGTGTTCTTTAATGTTGTTTAAGTTTAATGTTATATAAAGTTGTTTAATATTGTTTAATGGCTTAGGTAGCTGTTGGATTTGAATTGTTTGGGTTGGTTCGGGCTGGTTGGTTGGCTGGATTGGGCAAGCCAATTGGCCTGATTTGGTATTTTTGGTTCGGTGGGATCCATAAGTTATTTGGTCTAACTTTCGATTAGAGATAATTTTTATATTATTTCGAATTATTTTTTACCTCAGAACTCTTTAATCAGATCGGTTGAAAATGATCTAAAATCTCTCACTCCATCTCGTTTATTATTAGTCAGAGTCATAGCATGTAATGCGTAATTATTCGGCATGAAGAAAAGTTGAGTTTGCTGCAGCTAATAAAAATAAAGCTGGTAAATCTGGTGGGACAGTCCGAATATCTCTTCCTCAGATCTCTCTCTATCTCTAGGCCTCTTTGCCTTTACATGTACGTAATTGATCTAGGTTCTATTTTTCTCTCTCCCATTAAAGTTGGTAGCTGTATGTATTCCTACGGAGCTTCACTCCTCTCCACTCCCATGGAGTCTGGACACAGCAGAAAGACAGAAGAGCTCCAATCGATGAAGAACAAATTGTCTCCATTTCATTGTTTGCTGTGTATTATATTATATATATCGTATATTTGTTTATTTAATCTGTATTGTTATTGTATGTATTTCCCTTGCAATGTTTACTTAATTTTTGTTTACAGAAAGAATAAGCGGGTCATAATCTAGAAATCTCGAGTATCTTCAATGACTTGTTAATCTCAACTTCACCATGGAAGCTGGTTGTTGATAGATTTTTTTTTCTCTCTTAATTAACGAGTTGGTGAAGCTTGTGGAACTTTCTTAATCAGAAAAATCCTCCAATCTCTATTAACCAATGATAGATACGAGTCATATGACGCAAAAGGGTGATTATATGGTCATGTAGTTGGTACATTTCTTATAATTCTTATTCTGCAACTTCTAGCAACTTAAGCTCAACTTATTTATCAGAATAAGCTTCTTGTGCTTTTGTCAAATGTATAAAAATAGGAAAATGTTACGGTATATTGAGTAAAAAAAATAGTACTGGTATCTTTGTTTTAATAAAATTACATTATACAGGACAAATTTAATTGTTCAAACGTTACGTGATAATAGTGAGGTTAAGTAACAATTTGGTTCATTAATTACACTACCAATATTAATTATTACATCATAATTTACACTATAAGCGTAAATTATTATTCATGCAAGTTCTAGAATACCATATCATTCTATTTAATAACACAAAATGATATTATTATTATATAACAAGATTGTGGATGTCATATTACTCTATCATGCAAAAATGTCATGCTTGAACATAATTACATTACAAAAACCTTATTTGATTGAAAAATACAAGTACTTTTTCTTTTAAAAGGTTCCCGTAGACCAACCACAGAAAGAATAAGGCTTCTTTTTTAATTTTACAACTCTGAACAAATGAACGGTGCCTGCCAATTTAAAAAGGGCCCCCATGAAAAAAGGAAAAAGAGGAAGGAAAAAATAGAGAAGTGGATTACCAAAATCTTGCAAGAATATAGACAACTTAGTTGGATAAATAATTTAAAATTATGTACACTAGACAAGACGATCGTTTGCATAAGTGGGGTCCTAAATCTCGTGATAGATATCCCGTACTCAATAAATCAACTCAGTTAAGATATAGAGACAGACAATTTTCCAAACAAAAATATTAGGAATCTAAAGACAAATCAACCTGAAACTGATTAAATTGGAATTCTATTTGTTTTTTTTGTTTTGTTTTCCTGGTGTGGTGTTATGGGGAGGGAGAAACAGGGTTCAGAGATTGAAAAATGGGATTTGTAAGTAGGCAGTAAAGTACTTGGATTTTGGTTAGGGTTTAGAGTTACGGTTGGGTGGCTGTAGGGTTAGGGTTAGGGTTAGGGTTTTGAAATGGGGTTAGAGAATAGGAGGATAATAGCACGCGAATCCGTCACAAATCGTAGGAATAGAAAGAGTAAGTAAAGATATAAAGTTACAGATACGTCACTGGTGTGAAGCGTGAAGTTTCAAAGTGTGAAGGGTTTGAAGACTTGAAGTAGAAGTGTGCGGGTGTAGGTGGGAGAGAGAGAGTTTATAGAGTGATAGGCCTAGGCTCTTTGCAAACAAAATTTTTTTCCAACGGATCCTCTTCGGATCGTTTTAGTGAGAATCCTGATGTTCAAAAATTTTATCTACCCATCATATATCATATTATTAATTTTTACCAAATATTATTTATGTTTAATTTTAAATAAAAATATTTAAAATAATTTATGACTGTACCGAAATCCTCGGAAAAAAGATCCGGATTCAAAAATTTTCACACTTGAATTCTTATTTTAAGTATTTAATTATATGTATTACGACAATTAAATGTACTAGATTGTGTTTTTGGTACACTAAAAAACCTCTCATTGCAAACAAAGCTTATCTGACATGCACTTTACGTCCTGTCCATCAACAGTTGCATGATAGAATTGTTTCAGATATATTCTAGAGGCCATAAAATAAAATATATTTTAAAGGCCAAATTTAAGACTTTTATTCTTGTCAGCAAATTTAAGACCATTTTTCTTGTCAACAGATTTTAAACTTTTGCTAGGATCAGGATAATAGTGATCTGTGAACGGCATATTATCACTTGGATAAACAATTACACTGCTATATTATTATTATTATTATTATTATTAGAGTAAACTGTCAGTTTACCTCCTGAACTTTCATCTCACTTTTGATTTCCCCCTGAAATTTTCTATTGGAAAATTAAGGACTCAAACTAATTTTTTTAGCCAATTTGCCCCCTACCGTTAGTTTTTCATATATTCCATCCATATTTCCGTTAAGTGAGATCATGTGCACAACATGTGAGGGTAGTTAAGTTATTTCACTCTTAAAAATGATTAAAAAACTGAAAATAAAAAAAAAAAGCAAAACTTTCCCTCTATTTTTTCCCGCTAATTCCTATCCTCGATTTTATTTTTCCCTCCCATTCCTATGCATGAGAAATGACATATGGTGTTATTGTCTACCATTTTTATTTTCTCTAACAAATTAATAATTTGACAAATGCTAATGGTGCTATTGTCTCCAAAGCAGTGCATTAATATAAGAAACCTTAATCTTTTTTATGGACATGTTTCTTATATTAATGTACTGCTTTGGAGACAATAACACCATGAGCATTTGTCAAATTATTAATTTGTTAGAGAAAATAAAAATGGTAGTACATGCTTCAAGAAAAAGATTAACTTAGCTACTTATGAAGATAATAACACCATATGTTATTTCTCATGCATAGGAATGAGAGGGAAAAATAAAATTGAGGATATGAATTAGCGGGAAAAAATAGAGGGAAAATTTTTATTATTATTTATTTTCAATTTTTAATCATTTTTAAGAGTGAAATGACTTAACTATCCTCACATGTTATGCACATGGTCTCATTTAACAGAAATATGGATGGAATATATGAAAAACTAACGGTAGGGGGCAAATTGGCTAAAAAAAATTAGTTTGAGTCCTTAATTTTCCAATAGAAAAGTTCAGGGGGGAAATCGAAAGTGAGGTGAAAGTTCAGGGGGTAAACCGACAGTTTACCCTTATTATTATTATCAAAGGCAATTTATTATGGATTATATAGAAAGAAGTCAAGGATTATTCACTTAAAAAAAATCAAATCAGCAAGCTTGAGCTTAGCTAATCTTGTTAAAGTCGTGTTATATTTTTCTTTTGAGTAAAGTTGGTAGACTAATTTCTTAGATTATATTTACTAAATATATAATTAGTCACTAATATAATTTAAACACATTAATCAACACTTAAATAATAATTCAATTATAAACAACTACTCATATGTTTTACAAAATATAATTTAAAAAAAATAATCTCTTTAACATAATATTTTTATTTTCAAAAGTTTTATCAATGAAAAAAAATATATTTTTGGTATCATGATACTGCATGTTTTTAGTACCACCATTTTCATTGATTTATGTTATCTCATATTTCTTATATCTGAAAAATCATCAATATCTATCTCATGTTAATCTTTTTTAGTTTTAAGCCAAAAAATCCAACATTTTTTTTAAGTCTAAACCAGATATTATCTATTAAATGTTTAAATAAAATTACATGATAAACCCAACCCAAGCCACCGTTTTGTGTTGCTTATGCTTCTTTTTCTTTAATTTTCGTTTTTGTTTCCCAACAAAGAAAAAAGATTACATGATATATTCATTTGTAGCACTAGAAGTAGCAAGCTGATAAAAAAAAGAATTTTAACGAAAAACTTCCGGTATTATTTATTTTAATGAAAAATCATATTTTTACACTAAAAAATCAATCCTTATACTATTTACTTTACCCTTTATTATATTTATATGGTTAAAACTCAAAACTTTTAAACTTTTTCATTTGTTTTCCTATAAATAAATCATTTGAGAATAATATCGATTAATTAGCAGAAATGATTGTTATTTGATATTTCATGTGGAAATGATCATTTTAATAATAAAGATAAATTGATCACATACGGATGACTTAATAATGATATATAACGACCATTCAATGATGATGCAATCATTTCTGAAACTACTTGTCAAAAAGTGATTATTCTTACTAATTGCACAATAATATTTGTTGTATTATACTAAGCATGTTCTTCGGTTGTTTGGTCCCGGTTGGCTGAATAGAACCTTGCCTTTAGGCTCTATATGGTGAAAGTCGTTTAGCAAAGAATCTTTACAAAGAGTCCAATTGTCTCACACACACACACACACACACACACATATATATATATCAAAATGGAAACAATGATGATGGTACCTTAGAGTCTCATTGTGAGCTGGCCTAAGCTGAAGTGAAAGAGTGAATGATACAAATATGAAGATCAGAAGATGCATGGCAAGAGCTTGAAACTCACCCGTTCAAAGCATTTCCTTTTACACTCAAAATTTCGAATATGAATTCAAATCTGTCTATCTCAATCTCCTGTATAGAAAAAGGAAATTATAGAGATGCATGTATAGTAAAGGAAGGAAAGATTTTATTTGCACTTATGAAAGGGTAAAAGTTTAATTAAAATGGGAGTAGTCTTAGCAGTTTAATCTCTAAATGCAAATATAAACATGGGGATGATGAGATAATCGACGTAGCGAGCTAGTTCTTCTGTGCGTATAATTCCCAAACTTGTATATTTGCAGAAAATTCCACGCTATTTTTATGTAATTTTCAAGATATACATCCCTCAACATATTCCCCAAGGACATGTATTAAGTTGTCAATGCATATCCAGTCAGTCAAGGATGACAATTCCATCCAATGAGGTTGATATGTTGATTCACATGGTACAACCGAGTTGTAGGCTGTAGCTAGCTAGCTGCATTAACAGTCTACCTGAGTAGATATTTATAAATCATGTTGCACATATTGTAATTGTTCTTTTTGGTTCTATGTTCTTCTGCATGTTGTTCCCGAAAATGCAGCCTTCCAGCTTCTTCTTTTTTTCTGTCTCGTTTCGATATCTTTTTCCCTTATTTTCCCAATCAAGGACTTGGTTTTTTAGGCCTTACTTTTGCCAAAGCTGTCGTTGTAGGGCATTGAGGAATCTACATTGTATATAAAAATTCATTTCTTAGTATAATGTTTTGAATCCAATGATTGAGAAAAGAGAATCAAAATTATTGAATACCAACAACGAACAGATATATGCATAATGGATCTCTCATATCCCAAGTTGTTATATAATTACAGTTTAATATTGTGCTAGATACATTTAAAAATTGCTTGAAAATGAAATACTAATATTTAAGTCTATTAGTAAGAATTTCGTTTTACTATACAAAAATGAACAATAAACGCTCATAAAAATCATGTTTTTACGATATAGAACTTACTCTCAACCATAAAAGAAAAAGAAAACATTGAAATATATAAAAGGTTGGGTACAACGAAATGAAAGATACACATAATTGATTTTGACAAGAGAATATTACTATTGGTCAACATAAACAAAGCTTATAATGTATATTCCATTAGGAGATAACTCCCACCCAACTAGAAAGAGGTTATTTGCTTTTCTACTTTGAAGTTAGCTTATCATGTTTTCCCTTTGTGGTGCCTCTTTGCTCCCATTAAGCTTTGCTTCCTGCACGTGGAATTGGTATTAATCAACCTTAACATAATCTTAAATTTATCGTTAATTAGTTTAGTACAAACATTATGTGGGATATAGAAGGGGGAGGCTTTTTGGTAATGATTGGAGTTAGAGATTAGATTCTTAAATCTTAAAAGGTTTGTTGAGAGTTTTCGCTCTTTTGACGTAGAGAGACTCGTTTCTCATCAATTCATCAACGTAATAAGTGATTGCTAGTCAAATAATTCACTTTATGAACATGTAATAAACATCTATCAAGCGATTAATATCATTGACATTACGTATCGGTTGCAAATTTGCAATAGAGAATCTCACCTTTTGAAGACCTTTAACTAATATTATTAGGCGACCAAATCTCTTATCGTGCAAAAACATCTTTTATCTTCATTAAAAAAAAAAGGAACAGGACATATATTGGCATATAAACAGATGTTTTGGCCGACAACATACGGCTTTTGGTGTCCAATCTTCTATCCCACTATGGACGGAGCTCGACTGAGTTGAGATACCTAATTAGTTCCCATCCCACACTCAATCCCTCCAAGAAATGGAAACCAGACCACATACCATGTTGTATGTGCCTCCTTGTACTACTACTAACTTACTCCTTACTGAGTTGGCATGTAGTTTTACAATGTCCAACTTGAATTTCCACAAGCTTATGTTTTGATGAAAATAATAACACAAATAAGTTTTATTGTGATTTTTGTAGACATTCGTAAATGTGATGGAAAAGCGGGACTTATAATTCATAAGTTATTGTGAAATAACTTGTACAAAAATAGGTTTTATGATGGTTTTTGTAGAAATTCGCAAAACTATAAAAATGGTGAACATTAGTTAACAATTTTTTGAGAAAAATGCAGCCGTTGAGTTTTCGCATTTAACAAATGTTAGGAAAAGGTCACAAGGTCTTTGGAAGCGTTATTACCATTTTTTGAGTCAAGAAACTATTTTTGATGAATTTTCTAAATTAACAAATAAATTATGGCTCAAAGGCAAATCAAAGGTGTTACAGGGCAAGATGGAGCTCTATCCCCTTTGGAGAAAATGTTCAGTGCATCATCCGTATGCGGAAAATTCGAGATTCCGTATACGGCAGCCACACTGAAGATGCTAGCAGAAAGCTCCGACCTTATCAGAACTCTACAAATGAGCATAAGTAATCATTCCATGCCAAAACCAAGTAGCTGATATGAAAATTGCTTGCCGGATGCCAACGCCGACAGAAATTCTCCCCATTGCCCAAGTATTTAGTTCTTAAAATTGAACGAAGATGCTTTATTGTTTCCAAACGTATTTTACAGTCAGACCCACATCTTGAAATACAATGTACAAATGGATTAAACAGTACAGGTTCAAGTTCTTCATACCTGGTACATATATTGCTAACAGATAAACAGCAAATGTCATGGTCCAGCCGGCTATAATTTCTGGATCACAACCGAATTGGCGAGGCCTGCCTGCTCAATTGTTTGACTCGGATCATTGAGGAGCTTGGGAGGGAACCCCATAATCTGCAGGTGATAATTCCTTGGACCGTCAGGCCTAGATGTATCAATGAAGCCACGAACGTCATTGATGGTATGATGGTAGTTAAAATGTCCAACTATGCGGGTCCCATCAGCCAACCTAAGTTGAACCGATGTTGATGGCAACTTTTCATCCACAACCAGGCCTGCGGAGGGGGTTGGAGGAGTGTTGAGAGAAGTCGATGCAGTCGTTGGCTCAGATGCTGCTGGAGTAGAGCTGCCACCCAGAGTTCTTCCCACACCCTGAAATGGAACATGTCGCTTCACCAGTTCCTGCAAGGAAAGAAATATAAATAGCTTGTAATTTATAATATTGTCCGCTGGCCTTTGAGAGCAGGCCATCTAAATTTGAAACACATTTGACAGGAGAAATGCAAATGCAGATATGAGATCATTGGAGAATCTTCAACTTAGATACTTCTGAATGGAATTGTACAAAGGAGATCTTAAAGAGAGAACTCACCGGGCACTTCTCATTCCTCCTTATTAGATTGACATGAACTGAGGTACTTCTATCTGCAGGCTCCAACTCTTTTGGACATTCAGACTTTTTGATGCTCTGCATTGAGACAAAGAATGAGATGGAATATCATTTATGGGAATACCACGACACAGAGCAAAAGCAAACCAGTGCTTACGCATGAGAAAATTCATCCATGAGATCACATGCATAGTCATCACATTAACTAATGCATAAGAGGACGAAGTAAAGAATGTACAATGCAAACTGTACAGAAAATAAGTTCAGAGGACATTAATGGACACCCTCCACCACAACAACTGATACTATAATCTACTAGTTTCCTTATTGTTTTTCTTTGAGTCAAACTTCCATTGATATTACCTCTAAGAAAGATGCATTTTCTGGATCGTCCAGCCGCCTTAAGGGGCCATCATTTATAGTGAAACCGTTAGACCAGAAAATGATGTTGTGAACAACAGTCTCAGGCTGTGCAGGAGTAGGTTGTACAGTTTCCCCAGAGAGTAATCTACCAGTTCCCGCAAAGCTTCTTGAGCTTGAAGATGCACTAGAAGGATCAAAAGGCCCCTCCGTGGCTCCTAACTCCCTTGCTTGATCAAAAATGGAATCCACATCATTATCCTTTGTAGGATCCTGGACAAGCATTCCACTGCAAGTATTGTAATTACACATGTTAGACTTTCTTCAGAATTTCATACAAAAATTATGAGCTTCTAGGCTTGTTAATTTCTGTAAGACAAAAAGATAAAGATTTTATCGAAACAAGGACACTATCCGTGACATAAGAATGATAAAATCACAACAAGACTTAGACATGACATAAGACCACAATGTAAATAAAACACAATCTAACAAATCACAGATATAAAAAAGATATTAAGCGGACCATGCATAACGTCATAATATTCCCTTCAAGGCATAGGCTCCACTGTGATACATAACGGAACGAATGCAATGCAAACCTGTAAATAGAATACCAAGTGAACATGATATCACCCCACGGATGTCCAAACAAGGTCAGCAAACAAATCTCCAAAGATCCCAAGCCACAACGCAATGCAGACAAGATGGTAGATACAGTTCTAGCAAACCCCTTCCACAAGCAGTATCGACTCACCGTCAAGCTCCTCTAGAAGCTAAGTAATCAATGGCAATCCAAATGAAATCTAAGCTCTCGAAAATGGCTTCACTTGAAGCTCTTCCTACCACACAAAGACCCCCAAATGGCAGATGCCAATGATCGCTTATGTACAGTCTCAATAAGATTAACAAAACAAGAAGGAGAACCACTAAAATTAGTTTCCACAATTAAAATCCCGTTATAGGTCCACTTTGGCCAATGCTACGAGTTGAAGATGTAGACTCCTCTCTAAAAAGCTTTCGGTTAAATGTTAAAACACCTACTTATCCTGGAAACTTGACCTGTAACTACAAATTCTGGTTCAATATAGCAATCGAGAAATGAACTACTTATTTCTTACTCTTCACCCGAAATTTACAGACTAAGCAGGACTCGGTCTATTTTTGTGTATGTGTGCATTATTGTCTATTAATCATTGAGCTCAACAAATATGAGTATGACCGTTCAATAATCATGCATGGAAGTATTCTTGTTGTAATACTAAGACACAAGACAGTGCATATCTTGCAGCGGATTTCCCGTAAAACTCGCTTTCAAGCCATCATAAGCCCCTACAAATATGTTCCCTAATGGAACCCAGAAATGTCTACACACAATTAAGAGTTCATAACAACTTCAACCCATCTGATCAAAAAGAAATTGAAGGCAATATATCATAATTTCAACCCAATTGATGATAAAAACGCCTCCTTTTCCTCACCAAAACATAAAATTTCCATATTTCTATGTTTTAATTGATATAATTTAGCAAATAAACATGAAGAATTGGCAACGAGAAACATACAAAGATTCATAAATTCGAGGAGAAACAAGCATGGAATAATACAAACAAACCAGAAAGAACAAGACTTTCGTAAACCAAATAAAAAATATGATCCTGAAATTGAAGGAAGTGTTAAAAAGGGATAGTCGGAAAGAGAGAGATGGACGTACCTTTTCTCGCCACCAGTGTAGTACTCCGGAGGGCCATCGGAGTCACTGTCCGAGTCCGCAGACCTCCGGTTCAGATCGGAAAGTGTACGGATTCCTCCGGTTCGACTCTTTTTTTTGTCCTCCGACGCCATTTGCTATCTCAGAATCGAAACCAAACAGAGAGAACTTGACTATTGACGGACTGATCAGCTTTCTGATTCGTCACTTAAAACGTACGCACTTCAGATGCGCGTGTAAATGATGTTTCCGAGTTTACAGTTTACACCTTCAAGTTTGGGCTAACTGCAATTTGCACCCTCAAAATTTGTGATTTTCTACAACATGAGCCGATGTTTCAATTTTCCTTCACATTGCACTTTGAAGTTTTGATATTGTATCAATTTATATTTTTAGATGTTTGACCCGAATTTTAGGTTAACGTGAAAGTTACATGGAACTCCTGCTTCCTCTTGATCGATGTTTATCCAAAACGACAACGAACCCCGAACATTTTGATTTCAGTTATGCAAGTGTTACTTTTGCATTTACCCATAAGTTAGTCCACATTTATCCCATCATCAATTAAATATAAGATCAACTGTTTTGATTTGATGTATTATTTGTTTGTACCATACTTAGAATATCCGTATTTAGATCTCATATAAATACTCGGAGAACTCAAATGTAATTATGTAATAAAGGAATAAGCAAATATGTAATAAGTGAGAAACTTTTACTCTATAAAAGGACTACTCACTCTCCTCATTAAGAGAGGTCAATTCCTAGGTCATGAGGATCCTCACAAGCTTATCATATTCCGAGAAAAGCTCTCAAGCTCTCTCCCTCACAAATAGATACAATATCAGTGTGGACGTAACCCAAACCTTAGGATGAACCAAGATACATCTTATGTTATTTACTTTCTTGCAGATTCACGGTCTGATTTACGTTGTTCCAAGATCCCTCCGATTTTGTGCATCAACAATATTAATCACCATAAAGTGTAAATTAAAATATTGTAAACTTGCTAACGTAAAATGCCAACCAAACGCTAAATCGCTTTTTCGTATAATTATTTAAAATCCCATTAGAAGTGATGGAACGTACCTTCACACCATCTACTTGCAAAGTAAAAGTAGACACGTACCAGAGCATCCATCTCTTTGGGGGCTCCAGCTCCCATCCATGACAAATTCAATTTCCTGAAATAATTATGCTGACTGATATGAAAATCTCAAAAGACAACACTTCTGACCAACTGCAGTGCAATATATTCACAAACAGCATAAAAGAGAGACTTACAAACCTATCTGAAAAGGGAATTACTGAGCGGAATACATGAATTCGCAGATTCCCACCTTCACCTCCAATTTCCTTCTTTTTCTTTGGGCGAGCCATCATTAGTTGCCAAGAAACTCGACTGACATGGTTCACAAGGATAGATAGCACAATACAACATATTTTGGTGCACAAAACCACAATTAATGACAAAGGGCTCAAACAAACGCAGCATAAAATAACCCAAATGTGATAGTTACAACTGAGGAAACACTGATAGAACCGAAAAACTATTGCTCTAACACTACCTGCGCCAAACAAAGAAACGCGATAGGCACACATCTAAACCACCACCGCCGCCGCCACCACCACCACCACCACCACCACTCTATTATTAGTCCAAGATCAGAAGCCATATTGGCAATAAGCTGTGCAGCGTCACGTGTCGCAGGAATTTGAACGTTGATTGAAACCTATACCCGTTATAAGCTCGTGTCAAACGCTGTTTGAAAGAGTGATATGGATGGATTCTTTTACGAGAACAAACCAACCACACATAATAATTCAACTGACTGCAATAACCTTTTGTCCCTCAACAGCACCAGCAAACGCTACTGGCAAAGCAAGCTTAGAAATATCCTGCAGAATTCCAAAAAAATCCAGAATAAAACAAGTTCAAGTATGCATTGCTAATTGACGTAATAATCACAGTCCCACACAATATTGAGGCAGAAATACGTTACGTTACTGTCTAAGAAAGACCAATTTAGTGCATTGGCTAAAGCTCCGTCGGTTGATTGTATACTGAGCTCTCTTCTCTTTACGCTCTCTGCAAACTCGCTGAATTTAGCCTGATCTGCAACAGCCGCGTCGCACAATTTAGCCATATCTTTATATGCAATTAGGGTTGCACCAGCGAACAAACCCGAGAGCACAGCTGCAACCACCACCACAGCTTTTGGTTTATGCACTGATTTCGGCACCTGAATCTCAATCTCTGAAGCACTGGAATGAAAATTGTTGCTCAAAAGAGCCTGCATTGCATTTGTTAATTAGAAGCATCAAACCATTTACCAAGAAAAATCTTGAAATTTCAGAAAAGTTGAGAGAGAGAGAGAGTTACTTACGGTGGCACGGAGAGGAGGAAATGGGACGTCGGGTGACAGAGCGGCGGGGAGGATGAGGGCATAGAGTTTGACGGAGGGGGGGCGGAGGATCGCCATGTTGGAGAAGTTATCAGCAGTCGTCCGAAAATTGCCATAGCTTCTTTCTCAATTCTCATGTGAAAATTTTGATAAACATGCGAACTTTATGAGGTGGTGTTTGTTTATTTGTACGTATGTATGCGTAATTGGAAAGAGATCATCTTTTCCATCAAGATCACCGAATCAAGTGATATAGATCTTTGAAATTTAATCAAACGGCTAAAAACAGAGGTTCCTTTAAAAGTTATAATAATTTAACCGTTGGATCAAATTTCAAGGATCCGGATCACTTGGTTCAATAACCTTGGTGGAAGAGATCATGAGATGATCTCTTTCCTGCGTAATTGGAGTAAACATGCAAACTTTATGAGGTGGTGCTTGTTTGCAAATTAACCACAGTTTCCAGTATTTATATTGGGCTGGGCCCACTGGGTTTTTAATACTATTCATTTTCATTACAAGTGTTTATCACTACCATTATAAGTTGTTAGGATCTACCTTAACTTTATTATGGAATGGATGCATATTTTAAGGGGGTGTGCGGCGGGTGTGCTATTCACACACCTCATTTTGCTCTTTATACATTTCTTGTTAATTTCTATCCGTTAATTTTCTTCAATTCATCCAATCCGACGGCCGAAAATTAAAAGGATGTGTGAAAAGTAAAATGGGATGTGTAAATATCACACCCCTATTTTAAGTGGTAAGACAATTCTCACATTAAACGAGACTAGTGCAAAAATCATATGAGATTAAATACAGGAATATCTCATGCTTTTATAAGATATGTACTACTAATAAGGGGTCGGACATATTACTTGAAACTTTCTCAAAAATAAGGGTAAAACTAAAAGGAAAAGATGGGAAAAACATTCTCAAAAAATAATGGTGATTACAACGAGCCTTTATCTTGAACAAAGGAGTCTACCGCCCTTCCATTTTGTGTTCTATTTAGCAAGCAATAGCCACAAAATCAGCCGCCTGTCCTCTCTTGCAAATTTGAGTCAATATATTAATATGTAGTCATAGGAGGAAAGATTACTTTGTGTAAAATATTTACCCACCAAGTACAAACTTTTTTCAGAAATTTTTAATTGTGATCGGAACACGAGTGGCACACCACGTGTTTTTATATAAGTGGTGAGAAATTATATTTTTTAAGTTCTTAATTTTTTAACACACATATCCCACTATATGTAAAGTGACATGTGATGTATTACTCCGTGTTTCGATCACATTGAAAAGTCTCTCAAAATTTTCAAGAAATGTAGTGGTAATGAGCAAGTAAAACTTGTTAAACTCACGCGGTCAATTGGCTATGCCAAGGTATCGACTCTCTTACAGCCAAGTTTGAATTCATCTTCTTGTAGTGGCTCGATGTAAGTTGAACAAAACTAAATCTGTTGAATTGGACTAATACCTTGACCTTTGTTTGATCACCTTATATGAATTGAGACTTACTTGATTAAATTGGACAATGATTTAACATATTTGTTCTACAAGCTTCCACTAGGGATGACAATTCTAACCGTTAAACCTGATAAATGTGGATAACCACCCGAATTGATTAGATTTGAGTATGAAAATTCGGGTATATTTTGAGTATGGGGAAAAACCGTGATTATTATTCGGTTATGGATTGGATATGGTTATAGGGTTTCCCAATCCGTATCTATCCCCAAATCCGAACCGAATAATATATATTATATATAATATTAAAGTATTAAAAAATATATACATATATGTATTTATTATTCACTGAATCCATTACCTTGAAGAATACAAAAATTGCATTGTATGAGTTGCATTTTGTGGAAAAGTTAAAAAAGTTTTAATATGAATCAAAATCTATGAAAATTCAATGGTACTTATGGGAGATTTCAAAGATCAAACCAACATTATCAACGTTAGCTTTAATTTTTATGCTTCACAAGATCCATTCATTAAATCATTTTATACATCAAATATTTAATGACGAAATTAATATTTACAAAATTATCATGCATCAATTGAATGAATATATTTTTTTTTTATTAATGAAGATGGATATAACTATTAGCCGATGGGGAATGCGTTACCCAATGGGTATAGTTATGGATAATAGCGATGGTTAATTTGCGGTTATGGATATGATTAGTTTTCGTGGTTATAAGGATGAATATAGTATTTCCGTCCCCAAACCGAACCGTTACCATCTCTAGCTTCCACTTGAGTGGTGAATGGAGACTTGTGAAACACAACATGTTGAAGGAAAGCAACAAATGTCTTTTGAGTTACAGGACCACAGGAACCATGGTTTTGGATTGTAACTTGTAAGGCCATGAAACAATCTATTCATTTCATTTGTGGGAGGAACAAGGACCACTTGTTACTCATGGAGATTTATCACCATCCTCAAATTGTACACCAGGGTCCAGGAGGAGGTCGCTTGTACAAGTAACCAATTTTGTGAAACCCTAAAAACCCACACCAATTTCTTTTTGTGACAAAAGCATATCCCCATCCCTCCCTTTCTTGATTGCTTTGCCATGCTTTAGCAAATTGTTATAGAGGATAACGGCAAGATGCAAATTTGAATTTTGAAATTTGGAAATTCAGTTTCCATACATTTATATTCCGAGATATATAAATGTACAGGGATTTATAAGTTTAAATTTGAACCCAACCCATCCCTCTTCAACTCATGTGATTGTTGTCTTCTTTTCTCTTTTGGAGTCTCGTTTGGAGATGTAAAAGAAAACATACGAAATGTCGGATGCACACAATGGGACCTAGGTGGTCTCAAGATCACTCGGAATTCAAGAAATATACATGTATAGTTTTTTTGAGGACCCTTCGAATGTTTAGTAACGGTCCTTTTAAGTTTACCAAGCGTTTAACGAAATACCTCTCACAGATTAGATCGACAACACTCAACAAATTCTCTTAATAGCACTCATCAAATTGCTTCGACATAGATCAATATCTATTGACATATGTGCCACTTAATTTGCCCGTGATAACAATCCTACCAAGTGTTTGACAAAATGCTTCAATGGATAAACTTTTTTTTTGCGCACTTCTCGCTCTATTTTTATCTAAAAAACTTAAACCTTTTAACACTAGAACCCTCTAAAATTCGAATCTTAAATCCGCGGTTGAACTCTAAACATAAGGTTACATAAATACATACATTTTCCTTACCGAAACCCCTTAAAATTGCCTGGTGAAAAGCTTTTTGTAATACAGGATATTCAGGCGATACTTTACATGACATAATACATTCCCTTTTTCAACAGGAGATGCTCATGCTCAAACCGATTCATTTGGATCTCGTACACCATCGAAAAGTAAACCCAAAAATTAAAGTCAAGCTATACTGGCAGTAACGATGTACCCAAGTCAACAAAATAAAGCTGCAGAAACCCATAAATTAAGCACGCAAAGTGCTCCAAAGTCCAAACTAAACTCAACATTAAACCTGATTTATAATCGGCACAATATGCACATAAAGCTACTTTTCAATCTAATTACATGAGAAAAAGAAAGAAACTTTTTCCCCCTTTTTTTCCCTTCAATTTTTCTGGTTCTTTTGGAGGAAAAAGAAAGAGAAGATTATACAAAACGGACCCATTGGTAATCATACAAAAATAAGTTTTAACATGGTGGAGATGAAATTAAGTAATGACTAATGAGATGATTAATTGTACTTAATACACCTTCTTGGTGAAAAGGCTGCGCAGATTGAAAAGATTACCGACAGCCCCGCCATTTCCTCCTCCACCGTTACCGCCGCCGCTAGCATCACCACCACGGTTGTTGCTGCCGCTTCCACGGCCGCCAATGCCAACTCCAACTGCACTATTCTCACTTCTACAGCTCAAATGGCTTCCATACCCAATACACATCGGAACATTCAAATTCAAGACTCTAGCTTTCGAGCCGCTGCCTCCGGCGATGACGGCTCCGGCGGTTTTTTTACTCCTGCGATTCTCCAGCACTTCCTTTTTTGTCCCCTTTTCAGCATTTCGAGCTTGTGGGTCGGAGTTGCTCTTTACAGCCGCCGAGGCTCCACGCCGGACCTGCCAAACCGGGCTGCTCCGACCCAAGTGAACTCCGGGTCGACCCGGACTCGCAGGTGGCCACTTTCTAGACTTCGACTCCCCCGTTGAGTTGCTCCTTGAACACGGCGCGCTGTTCACCTTCCGGGTTACCGGAGCTCCGAAAGGTTTGGGTCGGGTATATGCGTTTCCAGCGGATCTACTGCGCGAAAATGGCCATATATTGATGTTCAGCTCCGCCGAGCTCGCTCCGCCGCCGCCGCCCTTTCGGTCTTTCTTCTTGTCTTTCTCTTTATCAGTCTCGTCGGCTTTGACGGATTTCTTCTCGCCCATCCTAAAAATGTCCCTCCAACGCTTCGATGCGGTTAGAACGGGAGCAGCTGACAACTCAGGTCCTGGACCGGGTTCGGATTCTGGGTCGGGTTCCGAAATGGGTTTTGGGTCAGGAACAGGAGGTTGTGAGATGGGTTGTGAGATGGGTTGTGGATTTGGGTCAGGTGGGTCGGAGTGGTTAAGGAAAGGAGGGGGGAGGAGGTGGAGAGGGAGAAGGACGCCGTCGACGAAGAGCTCATCGGCGGAGAGGAGATTGGGCTGAGGGCAAGACGGGTTTCTCCAAAACTCGAACTCGGGGGAGTTGGAATCGGTGCTGGTTCGCCTTCTTCGGCTGCTGCTCTGTGAAAGGTGGGGTTTGAATTTGGGGCTGTGCTCCATTGAGATGGATATTTTTGGAGAGAGAGAGAGAGAGAGGAGTGGATGGTGGAGGGGAAGGTGGGAAGGTTATTTTGTTTCCTGAGGAGTCAGGGGGAGCGAGCAGAGTTCAGTGCTTCGGACCCTACAAACAATAAAGAAATGAACCCGGAGGATTCAAGCCATTAAATAAGGGTGACGAGAGCCTACTTGGCGTTGCGGTTCATTGTTTGATTTTTTTTATAAGAAAAATTAAGGAAAAGTTTTTAAAAAATTTATTTTAATTAAAAGAACAAAATAAAGATCTAAATAATAGTATCTGGAATGATTTTTTTAGGCTAAAAATATTTTTAATTTTAAAAATGAACGGTACCAATGTTTTATTAAAATTCTGTTTTTTATATCATTTAAAAAAAAATTTAACTATTAACTTTAGTATCATGTAATTTATAAAAAATAGTCTTAAAATTTAATTTTGCTAGCATTTTCCATTAAATAAAGTAGGGGAGGGGTATGTGTTATTTTTTTAATCAAATTACAAGATACGCAGTTAGTTTTCTATAAATACATACAAAAATTTCTAAAAAACATATAGAGATAGAGAAGGACTTATATAAAACAAAAACTCTAAGCCTATTAATTATTTATTATTCGGTGAAAATTTTGTTAACTAAATGACTATCAAGCATGTCTTACATGCATAAGCAACTATTTTTATTTTTTTTTTCAGTTGAAAAAAAAGGATAATTGGTGGCAAACCACGACTATCTATCATTTCCAAGCCCAGAGAAGTTATAGGGAATTTCACCTTACCTGTGGCTACAGTCAAACAGACCTACCAACTCGGAACATCAAACATAGGACCTCTCACATTTTTTATTTATTGGGAAGCCAAGTCTACACTCTTACCACTAAACCACTTGACTGATATGAACATTGCTTTATCCTCTTTAGCGGTAATTTAGTAACCGAGTGGGATTTTCGGATAATGATTAGAGTATAACTTCGAAGTATTTTTTATTCACTATTATATATCCTTATGTGAAATTTGGTTGTCAATTATACCATGACATTTACATCTTTAATTTTAATTTTAATTTATAGAATTTTTAATGTAAATGTAGAATATCCTTTATCCTGATTCATGATTTCCACCTAATCAATCATTCATATACATCTTTGACTTATCAGAACTCGCTCATGTATATATATAACTCTATAATTCACATTTCTTGCATGCCTAATTTAGTTTTCTTCAATTTCAATCCTTGATTATTCAACGACTTCAATATTTTCTAATGAAAATTGTTGAGGAGACTTTCTGAAAAGCGGTATACTATATGAACTTTTTTGCCATTTCATGTTTGGACATACTATTTTATAATATCGATACAATAATTAACGTTAAATTATGAGATGACAAAATATTCATAGAGAATCTCACTTTAACAGAATCTCATTGGCATTTTTTTTTTCTAATTGCATAGAAAAATGAAAGACAAGTTAGAATTCTCCATCGATAGCCATTAGTTTACCAAAACCATTGATGAAACATTGAATTATATATTGCATGTAGTTGATAAAAAAATCTACAAGACACTGGAATATAGAGCTTGTTTGGAACTGCTTGTAAAACGATTGAAAGTTCTTTTAGACAAAATGTTTTTAGGTTCCAAAAATACTTAAAATGCTTCTTGCAAAATACCAGTTATGTGCTTCTTGCACGAAGCAATAAATTACTTTTTCATGATTCACTTGTTATTTTAATAAGGACCAAATCCAAAAACAATTTCACCAAAAATGTTTTTAGTCATTAGTTTTACATAATTGAATTTTGACACTCAATCTTGCTGTTCAAATACAGTATATCCTATATGTATCATAAAAAAAATCTCACAATTATCTCTTTTGATGATGATAATCCAATTATTAGCAAGGTAGTGACAACATATATACAACCAAAAGTGGATTAACCATCACAAACAATGTGGACAATATTGTGAAATGAGGGCAGATGTGGGGTTTCAGAAAAAACCAAGTTGCCTTGCCCAAAATCATTTCAAACCGTTGACATTCACCACCATTATTATTTCTCCCCGGTTCATAAACAATCTGTTGATCCAAAAACATCAAACACAATTATATCACTCATAATATTTGATTAATTAATTATATGGGAAAACGATTTTCACACACTTTATTTAGTTTCTTAACACTCATATTTAATTATGGTCGTTGATTCAGTTTGATGTATTCAATATCCGATGATCATAAATAAAGAGAGATGTACGAGAATGTGTGAAAAGCTAAAAATGTGTGTGAAAATCAATTCCAATGTACCTAACTCAAAAATGATGCATATCGATTATCCTCATTTGATAATTGATTTGGTACTATGTCTAACATGGAGGATCTTTGGCAGATGTTTTTGTTTATTACGAAATGAATGTGGTATGCTTAGAATTAGTCAAATGTTTTGGGGTCTATGATAAGTTTTTTAGAAGAAGAAGAAATCTTAGCATGCGAACATTTGCGTTTGGGAGTACTTATCTATGCGACAGTGTGCACTCATGTATGCGGATGTTCTGCGTTTGAGGGTACTTACTTATGCGATAGTATGCACTCATGTATCCGGATGTTCACATGCAAAAATTTATCAATTCATAAGATAAAATTTAGTTAAGAAATATACCTCTCGATTAATTAGCTAGTTATCGTTTTATCAGCAGCTGACTTGCATTCTTCAGCAGCTCAGCTGGCTGCGGGTTGTAATATTCCACATACCATGCTGAACATCCACCATCGAACGAACACAAGTCCAAGACACATAAATGGCGGCTTTAAAAAAATGGTGAGGTGGGAAATATATGCAGGAAGTTATCAATTTAGTTTTGGCCAGTTTAATGGAGAAAATTTTCAGTGTTGATGTCATAAATCATGATTTAGTGTTTAAATTGAGGGATAAGGATCTCATCCAGATTCAAATTATGGGGATCCTAGTGATTCTCATATCTTAGTCATTTATCGTGCATCGTGCAGTTATAAATTATTTAACTTTTTTTTATTTTTAAATTAAACACAAATAGTACTTGACAAAAACTAACTGCATGATATATGATGAACGGTTAGGATGTGGGGATACTAAAGTGGATCCGAAGAGGATCCTCCTCCTAAATTGAGTATGCGTGAATTAGTCTCACTACATAAATTTATTTATTTATAAATTATAATATATCATGGGTTTACGATATATATGAATTATGTCGTTCACCTGTATTATAAAATAATAGTTTCACTCGAAAATGTCTTAATTTATTGTTTTTGTTTTCAACCAACTGTCATATATAGAGGCAGATGCACACTGAGACCAAGGTGATCTCAAGACATCCGGATTCCAAAAATATACTTGAGAAGGTCTTCTAAAGATCCTTCGAGTGTTTTGTATGAGTTCCATTTGTCTCTACTAAGTGTTTGATGGAATATATGCTAGTCATATCTTAACATGTTGAGTTGACAACACTCGACATATGTCGATATTGGTTGACATGTGCGCAATATAGTTTGACTGACACAACAAACTCACCAAGTGTTTGACAAAATGGCTCGAATAAACTGAATTTTTTTTAGACGATTCTCGCTCTGTTTCTATTTAAAAAAACTTTGATCTTTAACACTGGAACCCCAAAAATTCGAATTCTGAATCCTTTGTACACTACTCTATGGGATGGACATAACCAAAGAGGAATAAAATAAGATGACACACATGAAGTCGTGGAAGTATCGAAACACATGCAATAGCCATCACTCATCACCCCACAACATGACAACAACAATTCGGGTGGACCTCATCACAAACAGAAATATTTGATGAGATGATGGCTAAGTTGTTGTGTGACAGTAATGGTGGCGAACTTTGTGGACCTGGCGGGAATCAAGCATGTATGGCAATTGGGAATAGCTACTAGCTAGGCTCAAAAGGATTGCCTTTTGTGAGTTTTCTCCATCTCTTCCTCTGTTAATGGCGTTTGTTTGTAGGCAAAATGATGAGCCATGTGAAAAGGAAAAAACGACCCATTCCATCAATTCAATGGGTCCCTTACAAGGACCCGACTTCTTTGCCCTCTCATTTCTCATACACTCCTATCCCTTCCTATTTTGTACGGTTACAGTTAAACCATGTCAACATTTTATATTGATTATTTTTATAGAGATAATAAGACAAAAAACAATAATAATATAAAATGTTGACGTGGCTTAACCGTGACCGCACAAATAGGAGGGGATAAGAGTGTATGGGAAGTGGGAGGGCAGAGAAGCCAGGTCCCCCTTACAAACCCACCCTTGTTCATATACATCGACACTACATGTCGTGACCTCGCTATACCTGATTATGTATAGGTAGATGTGGATTCTGGTTAGTCACTCACATAGTTTTGATCAAACGCTCAATTTTGATCAAAGGCCGATTTATTAAGGGACCATGGTGGTTTTGAGACCCATTGAAGATCAGAATGAATAAGAAGAAGAAAAAAATACATGAGAAGAAGATCTTTAAACACTCTCAAGATATATTACGGAATTCAGGAGTACCCTTTGGGTATTTGACGCAACACGTGTTGACAATGCTCTGCAAGAATCTATAGACATATGTCGACAAGCTCGCTTGAAAGATGTCAGCATATGCCAACAAGCTCACTCGAAAATTGTCAACATACGTCGATAGATTCAACAAGCAACTATCAATAGACTGACTAAAAAGTTGTCGTATTTGGCAACACGTACACTATATGATTCAATAAATTGACTACATGTTCATCAAATGCACTAAACTCTTTCGAAGTTAGAATTCTAAATCCGCCACTAATCATAGATATTTGTGTGATTGACATTTAAGGAACTGTTAGAAAGCGCTGGTGTGATTACTAATGTCTTACTATTCTATTTAATTAACTAAACAAATGCTAGGATCCCTCAAAAAACAAACGACACAGCCCGTCTGTCATGAAGCAGAAAAAGGTCGAAGCTATGCGTCCAGTATCTTTACAAGGACAAGAACACATGCTATGGGATGTATGGTGACTACAAGAGGTCCCATATTGCTTAAATTCTAGCTTTCTATCATCTTACTTTTACAACTTTACAGATTAGGTGAACTATTCTCTAAACCCTCCCCATAGATTGCTAACGTCGGGGCCTTGGCAACTAAACATAAAACAAGTGCATAAGACAAAATCTTCGCATCTCTCCCCCTTAATTTATTTTTTCCCCATTTGTTGGTTTTTTCTTTTGGTGTTGGGGAAGCAAAAACATAGATAGCTTCACATGGTGCTGCCTTGTCAAACAACAGTGGAGTTAACGGAAAAGAATTTTGGGATTCGAGGGATTAAAAAATTATGCCAATTCATCGCGTACGGTCAATTTTTGTTAGATACTATTTATATTTAAATTTAAATTTTAAATGATATTTGACTGCACCATGTACGATGAATGATGAACAGACATGATTTCTGAATCCTTCGGATCTCCAGGAAAAGGATCCGGCAAGGAAGATGGTGGACCAACATCCCCAACAATGGAAATAATTTTTTTTTATAACAAAAACACTATGTGACACGTAAGTATTAAAAATATAGCTTATTTTTTTAACATGTGATAAATATTTATTGGATGCCATGATCTACTAAGATTATACTTTGGTTGCAAGTGAACCTTTTTCGGCTTGTGTTTCACGAGAAAAACTTGTATAATACAACTTTAGTGATATCGTAAGCTAACTCTTTATTATGTGAATTAAAAACACAAACACGGAGTGATTGTTAAGAGAAAATTTTATTTATAAAGAATACATCACTGCAGAGTATTCCAAATTAATCAAATTGTTGAATATAAAAAGTTAATACATTGTATTGTTTAGTTTGATCTAGATACTGCTAAAGTAACGTTGCAGTTACCATAAAATTTTAGAAAGTAATATAGCAGATGTAGGTAAGTTTCTGTACATTCACAGCTCAAAACCTTATTATCTATTGTGCGAGAAAATTTTAGTTGTGACATGAATATAAGTAGTACATCATGTATTTTAATAAGAGTAGTGAAAAATTTTATTTTTTAAATTATTAACTTTTTAGCACACATATCCCATTATTTATATAGTGACATGTGATGTACCATCCCGTGTATCGATCACACTGAAAAATCTTTAGTAGGAAACCTCAAGAAACCCAGGTCCAAAAACCGAGAACGACAAAGCCATGGTAGAGTCTGGTTCGGACCTGGCATCCTCAAACCGTTCTGAATCCTGACCACATAGCTAGGTTTGTAGGCTCATAACACAAAGGTCTTGGAGTTTGCTATTTTTGCGACCTCGATCATCATCGCTCACTGTCGTCCGTCGATGCTTACGACTTGGCAATTTAAGTTCCTGTAGCTTTTATTCTTTCCAATTGTTTTTTATTGCACCATCTGCACAACTTCATTTGTCAATATGCACGCTTCTGGGTGATCCTTTATCTTTTGTTTTTTTTTTTAAATATTTTGGTTGGCCAATGCGTTTTGGGCTTATTTTGATATGATGGTTGACGATTATATTTCCATTTTTGTGTAAAACTTTAAATCGCAATTTATTTGGCTTGAAAGTGAAATGATATTGCACTATGGCTGAAATTGGATAATATATTTAGGGTTGAAAGAAAAGGATATGAAAAGAAAACTACAATATTGTGTCACAATGTTATCTTAGTTGTGGAATGGCAGCCTCTTACACGTAGTATGTGAGGGACTAGCAACCCATACTCGATTTTACCTTCTTACAATTAACTATCAACCTTTATGTATACTATGCATGTGTTTAGGATAATAATAGATAATAGGGATAGATATGTGGCGCTATTTTCTTACACACGTTTTTGTAAGATCTATTTAATAATGTATTTTAATAATCAAAGATGTCTATCCTTTAGGTCTTCTCATCATGTTTATAAAAAATCATTCAAGTCTGAAACCATGTGACTGTTAGATTAAGGGCTTATAGTTTCTTTACTGTATTCATCCATTTTTTTTTCACTATAAGCAAATGCATTAATAGTTTTGGATTTGTCTAATTTTTTGTAAGAATGATTTATGATTGATGTTTTAAAAGTTAGACGGTTTAGTCGTTAAAATACATTATAAAGTGGACCCCTGCAATAACATGTATAAAAAATGTAGTACAACGAATCTGCCCCATTGATAATAAGGAGAAAAAGTACAGAATGGGAGAAAATAGAAGTAAAATTAAACTATAATAATGCCCTTGATTTTTAAAACAAATACTAAACTCTTGGCATTTAAAGGCTATAATAGCCCTTGAACACTCTTTCTCTTAAAAGATAGTATAGAGCACAAGGATTTTGATTATTAAGTTATTATAATTTGTGCATGTTTTTGTTTTCCTTGGAGCACAAGAATTTTCATTACTTATTCTAATAGAGCTAGGTTTTTGGCCGACCATATACATATGCTATTATATATGTCTTGAATATTTTGTGTGGGTGCTTTCCTCCTGTTTGCAATTTCTGTGAGTTGAAGTTGAGAGACAAGACATGGCAACGAGAGCTCGGGGGGAGCAGGAAGAGCGTGAAGTGGCAGAAGAAGGGACACATGAGGCTTTGCCACCTAATGTCGATGATGAAGTCAACGGTGATGATGAAAGTTCTGAAGACGACGACGATGAAGCTGATCTAAAAGCCGAGATTGAACGAATACTCAAGGAAAAAGCAGAGAAGCAGCTTAACGTGGAGCAAAACGCAGAGCTTCTGCGAGGAGAAAACCCTAATTTGCTCCTTCTAGACTACATGTTTAGTGGGAAAAAGAAGATGGGATGATGACGTGGCGTTTAAAAATTAACCAGGGCAGAGGTGAAACCAAGACTTCTACGAGCTTCATCAATGGCACTGTTAGGAATCAATCTCTGCATCTCAAAAGTTGTATTGATGCCTTTGTAGTTCGCAAATTCTCTAAAATCGACGGAGAAGAACGACAGATACGGCAAAGGTAAAATATGGGGTGGGTTGGCAAATACCCAAAATGTCTACACATCGACGGAGAATTTTCTTCTACATTGTGGTCGTTAAGCAATGTCACTATTCTACTCAGACTCAAGGGAAGACAAATATGTCAACGATGCTGGAAGAAATATCGAATTGTTTTCCCAAGGTTAAATGAAATTTCACAAGCAAGGGATAAATGAGTGATTCTACTAGGATTATATCTTGGTTGCAAGAGAGCTTTTCTCGGCTTGTGTTCACGAGAAAAACACACTTGCATCAACTGTAACGATATCGCAAGCTAATGCTTCACAGTGGTACAAACAGAAACACGTAGCAGAGTGATCTCAAGGAGAGAAATTTGTTTATAACGAGGATGTCACTACAATAGTATTCCAAATTAATCAAATTGTTGAATATGAAATGTTAAAAACATAGTATTCTAAAATTACTCAAACTTTTATTTTATTGATAAACTATCTAATTGATAAAAGAGCCGAGGAGTTAATCTCGTCTTGTCTCGCCTCGCCTCTAGCAAACCAATGTTGCAAAGTCGTTCTTTTGGCGCTCGTCAGGCTCGACCTGCACAAGGAGAATGAACCATACATGTCCATGGCAGAACAGAAGCAAAACAGCTTTGATCATAAAAAGTGACAATACAATCGATCATGTAAAACTCTTGTCTATAATTATTTAAAACCCCATTACAAGTAAACGTACGGATCTTCACACCAGCTAATTGTAAACCAAAAGTAGACACCAGAGCTCCAACTCTTGCGGACTCCAGCTCCCATCCTTCACAAATTCGATTTCCTGCAATAGTTAACGCTGACTGATATGAAAGTTTCAAAAGCAACCACTTTATTACATTTGGTATACTGAAACAGCAGCATAAAGTAAAACAAGACCAACTGCAGGGCAAAATGTTCGTAACCATCATAAAACGTAGACTTACAAATCTATCTGAAAAGGGAATTACTGAGCGGAATACGTGAATTCACAGATCCCCTTCTTCACCTCCAATTTCTTCTTTTCTCTGGGCGAGCTAGCATTACTAGCCAATAAATTCGACTGACATAGTTCACAAGGACATATAGCACTATTAAGCATATTTTGATTCACAAACCCACAATTAATGATATAGGGCTAAAAAACGCAGCATAAATATAACCCAAATGTGAGTTAGAACTGAGGAAACATTGATAGAACCAACTAATAAGAGAAATATGGAAGGAACACGTATATTAGTCCAAGATCAGAAGCAATATTTGCAATTAGCTGTGCAGCATCACGTGTCGCAGGAATTTGAATCTTGATTGAAACCTATACGCAGTGAAGCTCGTGTCAATTACTGTTTGAAAGAGTGATACATATGGATTCTTTTATGATCGAACAAACAAACCACACATAATATATTAAGTAAGTGCAATAACCTTTCGTCCCTCAACAGCACCAGGAATTGTGCACAATGCGGGCTTAGAAATACCAATATCCTGCAGAATTAAAAAAAAAATTAATTCAGAATGAAACTAGTTCAAGTATGGATTGCTAATTGACATAATAATCCGAGTCCCAAACGATATTGATGCACAAGTACGTTACGTTACTGTCCAAGTAGGAACCATTTAGTGCATTGGCTAAAGCTGTATCAGTTGATTGTATACTGAGGTCTCTTCTCTTTACACTCTCATGAAACACTTCGAACTCAGCCGCGAGAACATAACGCAGCTGCAAACCCAAGCACCCCAAACACAGCTTTTAGTTCCCGCACGGATTTCGGCCCCTGATTCTCAATCTCAGAAGTATTGGAATGAAATTGGTGCTCAGAACAGCCTGCATTGCATTTGCCAATTATAAGCATGCATAAATTTCTTATTCTTGAGCATAACAAGCCAACTAATTATAGTTAATTAGTTAATTAATTGACGATCAAAATAGCATAATCTCTAACATAACCAACAACAAAACGCCCCAATCACTCTTATTCTTGAGCATTCATAAAAATAAATAATGCAAACCATTTACCACGAAAATTCTTGTAATTTTAGAAAGGTTGACGGAGAGAGGGTTACTTACGGTGGCAGAGACGGCGAGGAGGAAATGGAAGGTCAGGTGAGATCGCGCGCGGAGGAGGATTAGGGTTTGACGGAGGGGGGTGGAGGATCGCCATGTTCGAGCAGTTCTCAGCACTCGTCCAAAAATTGTCATGGCTTCTGGTACGTACTACGTACTGTTGAATTCTAAAGAGTGCAAAAGTATGAGAGAATGATCCTTTTATTCATTGACTCCAAAGTTTGGCTTAATTAGCATACAAGAAACAAGTATAATCAGAAAAAAAATTCCACGTCTAACAACCCTAGACTGTTGGGATTAGGTCAAACACTAACTATGTATTTTCTCCGACAAATAAGGATTATTTATCTAATTAACTAAATGAATTAAATAAAACTAATAGATAATTATCCAACAAGTACCACTAGGTTTGAAATTCTCCTAAAGATTAGGTCAAAAACCAAGAACTACAAAACCACAGTAGAGGATCTGGTTGGGACGCATTGACGATCCCCATTGACGATCAATAGTTGATGCGATATCCATGGTTGTTGGATCGAGAACAGTAAAGGGAAGTGATTTCTCACATACCTATTTATTACATTGTCTTAACACACTTCGATGCAGAATTTTGTTACATTGTCGTCCTTGAGCATAAAGTCACTATTCTACTCAAACGCAAGAGAACACAACTTTTCCTAAGGTCATATGAAATTTCACAAGCAAGGGCTACATGAAACTCTAAGCTTAAACAGAAACTCCGAGTTCCAAGAGTAGCGTGTGGCTGAGAGCGTTGGATGCTTGGCCATGAAATTGAATGGGACCTGCAATGGAAAGATTTTCAGATTAGTTGTGGAGAAATGTAGCTGCAGTTAAAACGGAAATCACAATATCGACTCATGGGCCTTTAAACGGGTCGGGTTTATCGGGTTTGGATCAGGTTCAATCCGACCCGTTAAGTTAACGTATCATCCGAACCCAAACCGTTAAGCTAACGGATCATCTGAACCCGACCTGTTTCATCCGTTAACACACGTTAACAATTATTATTATTTTTTTTTGCATAGAGTTTATTTTTTGTTGTTAAGATTTTACTAAAATTACTAAAACATCCTCAACTAACAGGTGCTAACGGGTCTAATGGATTGACCCAAAGTGACCCGTTATTTAACGGGTTCATCCGTTAGCAACCCGACCCGTTAAGCATCCACTCAAATACTAATATTAACGGGTAGGGTTGGGTCGGGCAAACGGGTCGGGTCCAAAATGCCAAGTCTACTCATGGCTAACAGTAATCGCTGATAGTTTTGTTGGACTCGGAAAAACCAGGCCAACCATGACAGTGGAGAAAACCAAGACTGAGAAAAGAAAAATACTCATGAAGTTCATAAAATATAGGTATTCATAACCCACCAGGACTGATGTAACGGTTGTTGATAGCCCAGTCGTTCCTCAGGGATGCAAATTTCTTGAATGGTGCACCTGAAAATTCAACATAAATCAAGAGTTTAAGTGTGATTGTTATAACATAATACTTGAATCACACTATGCCGAAAAACAGAAACATAAATACTCTTGAGAAATCTTTACCTTCAAGTTCTACCATTGCCTTCTTGATGACAGGCTTGAACTTACCTGGAAAACAAATTCAACAATCAGAAAATCTCCAATAATTTAGAAGGAATCAGATTGCCAAGATACCTCCAAGTACGTCTTATATAAGATCCTAAAGTACTATTTCCTACGGAAAACTTTTGAAAAACACAGAAGGCAATTTATCAGTTCAAAGATAACTGTCATTATTTTCGGAGAGACAATGATCTGATGGTATGCCTAGGACCCGGGAAAAGAACCTACAACTGCATAAAAACAATAACCAAAGATTTACTATACCATGTCTCCTTTCCACGTCCATTAATGAAGTCAATGCCGTTCCACCAACCGTCCATTCTTCCACAGGGGCATCCAAATTCCCAACCTGGATCCATGTCACGAAAAATAACATGCATAAAAAGACTTAATATTAAGAAATAATACAACTATGACAATGGAATACGGAACCAACTGCAACTAATACAAGCCTAATGAAGAAAGAATATATTTTGGCAGACTGAATAAATGAGACAGAGGATAGAGGTACAAACTGATGATATCAACCCAGTTTTTCCACTGTGAAGGAGAGCTCCAGCGGCATAACCCAATGCATAGCAGTATGTAGAATCAAAGTTGGTTGGTAAACCACATCTTCCTTCATACCTACAAAAAATAAGTGACAAAATGTGTACAAAAATAGGGATGCAAACATTAAGCAATATCTCCGATACACAACCACTAAACCTGTATCCTGATCAATCCATGCCAGCGAGCGAATCAGTTACCCTCAAAGCCCCAACTCATGGGTTGCACTTATTCTTAATCATTGAAACCACATTTAGCCAAAGGATTATGTCATTACGTTAAAAATTAAGTACCCGAAAAAGTGAGATTGTCCTTGGAAGTGGCCATTATATGAACCTTCCTGCTTCCTCTTCGCCAAGTCTGTCTCAACCATTTGAATAAGCATCTTCTCTGTTTCTATTTTGGCAACCTAGTGGTAAAAATAAACATTAGCATGCATGATGTGCCCAGAAAATCCCAGGACAGATTTAAGTCAAATTGGAAAATGAAAAATCTACCTGGACATTTCCATGAGGATCTCTTTCAAGCATCAACTGCTCTTGGATTGCTTCAGGTAGGAAATCAAAAAGCTCTAGAGATTGGCTTGTAAGTTTCTTTTTCCACAGCCCATCTTCATCTACAACCTCATGGGCCAGAATTTCATTCAATTCAGCAATAAGTTGCTGCACCTGCAAACGGCAAGGTTAAAAACATTATAAGTTAGTCAATGCAGTTATTTAAGTGTGCCTCTATGTGTGGAACAGTAGCACACTTGCTTTCCAAGTAAACAAAGGAATAAGGAGAAAGAAGGGTTTCAAGTTGTCATATTAAAGATCAAGGATAATACCTCGGGAATGAAATCAATTAGACCCTCAGGGATAAGTATGACACCATAGTTATAACCAAGGTCAGCACGCTTCAAGATTACATTCACAATGTGGTCAGTGACATTTTTCAGTGTCAGCTTCTTTGCAGCAACCTGAAGAAAGATATAAGTCAGATGTATTCGGCAAATGGATATCTTTTGGTTGCACCAATAGATTACTTTGCACCATATTAGTTTCCACAAGAATACATGATGAACATTAGAAAGTAAGTGTCGATCAAGTTGTGACAGAGACACCAATTCTTATTGCGTTAATACCAATTTAATTAATAAAAAAAAGCGATGTGAGCAAATTGAGTATGATGAAAAATATAACTGAAGTACCTCTTCTCCAATAATTGTAATGTTTGGATGAGTTTGCAAAGCACATTCTAATGTAATGTGTGAAGCCGCACGCCCCATAAGTCGTACAACTGCAGACAGAAGCACAAAATTATATTTTACACCGCAAACATAAGATTGAAAAATTTAAATATGTATCTAGTAGAAATTTGATTTACTTACAATGATAATATTTTCCAGTTGACCGGGCATCTATCATGACATTGCCAATCATTTCTGCATATATCTGCATAAAGTTTTTAACAGCCTATTACAATTATGCTAGAAGAGTGAATTTTAGCTAAATGTATCAAGTAAAGTGTCTAAATGCTCATTGAACTCCTGTGATTAGGAAGAATTTACACATGATACTTTAGGTATAGGAATTAAAGGTGCTTCCATGTTTGTGATGAGAAGATGAAAATTAATAACAATACAACATGGACCTGTACATTTGAGTTATTGATAGTGCCAAAAGAAAAAGAAATATGGTTATAGTCACCTTGCAAGCAGTGTCAAATCCAAAACTTATGGGGACCTCTTTGCATTTCAAGTCACCGTCAATGGTTTTGGGGCAACCTATCACACGAGTTTTCAAGTTCTTCACCCTGGTTTAACAGATAAAGAAAAAAATTACAAAACCCGAGAAACAATTATATCAAAACAAAAAGTAACCTACTCTCGTAATTGCATCAAAGGGCACCACGTTTGGAATGGCAAGTAAAATTATTCCAAAGAGCTTCTTCACAACATACGTGAAGTTTTCAGCAAGGAGGCAGGCATTTGTGTTTGAGTCATCTCCACCGATAACAACAAGCCCATCCAAATCAAGCTTCACGGCTGTTTCTTGTGCTTGTTTAAACTACAATACATATCCATTTAAAATGGTTACTTGGTTAGATAAACATACTTAACATGAATATCTTCACAAAGGAAACAAGAGCCACCTGCTCTGGAGATTCAATCTTGTCCCTTCCACTGCGAATCATATCGAAACCACCCTGATAAGACGAAAATACGAGCAACACGTCAATTGTCTTCTAGCCAAAATGAAGCTACACGTAATACAGATGCATATATGCAGCTAAATGTGTGCTGTATATCTTGCTTTCAAGAATTTAAGCATAGACACGCACATTTCCTCGCGCCAAATAATTGATCCTTACAACAATTAAGTTGAGGTAAAAGCTTCACACAAGGTAAAAATTCACACTCAAAACACTCACTTGATTTCTGTATGGATAAATATACTCGGGGGTAAGTTCGATATACTTGTTTTTCATGATCCCAGCAGGCCCGCCCCTGAAACCATACATTGTGCTTCCTTTGGCGCGGTCTTGCAAGTAATCTAACACCAAAACATCGATCGAAATCAACCAAAATTCGAAAAGCAATACAAAGTTTACGAAACATATAACAAATTGATAATTAAGATCCTCACCGAAAATTCCAGAAATCACATTGTGCCCCCCGGGCGCTTGGCCTCCAGATAAAACAACACCGATCTTCAACTTCTGCTCCGGTAGACCCGAATCGGAATCGCTTGGCGCCAACAGTGCAGATGGCTGACCGAAAACATTAGGAAACAACTTCGCGATCTCCTCTGAGAAACCGAAACAAGAAAGGATCAAATACGGAGTACAAAATCCAAAAAGCACGAATTCTACAGTCTGATCGCTAAATCTAATCGACTAACATTGAACTTCAAATTTTCTCCGAGATCAAACGCTAGAAAAACGCATGGATCCGAGCGCAAAGCGGAAGAAGAAGAAAGAATAATAAACTGACCTGGATTGCCGGCGGCGGAGCTAGCGGGACCGTCGACGACCTTGAAGGGCTTTCTGAGCACGGAAGGGAGGGGAAGTGCATGATCGATACGACTGGCCTGGACCTCGCTGTAGACGGAGGCGAATCGGCCGGTGACAGGTGCCGGAACTGACTCAACACCGGCAGCACCGGCGTTAGCAATCAGTGATGGCGAAGCCATTAAAACCTAACACGCACAGACAGTGTCTCCGAGATCTTCGAGTGTTTTGGTGCGACTGCGAACGGAGAGTGAAATCTATCGAATCGCGTTTGACTCCCGACAGTGAGAGTGCGGGCGTTTAAACGGGGAGTTGAGAAGGGTAGGAACGTCATTTCAGGTCATTGAACTCTCCGCATTGGAGCGGAATGTTAGGTGGCCCATTGGATGCGAGGGTGTTTCGGGAATTGGACGGAAGGGATTTGGAGATGTGGTGGTGTATGGTATGTTATGGTATGGTGGTCTAGACGGCAACGGATGTTGGTGGCGGGTTTTTCGTAGGTAGACACCTAACCCTCCTCCGGTGGTTGGTGGGCGCCAGAAATCTAGAGCGATTTGGCATATTCCGGAATCGCGGATCTTTCGTTTGCGTTCGAAACCAGGGTGTTTGGTGACAAGATTTGATTGGCAATTGGGTATCAAACTATTAGGCCCAATTGTTTGGGCCAATATTTGAGTTTCCAAATTATAGGCCCAATTCAAAACCCCAAATTAGTGGTTCGAGTCATAATTTTGTGTCCACTCAATACAAGCGTGCTAAATGAGAATCGGGCTAGTTTTTTACATCCACGGTGTATAAGGCATTTCTTTCATCTTATTGTGTTTCGGATTCAAATATTATCCCCTTCATTTAGTGTGAAGTAAAAAATTGTCTGTTATTAGAACTAGATGATTTTTCAAGTGAAGTTGAATTCTCCCTCCTGATTCTTCTCCCTCCTATCGCCTTCTATTTGAATGGTCAATTAGGAGCTCGTACGAAAAAAACCAAACAAAATTTAGCAAAATGGAATGAACTAACAAGTTAAACTACGAGCCCCTTCATCGAGTTGATGACTTTAGCTACCATGAGGTAGAAAAGCAATAATTAAAGCTTCGTGTGCAGAGAAAAACACTATTAATCAATTAAGCTACAAAGCTCTTGTTTGACGACTTTAGCCAGCATATCACTTTAATCTCAGGCTGCTATGCTTTTCTCTTTGCTTTATTAGTTACTAATGATCATTATCGCAACGCCGTCGACTTGTTTTAACAACTTGATTGCCAGTAAATGATGCTTTTCTACATATGGATTAAAGATGATCATCCATATGAATCCAAACAATGTGTTAACGACGTAATTTAATATAATTTCTTCTGCATTATTGGATAGGGCAACATGAAGAACTAAACAAGTCATTAATTTAGATGAATGGAATCTCTCCACTTCCTCTTATCATCTAAAACTTAAAAAAAGAGACTCTAGCAAAAGCACTTTTTGTGCCTAAACCATATAAGCACTGTAATCAAATAGGTTTTCGGCAATGTTAGGAAATGTTTAACTACAAAAAATTATTCTCATCTCATAAGTGCTTTTATTAGAAGCAAAATTCTACCTCAAAAAAGCTCTTCCAAATGCTTTTAAAGTCTTCTTGACAATCAAGAACTTACAACGACATTTGGCTAAAAATGTCAAAGGTGCTTAGGGATCATAGAGCACTTTCTAGAGAAGAACACGTTATGTGTTTCTTTTTCTTCAACAAGAAACACTTCAAAATGATTTTCCAAAAAAAAAAAAAAACTTTATATTTGTAATAAAAATTTCGAGGTGTTTCTAGTAAGAGCTCTTCTAATCAAGCGCTTACGAAGATAAGTACTTTCAACAAAAGCAAGCCCATACGGAGCCTTCCAAACAAGCTCTCATGGAATGGAACCACTACTTTTCATGTTAACCAAACTCTTCAAAAGGATGTGCCAACTAACGGTAATTAGACCCTACAAAGTAAACTATTAAGCATCATGATTACTGGCTCGATTAACTAAAAGAATGTTCCTCATTTGCCTTCTTGCATTCACCAACTCATCTATTAAAATGTTGTAAAACACAAGACACAATCATGATTAACAAACCCCACAAATGCCAAGGGTGCATAAATGATTAATTTGGCACAAAACTTCCTTCAAGGCTCCAATTCAAACCATGTCCAAAACGAAAGCGTCCTCCAAGAAGCAACAAAGAATATGCAAGGCATTGTGCTGCAGCGGCTGCCGGCTTAGCGTGTCTTCGTCTAGCTCGGAGGAAGTAGCCAGCTCTAGTTCCGATAGGTACCCTTCAATATCAAGCCTATCGCATGCCATGGTTCAAGAGAGACTCGACCAGATGATCAGGGAAGGGCAGGAGGGCTTGAGGCACGTTGATCATCGGAGAAGAAAGCAGCGAGCTGGTGATGATCATGATCAACTTCAAGCAGGAGGAGGGACTAAATTTGTTGTAATGGTTGCGATGGAGATGTGTTCTTATGATCCGAGGGAGGATTTCAGGGAGTCCCTGGTGGCGATGATAGTGGCAAACCGAATACAAGAGCCGAAAGATCTTCGTAGCCTCTTGAATTATTATGTTTCGATGAATTCAGATGAGTATCGTGGGCTTATACTCGAGGTGTTTCATGAAGTTTGCTCTGATTTTTTCTTATGTAAATTCCATTAACTGATGAGCATATTCTAATTATCTAAATCCAATCCAATCCAACTATGGAAAAGCGGCTTTGAACTTGAGTGCATGGAGGGAAACACACAACTCTTTCTAATTTGCCCATAATTTAAATTTAACACAAAAACAAAATTGTGACATTATATTGGGGAGAAAAGAAGACGAACCCATATGAAATATTCAAATGATAACTACAAATCTAACAATAACTTACGTTGCAAATTTTTTGAATCTGCACCACATATTCTGCCGCGACGAAAGTTTATGTGATTCTTGCCCCTTATTGATCTCCTCTTGGGAAGGGCAAGAAAGCGGAGTAAGGCATTGAAAAACCAGGCATCAATTGTCTGAAACATGACTTTGGACGTCTGATACATATGAAATTGAAGCAGGCCGAATAGAGGGACTGGGAAAAAAGGCAATAGGGTAAAGTACAGACTTTGTTCATTTCATCTCGACGCGAATCAAGAGCAAAATGGTGGCGGCAAAGGCGAGCATGGTGGTTGCCATGTGATGAGGCGATATTATACTATTTATTTTACCCTATTCTTAGTTATAATTTATTGGTTATTTTGTGAGAATTTTGATACTTTGTTATATATTTTCAATGTAGGACATTCGACTTCCTTTGGAGTAAAAAGTGATTAAACGGATGAATTTTGGAGTGATTCTAATTGGAGGATGTTCGTGAGTCTTTCAAGATAATTGTATCAAAATTCCAGATTTTTCTACCAAGCCATTTGACTGTGGTGAAGAAATAAAGGTCCAGCGATCAGCTTTCCCAGATTGACATTTCTGGACGTTTTGGGTATTTTGAAGTTTAAGATGACATATTTTGAGAAAGATTCCTTCTGAGGATTTGTAGGAGACGTCTTCATCTTTCAAAAGAGACATTTTGGGACTAAATTGGAGTTGATTTGGTCAGTCAAAAGATGAATTTTCTGAGAAGTCCGAATTTTAGCCCGGAATTATTAAAGAATGTACTTAAGCTAATTTTTTTCTTAAATTAACTTTTAAAAAAATTATGTAGACTATCGTAAATTAATTTTATGAACATTTTAATCTAAAAATATTTAAATTCCGATAAATATTAAAAAATCACTAAATCTTTCCACAAAGCAAACCTTCAACTTTCACCAACCGTTCAACTTTCATCAAACTTTCAACTTTCACCAACCGTTCAACTTTTATCAATCATCCTCTATATAAACACAGGTCAAATATCAATTGATCACACAATCTTTCAACCTTTAATCATCCTCTATATTCACCAATCTTTCAACTTTCAAAGTGTTTTTCTTTCCTAAAAATCCTCAATATTTCATCAATGGGTGATAGAAGAAGGCTTAGTAGGGTAATACAGATGACACAATACCAAGCAAGGCTTGACATTGAGGATGCAGAAATGATCAACGCCGAAGCTGAACTTGCAAACTCACTTATGCAATATGAGCACCATGCCGAATCTAGCCATCGTGGTTCTGTCACGAGACGTTCATTTGTGCAACGTGATAGAGAAGAGGTGTCATGACCGAATGATGAAAGATTATTTCATCGAGCATCCGAGATTTCCTGCTCATGATTTTCGGAGGCGGTTTCGGATGAGGAGAGAGCTTTATGAAGGGAACTTTAACGAAAAACTCCCGGTACTGTTTACTTTAACGAAAAACCACATTTTAAGACTAAAAAGTCAATCCTGATACTATTCACTTTATCCCTTATTTTGTCCTTATCGTTAAAACTCAAAGTTTTCAAGCCATTTTCATTAGTTTTCCTCTTTTTGAAAGCATCTTGAATGCAGTTGTCAATCATGACCACTACTTTGCAAGGAAGATAGATGTCGTAGGCCAAAAAAGTCTATCACCTCATCAGAAGCTCACATCTGCATTTCGGATGCTAGCTAATGAGTGCTTTGCAGACTCGACTGACGAGTATTGCCGACTTGCGAAGAGTATTGCCATTGAGAACCTAAAGCGCTTCTGTCAGGCAATTCAAGCCATAGATGGAGCCATATACCTTCGCAAGCCAAATCGTAAAGACTTGAAGAGGCTTCCACGCAAGGCAGACAAAAGAGGCTTCCCTAACATAATAGGAAGTCTCGATTGTATGCATTGGGAGTAGAAGAATTGTCTTACTAAGAGAATCACAAAGAAATTCGCTAGAAGTCAAGTTTTTCGGTGCTGGAATTCTGACTTGGATCGTTGAATCCTGGTGAAGCAGAAGTCCGTAAAACTACAACCATTGAGTAGGAACGAAATTTATGTTTAAGCCTCGATCTTCAATTTGTCTGTTTAATATTATTTCGTTTTGTTCATACTTTGTTAATTTATTTATTCGCATTTATCATTGATTGCTAATATTTATCCAACAGAGGTTGCTGCTATTGCTGCTTCAACGTACTTAATATATGCTTTCTTTGCTTAATTAATTAATTAACAAAACAATCGAATATTTAAAGATTAATTAATATTTTTTATTGTTAGCTTATTGTGAGGTTAAGTCCAACTCCTTTAGACCATCTCCAACCATTGGGCTAAAAGTCAAATTTTTTTAGCCCATAAACAACTTTTCTGCTTCAACCCTTCTGGCCTAAAATTTTAGCTTGGGATTATTAAAGAATGAACTTAGGTTATTTTTTTCTTTCTTAAATTAACTTTAAAAATGTAAGATCCCACATCGCCCAGGGGAGTGATCCTTATATGTATATTCCCTTCCCTACCTAGCATGATGCATTTTGGGAGCTCAATGGCTTCAGGTTCCATTGGAACTCTGAAGTTAAGCGAGTAGAGCGCGAGAGCAATCCCATGATGGGTGACCTACTGAGAAATTCTCGTGTGAGTTCCCAGAAACAAAACCGTGAGGGCGTGGTCGGGGCCCGAAGCGAACAATATCGTGCTACGCTGGTGGAGCGAGCCCGGGATGTGGTAGACCCTAGGTCGGGATGTGATAGATTTGGTATCAGAGCCTAACTCTGGCCGTGGTGTGCCGACAAGGTCATCGGGCCTTTTAAGGGGGGTGAATTGTAAGATCCCACATCGTCCAGGGAAGTGATTCTTATATGTATATTTTCATCCATACCTAGCATGAGGCATTTTGGGAGCTCATTGACTTCGGGTTCCTTTGGAACTCCAAAGTTAAGCGAGTAGTTTGTGAGAGCAATCCCATTATGGGTGCACCACTGGAAAGTTCTCGTGTGAGTTCCCAAAAACAAAACCGTGAGGGCGTGGTCGGGGTCTGAAGCGGACAATATCATGTTACGGTGGTGAAGCGGGGCCGGGATGTGACAAAAAAAAATTATGTAGACTATCGTAAATTAATTTTATGAACATTTTAATCTAAAAATATTTAAATTCCGATAAATATTGAAAAATCACTAAATCTTTCCACAAAGCAAGCCTTCAACTTTCACCAATCTTTCAACTTTCACCAAACTTTTAACTTTCACCAATCGTTCAACTTTCACCAAACTTTCAACGTAAGTACTTCTTCCTCTTTGGAGTGTATTTGTTGAGGTCCTCCATCATTAAATTTATTTCGAACCTCTCTTGCTCCCTATCCCCTTCTTCCTTCATTTGCAAGCGCATTCGGGCCGTTTTTTTGGTGAATTTTGAGTTAAATAATTTTTTTTAATTATTTTAGCCATTGGATTTAAATTTGGGTCGTTAGATCTTTTTTTTACTGTTAGATTTAATTATATTCAATCTTAGTTGTTGGATTTAATGTATTTTAAAATTACATTTAAAAAAAAAAATTTGAATCTGGACCGTTGGATCAACCAACGGTCCAAAAAGCCCAACCGTTGGATGATAAAAAGAGTCGTTGGGTTGGGTTTGGTGGCACGCGCTAACAGCGGGGCCCACCTTGTAGGGTGTCGAAGGGCTCAGCCCGCGTGGGGCGAGTTGGGTGCGTGATCGGGCTGAGAATGGGTTGGGAAAGGGAGAGTCCACGCGTTTCTGGGCTATTCCTTGGGGGGAATTTGGCCCTCAATTGGCATTTGGCTTGGGTTGGGTTGGATTTTTGGGGGGGGGGGGGAATAGGGGGAAATTTGGCATTTAGCCCAGGATTGAAGAGAATCTTAGTGTAGATAATATTGATTGTTCAAAAAATAAAATTACCATTTTCTATTACCCTTTAAAATATGCTTTATCCGTACAAGCATCTACCTTTGCAGGCATGCAACACATGCCTCGGTTAAATCATTTTTTTTTTAACTTGAGGGATGTAGCTGAGTAATATAAACTAAACGGAAACAACCGTAGAACGTAACAAGGGTGTTTGTTTATCATTTCTTTGTAGAAAATTACGTCTCATGTCCTCGAACAGGTACATACATATATACAACACAAGATACAAGTTGCTCTGGTGAGCTCTGTCCAGTGAGTAAGGAGGGGCTGCGCGCGGCCTTCCCTTGAGTAGCACGGATATGCTGCAATTGTCTTTCCTCGTAATCTGTAGCTGTCCGTCGGTGTACATTGTCAGCAACCACGACTCGGCATTGCCACTCGAGATGGGTAAACCTTTGAAAGGTGTGAGGCTGTCACCGGCTGTGTAAATATCTGTGTCTGATTTTCTGTATAATTGGACAAGTCAATTTGCAGCACCAAACAAGCCATTTTAGAGGAATGGAATCTCTCGACAAGAATTGAAGAATGGAATCCGTCCACCCGAGGAATTGGAGATAATCGAATTTATTCAACCTAAAACGTAAAGGAGACTTTAGCGAAAGCACTTTGTATTTAAACCATATAAGCACTTTAATCAGTAGGCTTTTGGGCATCCTTGGAAATCTTTCACTAAAAAGAACTTATTCACATATAAAAAAATTCGCACATCAGGTGCTGCATCATTTTCATTCACTATGCCAGAGACCATCTTTTAGTACGATCGAGCCTATAGATAAAACGGCGATTCAACAGGTACCGCCGAATTAACAGTACAAACTTCATTGAAAGGCAATTAACAAGCCGTCCCATTGGCTAAGTTATAACTGGGTCAGTTACTGTTGGAATTTATTAGGTTTATTTAGGAAATTAATTAGAGATTTGTTTTAATTTTGTAGTAGGGTATTTTTGGCATTTACGCATTAGGGTTTCTTAGATTTATTGCTCTAGAAATAGAGCTTGTAATTTAGTTTGAGGATCAAGTCAGTCACAATGTAGTCTCTAGGGTTTTTGTAGCCGTCTTGGCATTCTCAATTTGTTCAATAAAATTCCTATTATTTTGTAGTCTTGTTTGTTCCGCACTCTGATATTCAACTTGGTATCAGAGCAGGTTCGATCCTTATGGTTCAATCCGTTCTTGTTGGTATCAATTTGTTTTGTCGCTTTTTGTTTTTTGGTTTAGTTTGGGTCTCGTTTAGGCTTTCGCTTCCGCTTTGGTCCGTGTCCTTTGTTCTTGGTCACTCTGTTTTTGTTCATTTTGTCTTTGGATTTTTGTTTATGTTCTTTGTCTTTGGATTTCGGTATTGACCGTCAAATTGTGTTAGTCTTGTCCGTAGATTTTTTACGTTTTCTGGTTTGGTTTTCAGTTTGTCCTTGGTAGTCTTCAAGAAAGGAAAAAAAAATCTGTTTTTTGAAAAAAGGAATTTGGTGAATCCATCGCACTAGGATTTCTGCATTCCCCAGCCCCACCCTGCATCTGGATCCGTCCACAACCGTACCCTCGCGGAAAAAAAGAAAAGAAAAAAAGGAGGCTAGTGATGTTGGTTCGCACAGAAGAAAAAAAGGAAGGAGGTTGGTGATGTTGGTTCGCACAGAAGGTGAAAAAAAAAAAAGGAATCACACAGAAGGAAAAAAAGGAAGAAAGAAGGAAGAAAAAAAAATATTTGGTTGGATTTTTTGTTTGTTTGTTAGGCATCGGCATCGACATTTGCACTGGTACTGGCATTGGAATCTTGCACTGGCATGGAAATCTTGCACTGGCATTGGAATCTTGCACTTGCATCGGTGAAATTTCGTATTGAAATTGGCATCGGTATTGGCATCGGCATTGGAATCGGCATCAGCATCGGTATTGGCATCAGCATTGGAATTTGGAGGCTTGCATCCACATCTGCTTGTTGGCAAACTCATGTCATGTACCGCCATGAGTTTGACGGGGGGTGTTGGAATTTATTAGGTTTATTTAGGAAATTAATTAGAGATTTGTTTTGATTTTGTAGTAGGGTATTTTTGGCATTTACGCATTAGGGTTTCTTAGGTTTATTGCTCTATAAATAGAGCTTGTAATTTAGTTTGAGGATCAAGTCAGTCACAATGTAGTCTCTAGGGTTTTTGTAGCCGTCTTGGCATTCTCAATTTGTTCAATAAAATTCCTATTATTTTGTAGTCTTGTTTGTTCCGCATTTTGATATTCAACTGTTACATGATGTACAAGTCCATGGAAGCCATGAAATCGGCTGCAACTATCGCACACGCTTCAGGAGCCATGCATGGCCCTCTAAGAGGGGATTGCAGTGTAAACAAATACAGACACTGTTACAAGACTCTAGACAGGGAGCGTTACCAAATATACATATATACACATACATGTGTGTGCACATCAATGTGGTTTAAACTTGTATGCTTATAAGAAGCACACATATAGATTCTGTAACATTACCTGCAATTCTTCGTACAACAGGCTAAATCCAAGAGTCTTGATTAGTCTAATCAACTTTATTACGCTTAAATATGATTTTTTTTCTCTTAATTTTATTACAAGCGATATCATTATTTAATTTATGCGAAGAGAAGAGGGTAGGGTTTGAACTCAGGTAATGATGATTACAAATCAATAAAAGCATGCAAGAGACATAATTTTTAGCAACAATTTGTGACAAGCCTTTATTCTTCACTTATTGCCCGTACTTGTGAATGAAGACACAATAACATTGTTAAAATAGGAAGAAAATAAGAAAAATCCCAAATATTCAAATGATAACAATAAATAAAATATTTATGTTGCAAGATGGTGAATCTGCACCATATATTGTGCTCTGACGAAAAGTGTATGTGATTCAATGCGCCTTGGTCTTCCAAATTAATTTCTTCTTGCGAAAGCCAAGGGAGCGGAGTAAGGGTTTGAAAAACCAGGCATCCATTTTCAGAAACATGGTTTTGACAAATTGATACACAGGAAACTGAAGCAGGCCGAATAGAGGGACTGGAAAAAAGGCAATAGGGTAAAATAGAGACTTGGTCCATTTTTTCTCGATGCGAATCAAGAGCAAAATAGTGGCAGCAAAGGCGAGCATGGTGGTTGCCATGGACAAGAAGAGAAAGATGAATCCTATCATGACCTTGTGAGGAATGCTTTTAACGAAATTTGGGTACTCGAGAGGGGAGGAGAGGACCGAGAGAAAGAATGCCACAGAAGATAATGAGCAGGCGATGGCCACAACGTCCATGCTGGTAAAGAGCCAAAAGAGAGGATTGTTCTCGAAAACAGGACGACCATTTTGCTCGTTACCCCCTGGAATGGCGTAGGCGGCTGCAAAGACCACAGTGGCCACTAGCACCGCCACGGTTGAGCATGACCGAGCCGTTTCTTTTACCCAATCTTGTGCGGACTTCAGAAGCTCGTCATGCCCAGCGTTGAACAACTCCTCCTCTGTCTGATCGTTGTCGTTGTGGTGCATGATGTAATGAGGTGGTAACATCTCTTTTATACGCTGACACAAACACACATACACATTTATCATGTCAACGTATAGATTTTGTAATAGAAATATTTGTCTAACAACATAAGTATTTATAAGGTCGATAGACTTAATCAGTAATACAAATATCTGTGTGACAAGATAAGTCTAGTAAGAGAACATTACCTGCTTCCAGAGCAGCTCTTTTTGCAATTCCATGGCAGGGCCTATTACTTTCTGAGCCACTGCTATAGAGTAGTAAGTTCTATCTGCAGCCTGGTGCAATATGGTGTTTCCATTGCGGTCTATCCTCATACTCAGCTTTGACATCAGAGTTGGTTCGCTTTCGATAAGATCAAGGATATTTTCCCGACGGTTCTTAATGGCCAGATGCAAAATGTTGCGTTCGTAACGGTTAACATGCTCGGCTGCCTGAGGACGTTGCTCAAGTATCTCCCGCACAATGGGTTCAATTCCTTTGATAGTTGCTATAAGCAATGGGGAAGAGTTGTATAATTCACTCCTCGCCTCCTTTCTCGATTTGGTTGCTTCCTTTTCTTTTTCATATCTATCGAATTCGGTTATCTCCCTGACCCAAGAGAAATGCTTATCTGCGGCCGCGTTTCCTTTTTCACCACCTTCATCACCATTTGTCGTACCGGATTTGGTTGCTTCCTTTTCTTTATCAGGTTTTTCCCATAGAGAAATGGTCCTGATTTTTGCTTGCTTACTAGGAGTCAACAAAGAATGGTCGTCCAACTTGACGAGCAATTGGATGAGTTTATTCAGAAATTTTTTGTTTTTCTTCTCCTTCCATATCATGTAGATTACCTCTTTCTGTGGGCCTCCTATTCCTATCCATTGCATGGTCAAGCATATGTATACATTAACTAAAGTGGCATAGGAAGATGTTATCAGCACTCTAAAGAAATTATCATGAACTCTTCATCTTGTTATATAAAATCATAAGAAATAAGTAAATAATATTTCTTTTTAAAGTTCCAATAACAAAAGTTCGCCTTAATGAAAATGGGGCGGAAAATAAACAAACCTTTAGCAAGGGAGTCCCATAATGAATAGTAAGCCTTCATAACAACTGCCAAACATTTAATGCATGCAACTTCGTTAGAATAGTGAAAAAAATCCAATTCGATCAATTAATGAGATTACAAATTTGATTACCTGCAAGCTTTTTCCGAAAGACGGATGGACGGGGATGGTTGCCATCCATGCCGCTCTCCACATCATCCTTCTGATGTGGTGTGACCACATTTCCTCCATCAGGAAGGCCTGCATATATAATGATATTAAGTATGAGATTACTGCTTCATTAAAAAAAAAAAAAAAACATGCTTGCACCTGTGTATATATACCATGCGTATGTGCGCACACATATAGCAGTTTGTAGGGTAATGGGACTTACAATAATAAATTAGCATCTTCCATTTGCTTTCTTCAAAATTTGGATAAAAGGCAGTTGGCATTTGGGCTAGCAACTGAAGGCTTGTCAATCCTTTATCTTCCTCAAGGAGCGCTAGAGATGGGTATTTCTCCAATAACCAAATAGCAGTCTCTGCGTTGTAGAAGACAAAGAGCAAAAGTTATTAATCTACATTGCGGGTTCTCACATAGAGAGAGAGAGAGAGAGAGAGAGAGAGAGAGAGAGAGAGAGAGAGAGAGACCAAAATGTTGCGCAACGACTGTGATATGAAGAACGGACATTTTGTCATCTCTGTGGAAGTGCCTCCAAAGATTGTCCGCCTGTAGTTTGTCGGCATAAAGCTTGACCAAGTCCGTGTGACCGAGAGCAGCTGCCCTGAAGAGCGGAGTTTCTCCTAAATAGTTCCGAGTCTCCAGCAGCTGCAGCGCATAATTCTCTGAATCCCGAGCCTTCTGCTTCTGCAGCTCATTCTCTAAATCCCGAGCCTCCCGCAGCAGCAGCTCATAATTCTCTAAATCCCGAGCCTCCCGCAGCTGCGGCGCATAATTCTCTTTATCAGTACTACTAGTACTGATCTTGACCTCTTCTGGAACAGGCTTGTTGAAGTTGCTCACCAGGTACTCTGCCGCTTCCTTATTGCCGGACACACTCACCTCGTGGAGAGTATTGTTTCCGTACTTATTTGGAACCCTCACAGCTTTCATCTTGTCATTGATTGAACAGAGTATGTTGATAAGCATTTCGAGGACTTTTTTACCTTGTGATTTGCTGCTGTAAGAAGCCGCAAGGTGTAATACAGTGTCCCCGTCCACTGTCATTTCTTCGCGCATTATTTCCGGATGATTCTCGAACATTTCCTTCAGCTCTTCACATTTCTGTTCCATGGCATATTTATAGGAATCTTTCAACTTTTCCATTTTCTTTAATCTCTCTCTCTCTTTCTGATCCGGCCGAGAGCTATCCTCTCCCTCTTTCATCAGATCCGACCGAACCGTTAGCGTTTTCCAGTACTCCATTTGTAGTGTACCAGATAGCTTGGGGCATGTAATGCGGCGGTTGTTGCTTTGATTTATAGGCAGCTGCAGCTGCAGCTGCTGCTATATGCTTTACTTAATTAAGTAACAAAGAATATTGAATGATGAAGCATAAAGGATCGAAGAGTTAAAGGTTACTTGCTGTTTTTTAGCTGTACGTGCTTTCTCCGTACAAGCATCTACCTTGCTTATAATATTAGGTTTTAATTATGGATAAAGTGACTAAATTTTGAAACTCAATTTTGCAAATTCAATTATGTGGTTGTTGATGATTAGATTGTAGATAATGTTAAGGAGACTAAACTTTTAAACCAAATTTACAAATTAAATAATGTATCACAAATAAAAAATAAACCCGTTGATCAATCATTAATATTCGCATAATTTAATTTACAAATTTTAGTTTAAGAATTTGATATCCGATACCTTCAACTATAAATTGTTTTCACAAAGTGTGAAACACGTCTAGCTACAATATACATTTATATTCGAAAGAATGTTGGAAATCATAATGCATACAACGATCGAATATTTAAACGTTTATCGCCATTTTCTTGCACCCCTTTTAAATATGCTTCATCCGTACAAGCATGTACCTTTGCAAGCATGCAACACATTCCTCGATTAAATATATATTTTTTTATTTGAGGGATGTAATAGTAGGATGAAAATAATGTTAGGGAAATCAAATTTGTAAATTAAACAATATGTCACCAATAAAGAATAGGTACTAATACGAAATAAACACGTTAATCAACATTTAAGTAATAATCATATCATTAATTTCTATGTTATTTAGTTTGCAAAACTTAAACTTTTTCTCACATCATCCAGTAGTATAATATCAACGAAATGAAAACAACCGACAAAATGTAACAAAGAATATTGAATTAAGTAACAAAGAATATTGAATGATGAAGCATAGAGGATCGAAGAGTTAAAGGTTGCTTGCTGTTTTTTAGCCGTACCTGCTTTGTCCGTACAAGCATCTACCTTTGCTTATAATATTAGGTTTTAATTATGGATAATACTAGGATGACCAAATTTTGAAACTCAATTTTGTAAACTAAATTATATGGTTGTTGATGATTTGATTGTAGTTAATGTTAAGGAGACTAAATTTTTAAACCAAATTTACAAATTAAATAATATATTACAAATATAAAATAAACACGTTGATCAACACTTAATATCCAATCATCAATATCCACATCATTTAATTTATAAAATTTAGTTTAAGAATTTGATATCCCTATCGTTACCTTCAACTATAAATTGTCTTCACCAAGTGTGAAACACGTCTAGCTACAGTGTACATTTATACATTAATTCGAAAGAATGTTGGAAATCATAAAGCATATAACGATCGAATATTTAAAGGTTAATCGCCATTGTCTCGCACCCCTTCTAAATATGCTTCATCCCTACAAGCATGTACCTTTGCAAGCATGCAACACATGCCTCGTTTAAATATATATTTTTTTATTTGCAAAATTTAAAAACTCTCCCACATCATCCAATAGTATAATATAAACAAAATGAAAACAACCGACAAAATGTAACAAAGACGTGTGTTTATCATTTTCTTTGTTAAATTTACACCTCATGTCCTTGAACAGGTACATACATATATATATAACACACGTTAAATTTTACACGATAACAAAAACAATAACGAGAGATTTACTACACCATGTCTCCTTTCCACTTCCATTAAGAGCAAGTCCACCCCTAAGGACTTTGCGTCAACACCCAACGCATTTATTCACTTAAGTGAATAGTAATAGACTGGAGTGAATAGTAATAGGCCAAGGCATCTCCACGCCTAAAAAAATGCGCTGGCACCCATCACATTTATTTGATGTGCTTTTTTTTTTTAAGTTCATTTCGGATAAGATTTTTAACCAATTTCAGATAAAATTTCAAATAAACTTAAAAAAAAAACACTAAAATATAATTACATACTCATCAAATAAACTTAAAAAAAACACACTAAAATAAAATTACATAAACTCATCAAATAAACTATAAAAAAAACACACTAAAATGAAATTACATAAACTCATCAAATACACTTTATTCTTCAACCAAAAACTTTATTCTTCAAATACACGATGAAGATGGATGTAGGGATGTATGGTTTATATGGACAAAAAAATTAAGGATGAGCTTTTTGGTATTTTTTTTTCACACAAAAAGTATATGAAAGCTTTGGTAGAAGGTGTAGAAAATATTGAAATGTGGTGTAAGGTGGAAGATGAGGGTTACGTATTTATAGAAAGAAAAAAATAACTTTTTTAAAATTTTACTGTATTTAAAAAAAATTCTGTATTTTTTTTATATTTTTAATTAATTTTAATGTAGTTAATTAATCTGGACCGTTGGATTTGAAAAATATTCAAATCCAAGAGCCCAGGATCGGCCACGTGGCCAACCCCAGCAAATGACCCAGCTTCTTGGTCAGCCTGTTTTGTGCTGGCCCAGGGACCAGCATGGGCTGGGTGCCAGTTTGTTGCACGGGTTGGAGGACATGGACAGGGTGCTGAGCTGCCATTTGGACAGGGTGCTGGGCAAAGTCCACTCAGGTGGACTTGCTCTAATGAAGTCAATGCCGTTCCGCCAACCGTCCATTCTTCCACAGGGGCATCCAAATTCCCAACCTGGATCCACGTCACGAAAAACAACATGCATAAAATGACTTAATATTAAGAAATAATACAACTATGACAATGGAATATTTGTTGCTCCAGGATTGTCTCCTGCGAGCTTCCTTCGATTTGTGGTGTCGATCTTTATTGTGTTCTTTGGAGGTTGTTGCCCTCTTCTTTTCCCTCACTTTTGGGGCTGTTCGAGTTGAACTTTGGTGGCTGTTGGAGGCTTGCTCTGTTGAGCTCCGGCGGCGGCGATGGATGCAGGAGCATTCTAGGTTGTTCTCGGGTTTTCCCTGGTTTGGCCTCACCTTTGGGTTGGGCTTTTCTGTTTTTTTGGGCTGGTCCTGTTTGGTTTGTTTGTTGTATGTAGGCCAGTAGTTTGTAACTGTGTGCTGTGTGTTTTGGCCCTTCGTGTTATATTGTCTGTTGTTGGTAATGAATGTTAGCTTTGATCCAACAACAACAACAACAACAACAAAGCCTTTTCCCACTAAGTGGGGTCGGCTATATGAATCCTATAACGCCATTGCGCTCGGTTTTGTGTCATGCCCTCCGTTAGATCCAAGTACTCTAAGTCTTTTCTTAGAGTCTCTTCCAAAGTTTTCCTAGGTCTTCCTCTACCCCTTCGGCCCTGAACCTCTGTCCCGTAGTCACATCTTCGAACCAGAGCGTCAGTCGGCCTTCTTTGCACATGTCCAAATCACCAGAGCCGATTTTCTCTCATCTTTCCTACAATTTCGGCTACTCCTACTTTACCTCGGATATCCTCATTCCCAATCTTATCCTTTCTCGTGTGCCCACACATCCCACGAAGCATCCTCATCTCCGCTACACCCATTTTGTGTACGTGTTGATGCTTCACCACCCAACATTCTCTGCCATACAACATCGCTGGCCTTATTGCCGTCCTATAAAATTTTCCCTTGAGCTTCAGTGGCCTACGACGGTCACACAACACGCCGGATGCACTCTTTCCATCCAGCTCGTATTCTATGGTTGAGATCTCCATCTAATTCTCCGTTCTCTTGCAAGATAGATCCTAGGTAACGAAAACGGTCGCTTTTTGTGATCTTCGCTAGATTGCTCCGGTCATTAGTGTGGATAAGTATATAAATGGATAGAGATAGGAAAGCAAACACAAGATGTACGTGGTTCACCCAGATTGGCTACGTCCACGGAATAGAAGAGTTCTCATTAATTGTGAAGGGTTTACACAAGTACATAGGTTCAAGCTCTCCTTTAGTGAGTACGAGTGAATGATTTAGTACAAATGACATTAGGAAATATTGTGGGAGAATGATCTCGTAATCACGAAACTTCTAAGTATCGGAGTGTGGTGTCGTCTTGACTTGCCTTATCTGTCTCATAGGTAGATGTGGCATCTTCTCTGGAAGTACTCTTCCTCCATCCAGGGGTGGTATCTTTAACTGGTGGAGATGCACAAGGTAATGTATCAATTTCACTTGAAGCTTACTTGTAGTTTCAGGCTTGGTCAAGCGCGATACAAACCATGTAGTAGGAGTCCCCCAAGTCGCCGAGCTAGGGGGTCTGCTGAAAGAGGTGACAGACAAGGTAAGCAATCAGAGCTCCGACTGATTGTTCACCTTCTCCCCATCTTGCAGCAGCATGAAGGATAAAGAGAAGAAAAATGAGAAGAGATGATATGAGATACTTTTGCTTTTGAAGAAGTAACTTTCCACAGGCTTATTCTTGAACTGAGTTGGAGGGTTTTCTGGTTTCCTCCAGAGTATAAGGCCGACTGAAGAATTTGAGGGTCAAAACAAGTCCATCAAATCTAGAGTACGTTGCACCCTGCTGATATGGGATACTTTTGCTTTTGACAGAGTAATGGATGTATCGGCACGTGTGCTGTTACGCTTGTCTCCACATGCTTCCTTGTATCCTTTGCACTTGCCCTATCTGTTCCTCAAGCAGATGCGGAATCTTCCCTGGAAACATAAGATGATGAAGATGAGTACTCGAGAGCAATGCCAGGTAAGTAATCAGGTAAGGGGTTCCAGGCAGTCAGTTCCTGGCTGGAAGCTTGATTCCAAGTGCTGACTGATTGCTCTCTTTCTCCTTGTCTTGCAGGTAAAAACAAGGCCAAAAGAAAAAACAGGGAAAAAGCATGATATGGGATACTCTTGCTTTTAACCCTGATGATATGAGATATTCTTGCTCTAGTATAGCTTGTTTGCAGAGGTATTATCGGGGGGAAAGAAAGCTGAATATTTCGAAAGGCTTTGTTGGGAGTGCCCTCTCAGATATGATGAAGGGTTGAGCATTTTTGCAGGTCTGCCTGTCCGTTGGGGATGGAGGTCGACATATATAGGAGTCTCCCTAACAACAAGTAGTAATGCTATTCCTTTACCCTGCTTGGTCATAGCACGGTAGTGGGAGCTGCCAGTTTCACATGTTTTAACTCTGTCAGAGCACTTTGAAAAAGTGGTCTGTGGTATCTGGCTCTCGAGATTCGGAGAACGATGCCTCTTCGATTTTTGAGAAAGCAATCATGCTGGGGGTCTGACTCTCGAGATTCGGAGAGCAGTGTCTCTTCGATTTTTGAGGAAGTAATCATGTTGGGAGTCTGGCTCTCGAGATTCGGAAGGCGGTGCCTCTTCGATTTTGGAGCAAGCAATCTTGTTGGGAGTGTTGTCTCGAATGTGAGTAAAGGTTGGACATGTTTGCTAGTCTACCTTGCCACGAAGCACAAAGGTTGACACACAGGGACTTTCCAATTATCCAGCAATGGTACTGTTCCTTTACCTTCTCTTTGATTTTGAGAAAGTAGTCATGTTGGGAGTCTGGCTCTCGAGATTCGGAGGAAGGTGCCTCTTCGATTTTGGAGCAAGCAATCTTGTTGGGACTGTTTTCTCGAATGTGAGTAAAGGTTGGGCATGTTTGCTAGTCTACCTTGCCACGAAGCACAGAGGTTGACACACAGGGACTTTCCAATTATCCAGCAGTGGTACTGTTCCTTTACCCTTGTGGGTAATAATATGGTAGCTAGACCTTCAAAATTTATGTGTCTAAACTTTGTTAGTGCTGTTTCTTTGCTATTCTTTTACCTTTCTTGGTCAGAGCGATGTAGTGGGAGCTGCAAGCTTCACGTGCTCAACTTTGGCAGAGAACTTTGGCAAAGTGATCTGTGGTACCCATGAGTTATTGTTGCGTGTGGGAAGTGGGTGATTGAACAGTAAGATTCATGTGCTTTCTACTTCACCAGAAGTCTTCGACAGAATGCCCATAATTTCTGCAAAGCTGAGTGTGCGTGTGACGGGTGCTGACAAGGCTAGAAAAGTAGGTGCCTCTTCGATTTCTGAGATCGGCCCTCGTGGTCTCTGAGCAGCCCAGCTTTTGAGAAAGCGAGCGCCTCTTCGATTGATTCGGAGAACGGTGCCTCACCGATTTTTGAGAAAGCAATCATGCTGGGGGTCTGGCTCTCGAGATTCGGGGAGCAGTGTCTCTTCGATTTTTGAGAAAGTAATCATGTTGGGAGAGTGGCTCTCGAGATTCGGAGGGCGGTGCCTCTTCGATTTTGGAGCAAGCAATCTTGTTGGGAGTGTTTTCTCGAATGTGAGTAAAGGTTGGGCATGTTTGCTAGTCTACCTTGCCACGAAGCACAGAGGTTGACACACAGGGACTTTCCAATTATCCAGCAATGGTACTGTTCCTTTACCCTCTCTTCGATTTTTAAGAAAGTAGTCATGTTGGGAGTCTGGCTCTTTAGATTCGGAGGACGGTGCCTCTTCGATTTTGGTGCAAGCAATCTTATTGGGAGTGTTTTCTCGAATGTGAGTAAAGGTTGGGCATGTTTGCTAGTCTACCTTGCCACGAAGCACAGAGGTTGACATACATGGACTTTCCAATTATCCAGCAGTGGTACTGTTCCTTTACCCTTGTGGGTAATAATATGGTAGCTAGACCTTCAAAATTTATGGGTCTAAACTTTGTTAGTGCTGTTTCTTTGCTATTCTTTTACCCTTCTTGGTCAGAGCGATGTAGTGGGAGCTGCAAGCTTCACGTGCTCAACTTTGGCAGAGAACTTTGGCAAAGTTATCTGTGGTACCCATGAGCTATTGTTGCGTGTGGGAAGTGGGTGATTGAACAGTAAGATTCATGTGTTTTCTACTTCCCCAGAAGTCTTTGACAGAATGCCCATAATTTCCGCAAAGCTGAGTGTGCGTGTGACAGGTGCTGACAAGGCTGGAAAAGTAGGTGCCTCTTCGATTTCTGAGATCGGCCCTCGTGGTCTCTAGGGAGCCCAGCTTTTGAGAAAGCGAGCGCCTCTTCGATTTCTGAGATCGGCCTTCGTGGTCTTTGAGCAGCCCAACTTTTGAGAAAGCAAACGGCTCTTCGATTTCTGAGATCAACCCTCGTGATCTCTAAGCAGCCCAACTTTTGAGAAAGCAAACGCCTCTTCGATTTCTGAGCAGGCGCCTCTTTGATTTCTGAAGCTCCGTCGAGTGCAGATTTTTATAGAGGCTGGCATTAAGTTCCAAAGAACACTTGAATCTCCACCAGTAGAAGCTTCATTCTTGCACTTCTAAGATCTTGATTTGTCCGACCTCTTCTCTCTTCAACACCTTTGAAAATGTCTGGCCCCTCCGACCGTCGTTTTGACTTGAACCTTGTTGAAGAGGCAGCCCCGCCTTCTCCAGACAACATATGGCGCCCATCCTTCGTCTCCCCAACTGGTCCTCTTACCGTTGGGGATTCCGTGATGAAGAATGATATGACCGCTGCGGTGGTGGCCAGGAACCTTCTCACTCCCAAAGATAACAGACTACTTTCCAAACGGTCTGATGAGTTAGCTGTTAAGGATTCGCTGGCTCTCAGTGTTCAGTGTGCAGGTTCTGTGTCTAATATGGCCCAACGCCTATTTGCTCGAACCCGCCAAGTTGAATCATTGGCGGCTGAAGTGATGAGTCTCAAACAGGAGATTAGAGGGCTCAAGCATGAGAATAAACAGTTGCACCGGCTCGCACATGACTATGCTACAAACATGAAGAGGAAGCTTGACCAGATGAAGGAAACTGATGGTCAGGTTTTACTTGATCATCAGAGATTTGTGGGTTTGTTCCAAAGGCATTTATTGCCTTCGTCTTCTGGGGCTGTACCGCGTAATGAAGCTCCAAATGATCAACCTCTGATGCCTCCTCCTTCTAGGGTTCTGTCCAGTACTGAGGCTCCAAATGATCCCCCTCCGGTGCCTTCTCTTTCTGGGGCTCTACCGACTGCTGAGACTTCTCCTAAGCAACCTTTGTGAAGGCTCCCTCTTGTGTGTTTATTTTGACTCATGTATATGTACATATTTGTAGCTTATCGGGGATATCAATAAATAAGCTTTCCTTCATTTCAACGTATTGTGTTAAATACACCAAAGCCTTCTTCGCTAAGTTCTTTGAATTTTCTTTTGTTGAAGCTTGTATGTTGAAACTTTCTGAGTGGAGCATGTAGGTTGGGGTAGTGTTCCCTTAATTTCCCGAGTGAGGAAAACTTCTTGGTTGGAGACTTGGAAAATCCAAGTCACTGAGTGGGATCGGCTATATGAATCTTAGAACGCCATTGTGCTCGATCCTGTGTCATGTCCTTCGTTAGATCCAAGTACTCTAAGTCTTTTCTTAGAGTCTCTTCCAAAGTTTTCCTAGGTCTTCCTCTACCCCTTCGGCCCTGAACCTCTGTCCCATAGTCGCATCTTCTAATCGGAGCGTCAGTAGGCCTTCTTTGCACATGTCCAAACCACCGTAACCGATTTTCTCTCATCTTTCCTTCAATTTCGGCTACTCCTACTTTACCCCGGATATCCTCATTCCTAATCTTATCCTTTCTCGTGTGCCCACACATCCAACGAAGCATCCTCATCTCCGCTACACCCATTTTGTGTACGTGTTGATGTTTCACCGCCCAACATTCTGTGCCATACAGCATCGCCGGCCTTATTGCCGTCCTATAAAATTTTCCCTTGAGCTTCAGTGGCATACGGCGGTCACACAACACGCCGGATGCACTCTTCCACTTCATCCATCCAGCTTGTATTCTATGGTTGAGATCTCCATCTAATTCTCCGTTCTTTTGCAAGATAGATCCTAGGTAACGAAAACGGTCGCTCTTTGGTATTTCTTGATCTCCGATCCTCACCCCTAACTCGTTTTGGCCTCCATTTGCACTGAACTTGCACTCCATATATTCTGTCTTTGATCGGCTTAGGCGAAGACCTTTAGATTCCAACACTTCTCTCCAAAGGTTAAGTTTTGCATTTACCCCTTCCTGAGTTTCATCTATCAACACTATATCGTCTGCGAAAAGCATACACCAAGGAATATCATCTTGAATATGTCCTGTTAACTCATCCATTACCAACGCAAAAAGGTAAGGACTTAAGGATGAGCCTTGATGTAATCCTACAGTTATGGGAAAGCTTTCGGTTTGTCCTTCATGAGTTCTTACGGCAGTCTTTGCTCCTTCATACATATCCTTTATAGCTTGGATATATGCTACTCGTACTCCTTTCTTCTCTAAAATCCTCCAAAGAATGTCTCTTGGGACCCTATCATACGCTTTTTCCAAATCTATAAAGACCATGTGTAAATCCTTTTTCCCATCTCTATATCTTTCCATCAATCTTCGTAAGAGATAGATTGCCTCCATGGTTGAGCGCCCTGGCATGAACCCGAATTGGTTGTCCGAAACCCGTGTCTCTTGCCTCAATCTATGCTCAATGACTCTCTCCCAGAGCTTCATTGTATGACTCATTAGCTTAATACCCCTATAGTTCATGCAATTTTGTACGTCGCCCTTATTCTTGTAGATAGGCACCAAAGTGCTCGTTCGCCACTCATTTGGCATCTTCTTCGTTTTCAAAATCCTATTGAAAAGGTCAGTGAGCCATGTTATACCTGTCTCTCCCAAAACTTTCCACACTTCGATTGGTATATCGTCTGGGCCTATTGCTTTTCTATGCTTCATCTTCTTCAAAGCTACAACCACTTCTTCCTTCCGGATTCGACGATAAAAGGAGTAGTTTCTACACTCTTCTGAGTTACTCAACTCCCCTAAAGAAGCACTCCTTTCATGTCCTTCATTGAAAAGATTATGAAAATAACCTCTCCATCTGTCTTTAACCGCGTTCTCTGTAGCAAGAACCTTTCCATCCTCATCCTTGATGCACCTCACTTGGTTTAGGTCCCTTGTCTTCTTTTCCCTTGCTCTAGCTAGTTTATAGATATCCAACTCTCCTTCTTTGGTATCTAGTCGTTTATACATATCGTCGTAAGCCGCTAACTTAGCTTCTCTGACAGCTTTCTTCGCCTCTTGCTTCGCTTTTCTATACCTTTCACCATTTTCATCGGTCCTCTCCTTGTATAAGGCTTTACAACATTCCTTCTTAGCCTTCACCTTTGTTTGTACCTCCTCATTCCACCACCAAGATTCCTTTTGGTGTGGGGCAAAGCCCTTGGACTCTCCTAATACCTCTTTTGCTACTTTTCGGATACAACTAGCCATGGAATCCCACATTTGGCTAGCTTCCCCCTCTCTATCCCACACACATTGGGTGATTACCTTCTCTTTGAAAATGGCTTGTTTTTCTTCTTTTAGATTCCACCATCTAGTTCTTGGGCACTTCCAAGTCTTGTTCTTTTGTCTTACTCTTTTGATATGTACATCCATCACCAACAAGCGATGTTGATTAGCCACGCTCTCTCCTGGTATAACTTTGCAATCCTTACAAGTTATACGATCCCCTTTCCTCATAAGAAGAGATCATATGCCATTGCAAAATCCAAGATAGCTTCCCCATCCTCGTTTCTCTCCCCAAAACCATGGCCACCATGAAAACCTCCATAGTTGCCTGTCTCCCTGCCCACGTGTCCATTTAAATCTCCTCCTATAAATAACTTCTCCGTCTGAGCAATTCCTTGCACCAAGTCTCCAAGATCTTCCCAAAATTTCTCCTTCGAACTCGTATCCAACCCTACTTGAGGTGCGTACGCACTAATCACATTGATAAGTTCTTGTCCTATTACAATCTTGATTGCCATGATTCTATCTCCTACCCTCTTGACATCTACAACATCTTGTACCAAGGTCTTGTCCACGATGATGCCAACACCGTTTCTCGTTCTATTTGTGCCCGAATACCAAAGTTTAAACCCTGAGTTTTCTAGATCCTTTGCCTTACTACCAACCCACTTAGTTTCTTGTAGGCACATAATATTTATCCTTCTCCTCACCATAACTTCCACTACTTCCATAGATTTTCCCGTTAAGGTTCCTATATTCCACGTTCCTAAACGCATTTTGCTCTCTTGAACTCTACCCTTCTGTCCTAGCTTCTTCACCCTCCCCCGTCTAATAGGATCAAAGTACTTCTTTTGTGTGTCCCGGGTAAAGTTGATAGGAGCATATGCTCCCAAACAACTTTGAGTGGAGTCGTTCGAAAAGAAGTTTCTATGGCCCCCTTGCTCATTTAACACTGCATCCGGGTGCCGATGGAGATACAGCGACCCTTGCTCACTTATCACTGTGCTCGGGCCACACAGCGCGCCACTTACGGGTGACGCCCTAGCTTTAGCACGATTTTGTTCTGGATTCATTTTCATAAGGATTCGACGTGATCATGGAGTGCCGGCTGTCGACTACCTGACGCCCTCCCCCTCCTCCTTTATCCGGGCTTGGGACCGGCCATGTAAGACATAGGCGGAGTTAATGTTAGCTTTGATCCAAAAGAATAAAAAAAAAAATGAGATATAGGATAGAGGTACAAACTGATGATATCAACCCAGCTTTTCCACTGTGAAGGAGAGCTCCAGCAGCATAACCCAATACATAGCAGTCGGTAGAATCAAAGTTGGTTGGCAAAACACATCTTCCTTCGTACCTACAAAAAAAAAAATGAAAACAGGTGAACAAAATTAGGGATGCAAACATTAAGCAATATCTCCGATACACAATCACTAAACCTGTATCCTGATGAATCCATGCCAGCGAGCGAATCAGTTACCCTCAAAGCCCCAACACATGGGATGGACTTATTCTTAATCATTGAAACCACATTTAGCCAAAGGATTATGTCATTAGGTTAAAAATTAAGTACCCGAAAAAGTGAGACTGTCCTTGGAACTGACCATTATATGAACCTTCCTGCTTCCTCTTCTCCAAGTCTGTCTCAACCATTTGAATAAGCATCTTCTCTGTTTCTATTTTGGCAACGTAATGGTAAAAATAAAGATTAGCATGCATGCTGTATTGATGTGCCCAGAAAATCCCCGGACAGATTTATGTCAAATTGGAAAATGAAAAATATACCTGAACATTTCCACGAGGATCTCTTTCAAGCATCAACTGCTCTTGGGTTGCTTCAGGTAGGAAATCAAAAAGCTCTAGAGATTGGCATGTAAGTTTCTTTTTCCACAGCCCATCTTCATCTACAACCTCATGGGCCAGAATTTCATTCAATTCAGCAATAAGTTGCTGCACCTGCAAACGGAAAGGTTAAAAACATTATATGTTAGTCAATGCAGTTATTTAAACCATTGCAAGTGGTCTAGTGGTTCTTGCCTAGTTGGGTTTGCTCCCCAGCCTAGGTTCGAACCCCGAAGCTGTCAAAGTGGCCAGGCACTGTGCTGCAATGCACAGTTGGAGCATTTCACATGCGCCGGAGGGATTAGTCCTTGGGCCTAGGAAGCCTTTGGGATACCCTTGACTTGGTCAAAAAAATGCAGTTATTTGAGTGTGCATCTATGTGTGAAACAGTAGAACACTTGCTTTCCAAGTAAACAAAGGAATATGAATAAAGAAGGGTTTAAAGTTAATATATTAAAGATCAAGAATAATACCTCAGGAATGAAATCAATTAGACCCTGAGGGATAAGTATGACACCATAGTTATAACCCAGGTCAGCACGCTTCAAGATTACATTCACAATGTGGTCAGTGACATTTTTCAGTGTCAGCTTCTTTGCAGCAACCTGAAGAAAGATATGTCAGATGCATTTGGCAAATGGATATCTTTTGGTTGCACCAATATATTACTTAGCACCATATTACTTTCCACAAGAATACATAATGAATATTAGAAAATATGTGTCAATCAAGTTGAGACAGAGATGACACACTCCGACCGAGATCGAGGCATGTTGGCCGTCACGTGAGGGTGACGTAGCCATGTGCACAGTGCGGAAGCAAAAGGATAAGAAATATACGAATAAATAAAAACCGAAAACTACGAAAGTGCACTAATAAACAGGAAGTGTTAGGAGTGAGATACAAGAGTAAATACTCATAATCAGAGCATAGAAATTCTAGGTGCAGTCCAGTATGACAAAAGCCTAAAATCTATCTATATACATACACACACACACACTATATATATATAATATAGACACTATTAATGTGTGGACGTGTGTTTGTGTCAGCGTGTACAAGAGATGATACCGCCTCATTATTGCTTGTATTGATTTGTAATCATCTTTTGTCTTTTATATGTTATCCTTAAGTAAGGTGGTGGATTGTTTTAGTAGATTGAATTTTTTCTTCAACTCGAGTTCAAATCCTACCCTATCCTCTTTGTGTAAATTAAAGTAATAATATCACTTGTAATAAAATTAAGAAATAGAAAATAAATCAAGCATAACTAAGTTGGTTAGATTAATCTCCTCTTCTTTGGTTATCGTTATATTAATTTGGCTAATTAATTTAAGTCCCGAATCTCAAGTTTAAACTAATTTAATGATAATCAATGAGTAAAAAGACAAGAAAGGTGACGCGCGGCCTGGACTAGGTCTGCATGGTGGCATAGTATATATCAATTAAGCAGCATAGTATATATCATTCACACTCAAAACACTAACCTGATTTCTGTGTGGATAAATATACACGGGGGTAAGTTCGATGTATTTATTTTTCATGATCCCAGCAGGGCCGCCCCTAAAGCCATATAGCGTGCTTATTTGGAGAGATTTTTATGTGATCGTCATACGAGTTAATATATTACGTATCTCTATATAAATGATAGGTTATACGTATTAAAAGGTTAATAATTTAAAAATTAAAAAATTTCACCATTTGCATAAAAACACGTGATATCTCCATCCGTATTCTTGTCGCAACTAAACATTTCCCGTTCTTTGGGGCGATCTTGCAAGTAAGCTAATACCCAAACACGGATCGAATTCAACCAAAATTCGGAAAAAAGCTATACAAAGTTAACGAAACATACAACAAATTGATAATTAAGACCCTCACCGAAAATTCCAGAGATCACATTGTGATCTCCGGGCGCTTGGCCTCCAGATAAAACGACACCGATCTTCATCTTCTGCTCCGGTAGACCCGAATCGGAATGCTTGGCGCCAACAGTGCAGATGGCTGACCGAAAACATTAGGAAACAACTTCGCGATCTCCTCTGAGGAACCGAAACGAGAGACGATCAAATACGGAATAGAAAATCCCAAAACGCACATATTCTACAGTTTGATCGCTAAATCTAGTCGACTAAAATTGAACTTCAAAATTTCTCCGAGATCAAACGCTAGAAAAACGCATGGATCCGAGCACAAAGCGGAAGAAGAAGAAAGAATAATAAACTGACCTGGATTGCCGGCGGCGGAGCTAGCGGGACCATCGACGACCTTGAAGGGCTTTCTGAGCACGGAAGGGAGAGGAAGTGCATGGTCGATACGACTGGCCTGGACCTCGCTGTAGACGGAGACGAATCGGCCGGTGACAGGTGCTGGCACTAACTCAGCACCGGCAGCACCGCCGTTAGCAATCAGTGATGGTGGAGCCATTAAAACCTAACACGCACAGACAGTGTCTCTGAGATCTTCGAGTGTTTTGGTGCGACTGCGAACGGAGAGTGAAATCTATCGAATCGCGTTTGACTCCCGACAGTGAGAGTGTGGGCGTTTAAACGAGGAGTTGAGAAGGGTAGGAACGTCGTTTCAGGTCATTGGACTCTCCGCCGTGGATCGGAATGTTAGGTGGCCCATTGGATGCGAGGCTGTTTCGGGAATTGGACGGACGAGATTTGGCGGTGTGGTGGTGTATGGTCTGTTATGGTGGTCTAAACCGCAGCGGTTGTTGGTGGCGGGTTTTGAGTAGGTAGACACCTAACCTTCTGGTGGTTGGTGGTGGGCGCCAGAAATGTAGACGCGTTTTGGCATATTCCGGAATCGCGGATCTTTCGTTTGCGTTCGAAACAAGGGTGTTTGGTGACAAGACTTGATTGTTAATTGGGTATCAAACTATTAGGCCCAATTGTTTGGGCCAACATTTGAGTTTCCAAATTATAGGCGCAATTCAAAACCCAAAATTAGTGATTCGAGTCATATTTTGTGTCCCCTCAATACAAGCGTGCTAAATGAGAATCGGGCTAGTTTTTTACATCCACGGTAGATAAGGTATTTCTTTTATCTTAATACATTTCAAATTCAAATATTATCCCCTTCATTCAGTGTAAAGTAAAAAATTGTCTGTAATCATAACTAGATGGTTTTTCAAGTGGAGTTGAATTCTCCCTCCTAGTTCTCTTCCCTCTCATCCCCTTCTATTTGAACGGTTAATTAGGAGCTCGTACGAAGAAAATCAAACAAAATTTAGCAAAATCGAATGAACTAACAAGTTAAACTACGAGCCCCTTCATCGAGTTGACGACTTTAGCTACCATGAGGCAGAAAAGCAATAATTAAAGCTTCGTGTGCAGAGAAAAACACTATTAATCAATTAAGCTACAAAGCTCTTGTTTGACCTTGCTCTCACAAAGTACGCTCTTAGTTTGTGCCAATTACCTTTTCTTGGGAGAGTATTGAGTTTTGCAGAAAGAAGAAAGCTTTGTGTGTTGATCGGTATGGCTTCTTCTTCCATTGGCATGTCTGCAAGTACGTCATTCTTTGCTCAGTTTTTAGTCTGATGATACTGACATAAGTACTTGGTCGTGGACTGTGATTTAGTTGTTAGATCATTGTGTTCTTGGTTAAAAGATTAATCTTGAACTAATTAATGGTATTGAAATTACTCTTACAATTGAGGCATTTATCAATTAAAAATTCGAGGACTTCTTGGCATTGTGATTTGCTGCAAGAAGAAGCGGCAAGGTGAAGTACATTGTCCCCTTGCAGCGTCATTTGGCAGTGCAATTTTTTCGGATTATTCTTACAATATTCCTTCACGTCGTCCCATTTATCCTCTAAGACAGATTAATAGGGGATTTTCAACTCTTCAATTTCTTCAAATGGGCCCGAATTAAGAGGATGCGCTGAGCCTCAACACGAGCCACACGTGAAGGCACAGCCGTATATTATACATATACTAAAACCCAAACTCGGGTGCACTGTTTTTCACTGTTTGTGAACAGTAAAATGTAAAAAATGCCCTCCAATTTTTTTCCCATCAGCAGTGCCTTTTAGCTTTTTCTACAGTACATTGACGATTCTGCCCTTGGAAACCACGCGTCTGTCATCGGTGGTTCTTCCGCTCCATTTCTACTCTGCCTTTTCTTTGGGTTCCCTTCACTCTCTCTCACCATTTTCAGCTTTTCCTTATTTTGGAGCCCTAGGTTTTTTCTCTCTCCCACGCCTTCGTTGTTTTCGCTATCCGTCCTTCGCGTCTTTGTCTCGCCGATTATTCACGGCCGTTTTCTTCTCGGAAAACTAACGATCTCTGGTGAGTTTTTTGCAGTTCTTGCCGTATCTAATTTCAATTTTTTTTCGTTGTTTGGGTGTGGCTTTGCGATGCGGTTTGATTTTTGGTTTCAGGAAAAGTTATCGATGCGATCTAAGGTTTTTTGGTGAGTTTTCTGCTTTACTGATTGTATGTTGTTTGATTCTTTTTTCGTGCTTTGGGTCTGCCTTTCTGATCTGCTTTCACATTTGGTTTCAGCAAAAGAAGTTGTTTGAATTTTGGCCTTTCTGTCTGCAACCTTGCAAGCTGTTTGCGATCAAGGTATTTAACTTTTTTTTTTGTTGGTGTTGGTTCTTTCTCCGATGATGGTTTGTTTGATTGGTCAGAAAATGAAATAAATAAATTATGAGATTTAAACTGAATTATGCTTCATTTAATTAAATCTTTGGTTTTGTTGGGTTGTCATTGTTTGCCCTGTTCTAAACTTATATGTCTTGGGTTGTCAATTTTTTTCGGTTGTCATTTTTTCCTTTTATTTTCTGCTGGAAGCACTATTATATTCATGCTAATTTTGATGAAAAGGAAATGTGTGTTTAATTGAAGGATTAAATATGTATGAAGCAGGACATAGTATGCTATAATACATTTTTCCTTTTATTCTCTGTTTCTTCGTTGTCAATTTCATAGGATTTGGGTTTGGGCAGATCAATCCTGCAAACCGCTTCAATAACATGTCTTGGAACTCAATTGGCCACTATCAGCGCAGCCTCCATATTCTTGGTAATACACCAAAACCAATCATCTCATGGCTTGAAAAGGATGGAAAGACTAATCCAGGGCAATCACATAGCATTAACTCATCAGACATAATCAACGTTTGGAAATGCTTTGTCTTATTTTTTTATTTGATTAACAATTCAAACTTATCTTTATATTTATTAGTATCTTGATTTCCTTGACAATTCAAGCATATCTTTTTTGTGTTTCTTTTTGTCTGGGTGTTTAATTTTATTTGAATTTCTTAATTTGTTCAAAAGATGCTTTGGTTAGTGGCCATCTTATTTAATGATTTTTTTTTCTTTTGGTTTTTTAGCACCAATGGTATTGGTGAATGGTGAAGAGGTTTGTATGGGTTCATATATCTTAAACATGTAGTGAGAAGTGAGGGTTTTGTTTTAGTATTTTAGATAATTTGAGGAACATGTAGATACTATGATTTGTGGTTGCTTTCTTAAATCATGATAAAGCAATCCATGTAATTTTAACATAGATATAATTTTTTATCTAATGCATGAGTATATGAAATGTTAATACGATAATATATTGGGCAACACTATGTGATTTAAAATGCAAAGAGAGACAATGAACCATGTTTGAAATTTTGTTTGTGTTGGTTGTTTTAAATTTGAGTTTTTTTGAGTTGGATTTATGTGTTTTGTTTAAGATATCATTTTTGGTTTATGAATGGTTTGCCAGTGCGAAAGTTTGCATATTTTTTATGGTTGGATTCATGGGTTTTCTTAAGCTTTGAAGTTCTTAGTTTTTATCAAGAAATTTAATATGGGTTTCATTTATTTGTGAAACTAGCACTTTTTTGTGAAGATTTTCAGTAAATGATTGCTTATTTGGCTTTAAATTTGATCTCTTTAAATTTCCAGGTTGTTCTAGACTTTGTCAACAGTGCATAGTTGTCTTCGGCAGAACTCGATAGCAACTCTAGGTCAGTCTGAATTGCCAGTAGATATGATTTTTCTTTAATTTATTCATCTTCTTTTGAATTTATGTGCAAATATTTTTGAAGCCCAAGTGATTCAAAGTTCAAATTTATTTGTAAAGTATAAGTGTGGGTGTGGACACCCAATATGACTTTTACATGATGTTGCTATCTTCTATTTGACAGAATTATATTGGGGACTCTCTAAATTTTGGTTTTAGCTGCAGATGAAGCGAAATCAAAAGGTTATAAATTAGAGTTATAATTTAATTATTATATTTGATGCATCATTTGATTAAATGAATACAGTAGGAACATTGATTTGACGTATGTGCTTTTGTATGGAAAACTGAATTTTGTGTGTTTATAAGTGTGGGTATACTCAATATTTATTTTAATTACAATGGAATTGACTGAAAATTATGGAGAATTAGTGTAAGTTTACACACATAAAGAAATAGAATGAAAATGTAAGTAAAGAAAAATTAGAATGTAATACATAATATCTTTGTATGTGTGTGTGTGTGTGTGTGTAAGGGATTGATGACTAAATGTGCTATGTGAAGAGATTGCTTATTTCGTTAGTTAAGGGCAGCACTTGATAGAAGCATAACCAAACCCAGGTAAGAGTCACATTTTGGTTGCCTTCCTATCCTTATTTTTTGTTTTTCACTTAGCTCTATGTTGTTAACTGCAAATTTTGGTATTTTGTTCCCTTTAGTTTTATCTGCTAATTATTGTTCTACGAATTGCATTCTTCAGTTAATTAATGATTAACTAGAATGTCCCAAAAAAAAAAAAATCAAGCATTACAATGTTCGGGATGATAATTTACATCCAATATGATCATTAGCCAGTCGAGAACCTAATTTGGGAATTGGGTTTTAAAGTTTTAATAGTTTTGTTGTGTGTAAATTTTTTGCTTTGCCTACCAAGAATCTAAAAACTAAAGGCTTAGTTATTTTCCCCAAATGGTTTTCAATTTGTTGTAGGTAAACAAGAGCTACTGGATTATTATGCACAGGGGAATGGAAGGAAAGTAAAAATTCAAGCTTTTAATACAAATTGGAAATTGAGCGACACTAAACAAACGATAGGTAAAACTGACCACTACTTTCTTTTCATTTAAATATAAATCAATTGATTAAGTCTGTGTTTTAAAATGAAGTTTCAATTGTTTTCAAATTCTAACAACGATCTCCTACGCTTTAAGATAATCTATTTAGAGTTTTGATCCACTTTTAATTACGCAGAATTTCAATTTTTTTTCCATATAAAGTTTCCATTTTTCTTGAGTAAGAGAAGAAGCTTTAATTTGGGTTTACAATATTTCCCTTTGTAGATTTTCAAAGTAGGACCAAGCTTTAAAAAGGCACTTCAGGTTTTGGAATTATTATTATTATTATTATTATTTATTTTTTTGGTTATGCTTTTGTTATATTAGGTTCTAAATTGCGCATACCATTTCTTTAAATTAGAGAAAATTAAGCACGATCTTGCTTATATACATATTGTTATTTTAAGAAACAATTTTGTTTGTCTTTTCTATAATAAGAACAGCAATTTACTTTTGGGTTTCGTTCTTAACTGATTTCTGAACTTATGCCCAAGTCTAATCTACTCCAAAGACAGGCTGAGCAAAAGGAGGAACTTTTAAGCAGGTATGTGTACTATGTGTTTTATTCGTTCTTAACTTCATTGTTGGTTTCTGTACTATTTTTCTGTGTCTAAAATTTTGAAATAAATATGATCTTTTCACTATTGATTCTCATTCCAAGTTTTTTCCACAGAAAATAAAATAACAAATAAATATTTTGTTTCCCTTCTTCTACTTTGTTCTTTTGCAGCAAAACAAGCATGATTTTGTTGGTACTGCTTATTTAGTGAAGCAACGGTTTCATATTGTGAACTGTTTTGCGTGTTTATCACTTTATTCTTTATGGTTTCAATTTCCTAAATGAAGTTTGACATGTATGGAATTTCACAATTTACAACCATAAACTTCATTTCTCCCATGGACACCTTTTTTGTTCCTTATTGTTGATAGAGTTGTAAATAAATTTGCACATGTATGTAAATAGTATTGTCTACTGTATATACATATATATATATATATGTAATTTTTTTTAGAATATCTATGTGTTATACAATTTTCATTCCCGCAGCAACGCGCGGGCATCCTTGCTAGTATAAACTAAAACAGAACCCTCATTTTTCGTTTTCTACCTCTCTCATTTCTATCAACCTCAAGTCCAGAGCCACACGGCTATCTCTCCTTCATTTCTTGAAGCTTTCCAAAACCTTCAAATCCCATAATCATTTGTCCACATCCAAACCCAATCTTCCATGCTAATCCGAACTAGCCGCCACTCCTGTGTGATGTCCTCCTTCATCTGCGCGCTGCCTCTATGTCTCATAAATTCAGCACCCTCGAGCAGAGAAATTTTTAGGTGTGATGGGAACACAAATGGTATACCACGTGTTTTAATAGAAGTTGTGAGAAATTGTATTTTTTAAGTTATTAACTTTTTAGCATACATATCCCACCATTTGTATAGTAACACGTGGTATATCATCCCGTGTACCTAATAACGGAGCCAATATTTCTTGTGAGGAGGGGCCTCAAACAAGTATAGAAGAAGAAAAAACAAATAATGGCTATAAAATTACTAATGCAAAACATCATAATATTTATCCAAATAATTAAGTAGTCAAAATTAACATATGCATAGATAATTTTATCTATCCATAGTAATCAAAATTATTCTTGACGAATTGCAATGAAACAGTTGCATAATGTCATCTATAGTATTTAAATAATTATTAAACTGAATAGAGAGAAGTACGAAAATCTTTGCAAATCCTAAAACTCAAGTAAGAGGTGGGATAGAATAGAAACAAATGTTTTATAGTGAATAATAGAGTATTACAAACCTTTTTGTTCTTTATTCAATAAATTTGGGATTTAGAATGGCTAAATATATGAAATTCAATAAGAAAAGGTAAAAACTCTCCCCGTGCATAAGTGAAAGACGATTTTATTTTAATTAAAGGTGAATGATGGGTTTTAATTTAATGTTATTGTTTTGTGAGAGGGTTGTGATATCCACACATCTCTTTTTGCTTTCCATACACCATCTCAATTTGCGATCGTCTGATTGAATGAATTGAATATCGAATGACATAAATTAACAAGAGTGTGTTAAAGGTAAACAAATGTATGCAGATAGCACTACTCTTTGTGATAAATGACCATTTAAAATATATACTTATTTTTGGGATGGTATCTATGAGATGAAAAATAGATAATGATTGAATTTGTTTTAGTTGTTGAGAAGGGCTGCAAAGCAATAGAAATAGGTGTAGTAGACTAATCTTATTTTTTAAGTGAGAGTAGACCTAGGACTACTGTAGTCCTTAACTGCCTCCGCCACTGCGTGTACCGATCACACTGAAAAATCTCTCCTCAAGCAGAAATATACAGCCTTGGAAAAACCGAGACTCACGGATCCTCAGTGAAATCGTATGCTTCTATATCCCTGCAACTATGTTGATAAGAATCTGTGATTAAAAATTGTGTTGAATTGGCTTGTTCGTCATGCATGCAGAACTCTACAGATTCATCATGTCTTATTCTCTGTGCTATTACATGCATGAGAGAATATTGAACCAAATTTTCGCATGAATATGCATCTTGACTTGGACATGAACAACGGTCTCACCTCTGTGCTACTTGTATCCCACCTCCAAACTTGTATGTAAAATAATTTTTTTTGTAATTAAATGCGAGAGAGAGAGAGAGAGAGGGAGAATTTTGAAAAGGGTCCAATTAGCATAGAGGTCTTGGCAATCCTTTGTTTCTGCACTTTGATGTTGAATGTCATGTTGTGATGTATGCTGATCAATTTGCTGAGGTGAATGAATGAATGTTGTTGAATGAATGATTCAGTCGAATGTAGAAATCACATGTAGTGATTCTAGGGCCGACTGTGAATTTCAATGCAGTCCTGCAAAAATCACAAAGATTAAAATTAAATTAAATAAAATGTAGAAATAAAAATAGATAAACTAAAATCTATTTATGTGATTTTCAATTTTGTGATTTTTTGTTTGTTTTTTTTATGTGATAAAAAAATGAAAGCAAGAAAAATAATTAAATGAAAATAAAAGGGTTAGAAAAATTGGGTTGCCTCCCGATTAGTGCTTTAGTTAACGTCTATAGCTAGACGGATTGAAATGAGTCTGGTGATCATGTTACTTGTACATTTAGAATTAACCACTCCTTAAAAGCATTATAGGGCGGCAGTAGGTACATCGTGACTTGAACTGTGCATTTAAATTTAGTGGCTGAATTTTTCATGTCTACCCTTCTACGAGAATGAGTCTTTGAAATAAAATGAGGTCCCTTCCAACATGACTTGTGTCTCTCTTGAACTGACTTTAATCTTGTATTTAATATCCACAATTTCTTCACTGGCCGAATTTCTTGACGAAGAATTTGGCTATCAATAGTCTGCCTCTTCTTTCCCTTGTAGATTTTAACCTTCTTGTAGGACTCCACATGGATTTCCTCAAGTTTGATAGGTTGTGTTGTTGCCATGTCTAATTTAGCAACCATAACTTTTTTGTTGGTAGTTATCTGCCCTGTATCCAAATCTGTCAGATTGTTAAAGAGTTGATCATGTGATGTATCAAACTCTGACTTTACAAGAACAACCCCTTCCAACGCGTTAGTTTCCTTGCATTCCTGCAACCTTTTTGGAATAGGTTATGGTGGCGTATAAACTTGGGTGGCCAAAAGTTATGGGAGGATTTCAGGATCATCATGTATTGTTTCCTCCCTTGGGCATGAATAGCTTGCTAATTGTTTCTCAGTTCCTGCACCAATCTTCTTTTTTTATCATCATAGTTTTTCCCACAGTTTAATGCTTGAAGCTGAAATCCTTGATTGGTTATTTACAACTCGGTTGATTCCAAAAAATTACAAAGTTGTCCTCCACCGAAAGCTGTTGTGGCACATTAGGCTGCTCAAAAGATTACTTAAAATGCTTTTTCAAACTTGGAGTGTAGAACCTTGAATAAGGATTGTTCCAATGCCTTTTTGAGTTGATTCTCATATTGAAATGCTTTTAAACAAACTCAGGAAAATATTCCCTTTCGGGACATTGCAAAATATGATGTATCTTCAAAGAACAAAGTGCACAAATTGTAAGTTTGAATTCATAAAAACCCCATTCTACAGGTTTCACCTATAAATGCGATCCTCCTGGTTGTATATTGAATCCAGGAGAACATACAAATCCCATCTTTCACTGCTCTCAAAATCAACAAGTTGTAAACTAAAAAATAAAATAAAATCAAGTAAATGAAAAGTTATGTACAAAATAATTAAATAAGAATACGATAAATACAAATTAATTGAAACAATCATTGGCAACTGCTCCAATTTCTTGATGGAATTTTTATCACGTTACAAAACTAGGGATAAAAACACTTAAAAATATTTGCAAGAAAACGAGGTAGTTGTAGTAAGAATGCTCATGCAAGGTCGTTCTCATAGGAATTGAATGAATAATTTGTATTTAAACTAATTCTTAATTAACTATTTAAAACAAAGTTTGGAAAAGATTGATTTTGGAACTTTAAATATTAAAAATGAATTTTAAATAAAAACAATTTAAGAAATCAACTAGAAAACAATTTAAAGAAAATCAATTTGAAGGAAACGTTTTGAGATAACAACAATAATAAAATTGCACTAGAGTTCTGTCATCACCTTAACAATCTTATATAATTTTATCAATTACTTATGAATTACACATTCAACTTTGAAGGTTAGGTTTTCCTTATGCATATTCCCCTTGTGATATTCAAGCAATAACGTATATCTAACATGCAATCCATATGTGATATTCAGATCAAATGTAAACATGCAAGACTCATTAAGTTATGTGAACACACTTGAAAAACCATGCAACCCCTAAGAGCATGATATTCACCTTAGATGAAATTAGAATTATTAACTACAAGAAGCAATACTCAATCCTTCGGTGATATTCCGACCGAATTGCATACGATTACTTATCTAAACATTTTAATGACAGCTAAACATTAAGAGATAGAGACTGTTTAAACACAGTGATTAATAATTTAAAGTATGCATGAATAATATTATAAGCAATTAAATAAAGACAACATATTCAACAATCATAACACAAAATGAATTTTATTGAAATAGAAAGGTATAGTAAACACCTTGAAAGAAAAATATAAATTGTCAAAGCCTACTCAAGTTATCCTAATTGATGCGTGTTTTTATATAACCCTAATGGCTAAATAGCCTTATTTATACAACTACAAAATAATCTTTCCTATAAAATGTCTTCTAAAAACTAGGAAACAAAATATAATAAGATAACTAGGAAATATATTCCTATTTTAACTTTGGAAAATCTGCCAAGCCACAAAGAATCCTACATTTCAACATACCCAAAACAACTTAAATTAAAGCTTGAGATGTCCCATACATAACTATAAAAGACCACGAACCCAAAAGACATCATAATGGACACCGAAAAGCCCTACTAAACCCAAAACGTCAATTTGACAACACTGTGCATTGGTCATTTATTTCATAGGAAAACTAATGAAAAGATTTTGAAAACTTTGAGTTTTAATGATAAGGACAAAATAAAAGGTAAAGTGAATAGTACCAGAATTGACTTTTTAGTGTAAAAATGTGGTTTTTCGTTAAAGTGAACAGTACCGGGAGCTTTTCGTTAAAGTTCCCTTATTTCATTGGCATAAGTAAACCACTTGGTAAAAAATTTTGAAATTTTGGCGCAAACAAGTTGAGAGACACACGAACATCCTCTTAACTAGAATCACTTCAAAATTCATGTGTTTGATCACTTTTTTCTCAAGAGTAAGTCGAATATTTTACATTGAAAATACAATTCAAAGAATCAAAATCTCACAAAATAACCAATAAATAAATTACTTTAGTCTAAAGTAAGGTTTTCAATTGGCACACTAAGGTTTTCAATTGGCACAATTCAAATGAACAGTGACATGGGGTGGATTTTGCGTTATTTACAAAAATGCCACCCTTCAGCCTTCAGCCGCGCACGTGTCGACCATAGTAGAAAGGGTGGGGGGATGGAAATGCACTTCGTCTTCCGTTTGCTTCCTGAAACCCGAAGCTCCGATTGCATCCTTAACAGAGTTTCTCTCTACAACTCCTCTCCCACGGGCCTAAACCTCAACTATGGAGGGAAGCTCGCTTCTCTTCTTCTCCCCATTCCGCCAAAAGCCCCCCTTCATTTTCATTTTCGTCTCTTCTCTCAAGGCTCACCATCTGAAGCGCCCAAAACGGGCACATTCCCAATCATCCTCTTACTCTCAGCCCTCACTGCGTCATCACCCTCGCTCCTCACCCCTCCATGTCCCGTCCCGGAATCCGGCTCAATCTCAACCCCTTTACTCGGTTTAGGGCAACCCAGAACCGGGTCGATCTCGATTTTCAGAGAGGACCCGCCGCCCCGCCTCACATCAACACCCCTGTCTGAGAGTGCAATTCAGGCTTCGGCTTCAGCAGATCATGATTCTCGGCTTTGTAAGATCTCGATTGATCTCCCTTTTGCTTTAATTCGTACTAATTTGTGCCATCGTTTCTTGAATTTAGGGTTTCCATTATGTTTGCAGCCTTGCTGCTTTCTATATGCTATTCATAATTCATTTAATTTTTCTGGGTGTGGTTATTTTTTAGTCATTTTTGTGACTTTTGTTTTCTTGTAATTTCTTCTTGAAATGATTTGGAATATAATGTTTGTGCAAGGTTTATTATTTTGAAATTCAGTTTAATGTTTATGGACTGTTTGGTTGCTGAGAAATGGTAGGAATTGAAAAGAAACTAGATTATAAATTTAAACTATATTTTCCAGTTTTTGGGTCTATTATAATGGATATCAAATAAATGAACAACCCCTTAGGCTTGCTGGTTTCGTTTTTTTTTTTTTTCCCCCTGATTGATTTTGTTTTCTTTTTTATGATTTGTTTGCGCACGTTGATATAGCTCAATAGAATATCAGTAGTGTCCATGAATGAGATGCAATACTAAGATTTTTGTCAGATTATAAGAGTATAAGCAGTTTAGAACAAACACTCTTTTGTGAGAAGAGAGGTATTGTAGTTTAAGTGATATTTTCATAAAAATTTATTGATTATCAGATGACATAGTTAACAACTTCTGTGATTTTAAAACACATGAAGGTGAAATTTACATTTGAAAAATTGAAATGAGATGTTAGTTTTACCTGACTGATTTGTTTGTCTTGGTTGGTCTGAGTTTCAAATTTTCAGTTGGATTGTTTGTTTTGGTTTCATTTGCTTCGCATGATATGAACTTCGAAAGATTCAAATTCAAATTTATGTATAAATTGATAAATGTGGGTGTCGACACCCAATTATTGTAAGCTTTCAGCTACTTAAAAGGCTAAAGCATCTTTCTTTTTTACTATCTGATTGCATATTTTCACCAAATTTACAGTTTCTTCTCTCTCTATATCTCTCAGCTAGATCGATGACAAGAGGAAGTACAAAGGGATGCATTTGGTTCCACTTTTGAGGTTCCTTCCACGAGCAAAAACTGGACTGGTGAGCACAAAAAATTGATTTTTTCTTCTTAATTTGATATAAAGTTTGGAATTTGAATTGTGGGTTGGATTTAGTCGTTCAGATTGAAACGATATGATTATTTTAGCAATGTTGAGAATTGAGAACTCAGAACCCATTTTTAATCTTTTTGCTAATTGTTTTAATGCATATGAGATAGGGTTTCTGCTTTCGAGGGTCCGTTTTTGATCTTTAGAGACTGCTCGATTTGGTAGTGTCAAATAGTATATGGATTTCCATGTTCATTGTGTCAGCATGTTGTTGCAGTAGTTTAATTGGATGCGATACAAGTTGAGGTGTTCACATGAAACCAGACACAAGGAGGTGTCCTCGGTTTCTCGGGATAAAGTCATAGTTTGATTATGCTATAAATGATGAATCTTTGTACTTTAAAATTTTGATTTAGGAGATTCGACCAGGGTCACACTCAATTCCTATTGAAGGCCAAAATGATGTTGGTGATTGTGAAAAAGGGATTGTTTCCGAAAAGCAAAGTAATGGATTAACATATAAGATATGTTGGCTGATAATAGCTTACTGTAGGATTCAGAGAAATTTTGTACCCAGAAAAGCTAGTGTTTCCTGTGAGTTTTACGGCTTTCTCAATATAGGTGTTTCAATTTCTTTTCTGTGATTTTGGATTTGCTGATGGGTTTTCTATTCAAATTTCTTTTTTGCGATTTTGGGGGTTTTGTTTGTACCCTCAGATCCTGCATTTGGGTGTTTAATTGGGCTGCATATGGATGTTTAATTCAGTTTTGTTTTCGGTTTTAGGGGACCCTAGATTTTCGTTTTTTTTGGGGCTTTTGTAACTCAAGGTGAGCAATTTCATCTTTTCTCTTTGGGGCTATTGTGGAACCAAATTTTTAATTTTTATGATTGTGAAAGTTGAATATGACACTTTGTTTAGTTTCCATTTAGTACATTAATGCATAACTCTGTTTTTCTCTCCTTCTTAAATTCATATATGGAAATAGGAAGTTTAAGAATCTTTGTTCTTGCTAATAGATTTAATAATAGTGACGATTGAATGATCTTTGTTTCCAGGAAACTGTGGTAGCTGGTGATTCAGGAAATAGTTTGATTTTTCAAAGCTGACACATGTTTTATGAATATCAGGCTTTGGGATACAGTACTGTTCTAGGCTGTCGTCCAGATTCCCAAGTACATGTTTCCACGACGGTTTCAAAGAGGTCCTTGAGACGATTAGATGCTGTACTGAGCAGCCACCATCCTAATAATTAATAAGATTAGGCATTGAGGTTTTTCCTTAACTTATTTTTCTCTTGGAATATGAAGCCATATGATTTTCCTGCATGTTGGTGCATGTAAATAACACAATGTTTCATAATCTTTTATATAGAGTTTTATAAATATGATAAAAGTGGATATAATTTTGACAATAACCTAACATGGCTATTTCTGAAGGTAAGAGCGAGCGTCGTTCTCTTGGTCACTAGATGCCTCGAGAATTTATAGTCACTCACCAAACTTGGGATTTGAGTAATCATGACTAAATTGATTTCGTGTTACCATGTGTTGTGCTGGTGAGAGGACTTTGGGATGGGAGGGAGGACTAGAGAGAGACATTTGGATTTGAGAAAGGCAATTGGTATTGAAAATTGAGATACCATACAGTGTATACCATGGCATGGTCGGTTCCAGCTTTTGCTCTTCCTTGGTATGCATTATTTCTCCCTCTCTCTTAAATTTTTTTTTTCGTTTAATTTATTTCTACAATTTGTGTGTGAAAATTCTTGAAGTTGTTGGTTTTCTTGTGTTGGATTTCTCTTCAATTTTGATTTCCTGTTTAGAACAATGATCATTTCGTTTCCTTTTTTCTTTTTTCTTTGTTGGGGTTTTCAATTGCCATGTTTTAATTTAATTTAATTTATCTGTGATTTGGTTCCTATAAAAATAGAACCATTTCCTGTATTTTCTGGATAATTCTTTTATCCCCTTTCTTCTGTGTTTAATTTGCTTAGGAAAATTTGTTTTGGAACCGAAAGTGTATGTCTCTTAATGTGATTAAATTCTGTTAACAAGGATTTTGGTCTCTAGAGTTTTCAGTGGAATTCTTATGGTGATAATTTTCGGCCGATGTCTTTGTTTTTGTACTTCTCCCAATTGTATGTAAATTCAACGAATTGTGAAATTTTTGGTTTAGTGTATTCAATGAATTGGCCAAACGGATTGATAATTAACAATAGTAATAGTTGATTTCACTTTGGAAAACTGTTGCTTGCCAAAGAGAGGTCACAATGTGCTATTTTGTATGAACTATATATGAATAGTGATAGATTGTAAGGTGATTGAGGTTTGTGCAGGTAATTACTATAAACACAAATGGATGGTGCACTCAAATTGCTAAAACTTAAATAAAAAATAACAGACCCAGATACCAATTCGCTTTAATCCCCAAACACCTCGATCCGTTCCAGCTTTTTCTCTTCCTTGGTATGAATTATTCCTCCCTCTCTCTCTCTCTCTCTCTCTCTCTCTCTCTCTCTCTCTCTCTTTTTGTTTAATTATTTTTGGGATGTTGGAACCTGAATTCCAAAATTATTGTGATGTTGGAACCCAAATTTGGGATGCATGTAAATTGAAAGTCTTATATATTTGGATGATTTTATATGCATGATTGGGGCAAAGCTGGAAAGACCTATTGAGGTAGATAATGTCACCACTGTCCTCAAGCTAAAAGCTTGGTCTCTTTTCCATAAATTAATCTCATTTCTTTGCCTTATAAAGCGTTGAGTCATGTTTATGACAAATTGCTTTCATTTTTCTTAGAAAATTCATCTTTGTCGTTATAGCCCCTACTTATTGGCTTCACTAGATATGAAGGTGGGAGCACAATAATACTCGGATGGTATCGCAGGAAGATGAATCTCCACTATGTAAGCCTTAATTTACACTTGGTGCGATGGCAAGTGCCTTTGCCCATGAGCGGTAGGTCTCGGGTTCGAGACTTGGGAGCAGCCTCTCCATAAATGGGGGTAAGGCTAGCCGACATTCACCTCTCCCAGACCCTGCGTAAAGCGGGAGCCTTGTGCACTGGGTACGACGATTGTTTACCAAAATGATTGTGGAAAACATGATATGATAGATACTGCACTGAGAAAAGATGATATATATGTGGTTGATGTCATTTTATAAACATCAAGCAGTTTGATTTTGTGAAATTAGTGTCATTTCAGGTCGAGGATGATATGATCATTGAATCTGTTGTCAAGACATACTATATTAAGGATCTTGCAATCATGAATTTGGTTGAAATGACTATTAGTACTGATTGAAGTGTTTAATCCTTTTGATTGCGGAATGTTTAATATTTAAAACTATTTAGTAATTATCCTTAAGATATAAAGTGAATAATGAAGGCAAGCGAATTGAGGTGTTTCTAACTTGTATCAGTTAAAGCTCTAAAAAAATTAGTGTTTGTTTTCGACAATTTTTGATATTTTCTATTATTTTATGCCGTACATGAAGTGTAATGTGGTATGCATGCTAGGTAGAATTTAAAAGTAAATTAGGACCTCTTGAGATTGCAGGTGTTAACTTAGTTCTTAGATTGTTTGTGTATCAAGGTTATAGGTGTAATCATTCTCAATTAAATTCTTTAAATCCTACTGTTTTGAATTCATTCTTTTGTTTGCTTCATTATATGATATGGGAGGGCATAACTTTTTGTTTTGTTTTTTATTTTTTTGTCTTTAAAACTTCTTTAAGGTTTTCCAGACACCTTACTTTTGAACGTGCAAGTCATCATGAAAAAAAATCAAGAATGTAAGCTCAACGAGGTTTTATTTTTTGGAAGTCCATCACATCGTTTTCCTGCTAAAGTCAATTATTTGTGTCTCAAAGGGAAAAATACCTAGAGGCATATGAGTCTTTTTCTAATTTTTTGCTCTTATTATGATTTCCACTATGTAACAATTGTATCTTTCTCCTAAATTACATATGAATTATCAACTTGAAGGGAAATTATATTGCATAAGAACATAGTCTATTGTGTTTAGTATTGTTTTGTGATGCATATTTATACAGTAAAAAACCTCGGGATTAAAAACCTAATTTATAAGTTGTGAATTTTCTCAAGAAAAAAAAATATTATAATCATAGTGAGTGGAAGAATTTATTTATGACTTGAGAAGCTAATTGTTTTTGCTTGAAGAATCTAATTAACATTTGTGATCATTTCTATCATTTGTTTTAACTTAAGTAAACTGTCTGATTGCTTAGAATTGTCTAAATTATTCATTGGCCTCATATGAAAATTCACAGCTTTAAATGTGGGAGCATGGTATTTAGTAATACATTGCCACCGCTTTAGGTGTTAACAATAAAGAGTGCAAAAGCGCTGCAGCATGAAATTCTGATGTATGTTAACACCATTATCTTTAAATATGGTTTTTTAACGGATTCTACTCTTAATTTTCCGCTGCTCTTTTTTTGCAGAAGTTTCTCTTCTTACATAAATGCCTTATGAATTTCAGTTTTTATCATCTGATTATCTTTTGCAGAGGTTGTATTAATTTTGTTTTTAACTGGAAATTTGCGGGTTTCTTCACTGTTGTTACATTTTATTCATGCACGTTGGGACTAGATTTGGCTATATAATTGTGGCATCCTTTGACTATGCATAGCTATGATAATGGTGGAATGTGTAATTGCTATCTCTTAAGTTGGTATAATGTTAATGGTTTGAAGATGCTTAGCAGACTATCAATAAAATTGCTATCAATGAAATTGGGAAAGAAACTTGGGGAGATAATGTTAATAGTTTGCAGATGCTTAGGAGACTCTGAAACTGCTTAAATTTTATATATTGAGTTGCATAAAGTCCACTAAAGCTGAATTATATGTTCCATGCTTTTCGTTGGTAGTAATATCTTTGCAATGGATTTAAAGTGAGGATTTAGAAAATCTAATAATAAAGCTGAATTATATGTTCCATGCTTTTTGTTTTCATTTTGGGTTAAAAGGCTGGAGCTTTGGATTGGGATTTTCCTTTGTTAAACTATAATTTTGTGCTTAGGAGATTATATGAAACTGCTTAATTTTTTTTAAACAGGAACATTTTTTTTTCACTGTAATCTGTTTTGTTAAAGGTAATGATAAAGATTTATCAATTTTGTTTGTTTGGGGGGTTTATGATCAGAACCCTGATGAGACCTTCAGTGTGAAAGGCTTTTGGTTTCATAAGTGACAACAAAATTGAATACCAAATGAATAAAAATCTGGCCATAAATGCACCACTTCTTTACTCCATATTTATGCACATATCTCCCAATATATATGCACTGATGAGACCTTAAGGAGGTTACGATATGTTTCCCAATTATTAAACAAACCGAGATAACTTAACAAGTTAAGTCCGATATCAGGCTCAATTGTAGGTTGCCTTTAATTATTATATCTTTATAAGAAACATTAGCGATGTGCACTAAGTAAACTAAGGTCATCTATATTTTCCCTATGTCTTCGATCTCTTCACAGTGTGTGTTATTTGTGTCTGATTGGTTTTTCCCCTATATTTCCCTATGTTTTCTATCTCTTTATATGTGCACTAATTAATTTGATCAGTGTCTGTATTATTTGTGTCTAATTGGTGTTGGGTATTTTCCAATTTGGGCTCTTTATTTACTTAGTGTGCAATCCAATGTCTTATCTGGCGAGAGAACATAATGTTTGACAATTGGATGTCTGATATCTGATCCAATCTGGTTCTGTAGATATGTTGAATAAGTAAAGACTGTTTGCTGATTTAGTTGCATATCGAGTATCTAGAGATTGTCTGTAAGTAAAACAATGTTTCGTAATCTTTTGTATATAAGTACTATTGTCGATCCAAAGCCACAAGAAATATCATTCAAAAGGGACTCAAGAAAAGAGAGATTGTCTCTGGAACTGAATATGAATGGTTTCTTATAGCATGCATATCCGTATATGGCAATTATTCATTGGTTCTTAGATGCTAGACCGTCTTTTTAGTTACTTTCTATGGAAATTATTCATTGCACTACTCCAATTCTCAAGGACCTGCATCAGGTCCTCTCCCTGATCCTCCTAATGATTACTACGACACATATTACTCAAATGAATCAAGCAAGATCCATAAGGTTGTAGTTGATTATGTTTCTTTTCGGTTTACTAACAAACACTCATTCAGTTACTCCCTAAATTTTAATGGCAATGGTGATAACCTTCATATGTACAGAAATTGCTTACCCTATTATCAATGTTGTCAGTCATTAACCTCCGACAAAAATATTCTTTTTTCATAAGCGTTTGTTTTATATTACATACAAGGTTGAATGATATTTAATATCTAGGGAAAGTTTCATCTGCCTGATATTTTGTTTCTTTCCCTTGAAGTTCATACATTAATAACCCTTTTTTTGGTCTTTTCTTTGATGGTATATAGTTCTCAAATGCTGGCTGACTATTGTTACATCTTCTCCGTGACGGTTGTACAATTGCTGGTGGAATGTTTCTGCTGGTGCTGCTCGTCCAAACCCACAAAGATCTTTAAAATATGGTGAAATCACTGTCACAGATATCTATGTTATCCTCGATAGACCTGCAGAACTTATAAATGGGAAGTGGCGCACTACCCTCAATGGTATTTCATATATACCACCTTCAATGCCCCTTAAGCTTGCCCAACAGTTCAACATTTCGGGGGTTTACAATTTTGATTTCCCAAATAAACTGATGAACAGACCTGCCAAAGTAGACACATCTCTGATTAATGGTACTTTCAAAGGTTTCATGGAATCACCTTTCAGAACAATGACACCACTGATCAGAATTACCATTTGGATGGCTATGCATTTTTCGTTGTCGGGTGACCTTTTTAGTTTTGAAATCATTATCTTCAAGTTGTAGAAAGATGGCTTTTCATTCTTTCTTAATATAAGCTTTCATTACAGCTTCAGTTTCACATCATTTGTCATTGGATTTGCTAATATAAGTTTTTAGTGGATAATCTTACTGGTGAATTGTTAAAAGGTAGGAAGAGAGTAGGCGGCCTGCGATTTTATAAACTAAAGTTCAGATGCATTTTCTGTGGTATGGGGTGTCCGAGAGAAAGGGTTTCAGGGATTAGGTTTGGGTGGGATTTCAAGGATTAGGTTCGGGGTTTTGTTTGTGCGATTTGTAGAGAGATGGGGGTGTCCGAGATAGGATTTAGGAGATTTGTTTTAGGAATTGCAGAGAGAGATAGGGAGTGTCTGAGAGAAGTGTGGGAGGATTTAGGCGGGATTTGGTTTAGGGTTTGTTTTCTGCGATTTGCAGAGACAGAGAGATGGGACAACGGTGAGAGAGAGATGGGAGGATTTTATGCGAGGGTTAAAGGGAACGGGTAAGGGAGGTATGGGTATGGGTTGTTGTGTACTCAACATTCTCCCTTTATTTATTTATTTTTTAAATATTTGCTTTAGCTTTATTTGAGAGATCATTGTTGTGTACTATAGTTGATGGAATTGATCTGTCTGGTTCTGTGCAGGTTCTCATTTGTAGATTGATTGATAGGCCCTTGTGTCCAAGTATGTTCAGCTTCCACCATGAAACTCAAGATACTCTCTTGGGTACGTTCCATATGAATTTCAACTGCATATATATATAGGTGGCTTTAGATTTGTTAGTTCAATAAATTGTAAGCCTTCATTTTAAAATTATCACTTAGTCTAAAAGGAGTGAGAAATGAAGTTGGTCCTATAGTATGTGTCGTAGTGTCATAAAATCATGTCGCAATAGTTATACTGCGTAAATATTATATTTATGAAACAATGCTGGATTTGTTGGATTTCTTTTCTTTTCTTTTCTTATGCAAACAGACAATATTTTCTTAGATTACAACTTTTGTGAATAGGAACTTTTAAGTTCATCCATTTGATTGTACATTGGCTGTTGATGTCAGCTGAATTGAATGCAAGTGAAAATCAAACTGCTTTGCTTGGTTCACCCATCTCTTGGTTATTTCAATTCTTTAGAGATGCCTATATTGATTTGTGATTTTGTTAGATGTACTCTGGTGAAATGTGTGTTATCTGCATTGGTGCATTTTAGATGGTGACTCCGTTCGTACCGCCTTTGTAGTGCATCTTTTTGTGAAATTATTTTCCATTCTGCCATGCCGCCTCTGAGATAGTGATAGAGAGAGAGGGAAATGGGCAGGGAGGAGTAGGGATCGCTCGATGAGGGTTTCAGGGATGGGTGGTCATGTCGATAGACATAGAGATAGAGATAGAGAGACAGGGAGAGGGAGATGGAGAAAGGGAGATGGAGAGAGGGAGACAGAGTGAGAGAGGGAGATGGAGTGGGGATCTCATCGCCATTGCTGCAGATCCTCGATTTCATGAGTGGGAGAGGGGGAACAGTCAGAGAAAAGCATGGGGGCCGTAGGGATTTGAGGGAGGGGTAGGGATCGTGGCTGGAGGTCTGGGTTTGTCCATTTGGGTCGTTTCCAACAGCACCACCGTGCTCAAACACTCTCTCTCGCAGTGGAACTCTCTCCTCCCCTTACTCAATCCTCTGCTTCTCTAATTCATGGTTGGTTGATTTATAAAAAACCTTCGAGGATAAACATGGGGTGGGATCTGGGTTTCCTCTGCATTGCTTAAATTTTGCATTTTTTTCTGGATTTCAATTAAGAAACTCTGCTACAAGCGAGGCCACTACCAGATGCAAATATCTTCATACATGTCAGTTCCCTTTCTCACCCTCTTCATGTTTTGTCCAATATTATGTTTTTGATTTGATTTCATGTGTTTTCTTTCATTCTTTGATATAGGTAATTTGTTATGTTTTCATGATCTGGGTCTTTTTTCAATTTGCATTTTGGTTGTCCAAGATTTCTAAGCTTTTGTATAAAAATATAAGAACAAAATTGCACATCGAGGAGTTTATGATGAACTTTTTTGAGTGTCGGTAACACTTCGCTTTAGGAATATGTAAAACTACTGATCATTGTTTGATAATTCCTTACATTTGAGTAATGAACGACTTGGATCACTGTCACCTTTCGATTTTGTCTTATGGTTTTATCATCGTACGTTGTTGGTTGACAATGTGTTTTATTCATCCTATTACGCTTGAAATAGTTGGTTCCCGCAGCAACGCCTGAGCGTATTTGCTAGTTAATACTAAGATTAGGGTAGAATATATAGGATAATATTGACTCATCAGGTAGCTCTAGGTATTGAACACCCCACAGAAAAAGGAAGCTTTAATTTCCACTGCACTAACAAATGAATTATAATATCTCTTACTTTTTCTTATTTATACGTAACTATAGGATATATAAAAATTCGGGGGCCTCTCCAAAGTGGGGGCCCTAGGCGGGCGCCTACATAGACTACCCTCAAGGTTGGCCCTGCTGAATTATCATGAAGGAGGATGTGAGTGTTGGTGTAGAAGGGAAGCAGATTAGTCTAACCAAGTTGATTACACTTAAATATGATTTATTTTTTATTTCTTAAGTTTATGACAAAGTAATATTATTACTTTAATTTACACAAAGAGGAGAGGATAGGATTTGAACCCGAGTTGAAGAAAAAATTAAATCCACCACTTGCTTAAGGATGACATATAAACACAAATGATGATTACAGATCATAAAAGCATGCAAGAGACATAATCTTTAAAATACAATTTCTGACAAGCCTTTATTTTCACTTACTGCCCATACTTGTAAATGAAGAGACAATAACATTGTGAAAATAGGGGAGAAAATATGAAAAAATCCGAAATATTCAAATGATAACAACAAATAAATACTTATGTTGCAAGATTATGAATCTGCACCATATCTTGTACTATGATGAAAAGTTGATGTTATTCATGCTTCTTATTCTTGCACCATAGTGATCTCCTAAGGCTAAGAAAGTAGAGTACGGGTTTGAAAAACCAGGCATTAACTTCATGAAACATGACTCGAAAGGATTGGTACATAGGAAACTGAAGCAGGCCGAATAGAGGGACTGGGAAAAAGGCAATAGGGTAAAGTAAAGACTTGGTCCATTTCTTCTCGACGCGAATCAACAACAAAATGGTGGCAGCAAAGGCGAGCATAGTTGTTGCCATGGAGATGAAGAGAAAGATGAATCCTGCCATGACCTTGTTAGGAATGCTGCTAACGAAAAGTGGATACTCGAGAGGGGAGGAGAGGACCGAGAGAAAGAATGCCACAGAAGATAATGAGCTGGCGATGGCCACAACATCCATGCTAGTGAAGAGCATAAAGAGAGGATCGTTCTGGAAAAGAGGAAGGCCATTTTGGTCATTAGTACCCCCAGGAATGGTGTAGGCAGCTGCAAAGACTACAGTAGCCACTAGCACCGCCACCGTTGAGCATGACTGAGCCGTTTCTTTTACCCATTTTTGTGCTTCCTCCAGAAGTTGGTCATGCCAATCGTTGAACAGCTCCTCCGCTGTCTTATCCTTCTTGTTGTGGTGAATGATGTAATGAGGCGGTACGATCTCTTTTACACGCTGACACAAACACACGTACACACATTAATAATGTCCACATATATAAAGATTTTGTAACAGAAGTATTTGTCTGACAACAGAAGTCTTTTACCAAGTGAACAAACTTAATTAGTAACATAAGTATTTGCCTGACAGTATAAGTGTCTTAAATGATAGATTGACTTAATTGGTTAAAAAAGGTCGTACCCAGTGCACAAGGCTCCCGCTTTACGCAGGGTCTGGGAGATGTGAATGTCGGCTAGCCTTACCCCAATTTATGGAGAGGCTGCTCCCAAGTCTCGAACCCGAGACCTACCACTAATGGGCGAAGGCACTTGCCATCGCACCAAGTGCGACCTCTTAGATTGACTTAATTGGTTATATAAATATTTTTGTAACAACATAAGTCTAGCAAGAAAACATTACCTGGAACCAGCGTAGCTCATCTTGTAATTGCATGGCAGGGCCTATTAATTTGTTAGACAATGATACAGAGTAGTAGCTCCTATCTGCAGCCTGGTGCAATATGGTGTTTCCATTGCTGTCTATCCTCTTACTCAGCTTCGACATCACAGTTAGGTTGCTTTTGATGAGATCAAAGATCTTTTCCTGACGGTTCTTAATGGCCAGGTGCAAAATGTTGTGTTCCTTTTCGTTAACATGCTCGACTGCTTGAGGATGCTGCTCAAGTATCTCCTTCACAATGTGTACATTTCCTGTGACAGATGCTATAAGCAATGGGGTAGACGTGTAAACTTCCTTCCTCGCCTCCTTTTTCAATTTGGTTGCTTCCTTTTGTTTATCACCTCCATCAGCATTTGCTAGCACAAGCAACCAAGCCACTCCCTCTTCGTTAACATACTTGACTGCTTGAGGATGCTGCTCTAGTATCTCCTGCACAATGGGTACATTTCCTGTGATATTTTTCAATTTGTTTGCTTCCTTTTGTTCATCACCTCCATCACTATCAATTATCTTGTCAAGCAATGGGGTAGACTTGTAAACTTCCTTCCTCGCCTCCTTTTTCAATTTGGTTGCGTCCTTTTGTTTATCACCTCCATCACTATCAATTGTCTTGTTCGATTGGGTTCCTTTTTCGCCTCCGTCATCACCATCTTTAAATGGCCCCAGAGAAATGGTCCTCTTGTTTTCTTGATTGTCAGTAATCAACCAAGTATGGTCCGAGTTGACGAGCAATTTGATGAGTTTCGTTAGTGATTTTTTATTTTTCTTGTCCTTCCATATTCTGTAGATTATGCCGTCGTGGACTTCTGATTCTATTCATCACATGATCAAACATATGTATGCATTAACTAACATGTTATAGAGAGATGTTATCTGCACTCTTCATCTTCTCATGTAAAATCATAAGAAATGAGTAAATAATGTTTATTTTTTAGAGTTCCAACAACAAGAGTTTGCCTTCATGAAAACAGTTTGAGGCAAAGGCAGAAAGTAAACAAACCTTTAGCAAGGGAGTCCCATAATGAATAATAAGCCTTCATAACAACTGCCAAACATTTTATGCGTGCGACTTCGTTAGGAACATTGAAAAAAGGAAAAATTAGTATCCGGTCCTTAGTTACTAATGTTCTCTGATTGAATCTAACATTAATACAATAATGAATTTACATATAAGTTACATAATTTTTAAAATAAAAATTAATAATTGATTTAGGATTTTAATACTCACACCTTTATTAAACTCCTAACTAATTTTCAATTCAAATCATTTCCAAAATAAAAAAAAATTAGAATAAGTTTGTACACTTTAATTTTTTATAAAAATTTTTCCAATTTTTTAATCTTATATGTACCCATTCATGTAATTTTATAATTTTTTTTAATCTTAAAATGTATCCATTATTAAATATATCAATTTGTTATAGTAAAATGTACCCTTTTTTTTTCTAATATAAAATCTATTCAATTTTTTTTCTAATCAATTTTTAAACTTATATGGGTACATTCTTTTTCTTGATTTGAGAATGTATCCATGTCAAGTTTAATCAAAGAAATTTACTAATGTTATGAAGTCTAATATCTATTATTTTTTGTGTGGTTTTGAAGAAAGTACTCATGTTTATATACATATTTATACACACACACACAAAATATATTGGAGAGTATAATTTATATTTTGATCCACAAATTATGGATTTTTTATTATTTAAAATCTCATTAATACAAACAACTATAGATTCAATTTTTAATTAAAAAAATATAATAACCTACATAGAACTATATTATCACATTAATTTCAGAGATTTCGATCAAAATTTGAAAACCAATAAGATTTTAGTCAAAAAATATTGATAGTTATAGACCAAATTCAAAATGTCGTTTGAAAAAACCCAATTGAAGAAACGCTTTATCTAGGTGGACTTGGATTGTCCGCCCTCTTAGTTATGGTGCCCTTCCATGCCCTCCTATTTTGTGCGGTCACGGTTAAACCACGTCAATATTTTATATTAATTTTTTAATAAGATAATAAGACAAAAAATAATAAAAATATAAAATATTGACGTGGCTTAACCGTGACCGCACAAAATAGGAGGGCATGGAAGGGCACCACAACTAGGAGGGCAGACAATCCAAGTCCTATCTAGGTAGCCGTTTAAGTTTAATTATTTGATCAATTAATTAGATGACAAATTTGATGGAAGAGGATCCACTCCTGAGCTCAGGATGGAGATCCTCCTGACCGGATTATCCGGGCCGTTCAAATTTAATCCAACGGTTCCAAACAGGAGGCTCTTCTAAAAGTTATAATAATTATAACCGTTGGATTAAATTTGAACAGCCCGTATGACCCGATCAGGAGGATCCCCATTTTGAGATCAGGAGTGGATCCTCTTCCAAATTTGATTACCTGCAAGTTTCTTCCGAAAGATGGATTGACGGGGATGGTTGGTATCCGTGCCGCTCTCCACGTCATCCTGATGATGGGTGCTATCCATGGATTGACGGAGATGGGTGCTATCCATGCCGCTCTCCACGTCATCTTCTCTAACACGAAGGCCTGGATATATAACAACAATTAAGTATGAGATTAATGCTTCAAAAGGAAACGCTCACGCACAAACATACACGTGTACACTAGAGTAATGATACGTACAATGATAAATGAGCATCTTCCATTGGCTTTGTTGACAATGTGGCTCAGAGGCAGTTGGCATTTGGGCTAACAATTGAAGGCTTGTCAATCCATTTTCGTCTTTCATTTGTCCTAGAAAAGGGTAGAACTTTAGCAACCAATGAGCAGTCTCTGCATTGTGGAAGACAATAGAACAAAAGTTATTAGTCTGCAACTCTGCATAAATATATATATATATATATAAAGTGTTGTTAATCAGTGTATGCATTTTTAAGGGAGAGAGAGACCAAAATGTTGGCCGACGACAGCCATACGAAGAACGGACATTCCGTCAGGCCTAATGAGCTGCGGCCAACAGTCTTGCCGATACATTTCCCAAGACATTCCCTGATACTTCTCCTTGCATTTCAGCATCAGTGTTTCCAAGTAAAATTTGACCAAGTCAGTGTGACCGAGAGTAGCCGCTCTGTAGAGCGGAGTTTCTCCTAAATGGTTCCGAGTCCATAGCAGCTCCAGTGCATCATTATTCTCTTCATCAGTACGAACCACAGGATCGTTGAACTTCTTCACCAAGAACTTAGCTGCTTCCACACTGCCGGACACACTCACCTGGTGAAGAGCATTGTTTCCGTCTATATTCGGAGCCCTCAAACTCTTGGCCATGGTGGTTGAATCGCTGCATAAATCAATCAAATTTTGGAGGACTCCTTTGCATTGTGATTTGCTGCAAGAAGAACCCGCAAGGTGAAGTACATTGTCCCCGTCCAGGTTCATTGGCCGGTCCAATTTAGCCCCTTTCTTCTTCTCGTAGTAGTGCACCACGCCTGTCCAGTTACCCTTTTTGGCATCTTGATAGGGTATTTTCAACTCTTCAATTTCTTCAATTCCATCAATTTTTTTAATTTTGTTAGTTTCTTCAATTTCTTCAATTTTTTTCTTTTTTTTAATTTCTTCAAATGGACTGTTCACATCGTTGTAAACAGTGTGCGTTCTCCGGGATGCCATCTGAATACTAGCTAGCTTGTCGAGTTTAACGTGGCGGTTTTCGGTTCGATTTATAGTCTAGCTGCTGCTGCTGCTTCTACTGTTACGCTTTGCTTAATAAATTAAAAAAGTCTGTTTAAAATAATAAAAGCTTAAAATGATCGAATATTTACGGTTACCATTTTATAGCTGGATGTGCTTTATCTGTACAAGCATCTACCTTTGCTTAGTTTATTAGGATTTGGATCCTCTCCTGAGCTTATGGAGAGGATCCTCCTGACCAACACATGTGGACCGTTGGATGAAAATCTAACGGCTACAAACAAAGAGGTTCCTTTAAAGTTATAATAATTATAACCGTTGGATTTTCATCCAACGACCTAAGTGTGTTGGTCAGGAGGATCCTCTCCTTAAGCTCAGGAGAGGATCCAAATCCAGTTTATTAGTTTCCTACTGTATATTTTGTTCACCAAGTGTGCAACACAGACCTCGATTGTCTGCCATCCCTCCATTCCATACCCTTTCCATCCTCTCCTATTTATATGGTCACGGTTAAGTCACGTCAATATTTTACATTTCCATTACTTTTTTTCTTATATTTCTATAAAAAAGATCAATATAAAATGTTGATGTGGCTTAACTGTGACCATAAAAATAAGAAAGGAAGTAAAGGGTATGAGATGAGAAAGACAGACAATCCACGTGCAACACATGTCTATATATGTATATTATCAGGTATTTTAAGAGAAGGGATTCCTAATTTTTTTTTTTACTAGATGTGCTTTATCGGTACAAGCATTTACCCTTGCTTAGTTTATTAGTTTCCTATTATAGATTCCGTGCACCAAGTGTGCAACACATGTTTATATAGGTATATTATCAAGCATTTCAAGGAAGGGATCCTATTTTTTTGGTTGGATGTGCTTTATCCGCACAAGCATCTACCTTTGCTTAGTTTATTAGTTTCCTATTGTAGTTTCTGTTCACCAAGTGTGCAGTACATGTCTATATATTTATATTATAAGGCATTTCAAGGAAGGGATCCCTATTTTTTGGTTGGAACTTGGATGTGCTTTATCCGTACAAGCATCCACCTTTGCTGAGTTTATTAGTTTCCTATTGTAGATTCTGTTTACCAAGCGTGCAACACATGTATGTGTGTGTCTATTGTAGATTTTGTTCACCAATCGTGCGACACATGTGTGTGTGTATTAGGCCTTTAAAAGAATTGATTTCCACTTTTTTCAAATAAAGGGATTAGTTGTAGACTCATTTCCACATAGAACTTCAACGATTTGAATTGTTTATTTTGCAAGTCTTGATTCATAGATCATCTATGTAAAAATTCAATTCATCGAAAAACCACTATCTCAGTTAATTGTCACGATGAAATTTCAATATATCTTAGAACATAGTGTTTGTCAATTTCTTTAAACTCAATTAGATGCCTCGAATATTTCCGATTTTGCCAATATTTGGCAAAGATGATCTATGAGGTGCAACTTAAAAAATAGATAGTTCAAATCATTGAAGTTCAATGTGGCGTGGACCCCACAACTAATCCAATGTTAAAAAAAGAAATGAGAATCCCTTCCCTTAAAGAATGTATGTGTGTATATGTATGTATGTATATATGTTTATATATTATTTTTTTCTAATTCAAGAGAAGTTTTAATCCAATCGAAACGACAGAATATGAGATTCGAACGTGAGTGTAGACTAGTCAACTTTGCTAATTCTAGGTCTATTATTTTTACTGTATTAATTTTCAACAATTGCAGCACATTATTTATCTAAGTCTTGTAGTACTACACTTATTATCTACTTGTATCATTATTTGTACCGTCTATATGAAGGTAACGTGTAAGATCCCACATCGCCTAGGGGAGTGATCCTTATATGTATATTCTCATCCCTACCTAGCACGAGGCCTTTTGGGAGCTCACTGACTTCGGGTTCCGTCGGAATTCCGAAGTTAAGCGAGAAGGTGGCCAGAGCACTCCGATGATGGGTGACCCACTGGGAAGTTGCTCGTGAGTTCCCAGAAACAAAACTGTGAGGGCGTGGTCGGGGCTCAAAACGAACAATATCGTGCTATGGTAGTGGAGCGGGTCCGAGAATTGATCCGCCCCGGGCCGGGATGTGACATAACGCCCCTAAGAACAGGATTTTCGTTATTTCTCAAGAAATATTCCGTTTTTGTAGAAAATTACATTTCATGTCCTTTGAAAGGGTGTCGGCTGGAGAATGTCTGCAACAGATTAAGCAGTGTCTTTGCTGTATCGTTTAAAATAATAAAGCTTAAAATGATCGAACATTAAGGTTACCATCTTCTAGTGGATCTGCTTTATCCGTACTAACATCTACCTTTGCTTTTGTTTCTTTCTTTTTTTTTGGACAAAGAATGTTGGATAAAAAGCATAAAGGATCGAAGAGTTAAGGTTACTAACTTATTGTTTCTTAGCTATATGTGCTTTATCCATAGCATCGACCTTTGCTTAGTTTATTAGTATCCAATTGTATACTCTTTTCACCAAGTGTGCAACACATGTGTCGCTATAAGAGCACTTCCAGTGTGGGAAGGCCCTCCAAAGCAACTGCCTATTAAATCCCTTCCAATGAATAGTAACTACCTTAAATGAATAGTAATTACCTTTTGCATCTCCATTCATAAACTGAATAGCCATGACAATATGCAATAAAATATTAGTATGTTTTATTTTATAAAATAATAAAAAATAATTTTATTTGTAATTTCGGATAAGATTTTTAATCGGTCTCGTTGCGCCACGTGTCATTAAATAAGAAACTACAACCCAAAGTATTTGAGAAAGTATAAAATTGTGGTGTAAGGTGGAAGATAATGATAAGAAATTTATAGAAAAATTAAATCTTTTTTTTTTTTTTAAATTTTTTTTCAGATTTTTTATTAATTTTTTACATTTTTTATTAATTTTATAACGTGGCTAATGTCATCTTTGCATCAGCGCCTTCAGGCGCTCGGGTCGTTCATTCGCGCCTCCCTTCTCACGCGGGCCTCCCCCAAGCCCAATCGCCCACATGGGTTAGAGCAAGGGAGGGAGGCAATTGGATTGAAATGGTCCTTGGTCCCCCGGGCAATGGGTGTGGAGCCAAAAATAATCGAGAAAAATATAAAGGCGACACGTGGATTCTAGGGTGAAAATGACAAAATTACCCTTGAGAAATACCGGAACTCCTATGACACACCCCGACCGACATCAAGGCATGCTAGCTGTCACATGAGAGTGACGTAGCCATGTGCACAGCGCGGAAGCAATAATGATAGGAAATATACGAATAATTAAAAAAACCAAATTACTAGAGTGCACTACTAAACAGGAAGTGATAGGAGTTAGTTACAAAAGTAAACACTCATAATCAAAGCATAAAAAGTCTAGGTGCAGTCCAGTAGGACAAGTACTAGTTATACAGTACCAGGAATGTCCTACTATTACTTAAATAGGTCAGAACTGCCGACGTCCTCAAGCCACCCACAACAAGCTTACTTAAAACCTAGAGGGGCGCAAAACAGAAAAAGTGAGTGGGCAAAAATAAATGTTTTACAAAATCATTTCATTTATCAACATATCTAACCCCTCGATGTAAAACATGTATAATTTTCTCATAATCAAGATATAAGCATATACATAAATATATATGAAATCATATCAATTCAATTCATACTTCACATAATCATATTCATATGTATGCCATGCCAAGATATAACAGAGTAAGCAATTCAAGTAAGGTTAATTTCATAGAAATATAACATGTTAGACGAAACCCCTGTGGTAGTCTGTACGGCTGAATTCATAGCTCAAAGTCACTCTAGTCGGAGTCACTACAATGACCTATACGGCAACATACTGCATAAGAGTCGGAACCAAACAAACAGGTCTATATGACAATAATGGGTGTAATACAATCATGCTCAATTCTACTCTCATATAATAGCTGGGCAATAAATCGTTAGTCACCTATGAGTCGGAACCATAAATAAGGTCTGTACGACAAGACTGTGCACCTAAATTGGATCCAATATGAGCATATGATGCGAAATGTGACATAATAAACAGGCATGTGTCATATCTATGGCTAAAACACAATCACCCTAAGTGCAGTTTTATGAGCTCATCATTATTCAATCACATATCGCATCATCGATGATTCACATAATCAAACACAACTTACCTGAGCTTACCTGAGCGTCCACATCACCACATTTATATATATAAAGCATCACTTACCAATTCATGTATGAATTATGTTGATGCACAAAATCAGTAAGGACTTTGGTACAACAGAAAGTGTTAAGTTTGTGACCTTCGCTAGATTGCTCCGGTCACTAGTGTGGATAAGTATGTAAATGGATAGAGACAGGGAAGCAAACACAAGATGTACGTGATTCACCCAGATTGGCTACGTCCACGGAGTAGAGGAGTTCTTATTAATTGTGAAGGGTTTACACAAGTACATAGGTTCAAGCTCTCATTTTGTGAGTGCTAGTGAATGATTTAGTACAAATGACATTAGGAAATATTGTGGGAGAATGATCTCCTTTTATAGAAGAGAGTTTCTAGCTTTGTTCTGACATTGACACGTGTTGTGTTGTGATTGGTTTTTGATGTTGTCACGTTGTGATTGGCCTCCTGATTAGAGGGAAACTCTTCTGGGTCATGGACGGTATAACGTTGACCGGTGCTCAGTAGTTTCGGGATTGGTCACGTATGGTACAAACAATGCTCCCTTAAGTTCCCGAGTGAGGGAAGCTCCTCGGTAGGGGACTTGCAAGATCCAAGCCGCTGAGTAATCACGAAACTTCTAAGTACCGAAGTTTGGTATCGTCTTCACTTGCCTTATCTGTCTCATAGGTAGATGTGGCATTTTCTTTGGAAGTACTCTTCCTTCATCTAGGGGTGGTATCTTTAATCGGTGGAAATGCACAAGGTAATGTATCAATTTTACTTGAAGCTTACTTGTAGTTTCAGGCTTGGTCAAGCGCAATACAAACCATGTAGTAGGAGTCCCCCAAGTCGCCGAGCTAGGAGATCTGCTGAAAGAGGTGACAGACAAGGTAAGCAATCAGACCTCCAAGCAATCAGTCTCAGATCAGAAGTTTGATTTCAAGTTCCGGTTGATTGTTCTCATTCTCCCTATCTTGCAGGCAACATGAATGATAAAGAGAAGAAAAAGGAAAATAGATGATATGAGATACTTTTGCTTTTGAAGAAGTAATTTTCCACATGATTATTCTTGAATTGGGTTGAAGGGTTTTCTGGTTTCCTCCAGAGTATAAGGCCGACTCAAGAATTTGAGGGTCAAAACAAGTCCATCAAATCTAGAGTACGTTCGACCCTGATGATATGAGATACTTTTGCTGTTGACAAAGTAGTGGATGTATCGACACGTGTTCTGTTACGCTTGTCTCCACATGTTTCCTTGTACCCTTCTCACTTGCCCTATCTGTTCCTCAGGCAGATGTGGTATCTTCTCTGGAAGCATAAAATGTTAAAGATGAGTACTCGAGAGCAATGCCAGGTAAGTAATCAGGCAAGGGGTTCCAGGCAGTCAGTTTCTGACTGGAAGCTTGATTCCAAGTGCTGACTGATTGCTCTATTTCTCATTGTCTTGCAGGTATGAACAAGGCTAAAGGAAAAGACAGGGAAAAGCATGATATGAGATACTCTTGTTTTTAACCCTGATGATATGAGATACTCTTGCTCTGGTGTGGTTTGTTTGCAGAGGTATTATCGGGGGGGAAATGATAGGAGCATATTTATGCGACTTAGTTGGCTTGTTCTTGTGCATTTATGTCGTATTTCCTTAGTTATTTTAATGTTTAAAGTCATTTTCGTGTGTTTTCAGATTTGATGGACAAAGTAGGCAAGAAGATGCATTTTGGAGCAAAATGGGGCTTGGAATGCATGTCACATATTTGGGCCAAAGTGGATGGACGAATTTGAGAACTAAAGAGGCCAAGAATGTGAAGAATTATGGTCCAAAAGATGAAGAACTCAGCCCAAAAATTTGTCACCCCAACTTGCCTTCATTGCCATGCAAAACAACATAGAATTCCCTTTGGATTCCCATGCCATGCTTGATCACTCTTGTCCCCTACATAATTTCTGATTTCATGCTTCAATTCATTTAATTATTACACTTAATTACTTGATACCTCTTGTTCCCTTCACCCACAAAATTTTATACAACTTTCACAACCATAACATGCACCAATTGATGCTCCATCATTCACATTTGGAATCCCATGCCTTGTGTACCACATGTTGCTGCACCTTTGACCCATTTATTGACACATTTTCACCTCCCTTTCCATCTCTATGCAATGTACACAATCATTCATGCTCCCTAGCTTCAAGACCACTCCATTTTACCCTTCACACTTTGCATCATCACTTCATTTTCACCCTTGGACCATTGCACACCACATACACTCTTTGCAGTGCATTCTCCCTAGCCTAACCTGATTCTCTAAGGTTTTTGGGGCCTATATATACATGTTTACACCCCATGGCATAGGATCTTCCCCCCCATATTCATCAATTATCACAGAAATTCGTCCATACACACCTTAGGAAGCAAAACACCCCAAAAACACCATTCTAGTGCCTAGAAAACATAACAGCCACTCCACCTTCTTCCACCCTCTTTGCCTAGTTCTCCACCACCCTCCAAACATCAAAAACTCCTCCACACTCACCCTAAACCTTCCCATCCATTCTACATCATAAAACTACCCAAAAACTGTCCACAAAGCAATCTGCCGCAAGCAAGGGAAAGGAGAATTCTTGGATGCACTTGTTGCCAAGTTGGAGCATTTTAGGTGTTTTCTTTCCTTTGATTTTAATGTCTAATTTTATGTATCTTTGCTTTGTGAGTATGAGGAACTAAACCCCTCTTAGTTAGGGGGTGATTCGAAACCATGTTCATACTTGCAATATGATTTGATTACGTCCAGTTGTGATTCATAAGTTGTGAATTCAATTTACTTATCCGATCGTATAAGAAATGATTTGTGTATGTTGGTTGAGAGTGCACGCTTAATTTTCATGCATGAATTTAACGCTAGAATATAAGGGAGTTTCACCTAATCGTTATGAACTTATATTCACAAGTAGTGAAGGTTGCTAGTCACAATCACGTTAAGTAAATTCTTGGCATAAGTTTCATGCAATTCATAGTAACGAGTGCCTCGTCAATGCTTATGTTTTTCATAGAACTTAATGATTCTTGCTTGTATCTCTATTATGCAATTTGTTGATGCACAAAACCGGGGCGGTCTTGGAACAACGTAAATCCGACCGTGAATCTGCACAAACGCTCAAGAGCACGAAGAACACAAAGAACACAAGGATTTTATCGTGGTTCACCCCAATATTTGGGCTACGTCCACACTGTAGTTGATTCTGTTTCTCTGTAAATGTATGGATACAAGTGTTTGGGGGAAGTCCCTAGAGAAAGAAGAGAAGGGAGAGGAGAGCCTCGGTGGTGTGAGGTCTCTCCTGGATGTAATGAGAGCTTCTCTTAGCCTTCTTAAGCTGGCTCTTTTCCTCCCTTAGAATGAGGGGAGGAGTCCCCTTTTATAGAATAAGGGGCTCCTCCTCTTTTACAAAGTATGGGCTTTAGTGTGAGGCCCAAATACAAGGCCCAAGGCCCAAATATACGAGGCCCAATATATGGTACCAACAGGAGTCCCCCAAGTCTTCAGTCAAGAGAGTCTTTTGGCTGGAGACTTCAAATTCAATCCATGTACGGGCCGAAGTGGCTAGATGTCTTGAACCAGTACTCAACCTAAGGCAATGCTCAACATAAAGCAATACTCGGCTAAAGGTATCACACGTTACGAGACTGCTCGGCTGGAGGCGATGCTCGTTGTGAGGCTGCTCGGCTAGAGGCTATGCTCGCGGCGAGGCAGCTCGGCTAGAGGCTATGCTCCCTGCGAGGCGGCTCGGCTTGTGGTATTCCTTATTGCAAGTATCTACTTTATGTCGACATGCACTCAGTATGAGTTGATTCTCGACATGACTCGGGTCTGCTTGTCGGGTTCACATATTGGGTCTATGTGTCGGATCCGCGGATCGGGTACGCAAGTCGGGTCTTTGAATCGGGGCCATACGTAGGGGCATCGAGTTGGGACTATCTGTAGGGTCATCGAGTTGGGTCCAGGCACATAGGTGTCCCAATAAGCGAATGTCCGAGCAAGTGGGTGTCCGGTCAGACAAGAGATCACCACAAGCACGTGGCTCATCAGTCTATAAGTTGGTAGACCTCGTTAATCAGCAACAATGTTGATCAGTGGACCTAGTTGCTCAATAATTCCTGACAATAAATGACAGTATAATCATGAGCGTATAATGAATAAATATAATAAATACGTAAAAGAAATATGGTAACAACAATTATTTAATATGTATATTTCTTATAAGTGTAAAACCTTGCCATGCGTGTTATAGCATAGTTTTAGGTTATAAAAGTGGATTAGTTCTTTTGGATTTGAGTTGATAATTTCAACATAATTTAAAATGCATGGGTGTGGGAACCCACATCCACTTTCAGCATCTATTGTAAACCCACCATCAGTTAGTGGAAAACATTCAAAAAATAAAATAAAGATATCATCATTGTTCCACCATCACACAATAACCAGTACCATTTGATAAATATTAAATAATAAAAACAATTGAATTAGGTGAAGACTTATCTCTTTTTCACGTGTGGATCTGGTGGATCTGACCGACAAGGGCTCTTCCCTTATCTTATCTTTTTCAAAATTATCATGAGTGTGGAAAAAACAGATGGGTATGGAAATGATGTTGTTGGAGACTTTCTTCCCCACTGAGTCAAAAGATAAACAACATGCAAAGCCTGGCTCTTTCAGCCATTTTCTTCCCCGAGAGCTTGCTACCCCCAATCCGGTTGCATCCGTATTGTTCCATCTGCCTGGAAAACCATGGTCAGAGTGTCGGAGGGCAAAACGGGAACTGAAATGGGCTGCTCCGGCTGCTCGCTGCTGAAGAGCACTCATGTCACGGTGCTGATGGCTGACTGTTCCCGTTGGATGGTCTGTGTCTGGAGCAACCAATGCTCTGGGCATATATGGTTTAAGAAGTTTGGTTTCCAAGTCACTCCTGACTCTCCTCTAAAAAATGACAGGAGCATATGGAGCTTGTGTGGTCAGTGCTTCATTCTCCGTCACAGCACTCGCAGCCATAATTGATACGGTTTTCTGCGATATTCTCTGACCTTCTTGCTCTCTCTCTCTCTCTTTAGACGAGGGGTGGACGAGAGAGAAACTGTGGTGCTCGATCTTGGTGACGGTGTTGTTTCAGGTGAGCACAGTGAGCTCCAGAGCCAGGCCCGCGAGCGTGATGAAGTTCTTCATCTTGGGCACGCACATCGGCTGCCGGCAGATTTCCAAAGCGATGCGAATCACGGTACAACGGGTTTTGCAAAGAGGGACGGCGTCGATGGTCTCCTGCACAGTCCGGAAATCTCCGGAGCCATCCTGCGCAACCCTGAGAACGAGAGCCGCCATTTCTCACGATCTGGGAACTCTCCGAAGTGGGAATTTGTTAAAGCTTGTGTCTTTGCATGCAGTGAGTTTTATCTTCGTTTCTGCAGAAGGGTTTGAACTGGGTTATTGAGATTCTCAAGTGACTCAACAACAACGGTCAAGTCTGAGCTTTGAGTGGTTTTGATGGCGGCAGCGTGCTTGGCCTTCTTGTCATTGTCGGAGCCGGACGAAGACGAGGAGTGGTGGCTGTATATCTTGTCCATCAGCGACGCGGCAGTTGGTTCTGGCTCCGCCATGGGTTCTCAGAGCGAAGAGAGGGAGAGAGAGGACAGAGAAAAAAAAAAAAGAGGCGGATGATGTGATCGGTCCGAGAGTTTTGGTTTTCTGCAGATTCACGGTTGAGGTTGTGAGAGTCTCACGGTGGTGAGATGAAAAATTGAGAGAGAACCGACACAGCTTTTCGTATCGATTCCCACAGACGGCGCCAAATGTTGATGCACAAAATCAGCGAAGACTTTGGTACAACAGAAAGTGTCAGGTTTTGTGACCTTCGCTTGGTTGCTTCGGTCACTAGTGAGGATAAGTACGTAAATGAATAGAGACAGAGAAGCAAACACAGGATGTACGTGGTTCACCCAGATTGGCTACGTCCACGGAGTAGAGGAGTTCTTATTAGTAGTGAAGGGCTTACACAAGTACAAAGGATCAAGCTCTCAATTTAGTGAGTTCTTGTGAATGATTTAACACAAAATGGCATTAGGCCATATTGTGGGGGAATGACCCCTATTTATAGAAAAACTTGTAGCTTTGTCACATTGACATGTGTCATGTTATGATTGGTTCTTGATGTCGACACGTGCTGCGCTCTGATTGGCTTCTAATCTTGACACGTGTCGAGTAGTGATTGGCCTCCTGGTCGGAGGGGAACTCTTCTGGGTCCTTGACAGTATAGCGTTGGCCGGTGCTCGGTAGTTTCGGGATTGGTCAAGTATGGTACAAACACAATTCATGTAGGGAACTTGTAGGGAATGTTTTGGGTTGTCGTATGCAATCATCCAATCCAATAACTTGTGGAAAAACTGAGGGTTAATTAGTGCAATTCACGGTTAATTTGGGGCGTTGAGTATTCATAGCTTATCGAAAAGCAACTGGAAATCGTTTTGTATGCAAGTGTGACATGTGTGGAGAAGAACCTCCTAGCTAGCCTTCCATCCATAAGTTTCATTCAAATTCATTTTACAATCTGTTTTGATTCACTTAAATTTGTCTAAGAATTTGTTTACTTTGTTCTTGTCTTAATTTAATTATTTTCGTCCTAAATCAACCCCATCTTATTTCTTTGAGTCATATTAATTAGAACTTGTCTTAGATTATGTTTTTAAGTGTTTTAGTTCATTAGAAAACCAAAATTCATCCAAGTTTGTGTTAGAGTCCCAAAACTGCCCAGATTGTGTGTTTAAGGTAGTTTTGAGTGTTTAGGGGCTGTTTTGAGTCTTTTGGTTTGTTTTAGTGTTTTAAAGTATAGTTTTGCATTCTTTGAGTCTAGTTAGTGTTTTAAACTTTGTTTTTACGTTTTCAAGTCAGTTTCCAAGTGATTTAGCAATCCCTCCTAATCCCCGGCCTAGAACGATCCCTACTTACATACTTTACTACAATTGATAAAAAGAGGGTTTAATTTGTGTGCTTATATATTTCGCATCAAATTTTTGGCGCCGTTGCCGGGGATTAGCAACTTTGCTAATCTCTTGGATTGTTTTCTTTCGAATTATTGTATTTTGTTTAAGTTTCTGTTTAAGTTGCTGATTTGTTTTGTTTTCTTTGTTTTTAGGTACTAGTGCATGACTCGAAGTTCCTGACCTGTTCGTGAGCATATCTCCGACTTTGACGGTGATTTTGAGAGGACTTTGAGAAGGAAAAAGAAATTGCAAGAGTCTAATCCTCCTAGTCCCGAGCCTGAATTAGAAGAACAAGAAGTTGAGGTTGAAGAGAAGCCCACGACACAAGTGGGTGGAGAAGAGCAAGTTATAGCCATGGACAACCGTACGCTCAAGGAGCTTGCCGCCTCGGGTTTGGATAATGCCGCACCATTGTGTATCCAATATCCCATGGCTGCTCAAGGTAAAACTGAAGAGTTCGAGTTAAAGTCAAGTTTGCTCCACCACATTCCAAAGTTCCATGGGCTGTCCATGAAGGATCCGAACAAACATTTGAAAGAATTTGAAGTGGTGTGCTCAAGTATGACTCTGGTTACCGTTGACGGAAGTATTTTAAAGATGAAGGCTTTTCCATTCTCTTTAATGGACAAAGCCAAAGATTGGTTATACGAGTTGGCTCCCGGTACAGTTACATCTTGGGAGAGTATGAAGAGGGCGTTTCTGGAGAAGTTTTTCCCAACTTCTCGCATCATTCTTCTTCGTAAAAAAAAATAAGTGGAATTCAACAAGATGAAGGTGAGTCTTTTCCTACATATTATGAACGATTTAAATCACTTGTTGCTTCTTGTCCACAACATCAGATGAAGGAGGAATTGCTTTTGCAATACTTCTACGAAGGGCTCCTACCACTAGAACGTCAAATGCTCGATGCCTCGGCGGGTGGAGCATTGGTAGACAAAACGCCCATGGCTGCAAAAATCTTGATTGCTAATCGAGCATTGAACGCTCAACAATACGAGGGTGTAGGCCAAAGAGGACCCCCACGGCAACAAGTGCATGAGGTAAGTTCCACTTCCAATATTCAATCTCAGTTAGCTAATCTTACTTCTCTTGTTTCACAGATGGCCGAGGGAATGAAGATTCAAGGACCCATGGTGTGTGGCGTATGTTCTATCCAAGGACATACATCCGAAAAGTGTCCTCAACTAATTGAGAATGGTGGATGGGAGAGCACTAATGCCATTGGGTTTCAAAGCCAAAATCAGCCAAGACATGATCCATATTCCAACACGTATAATCCGGGGTGGAGAGACCATCCAAACTTCAAATGGAGAGAGCCACAACAAGCCCAACCACAAGGAGGCTAAAGCAACAACCCCCAGGCTTCTACACCAAACCATACGCACCCCCTCAATTCCAACCACAATCTGCCCCCAAATACTTCAAGTAATGCTTTGGATAATGATACACTTGTTAAGTTACTAACCAATTTGACTAATGGGCAGGAAAATCAAAACAAAAGGGTGGACCAACTAGAGAAACAAATAGGACATATTGCTGAGGTTGTTGGGCAGATTAGAGACCAAGGAAGGCTCCCTAGTTCTACCATTCCAAATCCAAAATGAGGGTTTGAATCAGCCAAAGCAATCACCCTAAGAAGTGGTAAGGAGGTTAGGGTAGGTTCTTCATCAAAAACAGGTCCCAAAGAGGATGAAATGTTGCAAATGGAAGAGGAGGAATCAAGCCCACCCACGGCAAAGATGGACACACCTATGCCGCAACTGTCCATAGCCCCTAAACCTTCAAATCTGTCCAATAAGGGTAAGAATGTGTTAAATTCAATTCCTACTAATGTTTTTCCTTTGAATGTCCCCTTTCCTAGCATATTTTTGCAATCAAATAACGAAGAGGAGGAAAAAGATGTTCTAGAGACGTTTAGAAAGGTGCATGTCAACATTCCCCTCCTTGATGCCATAAAGCAAATCCCGAAGTATGCCAAGTGTTTAAAGAAGCTTTGTACAACAAAGAAACTTGTCCGGGAGAAAGAGGTGGTACATGTAAGTGAGAATGTCTCCGCCATCTTGCAACATAAACTACCCCCCAAATGCAAAGATCCGGGAAGTTTTACAATTCCGTGTGTCATTGGTAATACCCGTTTCAAATCTGCCATGCTTGATTTAGGTGCTTCTATAAATGTTATGCCATATTCCATTTATGCATCTATGAACTTAGGAGCATTGAAAAATGATGGTGTAATCATACAATTGGCCGATAGATCTAACGCTTATCCAAAGCGAGTTTTGGAAGACGTTTTAGTGTAGGTTGATCATTTAATCTTCCCGGTGGATTTCTATGTCCTCGAAATAGATGAATCGGACCATGCTCCTTCATTGCCCATCCTCCTTGGAAGGCCATTCATGAAAACGGCTCAAACGAAGATTGATGTGGCCAAAGGATTAGTCACTATAGCATTTGGTGGTAACATGATTAGTTTTAAAATTTCTGAATCCATTGAGACTCCTAATGTTGTTCATTCTTGTTGTGCCATTGATAAAATTGAAAAGATAGGACTGGACCGTTCATCACCAAGCAGAAAGGATGCATCAACAACCATGCAAGATGAGGGAATTGGAGTGGAGTACAAGGACCATACGGCCACTGCCCTCACAGTGCTCAAATTGGCCGAAAGCACCTTGGGGAAAAATGTTCACATTGCTACCACTTCATCACATCACATAGGTAAGCCACCTAATCCAAATCCAATTCCCATTAAAGTTGATAGGTGGTTCCCTTCTTTGGTGCAGATACCCAAGCAGATCCCCGACGGTGGGCACAGGAACGTGAACCTTAGGCAACACAACGCACCCATCAACAAACATCACTATCCATTTCCGTTCAAGGATGCAATGTACGAGAACTTTGTAGAACAAGATGTGGAGGAGACAACCCACTATGTCGTGGGTTCCCATGAAGGTTGATCAAGGTGTTCATCGTCCGGCTGGAAGACGTTAAAGCAAGCGCTTTAAGGGAGGCAACCCATTTATTCTGCTTGATTGTCAATTTTATTACTTGTTTAATTATTTTTGGTTATGATTTTCTATTTTGAAACATTAACAAATACGCAAAGGATTTTAACATTAAACTTTGTGGAAATGAACAGCAAACTGGGAAATAAAGAAACATAACATAATACAAGAGGGAGCCTTCACAAAGGCTGCTTGGGAGAGGTCTCAGTAGTTGGCGTAATCTCAGCAGTCGGTGGGGCCACGGAAGGAGGAGGTATCGGAGGTTGATCAGTTGGAGCTTCACTACGCGGTGCCGCCCCAGAAGACGAAGGCAGATGTTGTTGGAACAATCCCACAAACCTCCGGTGATCAAGTAAAATCTGACCATCAGTTTCCTGCAGCTGGTCAATTTTCCTCTTCATGTTTGTGGCATAATTGTGTGCAAGCTTGTGCAATTGTTTATTTTCATGCTTGAGTCCTCTAATCTCCTCTTTGAGACTCTGTATTTCAGCCGCCAACGATTCAATGTGACGGGTTCGAGCAAATAGGCGTTGGGCCATGTTGGACACAGAACCCGCACACTGCACGCTAAGAGCCAGAGACTCCTTAACCGCCAATTCATCAGACCGTCTAGCGAGCAGTCTGTTATCTCTGGGGGTGACAAGGTTTCGGGCCACCACCGCAGCGGTCATGTCATTTTTCATCACCGAATCCCCAACGGTAAGAGGACCAGTAGGGGATATGAGGGACAGGCGCCATATGTTGTCTGGAGAAGGAGGGGCTGCTCATTCACCAAGGTTCAAATCAAAACGACGGTCGGAAGGGCCATACATTTTTCAGAGGTGTTAAAGAAAGAGGAGATCGGACAAGTCAAGATCGTAGAAGTGCAAAACGGGAGTTTTTACAGGAAGAAATTCAAGAGTGCTTTGAACGTCCTGCATACCTCTATAAAAATCAGCACGCGATGGGATTTCAGAGATCGAAGAGGTGAGCTCAGAAATCGAAGAAGCCATTCGGAGATCGAAGAGGCGCCAGCTTTCTCAAAAGTTGGGCTTACTCACAAACCACCAATTCCAGATACCGAAGAGTGTCAACTGTCTCAGCCCCATCAGCACCCATCACACGCAACTCAGCTTTGCGAAAATTACGGGCAGTCTGTCGAAACACCGATTCCAACCATCTGTCTCTCTCAGCCTCGTCAGCACTTGTCACATGCAATCTCTGCCCTCAACGAAGCTCAGAACTCGAAGCGTAAATTCCGGTATTAAAGAGGCCTTTGCTTTATCGAGACATGTCATCATCTGTCAATTTGCACATCTGTGTTGCGTAAATCACGCGCAATCTGTCGAAAATTTTTGGAGAAGCGGAATGCACGTGAAAACTACTGTTAAATTATCCCAGGCTTACCGACACGAGTAATGGAACAATGCCTTCCCAGCCATTAAGAAAATTCTATAAATGCTGAACTTCAAAGTGAAGCAATCTCACCCAACTTTCAGCCTCACTTAACCCTTCATCCTCTCTGAAATGGCTTTCCAACAAACCCTCTCGAGTCACTCTGTATTTTTCATCCCCTGGGATACCCCTGCAAACAACCCATCCAGAGCACAAGTATTTCATATCATAAAGGTTGAGAGCACGAGTATCTCATATCATGCTTTCTCCCTGTCCTTTCTCCAGCCAGCACCTGTTCTTGAGTACTCATCATTTTGTGCTTCCGCTTCGTCTCTCACGTATAAGGGAAGTGAAGATGATACCTCGAAGCATGTGGAGACAACGTGCTGATTCATCCTCAACTAGGGACAAGGAGAAAGAAAGCAAGAGGTGGGCACTTGGAAAGATTGAAGAAAGAAACAGACCAACACCTTTACCTCGTGCCCGCCCGTCGTGCAGAAGAAACAAGCAGAGAAGAATGCAGCTTGCACAATCAACCCAACACAAGGAGTCTGAGATGAAGAACTAAAGAAGCTGCCACATCTGCTTGGAGAACAAATAAGGAACTGCAACATCACCAAAGAGCAAAGCTTCGCTGTACAATTCCAATCCAGTTCAAAGCTGTGGAAAGTCAACAAGATCAACTATCTCCAAAACCATATTTGCGTTCTTAAACTCTACTCTGTCTGGTTTTTACTTTGCCATATTTGTCATGTTTATTTGTCGTTTGTTATTTGCTTGTTTTTTGTGTGAATATATGTTTGAAACATTGAGGACAATGTTTGATTTAAGTGTGGGGGGGGGGGGGTAACCATTGTTTTGCATGAAATTTGTAGAAATTTATCACCCATTACTTCTAGTGTTGTTCCTTGTTGTTTTAAGTATTTTTAAGCTGTTTTGGAGTGTTTCAGTGTGTTTTGACATAAAAATCCGAAAATTCATAAAAATTTGAAAAATTGTTTTTGAAAATCCAAAAAAGAGTTGTTTTTGTGCGCTTATTTGTGTCTTAAGGTACCTTCCAACACAATGATGAGGATTCGGTTTGTAATTGCATGACTGTTAAAGAGAGTTATAAACATGGATGAAAGTTTGATTTACTCTTTATTTATGCGTGGTTGTGGTTATAACTTATGAAATCACATGTAATCATAAAAGAAAAAATTAGTTTTTGTAACATGCTTGAAGGAAAGAACTCAAACTAACGCTACAACCTTGTGAGACTTGAGCCTAAACGTTATTTGGAGAGTTGATAATCTGTGCATTATTGTTTTCTAAAGTTGTTGCATGAACTCATTTTTCTTTGCTTGGTTACTACTTAGAAGGCGTTTCATCATTTAGTTCCAAATGCTAGAACTCATGCCCATTTCATTCAAAGCATGATATTGATTTGCATAACACATATTCAAGATGAAGTTGTGTAGTTACCACCACCAAAGCCAAACTGCCATGTATCCCATATCGTTATATGTTTAAGTTAACCCCATTGAGCCTTGATAGCCTACATTCTTTGTTAAACCACATTATCCTTACCTAGCCTAGTTTAGGACCATCCATACCTTTGTTCTTGAAGCATAGTAAAGCATGATTCAAATTGAATTTCTTTTGATTAATGTATGGCAGAAAACAAGTGTGGGGGAAGTGTGAGTTATTATGCTTGTTGAAAAGAAAAGAAGAGTTGAAAAAAAAAAAAAAAGAGTTAAAAAATATGCGAAAAAGAGTTTTAAAGTGCTGCTTGTTGAAGAAAGGGTCCAAAACATAGAATTCGGCCCTAAATATTGTTTGAATTTTCCCTTCGTGTCTAAAAGCTGATTTCTGCAATCGAAGTGAATTCTAAGTTTCAATTTCATTACTTTACTTGCTATTGCTTTAAGAACGATTGTTATCCTTATCCTTCATTTGTGAGCCATCACCCCAAGCCCCGTTACAACCCTTAACTTCATCTTGAGTGTCATGCGTTTCAATATGTGGAGTTTGAAATTGATATGAGCATATGGTGTCACTGGTTCTCGCATCTAAGTAGTAGCATTCTATTCATGAGATCATATCTAAACATGCTTATTAACTCCAGAAATTGCTTTCTTTGTGATACATATATGTGAGCGTTCGTTTTCATATCTACATCAATCTTCTCACATATAACTAGTATAGGGTGTGTAGTTAGAAAATCTGAGTGAAAATTGAGTGCATATCTTGTAAGGAATTGAGTGATTTCTCTAAGGCATGTTACTACATCAAAAACATTATTTTAATCGATTAATTGTGAACAAGTAAGTAGTGACTATGATTAAGTACGTGCTTAAGTGTGAAGATGACTCAAATCTTTGGGGATAATGATTTTTAACATGTCATGTGCATTGGAAATCCCTGAGGCAAATGTTGGAAGGTTTAGGTTGTGTTTTATTTACTTTGTTTCGTTTTATCTCTTTGTTTTGCTCGAGGACTAGCAAAAGCTAAGTGTGGGGGAATTTGATAGGAGCATATTTATGCGACTTAGTTGGCTTGTTCTTGTGCATTTATGTCGTGTTTCCTTAGTTATTTTAATGTTTAAAGTCATTTTCGTGTGTTTTCAGATTTGATGGACAAAGTAGGCAAGAAGATGCATTTTGGAGCAAAATGGAGCTTGGAATGCATGTCACATATTTGGGCCAAAGTGGATGGACGAATTTGAGAACTAAAGAGGCCAAGAATGTGAAGAATTATGGTCCAAAAGATGAAGAACTCAGCCCAAAAATTTGTCACCCCAACTTGCCTTCATTGCCATGCAAAACAACATAGAATTCCCTTTGGATTCCCATGCCATGCTTGATCACTCTTGTCCCCTATATAATTTCTGATTTCATGCTTCAATTCATTTAATTATTACACTTAATTACTTGATACCTCTTGTTCCCTTCACCCACAAAATTTTATACAACTTTCACAACCATAACATGCACCAATTGATGCTCCATCATTCACATTTGGAATCTCATGCCTTGTGTACCACATGTTGCTGCACCTTTGACCCATTTATTGACACATTTTCACCTCCCTTTCCATCTCTATGCAATGTACATAATCATTCATGCTCCCTAGCTTCAAGACCACTCCATTTTACCCTTCACACTTTGCATCATCACTTCATTTTCACCCTTGGATCATTGCACACCACATACACTCTTTGCAGTGCATTCTCCCTAGCCTAACCTGATTCTCTAAGGTTTTTGGGGCCTATATATACATGTTTACACCCCTTGGCAAAGGATCTTCCCCCCCCCCATATTCATCAATTATCACAGAAATTCGTCCATACACACCTTAGGAAGCAAAACACCCCAAAAACACCATTCTAGTGCCTAGAAAACATAACAGCCACTCCACCTTCTTCCACCCTCTTTGCCTAGTTCTCCACCACCCTCCAAACATCAAAAACTCCTCCACACTCACCCTAAACCTTCCCATCCATTCTACATCATAAAACTACCCAAAAACTGTCCACAAAGCAATCTGCCGCAAGTAAGGGAAAGGAGAATTCTTGGATGCACTTGTTGCCAAGTTGGAGCATTTTAGGTGTTTTCTTTCCTTTGATTTTAATGTCTAATTTTATGTATCTTTGCTTTGTGAGTATGAGGAACTAAACCCCTCTTAGTTAGGGGGTGATTCGAAACCATGTTCATACTTGCAATATGATTTGATTACGTCCAGTTGTGATTCATAAGTTGTGAATTCAATTTACTTATCCGATCGTATAAGAAATGATTTGTGTATGTTGGTTGAGAGTGCACGCTTAATTTTCATGCATGAATTTAACGCTAGAATATAAGGGAGTTTCACCTAATCGTTATGAACTTATATTCACAAGTAGTGAAGGTTGCTAGTCACAATCACGTTAAGTAAATTCTTGGCATAAGTTTCATGCAATTCATAGTAACGAGTGCCTCGTCAATGCTTATGTTTTTCATAGAACTTAATGATTCTTGCTTGTATCTCTATTATGCAATTCATGTAGGGAACTTGTAGGGAATGTTTTGGGTTGTCGTATGCAATCATCCAATCCAATAACTTGTGGAAAAACTGAGGGTTAATTAGTGCAATTCACGGTTAATTTGGGGCGTTGAGTATTCATAGCTTATCGAAAAGCAACTGGAAATCGTTTTGTATGCAAGTGTGACATGTGTGGAGAAGAACCTCCTAGCTAGCCTTCCATCCATAAGTTTCATTCAAATTCATTTTACAATCTGTTTTGATTCACTTAAATTTGTCTAAGAATTTGTTTACTTTGTTCTTGTCTTAATTTAATTATTTTCGTCCTAAATCAACCCCATCTTATTTCTTTGAGTCATATTAATTAGAACTTGTCTTAGATTATGTTTTTAAGTGTTTTAGTTCATTAGAAAACCAAAATTCGTCCAAGTTTGTGTTAGAGTCCCAAAACTGCCCAGATTGTGTGTTTAAGGTAGTTTTGAGTGTTTAGGGGCTGTTTTGAGTCTTTTGGTTTGTTTTAATGTTTTAAAGTATAGTTTTGCATTCTTTGAGTCTAGTTAGTGTTTTAAACTTTATTTTTACGTTTTCAAGTCAGTTTCCAAGTGATTTAGCAATCCCTCCTAATCCCCGGCCTAGAACGATCCCTACTTACATACTTTACTACAATTGATAAAAAGAGGGTTTAATTTGTGTGCTTATATATTTCGCATCAGAAAATAAGCTAAGTATTTCGAGAGACTCTGCTGAGAATGCCCTCTCGGATGTGAAGAAAAGTTGAGCATTTTTTTTATTTGCAGATCTGCCTGGCTGTAAAGGATGAAGGTCGACATATATAGGAATTGTCTAAACAGCAAGTGGTAACGCTGTTCCTTTACCCTTCTCGGTCATAGCAATGTAGTGGGAGCTGCAAGATTCACGTGTTTTAACTTTATCAGCGCACTTTGAAAAAAATGGTCTGTGGTATCTGGAAAGCTGATGTTGCGTGTAAAGATTGCAGACAAGCTTTATCCAAGGAAATCTGGCTCTCGAAGTTTGGAGAGCGGTGCCTCTTTGATTTTCAAACAAGCAATCCTGTCGGGAATCTAGCTCTTGAGATTCGGAGAACAGTGCCTCATCGATTTTTGAGAAAGCAATCATGTTGGAAGTCTGGCTCTTGAGATTCAGAGAGCGATGTCTCTTCGATTTTTGAGAAAGTAATCCTGTTGGGAGTTTGGCTCTCGAGATTCGAAGAGCGGTGCCTCTTCGATTTTTGAGCAAGCAATCTTGTTGGGAGTGTTTTCTCGAATGTGAGTAAAGGTTGGGCATTTTTGCCAGTCTACCTTGCCATGGAGCACGGAGGTTGACACACATAGGGACTTTCCAGTTATCAAGCAGTAGTGCTGTTCCTTTATCCTTGTGGATAATAGTAGGGTAGCTGGACCTTCAAAATTTATGTGTCTAAACTTTGTCAGAGATCTTTGGCAAAGTTATCTGTGGTACTCGAGGAGCTGATTTTGCATGTGGAAAATTGTGCCTCTTCGATTTTTGAACCACCGGCCATGTTGCCATTTCTTTTATAAAGACACCAATTGTGTGCAAGAAGTACATCAGAGAGTTATTGCTTGTAGGAATTTTCCCCTTATTTTTGTACTTCAAAGATTTATTGGACCTCATTTCTCCTTCATCATTTTTGAAAATGTCTGGCCCATCCGACCGTCGTTTTGACTTGAACTTTGGTGAAGAGGTAGCTATGTCTCCTCAAGACAACATATGACACTCATCCTTCTTATCCCCTACTGGTCATCTTACCGTTAGAGACTATGTGATGAAGAATGATATGACCACTGCAGTGGTGGCTAGGAACCTTCTCACTCCCAAAGATAACAGATTACTTTCCAAACGGTCTGATGAGTTGGCTGTTAAGGATTCTCTGGCTTTCAGTGTTCAATGTGCAGGTTCTGTGTCTAATATGGGTCAACGCTTATTTGCTCGAACCCGCCAAGTTGAATCATTGGCGGCTGAAGTGATAAGTCTCAAACAGGAGATTAGAGGGCTCAAGCATGAGAATAAACAGTTGCACAGGCTCGCACATAATTGGAAGCAGTTCGGTCGGAATACCACCGGGGGATTGAGTATTGCTTCTTGTGGTTGATAGTTGTAATTTCACCAAGGATGAATACCACGTCTTAGGGGTTGCATGGTTTTTCAAAAGGTTTTCACAAAGCGTAATGAGTCATGCATATTTATATTTAATCTGAATACCACAGACGGATTGCATGTTTGATATATGTTCTAGCTTAAATATCACGAGTAAAATATGCATTAGGAAAACCTAACCTTCAAAGTTGCATGAGTAATTCGTAATTGGTAAATCTACATAGGATTGTTAAAGGGACGACAGAACCCTAGGCTTTTACAATTTGGTTTTCAAAACGTTTTCCGTTGTTTTCTTTACTTTGCTAATTTCTTTATTCATTTTAATTAAATTCGTTTTTATTATTTTTAAATTCTAAATCAACCTTTTTCAATCTTTGTTTTCAAATAATTAATTAAGATTTGGTATTTACATAAATTATTCATTCAATTTCTGCGGAAAACGACCTTATTTGAGCCGTTTATACTACAATTACCTTGTTCTCTTGCAAGTATTTTTAAATGTTTTTATCCTTACTTTGGCAAGTGGTAAATCCCTATTATGCCTCAAGGAAGTCTCTAAACGAATCATCAGAGCTAATTTTGAAGTGAGCAGCCTTGAAATAGCTAACCTTACTCAAAGACCCGACTTGACGATGCAATGGCAGCACACCATCATCATTCTTGTGGTTCAAGGAAGACATGCTAGAGGAAATCCTACAAAGACACGAAGGAAATTCGTTTGATAGCTGATTGCCAAAAAAAAAAAAAACGGGAAAGGACACGGCACAACAGGCCTTATGGCCCAATAGGACACTCGGCTTCTCTCTCTCATCCCACAGACATAAGCCCCAGCCTAGCCTAAAAAAAATTAAAAATTATTACAGCCCAAGCCGGATGAGCCCAGCAAATGCGCCAGGCCCCACGGCCTAGCCTGACACCCTATCGGCCCACAGGCCTCATGGCCTAAACCAAATGGAAGGGGGCTCTCCCTTTCTTGCATGGGCCAAGGTCTGGCCCAAAACACAAGCCAGCTGCGCCCCAGGCCTGCCCCACCAGCCCTCGACCCAAGCCGAGTCACCATCACGCCAAGCCAACCCTCGGCAGCCACTTTTTTCATGTTTCCTCGACTCCCGTCGGGCCAAAATTCAAGCCCTGATGCTACCGAAAAATTAAGAAGACAAGGAAAAGTAATTTTTTTTCTTACCCTGAAGGAGTGTGAAGATGAAACAAGTAACGAAAGACGATCATTTGCACATGCAAGATGTAGAAGATTGTTAGAGGATGGGGAACAAATATCCTCTAAGCTTTCTCTTTCTTGTAGGAAAAATAAATCACTCTCCAAAGTTGATTTCATAATCCACTTAAGGTGGACTTAAATAGCCCTTGAGAATAATTTATTTCATTTTCCTAGAATTATCTAATTTCCAATTAAAAAATGAATCTACATCAAAATAGGAAATAATCCTATGTTTCCTAAAGCGAGAAAATCTCTACACCTGTTGCCCTTTCCTGTGAGCAGCCAAACAGGTGTGGGGGCATTTGTGGAGCCAAAAATAATCGAGAAAAATATGGAGGCGACACGTGGATTTTAGGGTGAAAATGACAAAATTACCCTCGGGGAATACCAGAACTACTACGCGCGAGCAGTGGACAATCAAGACTCAATCAAGGTCAAAAGTGCTCAAAATAGGTAATTATTCAAAACTTATTTCATTCATCCTCATCAAGTCTTCTCCACAAGGTAACTCAAATCATTCCTTTCAAATTATATTAATTAGCTAATTAATTGATTTATTACTCAATTAATTTATTAATTAGCTAACAAATTATAAATTACACCCAAAAAACCATCCAAGTGGCCGGTCCGTATCCTCCCAAAGGGGTCGGCCATACCCCTATAAATTCTACCTCATTTTCTCCAAAACTCAATTCCAACTCTCTTGCAAAATTCTCTAAATTCTTCAAACACTGTTCCTTCAAAATTCTAACTTTGGCATCGGATGTTCTTCGGCCAAAGCCCCCCTTCATTCATCGTGGGCATGTGAGGCTCTTGGCCTTGACATAAGATGTAATTTGTTTTGTATGTGCAATTTTGTCCAAGAAGAAGAAGACGGAAATTTGCATCCACAATGAGCACCGCTGGACTAGCTCTAATATAAAATATATTTTTAAATTCGAAAGATGTCTGAATTTAAATTAAAATTATAAATTATTGAGAGGATATTCCAATTTAGGTGTAGACAGTGATGAAGTCAGGAATTGTCGAGGGTAGAGATGGAATTTAAAAGGATAAAAGGTCCAAAAAAAATTTTAGATGATCAAATCCTTCTAGATAACTACCCAGAATTTTCAAAGAAGGATTTAGACCTACCGTATTATTTGAAGGATGATTTAAACATCGTTTCTTATAGTATTAGTCCATTGAGGTACAATGAGAGAGGGAAAAAAAGCAGAAGAGATCCACTTCTGATCTATGCATCTGGAACTTAGGGATCAAATGTCAGGGACTTTAAAATTTGATCCTACAGCAAAAAACTATTGTAGCTTTTAAAAGTTTTTACTAACTTCTCTACTTTTAGCCGTTGGATCAAATTTTAAAGGCCCGAATTATTTGATCCCTGAACTCCAGATGTATAGATCCAGAGAGGATTTTCCGAAAAAAAAGGTGTTTAATAAAATGATAACATATCTCATTTGCCTAGCGAATAGTGTGAGTTATATACTTGACAACAGAAAAGCACGAGTTATGCAGATTTATTTTTACGGTTAATCTCAATTTATTATCCTGAAGTTTATTGGTTTTTAACATTTCATACATCATGTTTTTTTCGTCCCAGTTTAATACCTAAAGTCATAATTTTGGAACACTTTTATACATTCGTTAAGGTTTCCGTCAGAACTTCTGTTAACAGATGACATGGCACCCACCTGGACAATGACTTAGCGCCGCGTGTTAATATGGGCCCACGTGAAAATTAAAAAAAAATAATTAAAAAAATAATAATAATAAAAAATTTGAAAAAGAAAAAAAACTCAAACCCTATTGCCTTCCTCACCACCATCGCCCAAATCCAAGCGCCTCCTCCTCCTCACCTGGCCCGGGTCTCACCCCTCCCTCCCCAGTGCTCATTCCTCCTCAACTTCCACCTCGACTCCATCTCCGCTGAGCCCGACAAGTGGACCTATTCCTCGACCTCTTCATCTTCTTCGTTGATCAACGGTCGGATGATTCCACGCTCTTGCCCTCAACCTCCTCGTTCTACAACTCGGGAGGTGGACTTGGATCTCGATCCATGATGCCAAGTCATGGCCGCTTCGATTCAATGCAGTACGGTTCGGGGGTTACAATGCTCACTCGCGGATCAGGTTCTAAATTCTTGGCACTAAGAAAAAATTAGAAAAAAATCTTTTTTTCTCCATCTGGAGATTGAGAAAAACCCTCATTTTTTTCTCCCTTTTGTGATTTTCTCTTCTGGTATTGAAAATTGTTGAATTTTCCAACTGGGTTTTGGAGAAAAACCATTTTTTTTGTCCATCTACTTCATTGATGCTTCCTCCTTTGAAGTTCTTTTTCCTTTAATTCCTTGTACTCTTTGTTTTCCTAAAAAATAAAAATTACAAAATTTGTTTTCCTAAAAATCACAATAATGGTAGTGGCAGTCCTCTGTCTCTGATAATTGGAAGGTAAAAGTTTCCTTTATTTTATTCTATTTTAGCATATAAAATTCGGGTTCTTGATGTCTGGAGTTTTGGGTCTTCTGGTTTGCGGGATATGCAATTTGGGTGAACTAAGGATACCGAAAACTCGTTTTCCATTAGTTAAATAAAAGTGTCTTGTTTTGATTTATCATTGCAGTCTTTGCATTAAACATCCAAATTTATTTAGGGGAAGTGAGAAGCTTGATGTGTTCATGTGTTTAAGGGTCGTTTTGGCAGTACTGTCCTTTAAAAAAAACTGCTTCCGCTGTGTTGTGAGAATAAGCAGATGTGAAATAAAGCAGTAGAATGTTTAGTAAATTTTTTTGTAAAAGGGCTTTTGGAAAAAAAAAAAAAAAACAGTATGATAGTGTTCGGTAAATTTTTATCTAAAACAGATGTGATTGTGTGAAATGATCAAAAATGATATAATACCATATTATTATTATGATATTTTATTTAATATTACTATTTTTATGTAAGAATTTTGTGTGGGGGGGCCCACACCCTATTTCCCTTATCCCCGTGTAGCTTTCCCTCCCCCAATTATATTCTTCCCCTCCTTGCACCGAGTTTGATACTCATTTTCCCCATTCCCAAATTTCATTTTTCATTCTTGCCCATCTCTTTTCTCCGTCTGTTTCTAATCTCTCTTTCCAACCACCCATATGTTTCTCATCTCTTTCTCTAACCACACAGCCACCATAGCAGTGGATCCACCACCACGCAAGTTTAATTCCAGATGCCAGAGTGTCGTTTTAATGTCATATGTAGCACCGAATGGGTATTAGATCCGGTGTTCGCCAACAACAACCCATTCTTCAACAACTCCGGCAACTGTGGTTAATTTGTGATGATAGCAGTCTAGGGCTCTCCTCATGGCGACTCTTGTGGGTCTCTGGTGGTGACAATTCAGATCTTCACGAGAAGGGATGAGGTAGATTCACAGTGGGGGCGACACAAATCTTCAAAGATCTTTGGTAGAGATGAAGTTGGGAGGAGCAGAAAGAGGATGATAGAGATGAAGGGAGGGTAGGATTGCCAGAAACTTTCATTAAAGGGTCACTGTTCATCCGTGTTTTAGAGGTTTGCGCAAAAGCTGCGTGACAGCTTTAAGCTTTTTCATCTGGGTTTGAAATTTTTACCTCTGATGCGATTGGGGGTGTCCAAAATGGCGAATCTTGTCTATGAACGCGGATGTGTGGGTTAGGGTTCGTGTGGGTTAACCTAGGGAGAGAGAAGTGAGGGGAGGTGAAGAAGGTAGAGGAGAGGGAGGAGGTGGGTCGGGGAGTCGAAGAGGGAGGGGGAAGTTTGGGATTTTTTTTATTATTATTATTTTATTAATTTTTAATTTTTTAGTATTCACGGACCTATATTGACACGTGGCGATTAGTTATTTTTCACATGGGCGTCACATCCTTAATTAATAGAGATTTTGACGAAAAACTAAACAAAAGTACGAAAGTGTTTCAAAATTATGATTTTAGGTATCAAAATGAAATGAAAAAAACATAATATATAAAAAATTAAAAATCAAGAAATGTCAAGGTAATAAATTGAGATTAACTCTTATTTTTATATCAATTTGGTTGTTCAACTCCGGACTTGACACAAGCGCAATATAATTATAAACGGATAACTTGAATACAAGACGGATATGAATGGGTAAATATCCACGTAAGGCCCCAAACATTATGGTCGAGTCCAGTTGATGCTGAGTCACTGTTTCTAGATGGGCCTCTCAACCAACCTCCGAAGTGTGACTATATCCAACGGCCCACATTTGAAGCCCATCTCACATATTGTGTCTTAGTGTGGGCCCAATCCTATCTGCCCTCTGGAAAAGGTGCAGAGATAAATAGAAAAATTAGAAGGTCGAGAAGTCTCTTCACACCAATCACCAAAGTCGTCATCCACGGCTGCCCCATCTGCTCTGCCTCTCTACAACTTGTTCTCCCCCCTCAGCAGTCCTTCTCTTAGACCATCTCCAACCCTGACCTATAACCTAAATTTTTCCCTTTTTTTTTCCCCAAATCCACTCCAACCCAAAACCTAAACCAAACCTAAAACCTAAAACTTAAAATGAAGGCAAATATAGGTCACAAATTTAGCCCACAAAAGCTGCTGGGACCCACGGATGAGAGTGAAAAGTGGGCCTTGTCCTGTAGCCAACGACTACTTTTCTTCATCGGGTGGTGGTAATTGGACCGTTGGTTAATCCAACGGTCCACATTCAATTTTTGTTTGTTTTATATTTATATATTTATTGAATCCAACGGTTTAAATCGAATATAATCAAATCTAACGGTAAAAAAAAAGATCTAACGGTCCAAATTTAAATCCAATGGCTAGAATAATCTTAAAATTTATGTGGTTTATTAATTGTCTTTTTTTTTTAAGTTTATGTGGTTTATCATGATTTTCATGTATTGATTTAGTGATTTTTCAAAATTTATCGGAATTTAAATATTTTTAGGTTAAAATGTTCATAAAATTAATTTAGGATAGTCTACATAATTGTTTTTTTTTTTAAAAAGTTAATTTAAAAAAAATAGCCTTAATTCATTTTTTGATAATCTGGGGCTCAAATTTTAGGCCAAAATGGTTGGAGTAGAAAAACTGTTTCTGGGTTAAAACCTAAATTTTCTGGGCTAAATATTTTTAGGTTTTAGGTCAGGGTTGGAGATGGTCTTAGGGTCGATTTCCGACGACCAGAGGTGCGACCGCACCTGCTTGTGTCTAGTAGCCTTGCTAGTGAATGCAGACTAGCCAAGTCTGCTATGCACAACATTGTTTCTCAAGACATTCAGTTTTATTCATTCATTGTAGAAAATTACGGATGAGGATCTTCTTTTTGAGCAGATCTTACAGATCTTCACATCTTATCCGTCCATCATACATCGTGAAAAAAATATTTATTAGAAATTATTTGCGTTTAATTTTAAATAAATAAAAATTCAAAATGATTTCGACTGTACAATTTACGACGAATGGATAAGATGTGAAATCTCTATATCTCTTCAACCTTCCCGAATGAAAGTGTCCTCTTGACAACAATGGAAACAGACCCGCAAATGAAGTACCCGTGAAACAAAGTTTCTAACCGAATCACTGAATACTAAGTAGCGTCGAGAGCACCTACAACAGATTGTACTAGTGTGACTCTTTAAATAAATATTTGATGACCTACGTTTCAACAAATTTTACAAATATTTTATTTCACTAATAAACAAAATTCTAATATTTATTCATTCAGCGGAGGGAAGAGGGACATTTTAAAGAAGTTGTGATGCACATGGAGGGGAGAGAGATTTTACTCTGGATAATACTTGCATTTTTTTTGGGGTCAACTCATTCCACTGCTTAACATATATTCATCGAAAAAATTTCATAATTTAAATTATTCAATCTCTTAATGTTCATTTGAAGATTATCGGTACAAAAAAATCATTAGAATCGGAAACCGTTTAGTCATTTAAATGTATCAAAATAAACCAACGATGTAGGTAACTAAAATAATCATGATGAACCGTTAGTCTATTTGATTACGTTTGAATGATTAAACGATCCTTAATTGATTTGGATATAAGTGAATTGATGCAAGATGCTCCATTCACTTCAATGACTTCATCTTATCATCTAAAACTTAAAAGAGACTCTAGAAAAACAACTTTTTTGTATATACCATATAAACACTTTAATCAAATAGGTTTTCGGGCATGTTTGGAAATGTTTAACTGGAAAGAATTATTCTCATCTCATAAGTGATTATACTAGAAGTACGTCGAAACTTACTTAGAAAACTCTTCCAAATGCTTTTCAAATCTTCTTGACAATCAAGAGCTTACGACTACATTTGATAGAAAATGTCAAAAGTTCTTATGGAAGAGCACTTGCTAGCGAAGAACACATTTGTGTTTCTTTTTCTTCAAGAAGAAACACTTCAAAGTGACTTTCTAGAAAAAGTACTTTGTATATGTAATAAGGATGACATATAAAGAGGAGAGGAAACAATCCACCACTTATTTAAGGATGACATATAAACACAAATCAACAAAAGCATGCAAGAGATATAACCATTGGCATACAATTTGTGACAAGCCCTTGTTCTTCACTTATTGCCCATATTTGTGAATGAAGAAAATATCACTGTGAAAATAAGAAAAATCCAAAATATTCAAATGATAACACAAATAACTATTTAAGTTGTAAGATTGTGAATCTATGCACCACATATTTTGCTGCGACGAAAAGTTTATGTGATTCAATACACCTTTTTCTTCCCCCATATTGATCCCGATCTCTTATTGCGTAAGCCAAGAAAGCCACAAATGGGTTTTTCAAACCAGGCATGAATTTTCTGAACCATGGTTATGAGAGATTGATACATAGGAAATTGAAGCAGGGCAAAAAAAGGGACTGGAAAAAAGGCAATAGGGTAAAGTAAAGACTCGGTCCATTTCTTCTTGACCCGAATCAAGAGCAAAATGGTGGCAGCAAAGGCGAGCATGGTGGTTGCCATGGAGAAGAAGAGCAAGATGAATCCTGTCATGATCTTGGTAGGAATGCTGCTAACGAAATGTGGGTACTCGAGAGGGGAGGAGAGGACAGAGAGAAAGAATGCCACTGAAGATAGTGAGCATGAAATGGACACAACGTCCATGCAGGTGAAGAGCAAAAAGAGAGGATTATCCTGGAAAATAGGACGGCCACTTTCGTCGTTAAAACCCCCAGGAATGGCATAGGCGGCTGCAAAGACCACCGTGGCCACTAGCACCGCCACGGTTGAGCATGATTGAGCCGTTTCTTTTACCCATTTTTGTGCGGACTTCAAAAGCTTTTCATGCTCAACGTTGAAAAACTCCTCCGCTGTCTGGTTGTTGTTGTTGTGGTGCATGATGTAATGAGGCGGTACTATCTCTTTTATACGCTGACACAAACACCCGTACACAATTATCATGTCAACGTATAGATTTTGTAATAGAAGTATTTGTCTGACAACATAAGTATTTTATAAGGCCGATAGACTAAACCAGTAATACAAATATTTTTGTAACGACATAAGTTTAGCAAAAGAACATTACCAGCATCCAGCGCAGCTCTTCTTGCAATTGCATGGCAGGGCCTATTAATTTCTGAGACACTGCTATAGAGTAGTAAGTTCTATCTGCAGCCTGGTGCAATATGGTGTTTCCATTGAGATCTATCCTCTCATTCAGCTTCGACATCAGAGTTGGTTTGCTTTTGATAAGATCAAGGATCTTTTCCTTACGGTTCTTAATGGCCAGATGCAAAATGTTGCGTTCGTAAAGGTTAACATGCTCGACTGCTTGAGGACGCTGCTCAAGTATCTCTCGCACAATGGGTACAATTCCTTTGATAGTTGCTATAAGCAATGGGGAAGAGTTGTAAACTTCATTCCTCGCCTCCTTTCTCGATTCGATTTCTTCTGCGGCTGGTTTTCCTTTTTTGCCTCCATCATCACCATCTTTATTAGGTTCAGGTTTTTCCCCTGATCTCTACTTCCCATTCCTTGTCAGTAGTCAACCAAGAATAGTCCTCCCTCTTGACGAGCAATCGGATGAGTTCATTTAGTGATTTTTTATTTTTCTTGGTCTTCCATATCCTATAGATTATCCTGTCCTGCGTGCCTACTGTTCTTAACGTGTCATATATAAGGAGATGTTAATGATATTCTAAATAAAATTATCATGCACTCTTCAGCTTCTCTTGTAAAATGATCATAAGGAATAAGTAAATAATGTTTCTTTTTAAGAGTTCCAGTAATAAGAGATTCGCCTTGATGAAAATAAACATACCTTTAGCAAGGGAGTCCCATAGTGAATAGTAAGCCTTCATGACAACTGCCAAAAATTTAATGCATGCAACTTCGTTAGGAACATTGAAAAAAAATCCAATTGAAGAAACGCTTTATCTAGGTAGCCGTTTAATTATTAATCTATTAATTAGATTACAAATTTGATTACCTGCAAGATTGTTCCGAAAGATGGATTGACGGGGATGGTTACTATCCATGCTGCTCTCCACATCATCCTTCTGATTTGGTGCGACCACATCTCCTCCAACAGGGAGGCCTGCATATATAACAACATTAAGTATGAGATTACTGCTTCATTAAAAAAGAAAACATGATTGCACCTGTGTATATATAGCATGCGTACGTGAGCACACATATGGCAGTTTGCAGAGTAATGGTACGTACATTTATAAATTAGCATCTTCCATTTGCTTTGTTCAAACTGGTGCTCAAAGGCAGTTGGCATTTGGGCTAGCAACTGAAGGCTTGTCAATCCTTTATCTTCCTTTAGTAGCGCTAAATATGGGTATTTCTCCAGTAACCAAAGAGCAGTCTCTGCATTGTGGAAGACCAAAGAGAAAAAGTTATTAATCTTCATTGCAAATAATTGTGTTCATTTTCTCAGAGAGATAGAGAGAGAGAGGGGGGGGAGAGAGAGAGAGAGAGAAAGAGAGAGACCGAAATGTTCCACAATGACTGTGATATGAAGAAGGGACATTTTGTCATCTCTGTGGAAGTGCCTCCAAAGATTTTCCTCCGGCAGTTTGCCGGCATAAAACTTGACCAAGTCAGTGTGACCGAGAGCAGCCGCCCTGAAGAGCGGAGTTTCTCCTAAATAGTTCCGAGTCTCCAGCAGCTGCAGCGCATAGTTCTCTGAATCTCGAGCCTTCCACCGCTTGTCTTTATCAGTACTACTAGTACTGATCTTGACCTCTTCCGGAAGTGGCTCGTTGAAGTTATTCACCAAGTACTCTGCCGCTTCCTTATTGCCGGACACACTCACCTCATGGAGAGTATTGTTTCCGTACTTATTCGGAACCCTCAGAGCTTTTATCTTGTCATTAGTTGAATTGAGTTTACTGATAACCATTTGGAGAACTTCTCTAGCTTGTGGATATTTGCTGCTGAGAGAAGCCGCAAGGTGAAATACAGTGTCCCCGTCCACTGTCATTTTATAGAGCAGTTTTTCCCGATTCTTCTCCAAGTCTTCCTTCAGCCTTTCACATTCCCCATTCATGGCATATTTATAGGAATCGTTCAACTCTTCCATTTTCTTTAATCTATCCTCTCTCTCTTTCTGATCCAACCGAGAGCTATCCTCTCTCTCTTTCTGATCCGGCAAAGAGCTATCCACTCTCTCTTTCATCAGATCCGGCCGAACCGTTAGCGTTTTCCAGTACTCCATTTGTAGTGTACTAATAGCTTGGGGCATGCGGTTGTTGCTTTGATTTATATGTAAGAATAAACTCTAACAGTTCATCAATCTAAAGAACATGGATACAAGCATAACTAAGCCAACTAGACTACTGTAGTTCTGGGAATCTTCAAGCTCATCGTTGCCATGTTCTAACTGAACAAAAGCAACTATCTTCAAGCCCTTAAATAGTACACTCCCACTTATCTAGGCCATACTTAACACAACCAAGTTAAGTACAAGTTAATAGCAACTATATTAACTAAAAATCATTCCAATACAATGAATGACTAATCAGAATCCATATGGAAACCAAATTTGTTTCCTTTTGAATGCTAACATCATAGGATCCTTCTCATTACTTAAACAAATTAAGTAACACAAATAATTCAACCAATTGCTTCAATAAAACCATAAACTGGTTTTTAAGCATCCAAATGAATTATTATGGTCGGCCTAAATACTCTTAGCCTTATGCTTACATTCGAACATATGATTCTCCCACTTAAGCATAAGCAGAATGTACTGCACAACCGATAAAGAAACCGGAGATATGAACCAATTGGTTCCCGATTCCTCCCCAATTGCATAATCTCAGTTTAGTCATAAATACCTAAACCATTATGCAAACAGTCTATGTATCAAAAGATAGTCACAATCCATTTGGAAAAACTTATCTCACATAAACCCAAAATCACCAGTTTCAACAATGATCAAAATCAGAATAGCAAACACAATATTTTTGCATTCAATTTGATCCTAACTAGTTCAATATCCATCGAGCAAAATCAACCAAATTTGATAATGCCTAGATATATATCACAACAATATGTCTTGATTAAAACGAGATAATCAAGACCACTATTTCTTCCTCCCTATTTGTGATTTCAACCAAAACATAATAGCGGAAACATGCATCATAAATGAAATCACAAATATACATATACAATAAGCATGCATCTTAAACTCCATGATTTTCACAATACAATAAGCACAGGCTTCCTTATGAATTCATAAGTTAAATCAATATGCATTCGGCAATGTCAATTTGTGTTGTACAAAAATATAGACAACGTCTCACATAAGCTAATTTGTTTATCATCCTTGTATATGGATGACACAAGCTAATTCTCAAAATTCATAGCTTGACCTATATAATCATACAAGTAAATTTTTAAGGCTAAGATCAATTATCGCCACAAAATCTAATTTGAGTCAACTAATGAAAATAAGATCATTACAAAATAAAACCCAAATTCAATGTACATATTCAATTAGCAAGAAATTCCCTACATGATACTCGAACCAAAAATAATGCATTTAGTTTATGTATCATAAATAGGAACAATGTCATCCAAATTCCATTAGTTTAATATTTAGAACCACTTAGTCATTAAGCATATATACTTGCCAACATTCATTTAGACAAAACCAATTTATGGAGTACTCGTGCAGTCAAAATGATTCCATCCCAATTGATATTCATCATATGTCCCCAACCAAACAAACAAAAGAGAACAATAGGTGTTGTATATGAACAAGTTTTATCCTCCACCAAGACTAATTTAATCAGAACCATAGTCTCTTTAATGAAAAATAAAGAGTATACATAGACTAAATGTTACACTAACTTGTTTATGCAACAAAAAATGATTTCAGACATCCCACATAAATCACAAGTTGGCATCCATAGGGATTTCGAGTTTAATCATGCCCTCACAGTATACAATTATACAGGCATACTCGAAATAGCAAAAGCCCTAATTCATCATGCTCAAACTCATCACACTATAATCATGCATATAAGAGAACAATTAATCATGCATGATACAATGAACTAAGTTACCTGAATGCATCATTGGATCCATATTTGTCAACCCGATTGCAATTCCTCGGCTCCAAATAAATGAAACAAATTATCCATCAATGCTCGAGACCCAACCATGTGGATTGCCATCACTCCAAATTCCCATGGACCTCGTACCATTGTAGATTGTCGAAGTGAATTGCCATTATTATAGACGCGCCAATCCAAAATCATCGCCAAAGTTATCAGCCAGAATCTCGTTGGCACCAATTCCCGGAAAAAGACAATTCTCATTCAGATTTCAATAAAACAAGAGAAATAATAGAACAATGAATGAGTTAACGTCAATATGAAGGGCCATAATGATAATATAATCTCAATATGCAGGTAACATGATCGTTGTTCAATGGTTCCGCAGAATTGATTAATGAAATCAAAACTATGAACCCTTTTAAAGATCCCTGATTTCCATCTTTTTCACCACTAAAATTTTAGCCCATTGAATCAATTTAGTTATATACATATCCTTGAATTTAAGGATATACATAGAGTAAACAATTGCAATGATATCCACAAACAACATTAATTGTTCTAACTGCAATACTATTTGTGTCATACTTATGCAGAATTGGTTAGCACCAATTGTACAACATAAAACAATAAGACAAAACTTATTTGGTTTTTTTTTTTTTTTTGGTCAATTAAACAAAACTTATTTGGTTGATTTCTCATTAGTTATACCAGTGGAAGCAATTTGTAACAATCTATGCAACCATTCAACTCAAAACTGCATCGGCATCCAAGGTAATCAGAAAAATACATAACAGTTTCAAGTTTTCCTTTTAGCATGACAGTATGCAAAACAAATTTAAAAATTGAAACCTCGGGTGCGAATTAGATCATAATTCATACCTTTTGATGAATCGTATGAATCATGGCATCAATATTGACTCAAAATTAAGATTTGAATGAGTGATGAAAACCCAGACTTCGAAGAACACCATCGAAAGCGTAAAACCCAGATTTTGCAATCAGTGAATTTTTTTTTTTTTTTTTTAAGTATTATACAAAAAAAAAAAAAACACGACACCGTTTCACTATTCCTTTTCCAACGACTCTTTTATAAACAAAACGACATCGTTTTGAGTTCATATATTTCTTAAGAGTCCTAAGGCTTAGTTCGAAAACCCAGACAGTGCAACTCGTTCCCAGATTCAATGGTTTTCATGAAGAATTGAACTTAATGGTTAGAATCCTAGGCTCTGATACCACATGTCGAAGAATAAACTCTAACAGTTCATCAATCTAAAGAACATGGATACAACCAATTAAATCACAACTCCACTAAACCAATAGATGAACAAAAAACACGAGAAAAGCTCGAGAACTTACCTGCAGAATTGGAACCAGATGAAGAAGCCATTGCGACTTCACAGCTTACTGCCTTCTCCTCTTTTACAAATCTCAATGGTTCTTCCAGACAATAGGACTTGGAACTCTATATAACCGTATATTGCAAGAGCAGTGGCATAAGCTTTTATAGCACTCCTTTTGTCATTCCCTATTAGAATAGACTTAGGATTCAAACATCACAATTGATACAACATATCAATCCCAAACATGTTCTATTACCGAGTTCTAATCCCACAAGGATTATTCAGAATCTCACAAAACTTATTCCACAAGGAAACCAAATAAGTTAAGGCTTTTGACCAAGACTTTTCCATATCAATCTTAAACACAAGAACTGATTCCTTCCATAACTCATACTCATAAACTTACATTATAGGCTAGCTGCTGCTGCTGTATGCTTTACTTAATTAAGTAACAAAGAATATTAAATGATAAAGCATAAAGGATCGGAATTAAGGTTACTTGCTGTTTTTAAGCTGTACGTGCTTTATCCGTACAAGCATCTTACTTTGCTTATTTTATTAGGTTTCAATTATGGATAACATTAAGGAGATCAAATTTTGTAGCTTAATTTTGTAAACTAAATTGTAATTGTTGATAATTTGATTATAGATAACGTTAAGAAGATCAAATTTTTAAAGCAAAATAGCAAATTAAATAATGTATCACAAATAAAAAATAAACACTTAAATAATAATCCGATCATTAACATCGACATTATTTGATTACAAAATTTAGCTTATAAACTTGATCTTTGGAGCATTACAAAATTTAGATAATGCTACTGCTGCTGCTATACGCTTTATTGAATTACGTAACAAAGAATGTTGAATAATAAAGCATAAAAGCATCGAAGAGTCAAGGTTACTAGCTTTGCGGCGTGTAATGTCAATGTGCTGGTTTTCTCTAATATATCAAGGTTATAGGCCCGGCTAGCTGCTGCTACTGCTGCTTCTACGTACTTAATATACCAAAATGATCCTAGAAATTTGTGAATAGTGTTCGTTTATCGTATATTGTATGGTTAATTTTTATCAGTTACCGTTTGTATTTCATTTTAAATAAAAATATTTAAAATATTTTTTTAATGCACAATGTACGATGAATGGACACGATTCACGAATTCTCGGGATTCTCATAAAGAGGATCCGGCGAGAATCCGGACTTCTTAATGTATGCTTTGCTTTGCTTAATTAATTAACAAAGAATGTTGGAAATCATAAAGCATAAAACGATCGAATATTTAAAGGTTAATTGCCATTTTCTAGCACCCTTTTTAAATATACAAGCATGTACCTTTGCAAGCATGCAACACATGCCTCGATTAAATATTTTATTTTATTTTATTTGAGGATGTAGTAGTAGTATAAGGATAATACTAATGAGACTAAATGAAGACTAAATTTATAAATTAAATAATGTGTCACCAATAAGAAATAAGCATATTAATCAACACTTAAGTAATAATCGTACCATCTTCTATGTCATTTAGTTTACAAAATTTAGTATACAAATTTAATCTTCCTAACATTGCCCAATAGTATAATATAAATAAGCGGAAACAACCGATAGAATATAACAAGGGTGTGTGTTTATCATTTTCTTTGTAAAAAATTACACCTCGAGTCCTTGAACGGGTACATATAACACATGATAAAAGTTGCTATGGTGGGTTTTGTTGAACAATACTCAGTTACTGAAAATTCAGCAACTATTTCTATTTTTACCCAATTAAATTTGGAAACATATCCAAATAATTGAAATTATAAACACAATTTAGACACGTGTCCAAATTTGATTGGGTAAAAGTAGGAATGATTGCTGAAAATTCAGCAGCCAAGTGTTGTTGGGTTTTGTTCAGGGAGTCAAAAGGGGGCTGTCTTCCTTCATTAGCACGAACACACTGTCTTTGTCTCCCCTCGTAATCCGAAGCTCTCCGTCGAGGTACGTTGTTAGCAACCACGACTCGGCATTGCTACATAAGATGGAGAACTTAAAAGGCGGTTTGCTGGAGATGGTCTTTGCAACGGATGAAGTAGTGTCTTGAACAGAGTTGAGCAAACCTTGAGAGTGCGAGTTCGATTTTTTTCCGTAGAAACTCAACATTTTTGGGTTATCACTAGCGAGTTTGTTAGCTGCGGGGTGCCGATTACACCTTCTTCGATCCTAATCTGAATCAACAAATTAATCGAAACATAACTCATTTACAGCCGCATCAATAGTTTAACAATTAGTTTCCAACGTCCCAAAGAACCCTAAATTGAATTATCTTTATTCTTTCAAATTTAATGAGCTAGCTAGCTTTCAAGAGGACATAAACACTTAAGACACAAAATTGTTTTGACCATGCAACAACCATTTCATGTTATTCAACTAATATGATTTGATCTGTAAAGAAATTAATTAATGGAATCATATACATGCATTGCAAAGCAAACAGTAATAAAGCAAAAACCAAGAATTTAGGACAAACTCTAATTATGTCTATGTACTTTGGGCAAAGTTCTACCATGGTTTTGTAGTTTACTAGTTAAATAGCTTAGTTCGGTCAATAATATAGTATGTCTTATTAATAAATTATATGTCGGTTATATCTGACAGAGGTTTTTTCGGTTTTAGTATTTTCTGTCGGTTTTATCTGACATAAATTCTCTTATGTATTTGTTTATTATAAATATATATCCTGTCAATTATATCCGACACAATTTCTGTTGGTTTTAGAATATTTTATGTCGGAAAATTCATTTCTTGATGCTGGCAAATCTGTTGCTTATTATATCCGCCACTGCATCCATTTTCTGTCAGATTTTGCTTAAAATCCAACAGTAATATACGTTTCTTGTCGATTTTTTGACCGCCCGTTATAGATAATTTTGTAGTAGTGGAAGGTCGCATCAATCCTCCAAGGACCACCACAACAACGATCGCCGTCCCAAAACAAAAGAAGTCCGCAAGAAGAAAGATCCCACGAGCAGCAACACCAACTAGGGTGAACAACAGGAAGGACCAACAAGGGCCAGCAAAGTTGGTGGTGTGAACACCTGAGCCAAAGCTCTACAGTTCCTCCCCTAAATTCGCGACAAATTGAGAAGACACAGAGGAAAGATGATGGAACCAACTGGTGAAGATGCGAAGACGGATGAATTAAGAGATGGAGGGAACATGTGATCTGGATTTAAGGCTAAAGATGGTGAAATTAAAGGCAAGAAGAGCGGCATAGTGATTATGGCATGAAATGAAGATCTGGATGGAAATAGGAAGGGTAAGATTGCAAACAACGGGAACATAAACAAAAAAAAAGAAAACAGAGAAGAAACATGAAGGTGCCACTAACCCTAGCCACAACTAGGGCCGGGGGTGTGAATCAGCAACAGTTGAAGGCACTTACACGCAACAATGAGAGACTCTCACAAAATGAGAGAAGTTACAGATTCGATTCAAAATTTGCAAAGGATTTCGAAAAAAAAGTATGCAATGAATTGATAAACATTGTCGATTTCTAATTATCTCGCTAAAATTTTGCATTTTACCTTCTTTCATATCAAGTTTTTTATTTTTCAGATATTTAATTCAACAAAAAGATAGACGATTTCGTAAATATTTTAATGGAATGTGATATCCACACACCCTATTTTACTTCTCACACACTCTTTTAATTTTCAACCGTCGGATCGGATGAATTGAAGAAGATCAACGGACAGAACTTAACAAGAGGTGTGTAAAAAGTAATTTATGATGTGTGGATAACACACCCCTATTTTAAACAATGATCTAGTGTCAACATCAGTTGACTTGGTCGTTGTTTTGGGCATGCATTGCATGTATGTACCAATATCATTCATGAATTATTTTAAAAAAAAATTCTTAGTCGCGCATGTATCATATATAATGAGGATCCTCTCCAGATCTTCTTTGTGAGGATCGTGGGGATCCTCCAATCACGCATGTTTATTGTATGATGTGCAGTCAGTTTTCTCAGGTACTATTTATATTCAAATTTAAATAAAAAAAATATAATGATTTATAACCGCACAACGATATATAATGAACGGACGTGATTTGAGAATTCCTAGAATTCTCATAAAGAAGATCCGAATAGGATTCTCATTCATATATAAATAGAAAAATATGAAGGGCATTGCACGTATGTCAAAAGACCCAATATATAATTGGTAGAAAATAAATTTCGTACAAAATTATGTATTGAATAATGAGGATTTATCCAATCATTGATGACTAATGCTAACAAGAATACTACAAATATATTGTTGCCAACGAATATTGCCCACTGGAATTACAAACTAAATCACTGGGATTAACAAAATTAAGAACACTATCAATGCCCATAATCCTTATAATTAAGAGATGATAACCGATGGCGAGCGGGACCACTTATGCAATGTAACCAACGGAGTCCGAGCAATACAGAGTTGCGTGAGCCTCGCTATGTAGCGAAATCACGTTATTAAATTATTAATCACACTATTACATTAGCCTTTGTTATGATTTTCTTTTAGGGAGCATTTTTGCTCACTACCATAAACTATGGTGTATGCTCACCATACATCTAATCAATTGACACGTGTCATTTTACTTATCTCTAGTTAACTTTCACATTAAATGTTAGTTTTTCAATTTTGAAAAAAATTAACCAAGATTAAGTGAAATGACACGTGTCAATTAATTAGGTGTATGGTGAGCATACACCATAGTTTATGATGGTAAACAAAAATGCTCCATTTCTTCCAGCAATGGGGCTAATCAGCATTATTATTTACTTATTAATCAGCTATGATATGCTTTGCAAAGTTGTTCTCAATTGCAAACGTGTCTTTTGAAGCCCAATCAATGCAACGAGCTTTGTTTGTAAAGGGACAGTCGTACATGTCACTATAGGTGATTCCGACATACATGTTAGTATGGGTTATTAATCACATGATTATTGATATTGCTGATAAGATGCTGTGTTGTGGTATAATTATGATTTTTCTGGAAATTATACAGGTGTTATAGTGAGGGGTTATAATGTTTTATACGGTTTCTATTAAAATTTTATTTCCAAGGCCACTCACCCTTGTTTTGTTTTCGCCCTCTAGGTTTTATTAGCAGAGCTTTCTTATCATTGAAGATTTGTGGCGATTCTTAGTATTGGAGATTATTTCGAGGTACGATTCTTAATTCACTCTACTGTACTTGCTTGTGCTCTAACGTCACGTGTGAAGTGGGTTCATCCCCGCTTACCAGCGCATTCTGGTAATTAGGCACTCTTAGGGTTAAATTTATTCACATTTTTTCACATCATCATACTTTATAGCTTCGTCACCCTCCAGATGTCGGCCATCACAACTCGATTCGGAGTCCTAGAAGACATCCCGGGTCGGGATGTGTCAACACATCACCCACCTTCCCTTTTCACTCACCACTCTTTGAATTTAAATATTCTACCCTCGTTGTTATTGGTTGTAGTTAGATTTGTTTAAATTCGGAACTCGTGTTTTAAATCAGTTAAAACAAATTAATCTACAGAAAACTAATGAAAAATATTTGAAAACTTTGAGTTTTAACGATAAGGATAAAATAAAGGGTAAAGTGAATAGTACCATGATTGATTTTTTAGTGTAAAAATGTGATTTTTCGTTAAAGTTCTCATTAATCTAATGGTAAATAATGAGGGATCAACATCACCCTCATTTTATGGAGAAATTTTTCGATGTACCGGAACATAAGCTGATTTGGAGTTCCAAACCAATAGGGCCTTGACACCTGCATATTTTACTTTAAAAACTTGAAAAGATTGACACGTTTCCATTTATTTTATATTTTTATTAACAAGCAGACTTTTTGTCAACTGAATTCCAAATTTACCCCTATATTAGTGTTCTCCACTACCCTTCCACGCCAAACATCCACCACACCAGCAACCGTCCACCTTAATCGCCGCCATGTGACCCAGCCGGCGACACCCAATCTCTTCTCTCTCTTCCTCTTTCTCAGTCTCTGCTTCCCTCTCCTTCTCGCTCACTCTTATTCCAAAATGGAACCTGAAGGGATGTCGGTGTCACTTCAGATCTATTGTTGCCGACCTCCGATTTAAGGGCTTATTAGGTCGCCAGAATCCCTTGGTGTCCTTGTCTGGCGTAAGAGAGGAAGGAGCAAGAAAAAGATAAAAGAATGAGAAAGAAAGAAAGAGAAGGGGCGAGAGAGACGTGAGGGAAAACAGGGATGGATGGGTTGGACAGTGCGGATCTTCGTGATGAGTCCCATCGGTTATTCATATTCATATTTTTTTAATTAATTTCATTTTTTTTCTTTATTTGATTGATGTAAGAAAATGTTTTTTAAAGAAGAAATCGATGGTATTGCAAAGAAAAGACTGACGTTTTCGTGAGAGGAACGGTGGCAATGGCAGTCGATGCGGATGGGGAAGGGTGGTGGGTAATTTGGGGAACTGGAACAGTTGGTTATTTGTTTCTAATTTTTACAAAAGAATTATTTTTTAAGTTGTTTAACTGCTATTTTACAGCTGTCCATAAATGATTAGTGGAGAACACCACCTGTCTTGCTTAAGCGTATGTTGAGGTCACTTAGAAAAATTTCGCTATTTTATAAGGTGAGCAAAAATGCACTCATTATTACAAATATTTTCTCCTTTTCAACAGAGAAAAATATTGTGAAGTCGCCGCTAGATGGATGGTCAGACCAACTTCACAAAGGCATTGACCACCACCGCCAATGAGGCAGCCTAAGGCCAAGTACAATCTCTTAATTATCATGGAGGAGGATGCTAGTGTTGGTGTAGAAGTGAAGCAGATTAGTCCCACTAATTTGATTACGCTTAAATATAATTTATTTTTTATTTCTTAATTTTATTACAAACGATATTATTATTTTAATTTATGCGAAGATGAGAGGTTCGGATTTAAACTTGGGTAGAAGAAAAAAATTTTATCCACCAAAATAATCCATCACTTAATTCAGGATGACATATAAACACAAACCATGATTACAAATCAATAAAAGCATGCAAGACACATAATCTTTAGCACACAATTTGTGACAAGCCTTTATTCTCACTTATTGCCCATACTTGTGAATGGAGACACAATAACATTGTTAAAATAGGGGAGAAAATAAGAAAAATCTGAAATATTCAAATGATAACCATAAACGAATATTTATGTTGCAAGATGGTGTATACGCACCCTATATTGTGATGTGACGGAAAGTTTATAATGTGATTCAATATGCCTTACTCTTGCCCCAAATTGATATCTTCTTGCGAAGGCCAAGAACGGGAGTAAGGCATCAATTTTTTGAGACACGGCTTGAAAAGATTGATACATAGGAAATTGAAGCAGGCCGAATAGAAGGACTGGGAAAAAGGCAATAGGGTAAAGTATAGACATGGTCCATTTCTTCTTGACGCGAATCAAGAGCAAAATAGTGGCAGCAAAGGCAAGCATGGTGGTTGCCATGGAGAAGAAGAGCAAGACGAATCCGATCATGACCTTGTGAGGAATGCTTTTAACGAAATATGGGTACTCGAGAGGGGAAGAGAGGACCGAGAGAAAGAATGCCACAGAAGATAGTGAGCAGGCGATGGCCACAACGTCCATGCAGGTGAAGAGCAAAAAGAGAGGATTGTCCTGGAAAACAGGACGGCCACTTTTGTCGTTAAACCCCCCAGGAATGGCGTAGGCGGCTGCAAAGACCACAGTTGCCACTAGCACTGCCACAGTTGAGCAGGATTGAGCCGTTTCTTTTACCCATTCTTGTGCGGACTTCAGAAGCTCGTCATGCCCAGCGTTGAACAACTCCTCCGCTGTCTGATCGTTGTGGTTGTGAACTTGTGGTGCATGATGTAATGAGGCGGTAGCATCTCTTTTATACGCTGACACAAACACACGTACTCATTTATCATGTCAACGTATAGATCATTTGTAATAAAAGTATTTGTCTAACAGCGTAAGTATTTTATAAGTTTGATAGACTTAATCAATAATACAAATATTTTTGTAACGACATAAGTCTAGTAAAAGAATATTACCTGCACCCAGCGCAGCTCTTCTTGCAATTGCATGGCAGGGCCTACTAATTTCTGAGACAATGCTATAGAGTAGTAAGTTCTATCTGCAGCCTGGTGCAATATGGTGTTTCCATTGTGGTCTATCCTCTTATTCAGCTTCGACATCAGAGTTGGTTTGCTTTTGATAAGATCAAGAATCTCTTTCTTACGGTTCTTAATGGCCAGATGCAAAATGTTGCGTTCGTTTTCGTTAACAAGCTCGCCTGCCTGAGGACGCTGCTCAAGTATCTCCTGGACAATGGGTACAATTCCTGTGATAGTTGCTATAAGCAATGGGGTAGAGTTGTAAACTTCATTCCTCGCTTCCTTTTTCGATTTGGTTGCTTCCTTTTCTTTTTTACATCCACAATCACCATTTGTCGTATACGATTCGGTATTTTCCCTGACCCCAGAGAGATGTTCATCTGCGGCCGCCCTTCCTTTTTCGCCTCCGTCATCACCATTTTTCGTATCTGATTTGGTTGCTTCCTTTTCTTTATTAGGTTCCCTTGACCCTAGAGAAATGGTCCTGATGTTTGGTTGCTTGTTAGTAATCAACCAAGAACAGTCGTCCAACTTGATGAGCAATCGGATGAGTTTCTTTAGTGATTTTTTGTTTTTCTTGTCATTCCATATCATGTTGATTATCTTGCCCAGCGGGCCTCCTGTTCCTATCCGCCACATGATCAAGGATATGTATACATTAACTAATAAGTCATAGGAAGATATTATCGGCATTTTAAATAAGTTATCATGCACTCGTCATCTTATCTTGTAAAATCATAAGGAACGAGTAAATAATGTGTCTTTTTTAGAGTTCCAGTAACAAGAGTTCGCCTTGATGAACATGGTTTGAGGCAAAGGCAGGAAGTAAACAAACCTTTAGCAAGGGAGTCCCATAATGAATAATAAGCCTTCATAACAACTGGCAAACATTTTATGCATTCAACTTCATTAGGAACATTGAAAAAAATCCAATTGAAGAAACGATTTATCTAGGTAGCCATTTAATTATTCGATCAATTAATTAGATTAGAAATTTGATTACCTGCGAGCTTGTTCCGAAAGATGGATTGACGGGGATGGTTTCTATCCATGCTGCTCTCCACATCATCCTTCTGATTTGGTGTGACCACATCTCCTCCATCAGGAAGGCCTGCATATATAACGACATTAAGTATGAGAGTACTGCTTCATAAAAAAAACAATGCGTGCACCTGTGTATATATAGCATGCGTACGTGCGCACACATATAGCAGTTTGTAGAGTAATGGCACGTACAATAATAAATTAGCATCTTCCATTTGCTTTTTTCAAAATCTGGCACAAAAGCAGTTGGCATTTGGGCTAGCAACTGAAGGCTTGTCAATCCGTTATCTTCCGTTAGGTGCGCTAGATATCGGTATTTCTCCAGTAACCAAAGAGCAGTCTCTGCATTGTGGAAGACAAAAGTGCAAAAGCTATTAATCTGCATTGCAAATAATTGTGTGTATTTTCTCACAGAGAGAGAGAGAGAGAGAGAGAGATAGAGAGAGAGAGAGAGAGAGACCGAAATGTTGCGCAATGACTGCGATATGAAGAATGGACATTTTGTCATCTCTGTGGAAGTGCCTCCAAATATTCTCCTCTTGTAGTTTGCCAGCATAAAACTTGACCAAGTCAGTGTGACCGAGAGCAGCCGCCCTGAAGAGCGGAGTCTCTCCTAAATAGTTCCGAGTCTCCAGCAGCTGCAGCCCACCATTCTCCGAATCCCTTTTCTGCTCATAAGCCTGTTTATCAGTAGTACTAGTACTGATGATGACCTCTTCCTGAACAGGTTCATTGAAGTTGCTCACCAAGTACTTTGCTGCTTCCTCATTGCCGGACATACTCACCTCATGGAGAGTATTGTCTCCGTAATTATTTGGAACCCTCAGAGCGCGTTTCTTGTCCTGGCTGGTTGAAATTTTATTGATTAACATTTCGAGGACTTCTGTGCCTTGTGATTTGCTGCTGAGAGAACCCGCAAGGTGAAATACAGTGTCCCCCTCCACTGTCATTTTATAGTGCAGTTTTTCCGGATTATTCTCGAAGTATTCCTTCACGTCTTTCCATTCCTCATTCATGGCATATTCATAGGGACGTTTCAACTCTTCCATTTTCCTTAAGCTATCCTCTCTCTCTTTCTGATCCGGCTGGGGCACGTTTTGATCCGGCCGAACCTTTAGCGTTTTCCAGTGCCAGTGGTACTCCATTTGTAGTGTACTAATAGCTTGGCAGCATGTATGTGACGGCTGTTGCTTTGATTTATAGGCTAGCTGCTACTGCTGCAGCAATATGGTTTACTTAATTAACAAAGGATGTTAACTAATAAAGCATTAAGGGTCGAAGAGTTAAGGTTACTAGCTTTGCGGCGTGTTATGTCAATGTGGTGGTTTTTGCTTTGATTTATAGGCCCGGCTAGCTGCTGCTACTGCTGCTTCTATGTACTTAATATACGCTTTGCTTCACTTAATTAATTAACAAAGAATGTTGGAAATCATAAAGCCTAAAACGATCGAATATTTAAAGGTTAATTACGATTTTCTAGCGCCCCTTTTAAATATGCTTTATCCGTACAAGCATCTACCTTTGCAAGCATGCAACACATGCCTCGGTTAAAAAAAAAAAATATAGGGTAAAAGACTGTTTACTACCCTCATGTTTCGTGGTTTTCAACATTTAGTACATCAAGTTTTTTTCGTCTCAGAGTCATACCTAAAGTGTTAATTTTGGGACAGTCTCATACATCCGTTAGTCAAACTGTTAAGTCTACCGTTAACTGATGATGTGGCACATATGTGGACAATGACTGGGCACCACGTGTCATTAAAAATATTAAAATATTAAAATAAATAATTAAATAAAAGTATTTATTAAAAAAAAAATTGTTCTTTCTCAAAACCCCGACTGTCCTCCCTTCTCCCTCCCTTCTCGGCCTCTACTGCAAATCCAACCCTCTCTTTCCCTCAACCCCCGACCTCAACCCTCAACCCTCTCCCTCCCTTAACCCCTAACCCTCTCCCTCCCTCAAACCCCGACCCACTCAATTAAAAAAAAAAAATGTTTCTGGGCACCCTACATCCCTTCTCTTCCCTGAATCCATGGCGACGGCTGCACTGCGAGCTGAGGAAGTTCCAGACCCTCGCGGTTAGCGACGTCGAACCGATTGCTCCGGTGCAGGTCATGGTGATGAAGACGAAGGACGAAACGACGTCGCACTTTGAAATCGTACGCCGTCGCCTTCACATCCAAAACCCATTGCCTCCTCCTCCAAACCCTCACTCTTGGCGATGAAGGATGGGCATCCTTCCTCGTACGGCTCCGTCTATGTCCCTTCCCACCACCGCTTCCGCTCTGTCATCAGCACCCCCACTTTCAAATTGGAAATAGAAAACCAATTTCACACAATTTTATAACATTTTCCCCCAATTTTTACAGATCTCAAAAAAACCCAAGAAACCCAGCTGCAACAGATCTAAAAAACTATCCATAAAAACACACAATTAACAATAATACAAACCAACACACATTCATTGATTCATGCAATTCTACTCAAACAGACAATACAGAAAACAAGAGAGAGTAGGTGGAGAGAGAGAGTTACATAAAATTAAACCCGAATTTGAAGTCGTAAATACGTAAGGCGAAAAGGGATATGCCCTTAGAGGGCAAATTGCGGTCGAAGAGACCCAGAAATCAAAAAAAGGGAGACGCAAAAGGGCTCCATTCGAATAGGGGGAGGGTAGGTGGAATCGAAGAGGGAGATGAAGGGGGAGGGTGGGTGTAGAGGAGAGAAGGGATGAGGGTCTGGGGACTTGGGCCGAGCTTAATCGAATGGTGGTGGTTATGGAAGAGAAGAAGAAGAAGAGGAGGAATGAAAGTGTACCCGTGGATGCAGAGGAGAGAAATGAGGGGCTTGAGGTGTTTGTTTCTTGAGAAAATGTGGATCTGATGGGAAAGTGAGAAGAGAGGAAGTTGAGAGTGGGGGATTGAATTGAACGATTGGGTTTGGGGATGATTTGATCGGAATATTTTGTTGTTTTGATTTGCAGGGGTTCTGAGTTTTTTTTTTCCTTCTTGTTGTTGTTGTATTTTTTTTAATAAATACTTTTATTTAATTAATTATTTTAATATTTTAATGACACGTGGCGCCCAGTCATTGTCCACATAGGCGCCACGTCATCAGTTAACAGCAGACTTAACAGTTTTACTAACGGATGTATGAGACTATCCCAAAATTAACACTTTAGGTATGACTCTGGGACGAAAAAAAACTTGATGTACTAAAGGTTGAAAACCATGAAACATGAGAGTAGTAAACAGTCTTTTGCCCAAAAATATATATATATATACACACACATATATTAATTTGAGGGATGTAGTATAATATATAAACTAAACGAAACAACCGACAGAACGTAACAAGAGTGTTTGTTTATCATTTTCTTTGTAGAAAATTACATCTCATGTCCTTGAACAGGTACATACATATACATCTAACACAAGATACAAGTTGCTCTGGTGAGCTTTGTTCAGGGATTCAGGGGGGTTGCGCCTTCGGTGAGTAGCACAAATATGCTGCCGTTGTCTCTCCTCGTAATCTGGAGCTCTCCGTCGAGGTACATTGTTAACAACCACACAGGGCCGGTCCTAAGAATTTAGGGGCCCTAGGCGAGTTTTCGAAATGGAGTCCTAAAATTCTCTGATTTCCGGTTCTTTATACATTGATATGTATAAAAAAGAATTCCCTAAATACATAAAAATTCTATTTCCACATCCAATATCATTAAAAACTAGGGTAAAAGACTGTTTACTACCCTTATGTTTCGTGGTTTTCAACATTTAGTACATCAAGTTTTTTTCGTTTCAGAGTCATACCTAAAATGTAAATTTTGGGACAGTCTCGTACATCCGTTAGTCAAACTGTTAAGTCTTCCGTTAACTGTGACGTGACGCCCATGTGGACAATAATTGGGCGCCACGTGTCACCCACGTGGAAATTAAAAATAAATTATTTATAAAATAAATAAATAAAATATAATAAAATAAAAAATTATATATATTTATTTATTTATTTATTAAAAAAAAAAACCTTCATCTTCCCCAGATTCAGAGGAAGAAGAAGAAGAAGAAGGAGAAGGAAGAAGAAGAAGGAAGAAGGAGAAGAAGGGGAAGGAGGAGAAGGAGAAGAAGGGTGCCAGCGTATTTTTAGGGATGGAGATGCTTTGGCTTATTACTGTTTATTGGGGTTTATTACTGTTCATTTAAGTGGATAAATGCGCTGGGTGCTGGCACAAAGTCTTTAGGGGTGGATTTGCTCTAAGAGGTGATTGCAGTGTAAACAAATACACACAGATACAAGACACTAGTCAGGGAGCGTTATCAAATATTTACATATATGTTTTAGACTTGTATGGTTATAAAACACATACATATATTTTCTGTATGCCTTACCTCCAATTCTTCCTACAACAGGATCCAGCGAAGAATCCACACAGCAAGTCGCATGCACAAAGCAGCTGGGATGTCCGTTTCACTTTCCAAAGATTTCACGCCATCTCCTATTTCTTCCGACTTCATTTGATGTATCCCTAGCTGCTCTGAGTGCTATCTGAAAGAGAAATACATATGAACCAAGTCATCAAGCAATGTGACAATAGTTGTAGCCTAGGTAGAATTTATTTATTTTTCTTTCATTTACCTCACCGATGGCTTCACTACAACAAATATGAGCATTGCACACAATAAATTATATGTGCCCTTTGAGGCCAAAGAGCACCAACATATGTGCCCATAGACCAATAGCAACAGTACAACAACTAAGTTTCTATATGTGCCCTCTATGGGCGTCACCATTGCTAAAAGGGCACAATAGACTGTTTGGTGCTCAGAGGCAGACACAAATAAAGGCCTTTTTGTGTCTATGTTCGGACAAACTTGTCAGATGACCATCCATGTTTACACTATTTTTGTTATTGTGCCCATTAGGTTCTATTTAAAAAAAAAATAGAAATGTAAAATTTTGAAATTTTTATTTATCGTACCCAGTGCACAAGGCTCCCGCTTTACGCAGGGTCTGGGAGAGGTGAAATGTAAAATTTAAAATTTTCATAAAATCAAAGATGACAGTCTTGCTGTAAAAAGCAATTCAGTAGTAGAAATGGAATGTCTAATGAAACTACATAAATATTCCTCATAAAGAACATGTTTACAAGTGTTCAAGATAAAACACAAACAAAATAATGAGATTTTCCTATCAATGTATCCATGCATTCCTACATATAGCCACGGTCCACCCATAACTGGTTTTACCCTTTTTCCCAGCTCGGTGGATTATGTAATCACCTTCCTGAAATCCAAACCAAAGGAAAAATGAAAAAGGGAAAGGATCACATATTTCCAGTGATGTTTAACTACCCAAACATCCAATCAACACTGAGAATTCATTAGCTTTACACATATCTGATAACAATAACAGTTTCATTTTCTCCGACAAAAAGAGAGAACATTTTTCTATTGGTACAACTAAATGTCCAATGTACCAAATGGGTTTAAATTGCTAATCCATACACTAGAATTCCATATGTCATCAATCACATTTTATTCCAACTAATTTAAGGGAATGAAAGCTAATCACTTTGCAAATTCCATATGAAACATACCAAATGGGTTTAAATTGCTAATCCATACACTAGAATCCAAATCCAATCCAAATTCAACTGTGGTCCTTTGAACCCAAAATAACAACTATGAGGTGTAAGGCCAAGGTTAATATGGAATTTATGCATCCCCTAAAACCTACAATCAATTTTAATAAATAGCAATGAAGTCAAAAGGTCGATAAAACATTTACCTCCATAAAAGAATTACGTTAGAATCCAGATCTTCCTCAATTTCTCTAATTTATGCATTATTAATAATTGACGAGTGTTGCAGTGAACCAGCGTACAACTGAATGTATCGGCGACAAAGCTGACAAAGATCTCAAATGAGGTCCCAAGAGGATCGGCAACTAATTCAAGAAATGTACTGTGAAGTCAGAACCAACATGGGAAATTCATAGAAGTACATCGATTTGTAAAATACATCCAAAAGCATGCAGTGAGAAGTTTCACCAAATATTTGAAAGTAAATACAACCTTCAACTCAATTCCAGTATTTTTATTTATAAAATTTAAAGGAATATTGTAAAAATAAGAAGCTGACAAAAAAACCTTGAATACCAGGCCGTAAACAGGCATACAAGCATAGACCATAAAAGAGTCTATAGATACACTTTTATCTATCAAGTGTAGCGTATAATATATGTGTTACCACACTTTCTTCTGCTGCAGGGCTGCTTGAGCAGCACCACGCCACCACAAATACAGACCCTCTGATAGGGGCACCACATGTCTCAGATGGGAAACATCAACATAAGTCTTGTATCTTGAAACAACTTCTAATAGTTTTATATCCAATCATAATATTGGCCTGAAAAAACCTGTAGAAATGAGTTGTAGCACTCCAGCTGCATACCAAGAAAGCAGAAAAGGAACAAATTTTATGGGTTGTGGAAAAAAGAAAATTAACACCTCAACTTTCCTCAGAAAGCTGAGAGAAGCAATTTTACTCGATACTTATATGGTAGAAGAAAACATTTAGAGAGGGAGAAGAGAAGTAGAGAGGAATAGGGGGATACTAAAATGTGAAAGAGATCCTCCAGCGAAATCTTATTGCATTTTCCTAACTCCTACCATGAATTAAAGATATAATATGAATATTTGTTTCTCAATGGCAGAACAGGAGAGAGGATGAATAAAAATAATACAGGGAATAACATTCACTCAGCACGAGGGAAGCCTTCTCAAACGGAACCTCTGGATAATTTCTTTCTTGATTTCCAATGCGGTGATATTTTAAAACTCCATTTCGTCCAGAGCTAGATACGAACAAACACGCACGTCCATAATTGTAAAATCCTTATTACATTTAAAACTGAAAGAACAAACCAAAAACTCAATGGCTCCCACTGGTTTCGTAGATTCAAATCAATTTAAAACTCAATTACAGTTAAGTTCTTCCTAAAAACTCATATGGCCCTAAATTAATGCAAACATGCCAGTACTTCAGATTAAACTTAATTAGACAATTATTTTGAAAACTCATCAATCACAAAACTAAAAGTTTTTATTTTGAAAAATCACTTACACTGGAGGACAGCCCACGATGAGAGGATCATTTTTACCTCTTTAGTCGAGGTCCAATTCCGGAAGACTTGGCCAGAAATTGGCCGGAAAATCCGCGGTAAGGTCGTTTTCCACAAGGATTATTTAAAACAATTTATGAAAAACCAAAATTTTAGTTAATTATTTGCAAACAAAGATTGAAAAAGGTTGATTTTGAATTTAAAAATAACATAAACGAATTTTAATAAAAGTAATTTAAGGAAAGCAACTAATAACCAATTAAAAAGGAAACAAATCAAAGAGAAAAGATTTTGAGAAACAAATATGGAAAAGCACTAGGGTTCCGCCGTCACCCTAACAATCCTACATAGTTCTTCTAATTTCTTATGAATTACACATGCATATTTTGAAGGTTAGGTTTTCCTAAAGTATGCCCTACTTGGAACCCCCAACATATAACGTATATCTAACATGCAACTCGTCCGTGGCGTCCAGATCGAATGTGAAAAATAAGACTCATTAAGTTTTGTGAAAACCTTTTGAAAAACCATATAACTCCTAAGACGTGTTGTTTATCCTAAGTAGTTACACATGTTAACCACAAGAAGCCTTAGTCAATTTTAGGGACAGCCCTCCGCCAAAATTGCATCAAATTACTTTTCTAAATATCCTAATGGTCGTTAATCACTAAGATAAATAGATAGGTTAAATCACAGTGATTAACAATCAAAACTTGCATGCAAAAATTCATAAGAAAATTAAAAAGAGACTACATATTCTTGCTAAGGATCATGGCCTCACCCTAGCAAAAAGAATTAGTTAAGCATATTCATAATTAAAATCAACATAATTGTATTAAACTAGAAAAAGAATGAAAACACCTAAAAGTATAAGTCTTGAAATTTTTAAGCTTTAGCCAAAATCTTCTTCTCAAATCTTGCGTACCTAAAAGAGAAACACTAAGTCTGCCAAAAGGCTTATTTATATTACTCTAAATAAACTCCTCCTAGTAAAAGGACTTAAAATAAGACTAGGAAACTAAATAAATTGAAATAAAATAGGAAACATAATCTTAAATTAACTTGGTAAATTCGCTTAGAAATCTGCACAGCCACGTTTTGGACCCAGATCAGCTCCAAAACTGGCCCAAAATAGCTGGATTTAAAGCTTGGACTATTCTGAACACTTCTCCAGAAGGCCACAGACCCATCTGAGGTCATCTTGGGCTCCAAAAATGCAATTTAAGCCCAGAAATGTCACTTTCCAGCAACGCGCACTGCTCCTTTAATAAATCGCCAGAAGATAACCGCTTGGTAGAAAAATCCAAAATTTTGACACGAATAAGCCAAGAGACACACGAACGTCCTCCAATTTGAATCACTCCAAATTCATTTGTTTGATCATGTTTTGCTCCAGAGGAAGTCGAATGTCCTATATTGAAAATATAAAGCAAAGTATCAAAATTCTACCAAAATAATTATCAAAGTATACTAAGATTAGGGTAAAATATATAATATAATATTGACTCTTCACATACCAACTTCACAAAAGCACTTACCTCAACCACTCATAGCCAAAAGCACTGACCTCAACCACTGGCTATAAGGCAGCCCTGAGGCTAAGTATAATCACTTAATTATCATGGAAGACGATGCGAGTGTTTAGTGTAGAAGGGAAACAGATTAGTCTAACCAACTTGATTACACATAAATATGCTTTATTTTTTATTTTTTTATTTTATTACAAACGATATCATTACTTTATTTTACACGAAGAGGAAAGGAAACAATCCACCACTTATTTAAGGATGACACATAAACACAAATCAACAAAAGCATGCAAGAGATATAACCATTAGCATACAGTTTGTGACAAGCCTTTGTTCTTCACTTATTGCCCATGTTTGTGAATGAAGACACAATATCACTGTGAAAATAAGAAAAATCCGAAATATTCAAATGATAACACAAATAACTATTTAAGTTGCAAGATTGTGAATCTATGCACCACATATTTTGCTATGACGAATAGTATATGTGATTCAATACACCTTTTTCTTCCCCCATATTGATCCGGATCTTTTATTGCGTAAGCCAAGAAAGTCATAAATGGGTTTGAAAAACCAGGCATGAATTTTCTGAACCATGGTTATGAAAGATTGATACATAGGAAATTGAAGCAGGGCACAAAGAGGGACTGGGAAAAAGGCAATAGGGTAAAGTAGAGACTCAGTCCATTTCTTCTTGACGCGAATCAAGAGCAAAATGGTGGCAACAAAGGCGAGCATGGTGGTTCCCATGGAGAAGAAGAGCAAGATGAATCCAGTCATGATCTTGTTAGTGTAAAACTTAAGAACGCTCAAGAGTTCACTTCAATTGCATACCTTTTCAAAGAGAGGCTACATGTATTTATATTTCACTTCAGATTACATCAGGGAAAGCAATCCCTATTTACAAGGCTATTCAAAAATTCAAAAATTACAACAAACTGTACAAAGGAAATATATCCCAGAAACAACAAACATTTGAAAGAGTTGTAACCTAAGCTAACTCTTCATGGATAAGAGTTTAGAGTGATCACAACTGCCTGAAGTCTCGGAAGCAAGAGTCTCACACTGACTTGGTCTAACAATTAGGAATGCTGCTAACGAAATGTGGGTACTCGAGAGGGGAGGAGAGGACAGAGAGAAAGAATGCCACTGAAGATAATGAGCATGAAATGGCCATAACGTCCATGCAATGCAGGTGAAAAGCCAAAAGAGAGGATTGTCCTGGAAATTAGGACGGCCACTTATATATATTGGGTCTTTTGACATATGAGTTGACATATAAGCTGGGTCTTTTGATATATATATATATATATATAGGGAGCTTAAGGGGAGGGATCCCTATTTTTTCAAAAAAAATGGGGACACGCTCCCCACTGTTAGATTGACTTTAATGAAATTGTGTGGAGCGTGTCCCCATTTTTTTGAAAAAATGGGGATCCCTCCCCTTAAGCAATATATATATATATATATTTATCAACTTGGTCAACTCATGTTTGCTTTGCGACTTAGAATCGAGGCATACATGAGTTGACATACGTGTTTTCATAAAATGTGGGATTAATACGTTGATAACTGTTTTACTATATATATATATAATTGCACATACAACCCCTTCAGGACTTATATACAATCCCGGGATTGTATGCCTCGATTCTAAGTCCTGAAGGGGGCGCAAAGCAAACATGAGTTGACCAAGTTGATATATATATATATATATATATATATATAGTAAAACAGTTATCAACGTACTAACCTCACATTTTATGAAAACACATATATAATGATAAACATAGGTTTTCCGAAACCTAGCATGTCGTGCAATATCTCAAATCATAACTTTTATATATAATAATCACTAGTAAATGTCCAATAACCCTCAGGTCCCATGCCGCTCCCCGTCTCTAAGCAGACAGTCAGAGGAAAATACACTTCAGGCCTCATGCCGGCTCCCCGTCCTTGTGCTAAATAGCCAGAGGAAACACACTTTAGGCCCTATGCCAACACCAAACAGTCGCCAGGGACGGACCGGAATCTATCTCTACGTTCCGTAGCGGAAATGACCACTAGGTAAGTATAAAGCCATTTAAAATATATATATTGAAAAGCAGCTTCATAGTATAAAGTCATCCATCATCTATACTATAAAGAGGTGTTCGAAACATGTTCTAAATATCATATTGTCATCCATCAGATATTCTATAAGAACACGAGTTATAGGAAAAATAGTAGTAATTCAATCTAGCCTCAATAAGCATGTTATCTCAAAGCGTTTCATAGAACATAATCATTAAATCATGTTTTTCCATGTATGCATTTCTATTATTAAAACATGTATTTTAGAAGGGGTCCACTCACAGGACTTCACCACTGAAGAGCCACGCAGCTAGCGAAGACAGAAACGCCACTATAATTGCCCCTAAGCACATAAATGGTACATTTAGTCAAACTCTACTCAATCAATTGAATTTGGGAAAACGGACTTCAAAAATGGGTCCAGAACGTCGAAATTAGCTTAGGAGATGACCCGAACGAAAACCTGAAAAGTCCACGATCAAAGTCAACGTTGATCATTGACCGGTCAAAATTAAGTTCAACGATGACTGTTGACCGAGTCAATGGTCATATCGGGTCAATGTCAACGGGTCACGGGTCACGGGTCACGGGTCCCGTTTAGGCTCTAATGTTTAGGCTCTAATGGGTTTAGGTTTAGGGCTTTAGGATTAGATGGGCTTTAGGGTTAGGGTTTTAGATAATTAGGTGGGCTGGGTTTAGGGGTGTTTAGGATTGGGTAGGAAGTCTCTAGGCTCGGGCCCAGATCCACACGGCCCGAGGGCCACATTTGAAAGGGTTTTGGGTTTAACTTAAAGGGCTTAAAGCCCTAATTCTGGCACGGCCCAAAGGGCCTTTAGTTTACTAACCTAAATTAAATAAAACAATTTAAATTAAAGGGTTGGGTTGGGTTTTCAAACGGGATGGGCCTAAGGCTCGAGTTCTAAAACGGGCCAAAGGGCCTAGTTTGCTTGATCTCGCCGGGGAAGGAGGTTGGAACCTCCGGTCAACGATAACTAACAACCTAGGGATGCGATCTAGGTATGAAAATAGAGTACAAGATGAAAGGAAGAGGTTTATACCCACAATCCACCGTGAAGAGGATTGGGGTGATCGGAAATTGGGCTTGCACACCCACGGCTCGCCTGGAATTGGGTTTAACACATCCAAATCAATTTCAAGTCCAACCTTCACCAAAACAGGTATACAAACTCAGAAATTCGTACTAACATCCAACTTAAGATAGGGTAATACGATTCCGAGGCTCACTTACTCGCAAATGGTGGAGTTCACCAAAGTTTGCCATTGCACCCTCTCGGTGCTTGCCGTGGCAGAAGGAAGAGAGAGAGACTTTGACGTGTTAAAGATCCTGACAAGGGAGTCTCGAGGGTGATGGGTTCATCGAGGCTGCAAAGGGTGGGTGGTCTGTGTGCGTGCGTGTGTGTGTGTGTGTGTGTGTTTGACGAGAAAAGGAGAGAACAAAGAGAGACACCCGAGGGAAAAAATGGAAAAGGAAAGAGAGAGTGATGGAGGGAAAGAGTGAGACCGAGAGAGAGAGATGAAAGGCTTGGACCCGGGGGACAACAAACAAAGGTGGGCCCCTTGGGACACCTATTAAGACCCAAAAATAATTTTTAAAATGAAAAATATCCCCAAACTTAGTGAAAAATACAAAAATACCCTTTTGTTCCGATAAAATTGGGATGGGTTGTTACAAATGCTAACAAGAATACTACAAATATATTGTTGCCAACGAATATTGACCACTGGAATTACAAACTAAATCACTAGGATTAACAAAATTAAGAACACTATCAATGCCCATAATCCTCATAATTAAGAGATGATAACTGATGGTCGAGCGGGACCACTTATGCAATGTAACCAACGGAGTCCGAGCAATACAGAGTTGCGTGAGCCCCGCTACGTTGCGAAATCACGTTATTAAATTATTAATCACACTATTACATTAGCCTTTGTTATGATTTTCTTCCAGCAATGGGGCTAATCAGCATTATTATTTACTTATTAATCAGCTATGACATGCTTTGCAAAGTTGTTCTCAATTGCAAACATGTCTTTTGAAGCGCAATCAATGCAACGAGCTTTATTTGTAGAGGGACAAACTTTTAGTAGGCACGTCATCATTGCGCATATCTAATAATGATTGAACTCACACCAACTCCGCGGAAATCGCCTTCCAATTTTATAAGAGATTTTATTCAAGAAAAATGTTAGGAGGTATCTGATTTTTTTATGAATTTTCTGTTAACTCACAATTAATATTAATTTTTTTACTAATATTATAAAATATTGTTGGATAAAATGAGGTGGCAAGAGTCTATTGAGAGTCTCGCTTTTTGAAAGAGTTCAATTAGCATTTCTATTTATAGAACTATATATGGGTTGGGTTGACCTTTAATTTCCCCCTTTGTGATTAAATTGCTAAGTATACGTATTTGAGCATTAACAAGTTTATGATTAACTTGTAGCTCCAAATGGTATCGAACTTTACCAAGTGCTTTAATTTACTTTGTTTTTGTTTCAATTCAGAAGTAAAAAATAACATATGGAAAATGAATTTACTTTGTTTTTGTTTCTTCCATCCATTGCTTTCTTGTTATAAGCCACCATTTTTGCTTTCTTTCTTTCTTTTATTCTTTCATTCTTCTTCTTCTGCTGCTTCTATTTTGTCCCTTAATCTTGCTTTTTTCAAACCCCAAAATCTTTTTTTCAACGACAAAGCTGGCGCTCAGCTCGCATTTTACATAACCCAGTTTTCAGAATCCCGCCGAATCCAATTTTGCAGTCCTGCTTTTCTCAAAAGTGCTTTTGTTCTGTTTCTTGAAGACGCTCACGGGTTCTTCATGGACAGAGTCGGACTTGGACCCCTCCATTTAATCCCAATCTGTACTTCTTTTTTCTCTCAGCAACAATTCTTTCTCCGAATATTTGTCTTTCTTCTTTTGGGTTTTTGTGGCGGGTTTTGAATCGTTTGTTGAAGTATGAGTCAACTAAGTCTGATATTGCAGGAAGCGGTGCGGAGGGAGAGGGCGGCAAGGACGGTCCTCGAGGTTCTGAGAGAGCAAATGGACGACGCGGATGGAGCGAGGGGAGTTGTGGGCAGGCGGAGCTTGAAGCAACGGCTGAGACTGAGCGTGTTCGGCTGCTGTGGGGCCACCTGGGGATTCGGACGGACGTCGGCGATTGGCGCCAGAGAGGATGAGGAAGATCAAGAACCGCAAAATCTTCCGCCACAAGAACGAGTGGTTATAACTGTGGGCCAGGCTGGACCGGTTAATATTTGGGATCCGGGTTGCGTGGCTCCGGTTTCGCACGGATCGGGTATGAATTTGGCTGCCGCGCTGGCAGCCGAGCGACAGTTGCGGGCTCCGCAGGATCCGGAGGGAGAGGGGTCTGTGGGTCCCACGGGTAATGCAATCGCGGGAACAACAGCGCCGGGAACGCCGATGAGAGTGTCGCTGATGAGGCTGATTGAGGAGACGGAGATGGACGGGCGCGACGAGTTTGGCGGTGGCGCGACGGCGTTGAGCGAAAAAACAGCGGAGGGAAATATAGGGAGCGATTCGGTGTGCTGCGTGTGCATGGGAAGGAAAAAAGGTGCGGCTTTCATCCCGTGTGGGCACACATTTTGTAGGGTGTGTTCCAGAGAGGTGTGGTTGAATCGAGGCTCCTGTCCCCTCTGCAACCGTTCGATCCTCGAGATCCTCGATATATTCTAGTGATCGTCGGATTTGATTGGATGATCAAGAAAAAAACAAAAAAACCAGAAAATATTTGATGTGATTGTTTGAGGGAGGATGCCTCGAGATTCGTGACAGTGTTGAAACTTTGACGGTGGAATTTTCAATCACTAGAAAAATTCAATTTGTTCACATGCAATATGATGCAATATGGGGTTCTTGAATTTCTGCAACTTGAAACGTACAATGAAGCTGCCATGAATTTTGTTATTTTTTGGGTATATTTTAATGGGTAATTTTTCCCATTTTTTTCCAGTAATGTTTCTTATGCATGCCATGCACTTGGTGCTTGGAGTTGAAGTTATCTTACGTTGTCAAAATAATTAAGAACTATTATGAGTTTAATTTTCTTAAATAACAGTAAATGTTAGCATGTCGTTGTATAACGAGTTTGAATTTCGATCAGTACACTTCTATCAGTTAAAGTAGAATATTACTGGTACATGTGATAATGCATGATTATCTGAAAATATCGTCACAATCATACCAAAATACCATGTTAGCATAGTCGTTATATAATGAGTTTGATTATCTTCACAATCGCACCATAATGCATGTACAAGGAAGCTTTTGTTAAAACAAAAGAAATTTTTATCTTCTTTATATATATTTTAAATTTTTTGGAAACGATATCTACACTAAGGGGAGGTAGAGGAGTGAGCTAAGCCTCATATTGGGCTATCCATAATAATGTGGTTCAAATTCGCCTTTGCCAAGAATCGAATCTAAAATCTTTCACCAAAGCCGAAAGAGAAATTGTAATACTAAGTGTTATTAAAAAAGGGTGCATTTTTGCTCACCCACACTAACTCTAGGGTATGCTCACCACCCCTCTCAATGTTTGCCATGTGTAATCCATACTAACTCTAGTTAAGCCTTATTTTTATTTTATTTTTACTTTAATTAATAGGTGAGAGAATCCAACTTGTACTTATTTACTTCCATATATATCCCTTCTTTTTAAATATTTTATTAAAACTTTAAACTTCATTTTTGAATACATACCGACTCAATCTTCTCTCCTTTTTGAATACATACCAATTCAACCTTGCATGCATATCTGGATTTTCCATCTGCTATGCTTTTCCATCTGCTACGTATTTGGTTTTTCCATCTGCTACCTATCTTCTGGGTTTTCCATCTGCAATTTTTTTTTCCTACTAGAAAAAGGTATGCAATTCCCATTTATTTGCTTTTTAGGACTATTATAGATAAGGATGGGCATTGAACACCCATTTCGTGTTGAGGATGAGGCAGTGGTGGTGTAACCGAACGGGATAGTACTGCCTAGAGTCTACATCTTCATCTTCATCATACATACTTTAAATTATGTTCCATCATGGATTATAGGATGTCAATATATAAATATATATGCTTTTCTTAGGATTATTATAGAGTGTCAAAATATATGCTTTTTATGATTATTATAGGGTGTTAATATATATGCTTTTTAGGATTATTATAGGATGTTAATTTAATTGAATATTAAGTAATTTGGTACTTATACAGATGGAACATCAAGATGATGAGTTTCATACTCCATCTTCTCGTGATGCCAAAGAAGCAGTTGATTGTATACACTTAGATTCAGATTCAGATTCCGAAACCTTTGAAGTCTTGGATCAAAATGAAGAAAAAGGAGAATTTACAAGCAAAGTTGGTGATATTTCTCTTGGGATGACTTTTGATAATGAGGACGATGCATATAATTACTACAATGCATATGCTAGAAGGGTTGGATTTAGCGTGAGAAAGAATAGAGAAAATAAGGACAGGTCAGGTGTGCTAAAGAAAAAACAATTTTGTTGTTCTTGTGAAGGTTTTTATAAAAAAAAAAAAAAGAACTCCAAAGAAGAAAAGAGAAGAAACAAGATGTGGCTACAAGGCGATGCTTGAAATCAAACTTAATTTAGAAAGGAAGTTTGTTGTGACAAATTTTGTTGCTGAACATAGTCATGTTGTTGTTCCAGCATCAAGTTCCCATTTATTAAGGTCACAACGATTAATAGAGTCTTCTTAAGAAAAATTGATAGATCAAATGCATTCTGCAGAACTACAGTCATCTCAAATCTTCTCATACTTTACCACAGAAGCATGAGGGTCTCAAAAACTAAATTTTATTCAGTCTGATTGTAACAATTTGATAATGAGAAAGCGCATCGGGATTCTTAAAAAGGGCGACTCAGAATGTTTGCTTGAATATTTTAAGAAAAAGCAATCTGAAGACAAGTCATTTTTCTATTCTATTCGAACAAAAGAGGAGAATGAAATAAGTGGTTGTTTTTTCTGTGATGGAAATTCGAGGCGCGATTATACTATATTTGGTGATGTTGTGTGTTTTGATACGACATTTAAAACGAATAGATATAATATGGTGTGTGCCCCAATAGTTGGTATCAATAATCATGGTCAAACCATACTTTTCGGGTGTGGTTTGGTAGATGGAGAGATAACAGATGCATGTGAGTGGCTTTTCAAGGCCTTTTTACAAGCCATGGATGAAAAAACACCAGGAACCATATTTACAGATCAAGCCCAATCAATCACTGCTGCGATTAGTGAAATATTTCCTAATTGCCACCACCGACTTTGTTTGTGGCACATATATCAGAATGCTGCAAGGAACTTGAATTGTGTTTTCAGTGAGTTTAAATCATTTACACAGGATTTCAAAAGATGCATATATGATCCGGAGACTATTGAAGAATTTGAATCAAATTGGGATAAATTACTTGATGATTATGAATTGAGAAGAAATGATTGGCTAGAAGGGAGATATCTATTACGTGAGAAATGGGCACAAGTTTATGGTCGAGACCATTTTTGTGCAGGTATTACTCTTGATCAATTCCTATTATATTATTTATATATATTATTCACAAGTTTCTTTTTTCACTATACTGTGATCAATTTCCATTTTTTTCTTAGGTATGACAACAACACAAAGAATTGAAAGCATGAACAAGTTTTTGAAAAAGTATTTTGCTCGAAACCTCCTTCTGCAAGAGTTCGTCATCCCATATGGTAGAGCAATAGCGGATCGAAAAGAAAAGGAAAGGCAAGCAGAAAATGCAACTAAACAGAAATGGCGTAGTTTGTATTCTGATTGGAATGTGGAGATTGAAGCATCAAAGCAGTATACAAGTAAGATTTTTTATTATTTCCAAGAGGAGGTTAAGAAAGTTTTAAATTTGAGGCCACTGAAATTAGAAAGTGATGATGGGCTAACACGTACATACACAGTAATGAACTCAAGAAAACGAGGAATTAATAGAACACTTATATATGACCTTGCAAATCAAATAGTTTTGTGCAGTTGCAAAAAGTTTGAGTTTGAAGGGATTCTTTGTGCACATGCTCTAAAGTTATACTATGATTTAGACTTATCAAGTATACCATCCAATTATTATTTGAAAAGATGGAGCAAGGATGCTAAATGTGGTATTGGATTTGATTCTTATGGCGAACCGGCTGTGAGTAATTTGGACTCATCTTCTTTGGTTCAGTACAGTGAGCTATCTAATATAGCACAAAGAATCATAGCAAAAGGTGCAAAAAATAGTCAAAATTGTAGTTTTTTGAAATCTGAGTTGTTAAAGTTGGAGAAAAAAATGGAAAAGCATGCCAATTTTGGAGAACAAGATGATGTAAATTATGTTAAGCATATGACTGAAGCTAAGAAAAATCTTAAGATCCAAGATCCAAAAGTTCAGAAGTCCAAAGGTCGGGGCAAAGGTAGAATGAAGAGTGCTTTGGAATCTAATCAACCTAAAAAGAAAGGTCCATACAAGAGAAAAGGTTAGCACATATTTGGCTTGTTTTTATTTACTATTTGATTCACAATTTGCAATTGTCAATGTAATTATTATTTTAATTGTTTAATAGCTTTTAAAGAATCCAATTCAAATGCATGCGAGATGAACGGACCATCAACAAGATATGCACAAACTCAGGTTTAAAGTTTAGCAATTTTTTGTCATGAATGTTTTATTTATTTATTTATATTTTTGTCCATTACCATTGTTTTAATATATTTCTGATGGATCAATTGGAATTGGTATCTAGGGTGATATTGGAATGCCAAGTCAAAACCAATTCAATATGGCACCCGTAAGTCAAGTCACAAATTTTCCTTATGGATTTCCAATTGTTCCTTGTGTTCAAGGGATTCAAAAGCACCAACTTGGATTTCAAGCTATAAGTCCCATGATGTCCAATTACTCATTTATGAATCCTCGGGTTTGTATCTTCACTGAGTGTACTATATATAGTGTACTATATTTTTGTTCTCTAGTTTCATAAGTAATTTTTTCCTTTCTATTAATTTGCAGGAAAACATTCAACCAATACCTCTGGGAAGCACTCCTTAACTAAAATTTTCAAATCCATCAACATCAAACATTCAACCGATACCTCTGGGAACCACTCTTGAACTGAAATTTTCAAATCCATCAACATCTTAGATCAAGTTGTAATAGAATTTAGAGAAATTTTTTTGGAACGACAACCTTTGAAGTGGAGAATATTCAACCTACTAGTTTTGTAAAAATTTATTTGGATGAGTTTCATCTCAGACAATTGTATTTTGTTGGATATTGATGAGTTTCATCTCAAACAATTGTATTTTTTGGACTAGCTTTTTGTACAATTTTATTTTGATGAATTTCATCTAAAACAATTGTATTTTTACGATTTTGGAAAATCCAGATACGTAGCAGATGGAAAAGCATAGCAAATGGAACATCCAGATACACATGCAAGGTTGAATTGGTATGTATTCAAAAATGAGAGAAGATGAGTCGGTTTGTATTCAAAAGGAAGTTTAAAGTTTAAATAAAATACTTAAAAAGAAAGGATATATATGGAAGTAAATAAGTAAAAGTTGGATTCTCCCACCTATTAATTGAAGTAAAAATAAAATAAAAATAAGGCTTAACTAGAGTTAGTATGGATTACACATGGCAAGCATTGAGAGGGGTGATGAGCATACCCTAGAGTTAGTGTGGGTGAGCAAAAATGCACCCATTAAAAAAATAAGCTTGAAACGTTGGCATTTGTTTCCTTGTGTGGTTTTGTGGAATCTTGAAGAACATTTGGGGTGGGTTTGGACCAACTACAACCACCATCAACCTATATGTGGGCTCAATGTGTTTTATTTTTTCCAAACCCATACAAAAAAGTCCAATGCTGCTTTTCCTATTAAGAATGCGTACCAAACAACGCAAATGATGGTTTTCTTGCTCAACATGAAGTTGAGTACTCCTTCGTAAAAAGTTATAGATTGAACCCAAAATGAAGTTGGGCCTAGGTCCTTCGGTTTGATCATATTCTAAACCACTGTTGGGGATTCAATGAATTAACTCCGATACACTTAAAAAAGTAAACATTTAAGTTACACATAAGAACAATAGTCGTTACATTGCGTTAGAGCAAACAATCTAACACCTATTATTTTTATGTGTAACTGAAATATGTACTTGTGATGTGCGTTGTAGAAAATCTTTAAATTCAATCTGTCAACAAGCCATTATTAATAAGTTCAATACGATACTGTCTCGAAATTAAACTACTACTCATCGTCGAGGGATTATCTTTTGATACCATGTCAAGATTCTGAGAAGTGAACCAACATTGAACAACTAGTTTTCTCTAACAACTTTACTATTTCCAACTCGATCACATGCTAGCGCGCATATACAACAGATGTGCGGTTTTATGTCAAAATGTATGAAAGTTAATAATGGTGGAACTTTTCATTTACGAATAGTAATTTACTGGCCTAAACGACTTATGATTAACACAACACAAGTTGAATCCAGCAATTCGAAAGAGATGCCCTTTTTTATTTATATTTTTATTGAAAAAAAAAACATATATATTTTTTTATCAAAGTAAGATGCCTTTTTATGTGTGTCGTCGTTATTAATTTGTTCGTGCATTCCTTGTTTACTAAATTATTCCGCACGCTTCATTTGTGTGTGAGTCAAGAGAGGTCAGAGAGCTTAATCATACAGTGGCTCAAAAAGTGGTCACTATTGCAGAAAAAGTATAAGCATGAGCAACCCACTTCAGCAAGAATATAATTAAAGAACTCATGATATATCAATCTGCATGGCATACATGTATCAAAAGATTCACATATACAGTTTACATAAAAAATGGGCATCATATTCATGAACAGCATAGACATGTTATATGGATTATGGAGAAGGAATTGTATGATCATTGTTCTAAAAATCTCTGTCTAGCGTCACTTAAGTTCGTTTAGACATCTAGGAGTTAAGTCTTTGCCCGCCTAGTGTTTAGTGCCTAACGCTTTTTAGAACATTATGCAGGACACAATTGTCTCGTGTCAATAATACAAAGACATGCGTTAATTTCTTTCTACGTGTCTTTGCATTGATGACACATGATGTTACTCTAGCGGTATACGTTTTATCATACAAGTTGCTCTCGCTGATATGAGGTGCTGGTACGAATATGATGAGCTGAGTTCTGTGAAATGAATGAACGTCTATCTTTCGATGTTGCGTGCAAGGTATCCACAATCTACATGTCCTTTTTTATGTGAAAGTGCAGCGTGACAAAGACAAATCTCCGAGTTCGTGAAGTATACATTATTCAATCAATGGCATCAAAATTCCACTTTTGAGAAAAGAAAAGAAAAACATAAAGAGAAAGCTTCCTCTTCAATTGGTTCCAATTAATAATGTGGTGCTTTTTTTAAGCAGCGGGACAAAGATATTCTGCATGCAATATAAAATCCCATTTCGATCACTTTCTACTTTTGTTCGATGTTGATTCATTCAAGATGCTCTGGGTTTATTCTTTTTCAGTTTTTGGCATGAGGGAGGGAGAGAGAGAGAGAGAGAGAGAGAGAGAGAGAGAGAGAGAGAGAGAGAGAGAGGACTGGTAACTAGAAGAAGTTAAAATCCAAATGCAACCCTACATTTCTATTCGCACGCTTTCCCTATGACTTTGTTTGCAACGAGAGCTTTTTAATGTGCTCGAAATACAGTGCAGTACACTATATATTTTGATATACATGTGTAAAGATATTTTTTTTCTAGTATTCATGCACTTGTATAAGAGGTCGCACTTGGTGCGATGGCAAGTGTCTTCGCCCATGAGCGGTAGGTCTCGGGTTCGAGACTTGGGAGCAGCCTCTCCATAAATGGGGGTAAGGCTAGCCGACATTCACCTCTCCCAGACCCTGCGTAAAGCGGGAGCCTTGTGCACTGGGTACGACCTTTATTCATGCACTTGTATAATGACATATAACATATGTGTCTGTATTCAAAATCTCTTGTTTGTAATCCTACATTTCTCCTACACGTATATATATGTAATCACATGACATATCACCTATACGTCTATGTGATCATATAACCCTATATGATCATACCCTATATTTTAAGTACTTAGTTTTAGAAACACTCTTTTTTCTATTGCTTTTGTTTTAGTGTGATGATCTCATTACTATAAGATGATACTAATTTACATATTATAATATTGGACAATATAATTAACCATAGGGTATTTTCATATTATAATAATAGAGCCAAGCATCTATATATCTCTTATTATCACGTCATTTATCCATGAAAATGTTTCAAGTTAGAATGATGTTAGTGATGTCAAATTTTTAGACTATTTTTTATAAACTACATGATGTAGTGGTTGATAATTGAACTTTATTTATACCACTCACATGTCACAAAAACTTGTAAAATTATTGATTAATGCATTGTACACATGGCAAAGCAAAGTGATCACAATCTTGATGATATCAAATTTTTGTTGTTATATATTAATCTAGTCGCCCATAACATTGCATGGTGGATCTACCCCATCTATGACTTATCCAAATTCTCAATCACATGACCGAAAGAGCAACCGGTCAAATATTTGCACGATCAAGGAAGAAAGAATCTCCTCAGGGAGGGTCCACTTAATTATATATATTATATATGTGATCAACTGATATATACTGCATCACATCAGAAATCTTAAAACTCGTTTGAATGTGTTTTTAAAATAATTAAAAGTACATTTAGAAAAAAGATTTTTAAGTTCTAAAAACACTTAAAGTGCTTGCTATAAGAAGCATCAATTATGTGCTTCTTCCATGAAGCACTTTAAGTGCTTTTTTAGGATTTACTTGTATTTTTACTAAAGATTAGATCTAAAAATATGTTCACAAAAAGCACTTTTTAATTATTTTAAAAGCACATCTAAATCAACTAAATAAACTCTTAAACTTGCAACCCTAAGCTTAGACCGTTTATTGATGGCATTTGATTTTCACACGTGGGGTTCATAGAAAAATAGTAATATATCGGATCCCGAATAACAGGTTGCCATGCATACAACAACAACAACAACAAAGCCTTTTCCCACTAAGTGGGGTCGGCTATATGAATCCTAGAACGCCATTGCGCTCGGTTTTGTGTCATGTCCTCCGTTAGATCCAAGTACTCTAAGTCTTTTCTTAGAGTCTCTTCCAAAGTTGTCCTAGGTCTTCCTCTACCCCTTCGGCCCTGAACCTCTGTCCCGTAGTCACATCTTCGAACCGGAGCGTCAGTCGGTCTTCTTTGCACATGTTCAAAATCACCGGAGCTGATTTTCTCTCATATTTCCTACAATTTCGGCTACTCCTACTTTACCTCGGATATCCTCATTCCCAATCTTATCCTTTCTCGTGTGCCCACACATCCCACGAAGCACCCTCATCTCCGCTACACCCATTTTGTGTACGTGTTGATGCTTCACCACCCAACATTATGTGCCATACAACATCGCTAGCCTTATTGCCGTCCTATAAAATTTTCCCTTGAGCTTCAGTGGCCTACGACGGTCACACAACACGCCGGATGCACTCTTTCCATCCAGCTCGTATTCTATGGTTGAGATCTCCATCTAATTCTCCGTTCTCTTGCAAGATAGATCCTAGGTAGCGAAAACGATCGCTTTTTGTGATCTTCGCTAGATTGCTCCGGTCATTAGTGTGGATAAGTATATAAATGGATAGAGATAGGAAAGCAAACACAAGATGTACGTGGTTCACCCAGATTGGCTACGTCCACGGAATAGAAGAGTTCTCATTAATTGTGAAGGGTTTACACAAGTACATAGGTTCAAGCTCTCATTTAGTGAGTACAAGTGAATGATTTAGTACAAATGACATTAGGAAATATTGTGGGAGAATGATCTCGTAATCACGAAACTTCTAAGTATCGGAGTGTGGTGTCGTCTTGACTTGCCTTATCTGTCTCATAGGTAGATGTGGCATCTTCTCTAGAAGTACTCTTCCTCCATCCAGGGGTGGTATCTTTAACTGGTGGAGATGCACAAGGTAATGTATCAATTTCACTTGAAGCTTACTTGTAGTTTCAGGCTTGGTCAAGCGCGATACAAACCATGTAGTAGGAGTCCCCCAAGTCGCCGAGCTAGGGGGTCTGCTGAAAGAGGTGACAGACAAGGTAAGCAATCAGAGCTCCGACTGATTGTTCACCTTCTCCCCATCTTGCAGCAGCATGAAGGATAAAGAGAAGAAAAATGAGAAGAGATGATATGAGATACTTTTGCTTTTGAAGAAGTAACTTTCCACAGGCTTATTCTTGAACTGAGCTGGAGGGTTTTCTGGTTTCCTCCAGAGTATAAGGCCGACTGAAGAATTTGAGGGTCAAAACAAGTCCATCAAATCTAGAGTACGTTCCACCCTGCTGATATGGGATACTTTTGCTTTTGACAGAGTAATGAATGTATCGGCACGTGTGCTGTTACGCTTGTCTCCACATGCTTCCTTGTATCCTTCGCACTTGCCCTATCTGTTCCTCAAGCAGATGCGGAATCTTCCCTGGAAACATAAGATGTTGAAGATGAGTACTCGAGAGCAATGCCAGGTAAGTAATCAGGTAAGGGGTTCCAGGCAGTCAGTTCCTGGCTGGAAGCTTGATTCCAAGTGCTGACTGATTGCTCTCTTTCTCCTTGTCTTGCAGGTAAAAACAAGGCCAAAAGAAAAGACAGGGAAAAAGCATGATATGGGATACTCTTGCTTTTAACCCTGATGATATGAGATATTCTTGCTCTAGTATAGCTTGTTTGCAGAGGTATTATCGGGGGGAAAGAAAGCTGAGTATTTCGAAAGGCTTCGTTGGGAGTGCCCTCTCAGATATGATGAAGGGTTGAGCATTTTTGCAGGTCTGCCTGTCCGTTGGGGATGAAGGTCGACATATATAGGAGTCTCCCTAACAACAAGTAGTAATGCTATTCCTTTACCCTGCTTGGTCATAGCACGGTAGTGGGAGCTGCCAGTTTCACATGTTTTAACTCTGTCAGAGCACTTTGAAAAAGTGGTCTGTGGTATCTGGCTCTCGAGATTCGGAGAACGATGCCTCTTCGATTTTTGAGAAAACAATCATGCTGGGGGTATGACTCTCGAGATTCGGAGAGCAGTGTCTCTTCGATTTTTGAGGAAGTAATCATGTTGGGAGTCTGGCTCTCGAGATTCGGAGGGCGGTGCCTCTTCGATTTTGGAGCAAGCAATCTTGTTGGGAGTGTTGTCTCGAATGTGAGTAAAGGTTGGGCATGTTTGCTAGTCTACCTTGCCACGAAGCACAAAGGTTGACACATAGGGACTTTCCAATTATCCAGCAATGGTACTGTTCCTTTACCCTCTCTTCGATTTTGAGAAAGTAGTCATGTTGGGAGTCTGGCTCTCGAGATTCGGAGGACGGTGCCTCTTCGATTTTGGAGCAAGCAATCTTATTGGGAGTGTTTTCTCGAATGTGAGTAAAGGTTGGGCATGTTTGCTAGTCTACCTTGCCACGAAGCACAGAGGTTGACACACAGGGACTTTCCAATTATCCAGCAGTGGTACTGTTCCTTTACAGTTGTGGGTAATAATATGGTAGCTAGACCTTCAAAATTTATGTGTCTAAACTTTTGTTAGTGCTGTTTCTTTACTATTCTTTTACCTTTCTTGGTCAGAGCGATGTAGTGGGAGCTGCAAGCTTCACGTGCTCAACTTTGGCAGAGAACTTTGGCAAAGTTATTTGTGGTACCCATGAGCTATTGTTGCGTGTGGGAAGTGGGTGATTGAACAGTAAGATTCATGTGCTTTCTACTTCACCAGAAGTCTTCGACAGAATGCCCATAATTTCTGCAAAGCTGAGTGTGCGTGTGACAGGTGCTGACAAGGCTAGAAAAGTAGGTGCCTCTTCGATTTCTGAGATCGGCCCTCGTGGTCTCTGAGCAGCCCAGCTTTTGAGAAAGCGAGCGCCTCTTCGATTGATTCGGAGAACGATCCCTCATCGATTTTTGAGAAAGCAATCATGCTGGGGGTCTGGCTCTCGAGATTCGGGGAGCAGTGTCTCTTCGATTTTTGAGAAAGTAATCATGTTGGGAGTCTGGCTCTCGAGATTCGGAGGGCGGTGCCTCTTCGATTTTGGAGCAAGCAATCTTGTTGGGAGTGTTTTCTCGAATGTGAGTAAAGGTTGGGCATGTTTGCTAGTCTACCTTGCCACGAAGCACAGAGGTTGACACACAAGGACTTTCCAATTATCCAGCAATGGTACTGTTCCTTTACCCTCTCTTCGATTTTTAAGAAAGTAGTCATGTTGGGAGTCTGGCTCTCGAGATTCGGAGGACGGTGCCTCTTCGATTTTGGAGCAAGCAATCTTATTGGGAGTGTTTTCTCGAATGTGAGTAAAGGTTGGGCATGTTTGCTAGTCTACCTTGCCACGAAGCACAGAGGTTGACACACAGGGACTTTCCAATTATCCAGCAGTGGTACTGTTCCTTTACCCTTGTGGGTAATAATATGGTAGCTAGACCTTCAAAATTTATGGGTCTAAACTTTGTTAGTGCTGTTTCTTTGCTATTCTTTTACCCTTCTTGGTCAGAGCGATGTAGTGGGAGCTGCAAGCTTCACGTGCTCAACTTTGGCAGAGAACTTTGGCAAAGTTATCTGTGGTACCCATGAGCTATTGTTGCGTGTGGGAAGTGGGTGATTGAACAGTAAGATTCATGTGTTTTCTACTTCCCCAGAAGTCTTTGACAGAATGCCCATAATTTCCGCAAAACTGAGTGTGCGTGTGACAGGTGCTGACAAGGCTGGAAAAGGCTGGAAAAGTAGGTGCCTCTTCGATTTCTGAGATCGGCCCTCGTGGTCTCTGGGGAGCCCAGCTTTTGAGAAAGCGAGCGCCTCTTCGATTTTTGAGATCGGCCTTCGTGGTTTTTGAGCAGCCCAACTTTTGAGAAAGCAAACGCCTCTTCGATTTCTGAGATCAACCCTCGTGATCTCTAAGCAGCCCAGCTTTTGAGAAAGCAAACGCCTCTTCGATTTCTGAGCAGGCGCCTCTTCGATTTCTGAAGCTTCGTCGAGTGCAGATTTTTATAGGGGCTGGCATTAAGTTCCAAAGCACACTTGAATCTCCACCAGTAGAAGCTTCATTCTTGCACTTCTAAGATCTTGATTTGTCCGACCTCTTCTCTCTTCAACACCTTTAAAAATGTCTGGCCCCTCCGACCGTCGTTTTGACTTGAACCTTGTTGAAGAGGCAGCCCCGCCTTCTCCAGACAACATATGGCGCCCATCTTTCGTCTCCCCTACTGGTCCTCTTACCGTTGGGGATTCCGTGATGAAGAATGATATGACCGCTGCGGTGGTGGCCAGGAACCTTCTCACTCCCAAAGATAACAGACTACTTTCCAAACGGTCTGATGAGTTAGCTGTTAAGGATTCGCTGGCTCTCAGTGTTCAGTGTGCAGGTTCTGTGTCTAATATGGCCCAACGCCTATTTGCTCGAACCCGCCAAGTTGAATCATTGGCGGCTGAAGTGATGAGTCTCAAACAGGAGATTAGAGGGCTCAAGCATGAGAATAAACAGTTGCACCGGCTCGCACATGACTATGCTACAAACATGAAGAGGAAGCTTGACCAGATGAAGGAAACTGATGGTCAGGTTTTACTTGATCATCAGAGATTTGTGGGTTTGTTCCAAAGGCATTTATTGCCTTCGTCTTCTGGGGCTGTACCGCGTAATGAAGCTCCAAATGATCAACCTCTGATGCCTCCTCCTTCTAGGGTTCTGTCCAGTACTGAGGCTCCAAATAATCCCCCTCCGGTGCCTTCTCTTTCTGGGGCTCTACCGACTGCTGAGACTTCTCCTAAGCAACCTTTGTGAAGGCTCCCTCTTGTGTGCTTATTTTGACTCATGTATATGTACATATTTGTAGCTTATCGGGGATATCAATAAATAAGCTTTCCTTCATTTCAACGTATTGTGTTAAATACACCAAAACCTTCTTCGCTAAGTTCTTTGAATTTTCTTTTGTTAAAGCTTGTATGTTGAAGCTTTCTGAGTGGAGCGTGTAGGTTGGGGTAGTGTTCCCTTAATTTCCCGAGTGAGGAAAACTTCTCGGTTGGAGACTTGGAAAATCCAAGTCACTGAGTGGGATCGGCTATATGAATCTTAGAACGCCATTGTGCTCGATCCTGTGTCATGTCCTTCGTTAGATCCAAGTACTCTAAGTCTTTTCTTAGAGTCTCTTCCAAAGTTTTCCTAGGTCTTCCTCTACCCCTTCGGCCCTGAACCTCTGTCCCATAGTCGCATCTTCTAATCGGAACGTCAGTAGGCCTTCTTTGCACATGTCCAAACCACCGTAACCGATTTTCTCTCATCTTTCCTTCAATTTCGGCTACTCCTACTTTACCCCGGATATCCTCATTCCTAATCTTATCCTTTCTCGTGTGCCCACACATCCAACGAAGCATCCTCATCTCCGCTACACCCATTTTGTGTACGTGTTGATGTTTCACCGCCCAACATTCTGTGCCATACAACATCGCCGGCCTTATTGCCGTCCTATAAAATTTTCCCTTGAGCTTCAGTGGCATACGGCGGTCACACAACACGCCGGATGCACTCTTCCACTTCATCCATCCAGCTTGTATTCTATGGTTGAGATCTCCATCTAATTCTCCGTTCTTTTGCAAGATAGATCCTAGGTAACGAAAACGGTCGCTCTTTGGTATTTCTTGATCTCCGATCCTCACCCCTAACTCGTTTTGGCCTCCATTTGCACTGAACTTGCACTCCATATATTCTGTCTTTGATCGGCTTAGGCGAAGACCTTTAGATTCCAACACTTCTCTCCAAAGGTTAAGCTTTGCATTTACCCCTTCCTGAGTTTCATCTATCAACACTATATCGTCTGCGAAAAGCATACACCAAGGAATATCATCTTGAATATGTCGTGTTAACTCATCCATTACCAACGCAAAAAGGTAAGGACTTAAGGATGAACCTTGATGTAATCCTACAGTTATGGGAAAGCTTTCGGTTTGTCCTTCATGAGTTCTTACGGCAGTCTTTGCTCCTTCATACATATCCTTTATAGCTTGGATATATGCTACTCGTACTCCTTTCTTCTCTAAAATCCTCCAAAGAATGTCTCTTGGGACCCTATCATACGCTTTTTCCAAATCTATAAAGACCATGTGTAAATCCTTTTTCCCATCTCTATATCTTTCCATCAATCTTCGTAAGAGATAGATTGCCTCCATGGTTGAGCGCCCTGGCATGAACCCGAATTGGTTGTCCGAAACCCGTGTCTCTTGCCTCAATCTATGCTCAATGACTCTCTCCCAGAGCTTCATTGTATGACTCATTAGCTTAATACCCCTATAGTTCATGCAATTTTGTACGTCGCCCTTATTCTTGTAGATAGGCACCAAAGTGCTCATTCGCCACTCATTTGGCATCTTCTTCGTTTTCAAAATCCTATTGAAAAGGTCAGTGAGCCATGTTATACCTGTCTCTCCCAAAAGTTTCCACACTTCGATTGGTATATCGTCTGGGCCTATTGCTTTTTTATGCTTCATCTTCTTCAAAGCTACAACCACTTCTTCCTTCCGGATTCGACGATAAAAAGAGTAGTTTCTACACTCTTCTGAGTTACTCAACTCCCTTAAAGAAGCACTCATTTCATGTCCTTCATTGAAAAGATTATGAAAATAACCTCTCCATCTGTCTTTAACCGCGTTCTCTGTAGCAAGAACCTTTCCATCCTCATCCTTGATGCACCTCACTTGGTTTAGGTCCCTTGTCTTCTTTTCCCTTGCTCTAGATAGTTTATAGATATCCAACTCTCCTTCTTTGGTATCTAGTCGTTTATACATATCGTCGTAAGCCGCTAACTTAGATTCTCTGACAGCTTTCTTCGCCTCTTGCTTCGCTTTTCTATACCTTTCACCATTTTCATCAGTCCTCTCCTTGTATAAGGCTTTACAACATTCCTTCTTAGCCTTCACCTTTGTTTGTACCTCCTCATTCCACCACCAAGATTCCTTTTGGTGTGGGGCAAAGCCCTTGGACTCTCCTAATACCTCTTTTGCTACTTTTCGGATACAACTAGCCATGGAATCCCACATTTGGCTAGCTTCCCCCTCTCTATCCCACACACATTGGGTGATTACCTTCTCTTTGAAAATGACCAATAGAGTTAATCGAGAATGCTGGGTAGGGAAGTAGGGATTGAGAAGTCTATGATATGACGAGTGTCTATAACTTCTATATTTTTTAAAATGAACTGTCAATTTAGGCTCTTAATTATTACGTAAGTAAAAATTAAAATTTTAAATTAATTATTTTTTTAATTCAGAAAATCAGTCATTAAATGATAAAAATTTTACATCCTTAATATTAGATCTGAAGCTACTATATTCAATTTTCCGTTAATTTAAGTAACGTTACTTACATATAATACACATTGGAGGGTAGATTGTTAATTTTTTTTGTAAAGAAATAGTGTATGGAGTTAACTTTGGAGGGTGAATTAGACGTTAAATTTGTAACCTATATGAAATATTAAGGGCTTATAGACAAGAAAATGATTGTATTACACTTTAAAGTGTGTTAAGTGACTTAAGTTGACGAAAAGTTGGATAAAATAATTTTGAATATAACAGTATGGATGAAATTAGCAATTCTTAATGAATTTAGAGACTTATTTTACCGAAAAAATAATTCAGGAACCTAATTTTCATTGAAATAATAGTTCAGGGACTAAATCGGAGCACTTCACCCTATTTTTTATTAAGTGATGTTGTGAGTAGTGTTTGAAATTTTTTCGAAACAGTTGATATTATTGGAGAAACTCTTAAATTTTGGCTCAAATCGATAGATTTTGTTGATATCTTGAACATGTTGGTTAAATATCGATAAGCTGCCATATGATATTCACTGTAGTTTCATTTTATATTTCCACAATTTTTAGCAATTTTTTATCATTTCCGTCGAAAACAACCTATATCGATATTAATATTAATATATTCATCGATATCTCCATAAATTTATATATCGATAATTATAACACTGATTGCGAGAAAGATAAAGAGATGTAACACTAGTTGCACTCAATATTCTGCACACGAGAAAGTTCATCTGCAATTTATTAAGTAGGTTTTCTCCATCCTCTTGTGGAATGATGAATATGCTTTTTGCCGATTAAAATCGTTTACATGCAGTAGGGTAAGTAACGTTACTTATTCACAAATTTCATTCATATTATTCGAATGCAATTAAACAACTGAATTGACTAAAATAATTACATAAATAAATGTAAATTGTTGTTTATTATAAGGCAACTAGCTAGTTGAGTGCCAAGAGGAAAATCATTCTCCAACTGAAAGGAATTCAATCCATCTCATCTCATTGATACGATCCAATTATTCTAATAAGCTGCTTAGATTCTCAAAACCATAATGCTTATTCTTTGACAGTCTAGCTCATATCTTATATTCTTAATTCTCACCTTGTAGATTGACAGATCCTACGAACTCTCTTTATATATCCAGTATTAATTTTTCATTGGCAGTTTAGCTAAAATAGTCTCTAAAATTGACTTAACTTCTCACTTTGATTCTTAAAATTTGAAATCGATAAAACTAGTCTCTGAGTTTTTCCACCGTCAGTCATCTTGGCCCTTCCGTGAAAATCTCCGTTATGCTAATCTCATGGACCATTTTAGCTAAAAAACCTTTCTTGTTTCTTTTTGTACGTATTATATATATATATATATATATATATATATATATATGTGTGTGTGTGTGTGTATGTGTGATGTATAGGAATTTTTGTTAATAACTTGTTTCTTACTTCTAAATGATTTCCTGTAATGCACCATTAAATACAACTAAATTGACACATGATGAAAGATAAGTTGAGATTAATTGAAGTGCAACATAAGAAAAAAATGGTGTCGTAAACTAATGATGCGACATTTTGCGAGTAATTTAAAGGAGGTGGATTGTCTGCCCTCCCATTTCCATACTCTTTCCATCCCCTCCTATTTTCTGTGATCACGGTTAAGCCACGTCAACATTTTATATTTCTATTACTTTTTTGTTTTATTATTTTTATAAAAAAATCAATATAAAATGTTGATGTGGCTTAACCATGACCACACAAACAAGAGAGGATGAGAGAGTATGGAAACGGGAGGGCAGACAATCCACCTCCTAATTTAAAACACTAGCATTGTGTACTGATTAGAGACGCCAGGGACGTCCCGAGGGTGTAGATATATTATTCATGTATTATTGCTCAAGCATAAAAATATAATTATGAATTTGCTAATGTTGTCTATTATTTTTAGTGGAGTGTGAATGCTTGCATGCATGGATGATGACTTCATCAAAATGAACCAGCCAAGAAATTGCATTACTAATTTGAAGATTATAAGACAATATATAGGTAAAGCCAACAAAGAAAAAAATACATGGAATTTGGAATTTGATCCAAAAACTAACAAAGTGAGCGTCACATAGATGGATATATGAAGAGGGATCATGTTCCAGTTGTATATGCATGTGCCTTGCTTTGCTCCCTTAATGAAAATGCATGAATCCTTGGCTCGATCAATATGTATGTATGTATGTATGTATGTATGTATGTATGTATGTATGTATAAGTTCTACACTTTTTTAGTTACGTGGTTTGTGCGTAATTAAGTTCAATTAGCATATATTTGAACTGAACGACTAAAGAGATAAATCAATAAGACCAAACTTTCTATATTTTGGGGTGCATGCAGTCGTGCAGGTTTAGAACAATTTTCTAAGATGACTCGTATACTTAAGGCCTAATTAATATGTTATCCTTTGAAAGTGTTTTGAGTTTCACATTGCCCTTTAAAAGTTATTTGATTTAACATGACTTTTAAATCATTTTTTATGTCCTGTTTTACTTTTGCGTTTAAGTTTGTTAAGTTTTCCGTTCAAGATATTTACGTGGCTAGAGATAAAGTGAAATCTGAAAACACGATTTAAAGTGAAAGTTAGGTCAAAATGACAAGAGAGTGAGACTCGCAAACTTTCAGAAGGAATAAAACAATAATTAAGCTTATCAGTACTTAATTTCCAAATACCCATAAATATAATGTACAACCAAAATTTATTTATTTATTGGTTGCTTGCATACAACACGAACCGTTGTATTTGTAGGGCGTATTCTGTCAAAGGTGGGAAGCAGACTAAAAGAAAAAAACAAGGGGCTTAGGGGCATTTACTTAAAAACAAGGATCACAATCTAATTAAACAATTGGCGGGCGGATCCGACTTGGGACATGGTGGGTAAGCTGCCCCTTACCCCTAATTGTAGAAATTCTTTACAGAAAGTTTGGAAGTTTCCTTTTGAAAATCTGAGATGCTCTTGAAAGTTGCTCTCCAACTGTTCGACAAATTGCCTCCATGGGTACTGGACAAGGTAGCTGCTAGCTTTATGTCTTTGTGCATTGTTATGAACATTTTTCGATAGGCTCACTTGGCATATATTGACATGTTGGCATTCTTACTCAAAAGTTATTGACATCAGTCGACGTGCTTGCTCAAAAGTTGTTGGTATATGTCGAAACTGGTGTGTAATATGACTTAGCAAATGATCTCAGACAGTCAGACTTACTAAGGCTTGATGAAACGCCAATTTACATGTTACTCAGTCCAAAAAAAAAAATCTCATTGCCCGAACTATTCTTAGAGCAAGTCCACCTCTAAAGACTTTGCACCAGCACCCAGCGCATTTATCCACTCAAGTGAACAGTAATAGACTCCAGAGAATAGTAATAGGCCAAAGAATCTCCACCCTTAACAAAAAATAGCCCAGTCAATTTTATTAAAATATTATTATTTTTATTATAAAATAATAAAAATAATAATTTTATTAAAAAAAAACGAAAAGTCATGAACCTCCACAGTTCCACTAGAATTCTCTATACTCTCCCTCTACATCCCCAAACGCCAAACGCCACTCCCGACGCCAACTCGCTTCAACCTCCCTCTGCATCTCTCTCTCTCTCTCTCTGTTGGGTGGAGCTCTGCAAAAACCCACCACCCTGTGCAATGATAATCCCACCGGATTCCAACTTTCCTTCCGGTTCACAATCCCCAATCTTTATTCCTCCACAATATTCCAACAATTTTGCCTATCAAATTCCCTATCAATCCAACCCCACTAACCCAATTTGATCTTTTCCTCAACCGATGGTTCCCTAGGCAGTAGCCGCCGTGGATCCAGCCTGTCACCTGCCCGACACCGACCCTTATGACAATTCGGGCTGGTACCCATGGACCCGTGTTGGATTCCGAGGTCAGACGCCTTTTGGTGAAGGCCCCAGAATCTCCCTCCACCCCAGAATCAACCTCAGCCCTGAGGAGCTCTGCGACGTGTTGATCGTGTGGGAGGTTGATGGCCCGGCTGACCTCAGATGGCCCGGCATGTGGGTCTATCGATTTTAGGCCAGTCTCTTGCCTGGCTTGGGTTGGGTGCCGGTCAAAATGCTCGGCTGGAGTGGATAGCATGAGTGCTGGGCTGGTTTTTTGGCTAGGTGATGGCCTATCAGTGTAAAATTAACCATAGGCTTTATGTTAATATACTTAGCCAAGAACGCAAGAATATATCAACTAAATCACAACCAACACATCAAATATGTTCTACATATGCAAATATTGAAGTGATATGTGCAACACATACCTCCAGACTACTTCACGAAGTCTTTCCCAGTCTTTCCCATGTGTGCTGTTAAAAGACATCAGATGGTGCTAGTCCATTAAGCCAAAAGACAAGTGGATTCCGAGGCGACTGTCATCGTTCAAAAGCAAATGACCAATGTTGTGATGATTGGTGACGGTCCAACCATGACCAATATCAGTGGAAGCAAGAGCCACGCGGATGGTGTCATAACCATGAACACCGCAACCTTTGCTGCAGTTGAAAACTATTTTGTTGCCAAAAGGAACTGGGTTCAAGAATACAGCAGGACACGTAAAGCATCAAGCCATGGCACTGCGTGTACAATCCGACTTCTCCATCTTCTTTAACTGTCACATGGACACATACCAAGACACCTTATACACACAACCTTCTTCTCTCTGCAAAACTCAATGCTCTCCAAGTTATAGGTAATTGGAACAATAAGAGCGTATTTTTGTGAGAGCAGGGGCTTGTGGTTTTTATACTACAAAATATGGATTACCCTATAATAATCCTACAAGGAATACAAGACCAAATCATTGTACAAGTTATATTCTTAAGCTTATCAACACAGAGTTTCAATCCAAACCAAAGTCGAATTAACTCTCATAAACATATTAAGACTTCTCTATAGCAATCTGAGATAACAAGGATTATTACCAAACTGTATGAATCACACTCATACTCTAACATTCTCCCACTTGAGTGTGATTCATAACAGTGAATAATCATCTCAAATTCAATATAAAGGTGATCACATAACTCATTCATCAACACACTGGTACATAGACACAACTAGCTTACATAAACCAAAATAATGAATTTATAATTGCCTCTGCAACACAAAATACAGATTTAACTTACAAATCACAATGTCCAGTTCGTGTTCATAGCAATGTATCTAAGCTCAAGGTAAACCAAGACGTCTACTCCCACTCATATAGCCCAAAATTGATATAAAAATACCAAACATTCTTGATAATAGCCCGTCAACTAAAAATTATTCATAATTCTATGAATAGCACAGTTATATCAATCAACAGCTTTATCATATCACCAAATCTTTTGGATAACAAAAGCTTAACCTCACATACAACTTACCTATGCATTTTAAAGTATTGAACTTAAGAATCTTTTCTGTTACATTGCAGAATTAACTCAAAAGTCACAACATACTTAATTTGCACTTCGTAATTATGTGAACCAATATAGCAAAACCAAACCAATTTGCTCCCACTTAACTAGGCCATACTTAACACAATCAAGTTAAGTACATGTTAATAGCAACTATATTAACTAAAAATCATTCCAATACAATGAATGACTAATTAGAATCCATATGGAAACCAAATTCGTTTCCTTTTGAATGCTAACATAATAGGAGTTAGGATCTTTCTCATTACTTAAACAAATTAAGTAACACAAATAATTCAACCAATTGCTTCAATAAAACCATAAACTGGTTTGTAAGCATCCATATGAATTATAATGGCTGGCCTAAATACTCTTAGCCTTATGCTTACATTTGAACATACGATTCTCCCACTTAAGCATAAGCAGAATGTACTGCACAGCCAATAAAGAAATCGGAGATATGAACCAATTGATTCCCGATTTCTCACAAATTGCATAATCTCAGTTTAGTCATATACACCTAAACCATTATGCAAACGGTCTATGTATCAAAAGATAGTCACAATCCATTCGGAAAAACTTATCTCACATAAACCCAAAATCACCAGTTTCAACAACGATCAAAATCAGAATAGCAAGCACAATATCTTTGCATTCAATTTGATTCTAACTAGTTCAATATCCATCGAGCAAGATCAACCAAATATTGATAATGTCTGGATATATATCACAACAATATGTCTTGATTAAAATGAGATAATCAAGACCACTATTTCTTTTGGAGAACTCAAAGTTCATCTTCCTCCCTATTTGTGATTTCAACCAAAATATAATAGCGGAAGCATGCATCATGAAATCACAAATATTCATATACAATAAGCATGCATCGATATATACATAACAAGATTAGTCGACAATAATCCAAATTAAAAATCTTCATGCCTTTAATTCATTGTCAACACCATCATCAATTATATACAGATTCGTAAGCAAGTCATTGGAGAAAATAATGATAGCCGCATATCATTAATCTTATGAATTTCCAATAAGATGACAAAATAATTATTTGCTTTCCGATTCATAATAGAATATACATTTTGTAAATGGCTAAAAGTTTATTGTCGCAAGACTCATTGTAGGCGATCAATAAAACATCTACCTTATATATTCATCTGTTCATATATTTTCTTGTGTGCAGGCATGCATCAATATGCAGAGAAACTTATGCAAGTTCTATTTGATATCGATAAAACCGCATGCTCATAATTACAACATCTATGCACGAATGCTATCTCCATATATATACAGATTTCATTCATATATGTTGTTATGTATAAATCACAAAGCAATTGGCATCCACTTTATATATGCATTTGTTTTTGTCGCTTTATAATACCTCCCGATTTGCATATGATATGCAGTCAAATCCATTCCAACCCAAACTTGATATAAATCAAACCAATTGAAAATCAGGAATTGACACTAAGATGTGCATGTGTAGCTCCCCGCAATCGAGATTCATATATGAAACAATGCATACACAGACTCTTTAATGAAAAATAGAAGAGTATATCTAGACATACACTAATTTATTTATGCAGCAAAGGATGATTCTAGACATCTCACATAAATCACAAGTTGGCATCTATAGGGATTTCGAGTTTAATCATGACTTCACAATATATATAAACAAGCATACTCGAAATAGCAAAAGCCCTAATTCATTATGCTCCAACTCATCGCACTATAATCACGCATATAGGAGAACAATTAATCATGCATGAAATAGTGAACTGAGTTACCTGAATGCATCATTGGGCCCGTATTTGTCAACCCGATTGCAATTCCTCGACTCCAAATCAACGAAACAAATTATCCACCAATGCTCGAGACCCATCCATGCGGATTGCCATCACTCCCAATTCTCATGGACCTCATACCATTGCAGATTATCGAAGTAAATCGCCATTGTTACAGATGCGCCGGACCAAAATCATCGCCAAAGCGATGGCCAGAATCTCATCGACACAAATTCCCAGAAAAAAAAAAAGACAAACCATGAGCGTTAATATCTCTTAGACAAACAAAAACTTATTAATGTCATCAAACCAAGATTTCATCTTTCTTTTATCTTACTAATATTTGGTCTGTGCAAGGCATATCTTATGCACATCTTTATAATCATATTCATTAATTCAAAACGATAAGACCCACAAAAAGCCACAGATAATTGATAACAACAATAATAGTTTATGTACTCACATTCCATAACCAGCCAATGAATCCTTGATTAATTCTTATAAAAATTCATCATCATGGAATCAAACGCACAGAAGAAAAATTAATAACCGTACAAGCTTAATAGATCAATTCTATCAAATTGAGTTCAACATGTAGCCATCATTCGTTTGGCAGCTACCGCAAATATGACAAAACCTGTATTGCGGCAAACATGATATGCATAACAAACTCAATTCAAACCCTACATGTTTTCTCACAAACTAAGCTTGACCACTGCTAATTTACCATTACATCTTGCTGGCTTTTTTTTTTTTTTTTTTTTTGATCGAATTTAGATGTTAAATTCTTTGGCTCTGATACCACATGTAAGATTAACCATAGGCTTTATGTTAATATACTTAGCCAAGAACGCAAGAATATATCAACTAAATCACAACCAACACATCAAATATGTTCTACATATGCAAATATTGAAGTGATATGTGCAACACATACCTCCAGACTACTTCACGAAGTCTTTCCCAGTCTTTCCCATGTGTGCTGTTAAAAGACATCAGATGGTGCTAGTCCATTAAGCCAAAAGACAAGTGGATTCCGAGGCGACTGTCATCGTTCAAAAGCAAATGACCAATGTTGTGATGATTGGTGACGGTCCAACCATGACCAATATCAGTGGAAGCAAGAGCCACGCGGATGGTGTCATAACCATGAACACCGCAACCTTTGCTGCAGTTGAAAACTATTTTGTTGCCAAAAGGAACTGGGTTCAAGAATACAGCAGGACACGTAAAGCATCAAGCCATGGCACTGCGTGTACAATCCGACTTCTCCATCTTCTTTAACTGTCACATGGACACATACCAAGACACCCTCTACACACAACCTTCTTCTCTCTACAAAACTCAATGCTCTCCAAGTTATAGGTAATTGGAACAATAAGAGCGTATTTTTGTGAGAGCAGGGGCTTGTGGTTTTTATACTACAAAATATGGATTACCCTATAATAATCCTACAAGGAATACAAGACCAAATCATTGTACAAGTTATATTCTTAAGCTTATCAACACAGAGTTTCAATCCAAACCAAAGTCGAATTAACTCTCATAAACATATTAAGACTTCTCTATAGCAATCTGAGATAACAAGGATTATTACCAAACTGTATGAATCACACTCATACTCTAACAATCAGTTCCCCAGTAAAACTGCTCTTATTGATCCCAACAATATTTTCCGAATATACCACTGAAATTGCACGTAAAACTAAACCAAGTGATTACGACACTACTATTAACTAAGCGACAGGTTTAGAAGTCGTTATGTTAGGTTAATTCCAACAAAGAATAAATAGGTTGTGGCAGTGACACATTTACTAAGCGACATCATGCATGTGACGAAGAGACCGAAAGTTGAAAACTGAGATTTCTCTGACTGGTTTTCATTGGTCAGAATGTTGAAAGTTGATATGGAGCCATCATTGGAGGAGAAAGAGGGTGCAAACTTCGTCAACTTAAATTAGTTTTTTTTTTTTTTTTTTTTTTTGACTAAGTCAAGGGTATCCCAAAGGCTTCCTAGGCCCAAGGACTAATCCCTCCGGCGCATGTGAAATGCTCCAACTGTGCATTGCAGCACAGTGCCTGGCCACTTTGACAGCTTCGGGGTTCGAACCTAGGCTGGGGAGCAAACCCAACTAGGCAGTTTCATAGCCCATAGTTTTCCTCTAGTCTCTGGTTGAATCTTAAAAGCCCCTTGATTTTAGGAGAATTCTTTTTAAGAGTACTGGGTTACTTGAAACACAAGTTATGTAGTGTAATATGTAAGATATATTTAATTTGTTATAATAAGAGTATAGGACATCGTTGATGCGTATCATATCTAGAGTATATTAACAAAAAAAAATTCACATTCTATAAATTTAGGGCTCGTTTGGAAGTATTTTAAAATAATTGAAAGCGCTTTTAGATAAAATGTTTTTGAGTTTCAAGTTTCACTTATATTTTTACTAAGAATTGATTCCAAAAATATTTTCACCAAAACACTTTCAACCATTTCAAAAACACTTCTAAACGAACATTATAAGTTAGAGTGAATTAACGTCATATGGGTGCCGTCATGGAGGAGAAAGAGGACCAAGGCTTCGTCAACTAAATCAGTTTCAATGTTTCATAGCCCATGGCTTTTCTCTCTAGTCTTTGGTTGAATCTTAAAGCCTCTTGGTTTTAGGAGAAAATTTGATGGTTACCGGGTTATCTGAAGCACAAGTTATGTGGTGTGTTATTTAATGTGTTATACTAAGGTAAATAACATGATTGATGTGTATTGCATCTAGAATATATTCAATATTTAAAATATTGATATAGGTGAAAATATTGATATTCAAATTTATGAAAATATCGGTATACAAATTTATGAAAATATCGAGGAATATATCATATAAATATTGATATCGGTTGCCAACGACAGAAATTATATGGAATTTGCAATGGCGTGGGTGTTTCAACACATTTAGATTTAGTCGAAATTAGAGAAAAATTTCTCAAAAAAGTCTAAAAGTTTAAAATCTGCAATGGGTTTTGGCATATTTCTTTTAGCAAATTGATAAATATATATCATCGATATTCATTGATTTTCTCATATCTTGTTGATATAAGGTGAAGTTTGCATTTCACCCCCTTTCATATCAATCATTGATTTTTCGGATATTTCGACAATCAACAATTTCGTGGATAACATAAACTTTGTATATTAATAGAAAACAATTACTCATGTTATAAGTTGAACGTTACATGTGTTTCTGAGTGCAAGAAAAAATTTCTACTTGTTTTATCTTTTGAAAAGGAAAATTAACTACCACATCCAATTTCAACCACCAGTAATTACTAATTAAGTAGCCCACTCTCTCCGACATATATGAAGCCACGCTCAAGAAGTTCAAATTATAAGAAAAATAATAAATAATTAACACGAGAGTTGAATCTTTCATTGATTAATTAAAGTCTTAAACCTCCTCTGGTTACGTGTTTTTTGTTTGAAGATACACAATGTTGCTGTTCCTTCTCAATGCATGCAAGCAATCTAGTCAAGCCATGCATTTAACAAATGATATTTGTTAATTTGCTAAGTACTAGTTCTAAATCCTGTAATCTATTGTTTAACTAGCAGGTTATCGATCGAAAGCTAGATGTTGTTTGGTAATGATTTTCACTAATTTGCGCACAACGTTTTTTGCTTTTCGACTTCTCTTTTTTTTATGAATGATGAGCAATGCCTTTTGTGGCATGCCTTAGTTTTGTTTTTACTGCTTAAGCTATAATTGCCAATATTAAGAAAAAGAAAACATGGCAAATGACAATATTATTAATTCACATATTTCAGTATAAGTAAAGATATAGTCGATATTTCATGGATCTAGAGCTAATACAAACTAATTAATAAATACATGTATATGTTGTAACATATATAAATAAAAAGACAGCACCGCGTAATGACGTGACAGATGAATAGTAATTAAAAAATAACATATGTGCGCGTGATCTCTCTCTCTCTCAACTTATTAGCAAAGGAATTTGGGACATGCATGATTGATTCGTGCACCCATGAGACACTTTTCCTATTTCCAGGCTTTATGGTTGGGTGATTCTAGCTTCTTTAATCATTCAAGTGAGGGGTTCGTGATCTCTTTTAAAGTTGAAAAAAGAAGCACTGCTCCGATAAAATTAAACTACAGTAATGTTGACAGATAGCTAGGGCGAGTGTATGCTTGCATGGGGAAAAAGTAGTCATGGCTTTGCGTTCGGTCATGTCTGGAAGAATAGCTAGTTTGTAAACAGAAACCGTAACATACAGAAACCCCATAACAAAAATAAACATGTAAAAAAGACGAGAAAAAGAAAGATGATTCAACAGGGCATAGATTATGGCCATTGGCCACAGCCTCAGGACAAGTTGGTAGGGGTCCATCAGGACGTGCTTACGTACTCCCAGGAGTCCTGTTCTTTTTAAATATATCTTATTTCATTTTCTAATTTTATTTTCTAAAATTTCATGCCCTTTTATAATTTTTTAGATACAATAATAAACTTGTTTGAAAGTGCTTATAAATGACTAAAAATATTTTCGATGAAAATATTTTTAAAATCAATTCTTAATAAAATTCAAGTGAATCTTAGAAAGACTCTTTAAAGTGTTTTATGCAAAAAATCAACTTCAACAAAAATGTTTTCAATCATTTTAAAAATAATTTCAAACAAGCCTAATATTGGTTGATATTATTTCCTTTTATAATTAGATATATGTATTTTTTTACTTATGTATACTTTTTCTTTAATTAGTGTGTATTATTTTCTTTTACGTTGAATCTAAATACATTGTGTCTAAATACAAATGCTCATAATCCTCAACATCATAAAATATATTTTTTCGATTGTTAATTCTCTACCATACATATTTTGATTTACATTTTAATACTACCATGCATATTTTAATTTAGGTAAAATCACATTCAAATTGAATTAGTAGATTATAAAAAGTTATATAATAAATCCAAACTATTTACAGATCTCCACTCCTTTAGAGCCTATAAATTGCAGCATAGCTGGAAGTACTCCACAACTGAGCAAGTGAGCATACTAACCAAGGCCGGTTAAGCTTGTGAGAAAGAGAGAGAAAGCGAGAGAAAACTAGAGAGAGAAGGAAATACAAAGAAAGCAATCCAAAGAGAAATGGCAACTTTCCCAGTTGTTGACATGGACCTTATCAATGGTGAAGAGAGAGCAGCAACCTTGGAGAAGATCAATGATGCATGTGAGAACTGGGGTTTCTTTGAGGTACGTAACCCCAACAAAGCTTTGCGATATTTTTTTCTTCCTCAAGGCACAAAACTCCGTCCCTCGTGTGCTTAGAGTAAATCCGTCTCTAAGCATATGAGAGTCGGAAAACAAATACACCGCCCTGGTTGCTCAGTTTTTTTGGTACTGCCTTAATTTCTGTAGAAATATGACAACTCTTTGTTTTGTGTATAAATAACTGAAGTTGGTGAACCATGGGATATCAACTGAGCTTTTGGACACTGTGGAGAAGATGAACAAGGATCACTACAAGAAGACCATGGAGCAAAGGTTCAAGGAAATGGTGGCAGCCAAAGGCCTCGAAGCTGTCCAGTCCGAAATCCACGACTTGGACTGGGAAAGCACCTTCTTCTTGCGCCACCTTCCTTCCTCAAACATTTCCGAAATCCCTGATCTCGAGGAAGATTACAGGTCACACACTAATTACAACAAACTTAATTAATTTCCCGCTGATTTGGATTTAACCAAGTTAGCTAAAGCACCTTGCGGCCCCATTGCACCTAAGTTTGGATCTCGGTTTTGTAGACTAGATTGTATTAGAATATCATATTGATTTCTTGTATATATTTTGAACAATATTTCAGGAAGACCATGAAGGAATTTGCAGTGGAATTGGAGAAGCTAGCTGAGAAGCTTTTCGACTTGCTGTGTGAGAATCTTGGACTTGAGAAGGGCTATCTGAAGAAGGCTTTCTATGGATCCAAGGGTCCGAATTTTGGGACCAAGGTCAGCAACTACCCTCCATGTCCCAAGCCAGACCTGATCAAGGGACTCCGGGCCCACACCGACGCTGGTGGTATCATCCTGCTCTTCCAGGATGACAAGGTCAGCGGCCTCCAGCTCCTCAAGGATGGTGAATGGATGGATGTCCCCCCAGTGCACCACTCCATTGTCATCAACTTAGGTGACCAGATTGAGGTATACCAAATTACCAGTTACCCATGTCTTATTGGCCGGACGTCCGATGTATCATCAATAATATATTAGTATCACTGTCGTCAACAAAACGTACAGACATGTTACCGATACATTTCAACGCTCAACCGTTTTATAATAAAGAGGACGTACGTCATACACAGATAATTTTTACTTTTACCATCAAGTTTACTAAATGTTAGACTATAATTATTTGATGCAGGTGATCACTAATGGGAAGTACAAGAGTATAATGCACCGGGTGATAGCTCAGTCGGACGGAACCAGAATGTCGATAGCGTCGTTCTACAACCCGGGCGACGATGCGTTTATCAGCCCGGCACCGGCATTGCTGGAGAAGAAATCTGAGGAAACCCCAACTTATCCCAAATTTTTGTTTGATGATTACATGAAGCTGTACTCTGGCCTCAAATTCCAAGCCAAGGAGCCAAGATTTGAAGCTATGAAGGCCAGGGAAACCACCCCTGTTGAAACTGCCCGAGGTCTGAGAGCCGTCCGATGGAACACGACAAAAAGAAATCAAAATTAGGGTTTTGGGTTTTATCCTTTGTGCTAAATAAAGTTGGGGAGGAGAAAGTAAGAGTTTTACTTTTTTCTCCACTGTTCTTATAGTTGAAATCTATCTATATAAAATAAAAATTATTAGAATCCTAATCTTTGAGGGATCCATGTTCTTCAAAGTTAACTCATCCTCATTTGTTAAATTAAATTTGCAGGGGATCAAATCATTGAGCTCATTTTATGTGTGACATCTATTATTAATTGACACATGTTAAGAAGAGTTAAGTAAATATTGCTGATCGCCCTAAACCCTATATAGAGGTCCCAACCAAAATGAATACGGAAGATTTGAACTCAATTTGTATTGAGTTGTTGGAGGCGCTAAATATATATTGTTGGTTCTCATTCTATCTGTTTACCCATATTATAACACGCAGATTAGTAATACCATGTGATAATGATGCGGTAACACGGATAAAGTGATAAGAGAACGAATTGTGCATTCACAACTGAAATTGAAACTCGACAATGCACGTATCATAAGAACAGAGGTTGCATTCATAGATCACACTCCAACATGATTGAAGCCGCAAGCGAAATAGCAGGGCTTATGCACGGAGACTTGAAACTCATCAGTAATGCGAAAAATGTTCACTTTATAAAGATAAAGATTGCAATTACATACCACGCTGCACTGAATCGGAGCAGCAAAGCTCAATAATCGGACCCCACGCACATAAAGTCGACACTAAAAACTCATCAACATTGCGAAAAATGTGTAGAACATTGCCCAAAATCGTTTTGGTACACAGCTGCCTATCCCGGCACCCGACCTTTTCAAACTGAATAAAAAGTACTCCAGAATTCCAACATTCAGTACAGAAAACCAATGCCTCTTCTCTCCGGTTATTCTCATGATGAACACGCAAAGAATGAAGATTTTCATGGAAACCAGTGTTAAAATAAATGATCCTACTTCCCTGAAAGAATATCATCGTCTTTGTCGGCTTCAACAGGCGCGTCACTGCCTAGAACCTTTTTCTCATCCCCCTCCACTCTATCGACATTGGAGAAGTGATTCTTCAGAACCTTTGAAATGTCACCCTCAGAAGCTCCAGCAAGCTTAAAGCGCTCAACAGCAGCGTCCAGGTTTTTCTTCCAACCATCCAGCCCTAATTTGCATTCGACCTGGGATCGCTCAAAAAGCATGTTACCCCAGAAGAGATGGATCTGTGATCTCATAACAGCTGCCTGTTCTGCAGCTTCATCTGCCGATAACTCACCCTGACCAGATGCCTCACCTTCATTCCCGGTACCCTGTTTTTTCCTTTTTTTCAACAACTCTTCCCTCTTGGCTGCACTTGGATCCTTCAGTTCCTTTGCTCTCTGCTCCTCCAGCTTCTCCCACATCTCAGTTGCAACTTTCATCTTCTCCTCTGCACTGTCAAAAAGTGTCAGCATTTCTGTAGAATCACATGTCGAGAGATCTATTTTCCTAGCAAGTGCAAATGACCAATGAAGTTTGGCCATTTCAAATTGTTGCTGCCCCAGCGCCAGCAACCCCTCGTAGAAGTCTGGCTTGATCACAAGTGCCTCCTCATACTTCTCTCTGGCCAAGGAATATTTGTCCCTGACCCAGTCATAAGCCGTTTGAAGCTGCGTTGCCACGACCTCCTTTCCAGCAGACTCATCTAAGGGAATCCGCTTCCTTGCCGCACACATATAAACATTTCCCCAATTAAAGAACGCTAATGCCGCCACCTCCTGGAACTTTGAGGCAGCCTTGTCAAAAAGACTCTGAGCTTCTTCACTAGTAACTGCCTCTTCAAGAGCCTCCGAACAAAGCTCCATTCCAAGTTCATGCAAATCAATATGAGCGTCTGGGTCAATACCAACATGGCTGCGGAAAAGCTGAGAAAACTCAAACAACCAGTCATCCATCTCCAATTCCTTGCACTCGGGATCTTCTGAAGCTCCTGGTTTCTCCTTTGGAGCTTCTTTCTCTGACTTAACAGTTTCATAATCAGCAGGCTCCAAAACAGATTCACCAAGTGATGAGTTACTTTCATCTTCCTTGACACCCTCGCTTTCTACAGGTTTTTCCTCCTCTTCTTCCAATAAAGGCGGTTCCTGTTCAGGAGTCACGTCCACGATATGCAATCTCAACATCCCAATTGAGTCAGCTTTATCTATTTCAGGCTCTTCTGAAATGACCTTGTCAGCACAAGACTCAGCCAACCTAAGTTCAGCTGTAGAGGTTATAGTCACCATGTCACCATCATTATCCTTATACTTGACCAAAACTGACTTTGATGATGGAAAGCGCTTCGTCACAACTTCCCTCAACACTCTGAAATTGCTATTCACAGGCATTTGGGCAAGCCTTATGTCATGATCATAAACAAGCTTCAATGGTCTCCAACGAGTTGCAGCCTCTGAAAGCTGCCTATTCACGGGCAATGAAACTGATGAAGACGATGGCTCCATTAGGATACCCTTCCCTGGATTAGCAGATTTTGAAGGACCATTGGACGGCTTCAATGTGAGCTTTGGCATTTGGGTTTTGTTCTCAGGTCCATTCTCAGCCGGTAAACTTGTTTGTGGCTTCTCAGTCCTACTAATTGGGGATATACCAGAGCCCCCAGCTGAAGCAGCTGCCTTCTTTAGAACCGGTCGGGCAGGTAAAGAAGGCCCTAACCCACCAACTGGAGCACCGCGAACAGCAGAAGCCCCAAGAGCAGCAGGTGATGGGCGGCTCTGGAGGTCCTGCTGAACCTCCTGACGCAGCCCAAGCGCTGTCCTCAACCGCTGGGCAATCTCCAAAGCATCCCTGTGATTCGGGTCAGCACCCAATAACACCTGAACATCCTGCATCGCCATTTCATACTTCCCTATCGCATCCAGCGCCCTTGCCCTCCGAAGCAGAGCCCTGACATACCGGGGCTGCACCTGGAGCGCCATGGTGCACTCAGCAATGACAGTCTCATAATCTATCGGCTTCATTTGCATCAAACAAGCCGCCCTATTGCTATGGAAAACCGCGCGATCAGGGTGGTTCTTGGGAGTGAGCTTAAGAGCATTATCATACTGGTCCAGAGCACCCACATAGTCCTTTCCCTGAAATCTCTTGTTCCCTTCTTCTTTGAGCTCGTGGGCTCTTTTCAAAAAGATTGAAGAGTCAAAATCAACACTACCGTTCGAAATCGGAGTCGAATTCGCATCCTTCGGGACCTGGTTCGAAGCTCCCTTCTTCTTCCTACCCCCTGATTTCCCCATATAACCCTCTCCCACTCTCCCACTTATATACACAAAATCTTGGGTATATATAATCCAAAATTGATGATACGAAGAATCAAAGCAGCAAGCTTTCACTGTTTTCGACGAGAATTGAACGAAAAATGGAGAGAGAGAAATGGGGGCACTTACCGATGAACAAGCTCGAAAAGCATCAATCTTTGACGCAAATGGTTTGAATCCGAGTGATGGGGTTTGGATTGGATGAAATCCAATCGGAGAAATGTTCGGAGGAGGAGGAGGAAGAGGATAAAACCCTAGGCCCCTGGAAGCAACACTGAACTCAACAGCCTCTCACTCACTCTTGCCCTTTAGGATGGCTCAAACCCTAGAGAAGTGGAGGTATCTGCAAATGAATTCCAGCGGGGTTTAATATAATCTGAGGCGGGCCCCACAGACACGTTCATCTTCCAACGTCGATCTATTTTGGGTGGTATCATTCACTTTTAACGCTTATATTTTGATCCAAATGATAATGCATAATAAGAAAATAGTTTGAATCCGAGATAAGTGATTTGAAGAGAGTTGTCATAACCACCAGAGTAATATACCACTCACGTCTTGTGCTAGACTTGGCAAATCAAGTCGTGTTGGGCCGGTTCATTTTTAAATCGACAATACTTGTGCTCGATTCGGGTCGACTCGATGTTGTACACTACACCTCCTTGCGTTTTTGATAAATTCGTTGCATCAGATGAACAGATATAAGCCGATTGGTTCCATTTTTATTTTATGATGGAACAATTTAATTTCCCATATGCGAAGGATTTTTTGAGGCCTCATATCATGTAAGTTCCTGGTTTAATACCCTTCGATCAAATCTTCAAGTGTACAGGTAATATGGGGAGGGGGGGATTGATTTGATTGAATCAGGAGCCTCAAAAATACGAGAAATACTTTTAAACAACTAAGTTACAAGCTCCGTTACATAAAAATGGATCTGCATATCATTAAAATGTGAAAAAATGGATTGTTTGATAAGTGTATAAACACGTATAGAAAATTCAAAATTTAAATTTTGTATTTAATATTTATGTACAAAAACACCCAAAGGATGACAGGGACTTGGAGTATTTGCTCTCTCTCTCTCTCGCTCTCAATGATCTTCTTCTTCTCCAGGGAGGAGTGAATGACTCTGCACTCTGCATAATGATTCTGCTATCTCTTTGAACCAAGGAATAAAAAATCGATAATATCGGCGATATTTCGTCGATATTATCGTTTTTTTTAAGATCCGATATTTTTTTAACTACCCAAATAATTTTCGTCAAAATATCGCGATATTATCGATAATATCGATAATATCGTGATATTTTTAAAATTATCGAAAATATCGTAATAAAATATTCAAAAATACTTAATATGTTGAGAAATCTCAACATACTACACTTGATCAAAGCCCAAAGGGCCAACCAAGACATGAAGACAAGCTTTCTGAGGAGGTGAATGTGCCTTTTATAGGAAATTTTGGCTTGCTCACTGCCCTTGCTGGGCGATGTGGGACTCAGTCACTCAAGGAAGAAAATCAGAATTTCGGCCGAAAATTTACACCCACTTTAAACGGCCATAACTTTGTCAAAACTCAACGAAATCAAGCAAGACAAAAACGAAAGTTGCAGTCCTCGAAGAGACGAAGAGAATGGTACCTCACACGACGTCTGAATCGTCGTGGTTTGGCCGGAAAATGCCTCGAAAGTCACTGAGATCGCCGGAAACTGGGTAAGATTCAAATGAGTATAACTTTTTTAATACTCAACGAAATTGAGTGAAACAAAAAGAAAAGTTGTACTACTCGACGAGACGAAGAGATTGATACCTTGCACGCCGGCCAACTCGCCGTGGTTTGGCCGGAAATTGCCTCGAAAGCCACTGAGGTCGCCGAAAATTGGGTAAGATTCAAATGAGTATAACTTTTTCAATACGCAACGAAATTGAGTGAAACGAAAAGGAAAGTTGTAGCCCTCGAAGAGACGAAGAGAATGGTACCTTACACGATGTCTGACTCATTGTGCTTTGGCCGGAAATTGCCTCGAAAGCCACTGAGGTCGCCGGAAACTGGGTAAGATTCAAATGAGTATAACTTTTTCAATACTCAACGAAATTGAGTGAAACAAAAAGGAAAGTTGTACTACTCGACGAGACGAAGAGATTGATACCTTGCACGCCGGCCAAAATTCAATTGACACACTCCTGGTTTCCAAAATTCAATTCTTTTACTTTATATAAACTTGAAAAAACATAATCGGCATCCAAATTAAAGTTTAGTCTTATTCTTATGTGTAAGAAATTTAAAGTGTCAAATTCGGCACATTATTCTTCATCATTTTATTCACTTCCCTTTTTTTTTTTAATATCCTAAATAAAACCTCCAAATATTGTACTAATTAATTATATATAAATGATTATGGTGTGTTTAAACTTCTTTCATTAATTACTACATATTTTCTACACTCACAATGTTTGCCAGCTCGCTATATAATCAACTTAAATCAGTTAAATCCATCATGCAATGCATTTCCTTCCAATTTTTTGTGATAAACTAATAGATAATTGACTAAATAAACATCCTACAAAGTTTCATTAAAAATTTCCAAGTTTTTCTTACAATTTCCGTGGTTTCCATGTAATTTTTATCGATATCGATATTTTACCGATATTTCCATCGATATTTCCGTGTTTTCGGACTACCGATATTTCCGATATTACCGATATTTTCTTCCTTGCTTTGAACACGAAAACGACATTGGACAGTTCATGAAGCTTGAAATATCAAACGCTTCGATGAACCTCTGATCCGAAACTCGAGCTTTTGCAGCTGCAAACCTCTGGTACTCATCAAAGATTGAGGTCAGGCACCATCTTTGCAATCTTCTTAAGCATCCCACAAGACAGCCCGTCCGGTGCTGCACAACATTAATAACAAAAAACACTCGTTGGAAGATGGAGCCCAAGATTGTTTGAGAAAACGCAAAAGTGGGAAATCATAGAGCACCTTCCCTCGCTTGCAATGGATCAGGAGTGGGTGGTTTCTTACATCTGGCATATACACAGGCAAGCCAGTCGATAAGCAAATCGTAAAACAAACAAGCCGTGGCCTAATATTAAGAACAAAAAAGAGGCTTTAAGTTCAAGGGGGTTAGTGATACCAAGGACAACTCTTAATGCTTCACGAATTGTGTGCTCCGGGATTTTCACGTAAGGTTCCTGTACCGAATATGTTAGCACATGACTGAAAATATCAACTGATATCATTTATAAGTAGCTCAAAGCAAAGTCCCAAGTTATAAACATCAGTGAGCTCAGACATATCCGTCAATAAGTCTTCCAGATTGAAGTTACAGTAAATAGAGAAACAGTTTAAAGCATTTTCCAATACGTGTAGGGTGGTAAGTTGATCAAAAGCAAGATCTGATCATCAGAAGACCGGTATCTGGAAAAGTAAAATACAATCCAATGAAACAGCAGACTGACATTTGGAAAAGTAAAAAACAATCAACGAAAAGTTGAAAACCAGGAATGGCCATCTAAGAGATAACAGCAGAGGACTTATTGGCATATTTTGAATAAGCCAGAGTACAAAGCAAAAGCCAATGAAAATCTAAATTCATTGCTAGCTGACAAAACACAAGGCAACTGAAATAGGTAAAGTAAACCAACAAAGCACAGGGAAAGCAAAACAACCTAAGGCTAAAGGTGGACGGCTACTTCAAAATGGAAAATACGTCATTAGCGAGTAATAATCCATATATACAAATAAAAGTGCTGAGTAGGATTGTCAATATTGTTTGTCTAACCACCCAGTTTTAATGTATTTTTTAGAGCAAAAGATAAAGCAACAATAAACATGCAATTTACAGGTGTTGGGGAAGCCAATCAATCACCTAAAATATGTGTAGACGCATATAGTGGTGCTCCAGACTTTTATCTTGCAGTTCCATTCAAGTTTAGTATTCATGCAAGGCAAGCCACAACGACGCGTGAAAGGTTTGGGTCACTGCCACCTTGGCGTCCCCATTTCATGTTAGTGAGTAGTCTCTCTCGCAAAGCTGAGGTTTGGCAGAAAAGGGGCATCATAAATTCATAGTGGGAATAAAAATACAACGGGCAAAGGGCTTGCACAAGGACATAGTGGGAGTGGGAAACAGCAAGGCCAAAAGCCTCATCCAACTACCACTTGAGCTAATGAAGTGAAGTGATATAGACATGCAATTTGGCATCTCTCTTTCTAAAATGGGTTGATGGTGAAAATTATTTCCAAAATCTATCAACTCAAACCCGAAACCCTTCACTCCAAAACGATTTTCTATCCGATAATATCAACAAAATAATCCTTTGTCCCCAACCCCTCATATGATTTCTACTAAATTCTGGCTTTTGTCTAAGCAGTTCAAATCTTATCCACCCGCACATTTGGTACAACAGACGACCAACGGCCTACTAATCAACAATGATAATGTCCCTCCTTAACCACCCGCACATACTAGCGGGTGCGGACTTTACATTCTTCATCGGAGAAGGGAACATCCCGATTTGAAAATACACACGATTATAAAGCAATTACTATAATCTTATTCTCTAATCCCAACTTCCAAGCAATCCAAGCATAACCCCAGACACAAATTGCAGAGTAATTATGTCAAGGTTAATATAATATCTGCAAAAGAAATCGAAAAGAAAACGAAACCTGAGAGCCATCGATCCCAAACTGGAAAAGCCTAATCCCATTTGCTCTCATAAACTCTTTGTTCTCCTCCGGATACGGCTCCGGGCACAAATATCTAACCCAATCAAAACAACGATCAGTCGAAATTCCCCAAATCTAATCAAAGCAAAACCAAAACCAAATTTGAAGCTAGATTAATCAACGGAAACAAAGTTCACTGCTGGAATTTGACTCACATGACGGAACGGAGGCCGAGGGATTTCAAGAAGCTGAAATTGGGGGAATGAGGGAAGCCGGACCTAAACACGCCATTGTCGACCATCGCGAAGTTCAGAGGCGGCACGAACGCCTCTCCGCACCTCTCATTCTCGTCTCCGATCTCCGGAGCCTTCGCCACCGGCGACGCCGTGGAGACCTCCTGCTCCCCGCTCTCTATTTTCATCGCTGCCTCCTATTTTTTCGCGCTAAATAAAATGTGAAAGCAGAAAAAAGATAATATTTGTTTATTATTTAACTGATTCGGAAGTTGTGTTAGGATGATCAGAGCGAGAGGGAGGAGAGAGAGGGATTCTGAGAATCTAAGGGGAAAAGGAAGATCCGTATTTATAGGAAGAGAGAGACAGAGGGAATATTAGCATTGCAAGGTGGCTGCGTGGGCGTATGATGACTCGTGACAGGGATTAGACTTGATGGAGACATGGAGAAAATTTTGCGTACGGCCGATCATATGCGGCTTTCGCTCCCAAAAGTGGGGCCAGAGGTGGGAGCCGGTGATAACCTAAAATTATGGCACGAAACACTCCGACGATGATGTACTAGAGTAGTTACACTGTGCGAAAGGCTTTCAAGGGCTATTTATTATTTAATTCACTAGCGAATAGCAATTGCTCTTAATGAACCGTAATTATATTTTGCATCTCCATCCATATACTTAAATAGCCCTGACAAGTAAATAAAATAATAATATTTTTTATAACTTGCTTGGAATTTCCTGTGTACTCTTCACTCCCTCTCCTACCACTCATCTTTCTCACTGCTCTCCATTTTTTTTTGAAGTTCCTTGCTCTCTCTAGGCTCTCGACGCTCTCACTCTCTCTAGAGCTCCGAGAGCTCTCACCCACTTTCCTCTCCGAAAATTAAACAAATCAAACTCCAAAACCATTAAACCTTAATCTCTGGGACTAAAAATCTTAGCTATACCATTGCATGCATCATCGGACCATCACGGTGTAAACCACCATTGAAGTTGAGAGCTTCAAGATCTGAAACTCGAACCCAAGTGAGGTTTTCTATGCAAATCTTGTTTCATTATGTCTTAATGTTGCTTGGGACAAGATTTGTGGTGTTTTTCTAGTTCGAAACCAGAGGTTTAACCCCCTACAATTTCTCTGAAACCTTGCCCAATTTTTGGTCACCTCCTCGGAGTAAACTCTGGCAAGTTTGTGGGCGACGTCAGCCTTGCCTTCGGGCTCTCGGGCTGGCAACTCGTGTCGGGGCTCTCCCACGGGCCTGCTCGGGCTCCCTCGCCAGCACACGCTGGGCTTGCTTGCTCAAGCTCTTTGCCACCATTCGCAGGCCTGATCCTCGGGCTCCAACACATGCTGGAGATGCTCTTTGGGAAATGGGTCATCTCTAGATCCTTTCTTCCTAATCCACCAAATCAGTAGATCTGTGTCATTAAAATTGATCCAACACGGTTGAAGTTATTATAACTTTTAAAGTGAGTCTGTGTTTGTAACCGTTGGATCAAATTTCAATGGCACGGATCCACTGATTTGGTAGATTAGGAGAAAGAGATTCGAAGAGGACCCCTTTCCCATTTAAGTCATTCTCTAATACAATTTGGCACTTTGAGGTCTACTGCACCTTGTTCATTTGCAGGGGCGTTTCGTACTTAATACTTGTTTGTTCTGTATCAATAAAATTGAGTGTCTCAAAGTACAAGGAGGTTGCCTTTACCACCTACTGTTATGACTTTCTTGCTACACGATCTAGCGATGCCATTTCACTCTAAATTTCTCCTGCACTGTGATAAGGCGAGAGCTACACACTCGGCGGCCAATCTTGGGTTCCATGCCCCCTCTAAGCACATAGAAGTTGACTACCACTTCGTTCGCTCTTCCCTATCTCACTGAGCCTCCTAACCATAGTAGCTGTCGGCTGTTATGTTCTATCATTCCATGCATGGAATGTTCCTTCCCTCGTAGTTACAATTGTCAAAGAAACTGGAAAGAAGAAACCGTCGTCTTCTTCCTCAATGGAAGAGAAAACTAGAAGAGCAATCGTCATTCAATAACCAAATACTTCTTTTGTAATTAGATCTATACCATATGATCGTTCTTCCGTATACAAATTTCTTTCGCCATTCACTAATTCTACCTAATTTTCCTGTCCTTTTATGTCGTGTAATCATCACTTTGCTGGCGTTGTCGCGATGGATTTCTTTATGCAATCTACAATACCTTCACAATCTGTTGGAGGAATAACGCAGGTAGAGTCATCTTCTAAGGAGTCTTCTGTGAGTGCGTGAGGAGACGAGAGGTTCCCATGAGTCTGGCAGGCCTTCATCGTCTTACAGTGTTCAGCTTCATCGTCTCTTATGTTCAGAAATGTGTCATACAAGTTCTCTGAAAAAGAAACATTTATCAAAAACGCAGTTCATAATGTGCCAACAACAATTATTGTGCACAGCTGTGCAAGATTAGTTTATGTTCAACGCGAAACTAAAACTAAGTCTAAAAATTGAGCAAACTCGTAGCATGTCCCATTAAAAAATCAGATCTGAAGGCTTGCCTATTTTTGGCCTTCGAGAATTGGGAGGTCTTGAAGTTTGAAATTCATCTGCATAAAATTTTGGGGGGGGGGGATTGTTAAATCGTCAATTGTTACCTTTCAGGACACAAATTAAGATTGAAAAATACACAAAACTTACCAAATAAGTACATGTCACCACTAGTATAGTATTTCACAGCAACCTCAGGAGCAGGCATCTTTTGCAAATCCTCTACAACAGAAGAAAATACCATGTCAAGATAAGTGAATTTGTATTTGAGGAAAAACAGTGCATACAACCGATCAATTAAGATCGTCACTTGGACGTTACATGCTTAGAATATTCGAAGTGACCCAACAAACACCGTTTGATGATTCAACCTAGTCAGTCTTAAGGCATCAAGTCCTGAAAAACTCTAAATCATACCTCCTCGGGCCTTGATAAACTTGTCGTAGGTTGAATATGCATGGCTCTCTACACATTCAGAGAAGTGATCTGCAATAGTCATCAAACAAAATACATAAACACGCATTTAAATATACCGGATAGTTTTCCGATCACCTATTTCTGTAGTGTCATTTGAAGATGAACTTACAAACTTAAACAGAATTGGGCAGAAAGGATCCAAGAAACAACGCTGTAACTACAATCCATATCACATGCAATCAACAGAATACTTCTTAATGCAACTGTTGTTAAGTTTTACAAAGGGATTTTAAGAAAACGAAATTTTGACCAAATTTGTCTACCCCTTAATAATGGCTTGATATTGATTTCGATGGACGAAATTCTTCTAAGTTTGTAACCACTAAGGATAATGCACCAAACACGACACTGGTATGCGAGAGAGACAACAAAGCAGAGGAATTATAGCACATTAAAAATTAGATACTAATACTTACATGCCATCCTTGGGCTTATTAAATACATAAAGGCCGTCATAAAATAATAGAAGACTGCAATGTGCTGAGCAAGAAAGCGGTCAAACCACCAAGCATTTCCCCCCAATTCCTGCAATTACATCCATATTCTATCATTAAATCAAGCAAACCATGTAGACGATATTACAGAAGGAAGATCCTTACTTCCATGATAAGCAGATGGTGCATCTCATTCCAGCTCTCAGCAAAATGCACCTTCAGATAATCTGCCCTTCTCCACCAACCAAAACTCTCATACATGTGCAGAACAGACATAAAGGCTGCCACCGATATACCACAAAGACATGATTTAAAACTTGCAACTGGGAATCGCAGTTGACAACAATATTGGGAAACCAACTACACAAGAACAAGTTCCTAAGCAGCTTATACACAGAGTCTGAGAGAAAATTAAAAGGAATTTTGAGGCACATCCTTCCATGAAATCATCACCATCATCTTGACCAACAAAACATGATACTGCAAAGGTGCACGCTCCATATGTCATATGAATCATATTTCTAACACAAGATAGGGCCAATTTATGATGTTTGTCAGCCTTGTCAGGACATGCATGATTGATGTACATTTCTTGACATACTAATGTAACAATATACATACAATGCCTTCAAATGAATTGACAACTTGTCCTCGATCATTTGAAGATTTCCTCTTGCTTGAAAAGGAAGTTCTTTGCATCTCATTACAAATACCATTTCAGAGAAGTGCAGAAAATTCAAAATTATTAATAAACAAAGTTTAGCACTCACCGAAGTAAGGAACCCTTGCAATAGTTTCCAGTACAAAGAACCTTGCATAATCCCGGTCGCTGTACAGAGTTTCAAGTACCTTTATAACTGTATCCTGGAATGATTAGTAGAACTGAATTAAAATCTAAACATCAATAACAACTGCCAGAGACAAAAGCTCCTAAGCATAACCCCCAAACAATCAACAAAAATGATTTAACATTTCTTCGAAAAATCGACATTGGAACTAGGCAAGCACGGCAAAACGATTAATTTGACAATGAGTAAAGATTTACCGTAAGGAAGATGTTGAAGGATTGTTCACACTTGATAACCCAGATCTCAAAAGCACTTGAAGACGAACTCTCAGAGAGATTCCCGCTGCTAGCTTTCAATTCATCAAAGGTAGAAGCCTTGAACTCAAAGGATTCCTCCACTTCCACCTTCTCTTCATCTTCGTGCAGCATAGTTGCTCGAACTCTACACAAATTTTGTTATCGAGTGAATAAAAGGCCCACAAATTTGAATTTAGAATCCAGTTCATAGATCCCATAAAGCACAGACAACAAAACTTCAGAAATTCATAACATAAAATAGCAAAAAAAAACCCAAAATTAAAGATCCCATTTTTCTACGTTTGAAGTGGTGGAAAATTAGCATACCTGGAAATCGACGGACGAGATGAAATGGGATTGTATGGAAAACGATTCCGAGATGAAAAAGCTGAAGTCTTGAAGCTCCTCCTTGCTCTGAGAGACGAAGAAGAAGAAGAGCAAGAGGCGGAGATTGCAAACACCGTCGAAGACAGAGTCGCCGCAGCCATTCTGCGCGGTTGTTGCAGATTCAAACCCAAAAAAAAAAAAAAAACGCAATCAAAATTGGAATTTGATTTTTCGATTAGTCAGTTGGTGTGAAGTGAAATTGTCAACCGCGGGAGGGAGGGAGGGAGTGAAGAGAAAAATGGCATCTTTTTTCATGTTTCGTTGGGGAGTAATTTGTGTCGTCTTGCAAAGTTGCAAGTTCGGCAAAAGCGGCCGGCGGCTTGCGTGGCGCATAAATTAGGGAATGCGGATCCCCCTTAGAGCATTCAAAATTCGTAAATCGTATATTATATAATCATAAATTAATTTAAATTTTTTTATTTAAAATTAAACATAAATAGTACGTAATGAAAATAAATACTACCAGTCGAAAATCGATCGCACAATATCACGATGAATCAACACAATTCACAAATGTCAAATCCCCACAAAGAGGATCCGGAGGCGATGATATTGGTAATTTAGGGAGACGACCGTTGGTATTTTTGCTTGGTGCTCTTGAGCTACACGACACGAATTGAGAGATCTTTGTTTTGGTTTTTTGCGTTTTAAGTATCGTGGCTATTTCGATCGCCAGTTTCTACTGGACTGTGGGCTTTTGGTCTTTCTCGGTGAACTTGACAAGCTTAATTTAGACCCTGGGGCTTGAATTGGGGCCTTTTCGCTCTATGAACAGTATTATTTAGAAACGTCTTTCAAGGAAATACTTATTTAGAAATCACTTTTGCAATTAAGTGTGTCACTATAATCACTTTTTATTAGAAGCACGTCGAAAGTTTTATTAAAAGTTCATTTGTTTCCTAAACAAGAATATAAGAATGTTTTTGTAATGTTGTTACTTGTTATCAACATCAATTGCTGGCATCTTTTTTTTGCAGTGGCATATTTAGAGAACAATAGCGTAGGAATGACAGTTTTCGGGTTCACAGAGGATTGAATGTGGCTTCACTCCATTTTTGCATTCCAAATGGCTGTTCTGCTATGGCTGCTAAACAAGAAGATATCAAGATTTTGATTTGAGGTCGTCGTATATTTTTGAGATTAGGATTCAGTCAATCAGCAATTACGTTGTTTGCTAGCTTAATAAGCCTAAACACATCACTACACCTTGTGTTGCTGGTGGAGATGAGCCAAATGTTATAGCCGTAAAGATTAATTGTTAATTAGTGTTAATTGGAGAGTTTAAGGAAAATGAAGAAATACGAAAGGGAAATTCGGAGAAAGGAAGCATTCTATTTGCATAATTGCTTTTTAATACATATTTTGGATGCACCAAAGGTAATCAAACACTAATTAATTATTTGATCATCACAGAACATCTGTGTTTTAGCTGATCCTTCCCCATCTTATTTATATCATGCACTGCACGCACACCCTTCAGACACGAGGAATTTTGCACATCAAAATAGTAATTAAAAACACATTAGCCCATATCAATTTATGAACAGCAATCTAGAAAATTGTTATCAACTAGCACTCAAAAACAGTCACCATACACTTTTATTTCTTTTACTAGGGACGAGTGCAAGATGATTTTTTTTAAGTGTCAATAGCAACTCAAATAATAAAAAAAAATTGAGAGAGAGCTTACGATCCACAATCGATTTTGGGGTCGAGAGGAACGGGAAGGGACACATGGCAGAAATCAGGAAGCTGCTTGAGTCTGTCAGGGTTGATCGGCATGCCAGCAGCTGCTTTCTTGAAGCATTCACATTGGTTCCTGCGACACTCTCTGGTGGTAGCCGCAGCCTAAACGGTTTGCACACCAACGCAACATGTAATCGGAGGAGTCCCGGGGCCAGACCCCGTCAAGTATTCCTTACATGGCATCAAATCCATCAAGGCCTGTTGGCATGTGATGTCGGGATTGGAAGGATTTGCATGGTTCAGAACCATAACCATTGATAGAGATAGTGCACTTGAGATGTTGACACTTGTCTAAATCCTAGATAGGCAGTTAGTTTAGTAGAATCTAGTGAGTTGTATAAATACCTCATTCATGTAATAACTTCTTAGTTAAGTAATCAATACATGAGAAATAGCTTGAGCTTTTCATCTCTCTCTCTCTCTCTCTCTCTCTCTAAATTCTCTCTGTGATATTGTTCTTACAAATTCATAGTATATACATTAACAACCATCAGCCCGAAAGGATCACCAATTTCATCTCCATTTTCTTTTGGAACACAAAAACAAGGCAAATATTTAGTTTGGATATGCAGAAGACTTGAAGAATTGAGTGTGACTTGGAGCATGAACTGCATCCTCTTCTTATAGGGGAGTCGCAGGCTGCTTTTTAGTGGCTCATTTAACGTGTATAGGTGCAGTCAAGATTTTTTCTCCTCCTTAAAGAGTTACTTTTTTTCCTTAAACAGCTGGTTTTACTTAAAAGTGAAAACTATGTCAGACCAAAAGAAAAACAGGTTCAAAACTAGGTAAAAACCACAGGCTTCAACTAATGGAGGACATTGCAAATACCATTAATAACCTGTGTTTCTTTTAGTGTTTTGGATTTTCATAATATTAATTTTGCTTCTTATTTTTCCGCATTTCTAACAATTTAAAATGCAAAGGAGCTCTTAGCTAGCTCTGTTGAGCATTCATTTTTGGATCTGAAGTCTCAAACCCTAGATATAACTTGTGTAAAACAATTCGAAAAAGGCAACACTAAAGCAAAAGTTGCACAAACAACTAATAAAAATCTCCACAATGACCGATATCTAGCAAAATCCGAATGTAGATGGATAGTATAATTATAATTTAATTCTTTATTTTTTAAGTTTAATTTTTGGATTCAAAAGATTTTTCATGTATAGATTGTGAAGTTTGAATTAGGGGGTATTTTCGAAAAATTCATATAAACAAAACAACAACTAGTTTTTCCAGTTGAGAAAGCGTTGTATGATCTGTGACAGCTGGTTTTTAATTTTATGAAGAAGAAACGTTTTCTTTGCTGCTAAAACGCTTTATAGGCCAGAAATATAAAAAAACTGATCAACTGTGCTAAAAGCATGCTTGTATTTCAATAAAATCCAAAGCTAATTAACCCGTTGAGGATTAAAACGCAGCTCTAATCTTCTGCTGCTCAATGGAACTCGTGAGTTTCTTGTGTTTGTTTGCATAACCACGTGTTTGGAGCCAGTGCATGCATTGTATATATTGAATCCAATTCTCAGGATGTAATTAGTCGGCAAAGAATTGTTGAAATTTTGATTTTTTGCTAACAAAGAAGAAAAACCAACTCGAACAATCCCGGGTTCGTTTGTCTTCCTCCTTAAAAACCCTAGCTAGCTAACACCCAACTCAGAGTACGTACTACATACGCAGGTCAAGTTTATGAATTATGAGTTATGACGGATACTATATCATTATACATAAGATTACAATGACAATATTGAATATTATTAAGAGTGTTTCCCAACGGAGAGTGGCTGGTGACCTAACTCTTTATAAGCTCAGTAAAATTTCATAACTTAGTTTACGATGTGAGACAACACTTCACATTCTCAAACGCCTTGTCACATGTACGTATGATGACACTCAAGCTAAATACATGAACAACATTTATTGGGCAATGACATAGAACATGTGTTGTTGTTGGGCTTCAAAAAATGACCAACATGCTATGATATATACCATGAATAAAGTTAATATTCTATATATATCTAGAGAAATTTGGAGCAATGGTCCTTAAATTTTCGTCCAGTTAAAGCTTTGGTTCTTAAATTAATAATTTATGAGTATTGATTAATCTCTGAACTAGTTATAATGTGGAGCAATTAATCAAAAGCTGGGTGGTGAAGGTGGAAATTAATTAAAGGCTTGGTGGATAATGTTGATTATGATTGGCTGATTTTCTGGAAATGCGAAGACTTGAATATTTGAGTGTGGCTTGGACCGTGAATTGCATGCTCCTATAAGAAAGTTGCAAGCATTTTAGTAGCTCATTTAATTTGGAGTTATGCAGTCAAGATTTTTTCTCCTCCTTCTCAGATTTGTTTTTACTTAAATTAAAAACTGTCTGACCAAAAGAAAACTGTGTAAAACCACAGGCGCCAACTAATATGGAGGTGCTAAAAAAAAGTTGAGGTTCCACCATAAAATTACTTGACAATATAAGGAGTAGTTCAGTTACTTATAAGTTAGTGTGGCTGCTGGGCATCACATGCGGGACAACTGCTCTAATATTATGAAGAAAGTTGAGGTTTCACTATAAAAAAAAATTGGCAATATGATGAGGAGTAGCTAGCGCAGTTACTTATAACCACATACAAGGTCCCTCTTTTCCTCAATTTGGGATTGATGCTCTCAACAGGCGCAAATATTTTTACTAGGGTAATGCTATGAAGACCAACTTTTTAACTCAAATTTTGTAAACTGTATGACGTGATTGTTGATGATTGGATTATTATTTAACTGTTAATTAACATGCTTATTTCATAATGCTAGATACACTAACTTTTTAGACCACATTTACAAACCATGTGAGATGTCATTAATAAAAAATAAATACGTTAATCAACACTTAAGAAAAGACACAAGTTCCTCCCTATAAGTATACTCTCATTTACCGCTCCCTCTTATCCTTTGATGATGATCGGTTGCATTTAACCATTTTTTATCCCTTCAATTAATTAATTAAAATAAAAACTTGCGGTCTCGGGTTCGAAACCCGCTGCTGGTGTGGAAGCCAGACTTATGGCCAAGGGGAGGCTGAAACACCTCTGTGAATCTTCCCGGCCCCCTAAAGGAATGGATAACCGTGGCTTGCAACTAGTTGTCACTTTAAAAAAAAATAATAATAAGAATAATTAATTAGAAGGAAACGTTTTACTTATTTTGGTGTTGGGTTAGAGATCTAAAGAAGCCATGGAGAATCAACAAACAAACTGCAATGCTTCTGTCGTTAAGCAAGTTTTTGGTTTTGTCTTTTTTTTTTTCTTTTTTTTTTTTTTGCAATTTCTGGTTATTTGATATCTTGCTTTAGGAGTCCTTTTAATAAAGCACATAATTATTCTTATTTTGTTCTTCTTTACTATATAATATTCATGTTCATAAACTATATTTGTTTCATTTCCCCAGGAAACTTACACAAATATATATAATGAAATGAAAAAACAACTATGGAATGGTTAGTGCTATTCACATACTCATTTTTACTTCTCATGCACTCTTGTTAATTTTTGGCCTTGAATATTCTTCTATTTATTCGATTTGACCACTGAAAATTGATAGAGGTATATGAGAAGTAAAAATAAGTGTGTGGATAGCACTTTCCGGGATGATAATGTTTAACTTGTGTGAAAATTCCGACATTGAAGAGAAGATGCGCACGAGGACGCGCATAACCTTCACTCTCATGGGAACCATGGCATATGCTTGTTCTCTTGTTCTTGTTTGTTTTGTTTTTTAAAAGTTTCACCAATAGGAGGTTTTTTATGAAAAACTTGAACTTATAGTAAGCTAGCAAACAAATTAATACACTCTTGGTCAAGAGTTTGAAATGGTTTAGACGCTTAGAAAGCCTTGTAGCCATCGGATGGGCAATATTCTAAGGCACGTCCATGTCCACAGCCTTTCTTGGTGCTCGAAAATCCCGTACGGAATATTTTTTCTGAAAACAAGGAATTGGATATCAATCGGCCTCCTTCTTTAAGTTTCGTCATCCCCTTCACTTGTTCTCGTTCTTCTTTAAGGACTTATTTCTGCAATAATTTATCCACCCAATATTATGGCCGTAAGTCATTTTCTGTTTTTAGTATTGAAGTTCTTAGTGTATATCATGCTTTTTTGAATATTAGAATTTGACTTATAGCCACTAAATGTGTTTTTTCATTTTTTGAAGAAACTGATTATGATTTATTTCATATATATATATATATATATATTATGATTTTAGGGCATATATACTCTCTGGGTTATGATTGGGACATTATTTCATTTTCTTAAGGAATATCAATGTTTTATCGATTAATTCATACCGTAATGACGGGATTTGAAACGATAAATGTAGATGTTTGTCTTCGTTGATTGGAGTCCTGCTCTCTAAGGTCCTCATTTTGAGGATCTGTCGTAATGTCATTTTTGTCTTCTGTCTTTAACCGTTATGTCGTTGATATTTAGTCGATATGTTGTTTGATATTTAGTTTTTTTTTAGCTCATCAATTAAGTTTTTTATCATTTTAGTCAAGTTCCTTTTCTTTACGTGGGGATAATATGAAAACTTACCTACAATCGAATTGTTATTGTATATTATTAGCTTTGTTGAAAACAAAGAAACCTTCTTAATTAAAAAGATTACTTTGTTGCAGAAAAAACCCCACGTCCCCAAATTTGGCGACTGGGACAATGATTACAGTATATCATACACTGCATGTTTTGAGACCGCTAAAAAAAATGGAGTGAAGGGAAATCCAAATGACCCCGAAGACAATCCAGAGGCCTTAAAAGGCATGTTCGAGTCCTCCGCCGCACAACCTCCTAACAGCGCCACGAGTTCGAGCAGCAAGCCACGAACCTCAAGCGAAAATGTACGCCAAACTGAGGGAGACACTAGCCACGGTGCGCTCCGGCCAAATGGCGTTGTGCATGAGCGTAGGGTTTCTGGAGGGAGCTTCAAGAGTTACAGATCGGAGTCTGGTAGCGAAAGGAGCAACTCCGATTATTCTCTCTTGCAGCAACAACCGAGACACCGCCGTGCGAGGTCGGAAAGAAAGAGCAGATTGGCTTCATCAGGGAGAGGTCGCAGTCATAGCATTCGTAGTCATAGCATTTCCAATTCTCCGAGCAAGCCTAAAAGTACTAACAGTAGTACTCATCAGTCTAGTGATCTTAGTCAACACGATACTGTAAGTTATCCTTCTTCATGTTTCTGTCTAATTATAGCATATATCTGAATTCTCTGCCTTTTCTCCCTTCCTATTTGAACGCTAAAGATTAAACCACATCATCATCTTATTTTACCTTTACTGTAGAGAGAAATAAGAAGAGGAAACTGAGAAAGGAGGGAAGGGAGGAGAAATTTTTCAGTGTGCAGTAACACGGCTCGATACAAGTGTCATTATACAATTGGTTAGAAACCTATGAAAAAAAAATTCTAAACAATTGTAGTATGACACTTGGTTTACCGAGTCGGGGCACACTAAAAAAAATTCAATAGGGAAGGGAAATAATCCAACTCCTTATAGCATAAGGTTTATTAAACCTATTAACAAGGAAAAGAAATGAAAGTGTAACAATCCCATTAACGTTATAATACGCGTATATCTATTTATTGATAGTGTTCCTTAATTCATAAAACAACAAATCTCATATCTACTCATATTATAACACGTAAAGTGTGATCGTCACACTAAAAAATATATTTGAACATAGAATTCATTGCTAAAGCGTGCAAAATTTGTACTGTGACAGCATACAAGAGTATCTTCAATACCCAAATTTGGGGATTGGGATGAAAAGGAACCCAAATCTGGTGAAGGTTTTACTTGCATATTTGAAAAAGTGAAAGAAGAAAAGAAAATTGCATCAGAGTTCCCAGTTGTGCCTCAACAACCAAGCAACAATCTCAACAGTGCGAACGAACGTGAAAAATCTCCGTCCAAATCAAAGGTAATTTTGCGGCCAAACCGAGTTTTGTGATTATATATTCTCGATATTGTAAAATATCTTCGACGAATTACTTCTGATACATAACTTCTTGTGTTCTTGTGCAGAGATGGTGCTGCATCTTTTGAACCGAAAGACAGTGAGATGGATAGTATTTCACATGTTTAATATTTATGTAAACAAAGGATTTCTAGCATTTTATTTTGTTAATGGAAGTATATTTGAATTTTTTTTAATAAACGATATTTTCTACGTTAAAGGAGTGGAGGAGTATGTTAAGTCTCACAATAGATTAGCCATAATAATGTGGTTCAAATTCGCTTTTTGGCGATAATCGAACATAATATCTCTCATTTATAAGTAAAGAGGATTTAAATTTAGTTTGTTGACATTGCTATTCAAGTTCTTTATTTTTGAAGTGAAAATTACCTTTTGAATTTGAATAAATTTTTCAGTGTACCGGTAACACGGCCCGGTACATCAATTGTCATAATAAAAGTAGTTCATTTTTTTTTTCAAATATTTAACCATTTATATTATAACATTTAAATGTTGTTGATGCACAAAATTTGGAGGATCTTGGACCAACGTAAATCCAGTCGTGAATCACACAAACGCACAAGAACACAAAGATGTATCGTGGTTCACCCCAATATTTGGGCTACGTCCACACTGATGTTGATTCAATTTCACTGTATAAATGTATGAATTACAATAGATCAGCAAGGTGCTCTCTGTGGATGCAGCCCTTGCCATTTTGCTCTCTGTTTAGCTGATAGGGTATTGCCCTCTATTCTTGTGAGGATGAATGTGAGACTCTGTCCCTTAGTGAAGGTGAGACTCTCTGGTTCCTCTTAGTGAAGTTGAGGCCCCTTTTTATAGAATAAGGGTTTCCTCCCTTCTTACATAAATCATGGGCTTAGGGATGAGGCCCAAAGACAAGTCCCAATATATGGTACCAACAAGAGTCCCCCAAGTCTTCAGTCAAGAAAGTCTTTTGGTTGGAGACTTCAAATCCAATCCATGTACGGGGCAAAGTGACTAGATGTCTTGAACCAATATTCAACACAAGGCAATGCTTAACATAAAGCAATACTCAGTTAGAGGTATCACACGTTGAGAGACTACTCGGCTAGAGGCGATGCTCGTTGCGAAGCTGCTCAACTAGAGGCTATGCTCGCGACGAGGCGGTTACTCGGCTGGAGGCGATGCTCTTTGCGAGGCTGCTCCGCTAGAGGCTATGTTCGCTGCGAGGCGGCTCGGCTCGTGGTGTTCCTCATTGCAAGTATGTACTTTATGTCAGCGTGTACTCAATATGAGTTGATTCTCGACATGATTCGGGTTCGCTTGTCAAGTTCGCATATTGGGTTCTTTTAATCAGCAACAATGTTGATCAATGAATCTAGTTGCTCAATAATTCCTGACAATAAATGACAGTATAAGTATGACCGTATAATGAATAAATCAAATTGACAAAGTTTGTAAAGGCAAAATATTGTACTATGTGTCTTCTATAAATAAATAATTTATTCAGTTGTGTGGTAAATCACATGTTGTAGAAGTGACATAGTTTAATGGCAATCACAATACTCTAGGCCAATAAATATTGTATGACAAAGTTTTACCCTACCACTTTAAATAATGAAGTCAGGAATGATTAAAGATGCAATAATAAAATAATTATAAGGAAGATTGCAGACAAGCGTTTGTAAAGCATATGCACATTGTAAAGCAATTTCAAACCGGGAATGCACTATATAGGTGTGATAGAAATGATGTGACCTCATTATGCATACTGTAAAGTAAGTGCTGTCACTTTCCAGTAATGATGTGATGATGTGGTTTCCAGTAATAGGACCACCACAAAATGATAATGAAATATTAAATAGTAAAATAATTAATGAATTTGGAGAACACTTATCTCCTTCATTGCTTTTCCCGTGACTTTTTCAGAAAATGGGCAGGGAAAATGCATTCCCCTTCATGATGAAAGTTTTATCTTTCTCAGAAGTTGGCGGGCATCTTCTGACGGCTTGGTGCTGCAGAGAGCACTGAGCTTTCTGGAAAGCAAGTTTCCAAGCAGTTTCATCGTAGGCATGAACATGTAGAACACAGATCTGGTCAGAGAGAGCTTCTTTGCTAGGAATAGACTAGATGTCACGGCCGGATTTACGTGACCATCGAAACCCAAATCAGAGGTGGTGGAGATGGGGCCACGGCTACCATCGGAGGAAGCCCCAAAGGAAGCGGAGGCGGAAGGAGAAGGCTTAGAAAACCTACAATCGGTGGAGGCTTTTGGGGCTAAAACCACAGGGGAATCTCCAGGCTTCATGACGAGAAAATCATGGAAGATGGCGTGCTTCCTTCGCTGTTGCTCCTCTAGCTTCTGCTTCTGCAGCTGCTGCTTTTGCTGTTGGCTGCTGAGAGTTGTGGCATTGTTGTTGGGGATGCCTTGCCCGCAACCGTATCATTAGACGTCATGGAGGTCTGTATGCTACACCCATAATAAATAACACCTAGAAGAAAGAGAGGGGGAGGAGAAGCCCCGAATGGCGGAGGGCCATTATCCTCTGCATGCGACCTGAATCCTCAATCCAGTACGGAAGAGTCTAAAATCCAGCGAATAATGCAGAGGAAGACGGAGACGACCACTCCTCTGTATCTGCGTACGTGCGTTTATCGCTCTGTGCTATCTGTAATTGTATGTTGAAAGCGAGGAGAGAGAGAGAGAGAGAGAGAAATGTGGTAATGAGTATAGAGAGTGGGTTTTCGAGAGGAATAAGCAACAAACAGCAATGGGGAAGGTTTGTCCTGGTTCACGCGCTTGGCGCCCTGGAGGGCGACCACCAGATCAGACACCCATGATTCCGTCGGATCGGAATTCGTGGAAGAAGTCGACGCATCCAACGGTCCAAATTCATTGTCTTTAAACACCATTATCTCTTCGAACAAATGCATTAGCAAGGCGATTCGCCGGACCAGATCGGTGCAGTCATTCTTAAACATGCTGGTAACATCGTCGCCGAACTTGCTTGCACCAACGACGTCGTTTAGTAATTGCAGTAACTTCAATGTACGGTCGATGCCGCCGGCTATTGCTCCGGGCATTGGGTTCTTCTGTTTTCCATTTGTCTATGGGATTCTTTGCGGGAAAGCGAAGGAAAGTTCGGGGCGTGGTTCATAAGGAACACAACCCGCACCGTGCAATTAGAGACTATCGCGACGGGTGGCGCGTACATGTGTGAGGGATTGGCTGTTGGGTTTGGAAGTGACACTTTTGGAGGTTCTGGATGTGTCTTGGGTGTCTTTGTGGCAAATGAAAGTTGATGTTTGGTGACAAGTGTTGTGGAGGTTGGGTTTCTGTAGATTCACGGTGGAGTGTGGTGAGGTGAAAAAATGAAAGAGAAACGACATAGCTGTTCGTGTTGTTTCCCACAGACGGCGCCAAATGTTGATGCACAAAATCCGGAGAATCTTGGACCAACGTAAATCCGACCGTGAATCACACAAACGCATAAGAACACAAAGATGTATCGTGGTTCACCCCAATGTTTAGGCTACGTCCACACTGATGTTGATTCCATTTCACTTAATGAATGTATGGATTACAATAGATCGGCAATGGAGCTCTCTGTGGATGCAGCCCTTGCCATTTTGCTCTCTGTTTGGATGATAGTTTATTGCCTTCTATTCTTGTGAGGATGAATGTGAGACTCTGTCCCTTAGTCAAGGTGATACTCTTTGGTTCCTCTTAGTGAAGGTGAGGCCCCCTTTTATAGAATAAGGGTTTCCTTCCTTCTTACATAAATCATAGGCTTATGGATGAGGCCCAAAGACGAGGCTCAATATATGGTACCAACAAATGTTATGGATCATTTTTATAGCACACTAGAAAAAATTTCATTAGAATTTAGCTGTGCTCGAAAATGAATGCTAAGGATATTCTCTCCAAATTGGATTCTCCATAGATGTCTGCCAACTCATATATGAGATAGCAATAATGTGGTTTAAATTCACTTTTTACGAGAATCGAACCTAAGATCTCTCACTTACAAACATAATATTTTACAATACTGATACGAAAAAATTGTTAATAAACTATAAGTAATAGAAAATTCATGAAGAGTCTTACTTCCATAGACTCTTAGCATTTTTCGATGCTTGAATTTAAAGTTCAAAACTTCAAAATTATGTTATCGTTATCGTTATCTTTACCCAAACATATATTATCACCAGACTGAATTCCCTAAGGAAGCGCCCACATCTCATGCTATGCTCTATTACTGCAACGGCCCGATTGAAACCGGTTGATCCCCACGAGGGTCCGCTTTCAACATCCGACCATCAGCATGATTATCACATGGGCCAACTGTTAAAAGTCATTCAAAATCGATCACTCAGTACTATAGTTTGATAGTATTATTTTTTTTTAAAGTGAGAGATCTTAGGTTCTAATCTTGTAGATAATGAATTCGATACCCAATTAGGTTGTACATTCCATTATGTGATTTAACCGAACGTCTCTCTTTCTGATGTAAATATATCGATGTACTTAAAAAAATAAAAAAATCATTCAAAATCATCCGCAACGTTCCACAGCGACGCTGGCCCCACACAATTCCAATGCGATGCCGTTTCACGTTGCCTTGGAATAAAACTCGAGCGCCAAATGCTGTTACAAATCTCACTCACTCACTCTCTCTCTCTGTTTTTCAAATTTCTGAGTAAAGTTCCTCCTGTTTTCGTTCGAATGGAGATTGGATCGGGTCGGACGGGTGTGTGCCCGAAAGAGCATCAGAAGATTTCCCAGGAGTGGTTCAACTTGGTCGATTCAGGTAAAAAAATGGTGTCCTCTTTTAGCTTTCGCAAATTTTTAATCAAATGTTGGTTTTGAACTTTTGATCGGTTGCCAGTTGATTGTGTTGTTCTGGTTGTTTAATTAGATGGTGATGGCCGAATTACCGGAAACGAAGCCACTAAGTTCTTCGCCATGTCGAGGCTTTCTCGTGAAGAACTCAAGCAGGTTTTTCATTCATTTGTGATAGCAGCCTAATAAGCTTCTTTGTTTTAGGGATTGTTTATGTATAAATCACTTCTGCTCATAAGTGCTTTTAGTAAAAATACTGTGAAAATTTTGTTAAAAGTCCAACTACTTATTTGAAAGCACGTTACACTTGCTCAGAAGCACTTCTAAATTTTGTGCCAGTCATTGTCAAAAGTGATTTTAGTTGTGAGAAAATGCTTTTATCTTTTCCGTAAGTAGTACTAAAACTATAATATTCGACTAGGAAAGTACGATTCTATGGTTTTACCCTTTGGTCTATATGTGTTGGAAGTTAATTTGATTGTATTTGGGATTAGGGCATATGATTGTTTGGAACTCACTTTTTGTTTTCTCATTTATCATTCAAGGTTTGGGCGATTGCTGACACGAAACGACAGGGATTTGTAGGTTTTTCGGAGTTCGTTACTGCAATGCAGGTTGTGCATGATTTTTGGGATATATTTCCTTTTTAGTGTATGTTGTATTAGGCTATTGAAAATTGCCATAGAATCTTTCCCTCATTTGTGGTTGAATTTGATAGATGATTTCTTTAGCACTAGACCATGAATCAACCCCCGACATCCTCAAAACTACAGGCAAGAAAGTTTGTTTAATATCGTATTTCCTGTTTTTGTAAATGTGGAAGAATCCAACATATACATTTTATCTATGTCTCATTCGATTTGTTCCTCAAGTTCTTCATGTTCAATTGCAGTTGATTGGGAAAACAATAAACCTCCAGTTATAGAAGGTTTGGATGATTTGGTAGCTGTGAGTATCTTCCTTTTCCCTCCCTTTTGACTTTATAACATACATTGTGACTTTCACTTATTATTTTCTCGATTCTGTACTAACAGAAAACCAAGAGTTTAACAACATATGGAGTTGAAGTAAATGGTTAGAAAATCCATCCAACTTTTTAAGGAATATACTTGTTATAATCTTGTACTGAAGTCTTCGTTGGAAATGACCATCAGTTCAGCGGTTTGGTTCAAAATCAGCAAAGAAAGTAAGATCAATGTCCATTGTGCCATTGACTACTGCTGTATTTTTATACTTTTCGTTCGTTTTTTCATGAGTTAAACAATCTCAGTTTCTTTACTTATTCGATTGAAACATTTTATCTTTTTTGTCACCTATAGATCAACTTGTTTTTACATATTAGAGCACCTCCAGCGGGGGAGGTTGCTCGGGGGCTGTGGATCAAACAGTAGCAAATTGCTGGGGGGATGAGCTCCAGCGTATGGAAGCCCGAGCAACAGGCGAGGCCCGAGGAGCAGGCCCGTCGAGGAATGCCAGCCCGAGAGCCCGAGGGCTACGTCAGGCGCGTGCGTTTCACGCGCGCGTGGGCGCGAGTCGTCCGACAAAAAAACAGGGCTGGGGCCCGCGATTTCAGTTTTGAAAAGTAACCGTTGGGGAAGCCACGTGGCTTCCCCATGTCTGTTCGATTGAAACGGTCATATTTTATGGACCGTTGGATTTCCAACGGTAAAAAACATTTAAAAATCTCATTTAATTTCATCCGTTTGATCTAAGATCAACGGTTCACGTTATTAGGCTTTGTAAATTATATAAAAAAAAAGAAAAAACTGTTTAAAAATCTAAAATGTTACCGTTGTGACACGTGGCACAATCTGGAGTGTTGGAATTTAAATTTTTTTAAATCCAACGGCAAAGATTAATTAGGTGAATAAAAATTTAAAAAAAATGTAAAACAATTCTTAAAAATCCGAAAAAAAATTATGAAAAATTATAAAAAATTTTGATTTCACTTCACCTATAAATACCTTCTCATTATCTTCTACCCTACACCACAATTTCATATTTTCTCAACTACTTTCAACCACATTCCTATCTTTCTTTCAAAGTTTCAATCCAATTTTTTTCCAACAAAATGACTACTCAACCAGGTACGAATTGGACGCTTCTTGAAGATGTTGCGTTGTGTACTAGTTGGGTTCAAGTTACTCATGATTCGATTACGGGTAATGAGATGCAGTTGCGAGAAATGTGGAGTCTTATTCATACCAATTATCTTGAGAAAATGGGTGGGCAAAGAACTAAAGAATCGATGTCCAGTCGTTGGAAATTACTTAGTCAATCGTTTAGTACGTGGAGAGACGCATTGGCACAAGCTAGTGGTAATCTTCGAAGTGGTGAAAATTTAACGGATCAGGTAACAATATATTATTTATTTGTTAGCTACTTTCATTATATTTATTTGTTTGTATTATTTATTTGTTATCTTCTTTCATTATAATTATTTGTTAGCTACTTTCATTATATTTATTTGTTTGTATTATTTGTTACCTACTTTCATTATAATTATTTGTTAGCTACTTTCATTATAATTATTTGTTTGTATTATTTATTTGTTACCTACTTTCATTATAACTATTTGGTTGTATTATTTATTTGTTACCTACTTTCATTATAATTATTTGTTAGCTACTTTCATTATATTTATTTGTTTGTATTATTTATTTGTTACCTACTTTCATTATAATTATTTGTTAGCTACTTTCATTTATAATTATTTGTTTGTATTATTTATTTGTTACATACTTTCATTATAATTATTTATTTGTTACATACTTTCATTATAATTATTTATTTGTTACCTATTCTCATTATAATTATTTGTTTGTGTAGGAACTTCAAGCACAAGCTTGGTATGGTGCCAAAACCAAAAGCAAAAACAAAACATTCACCCGGTTTGAATGTTGGAATATTGTCAAAAATTGTCCTAAATTTAGAGTTGTGCATGTCGGTCCAGAAGTTTTCATGAACAGCACCCCTCTACACTCTACACCTGAGCATGCCTCGCATGATCATGATGAAGATGATGAAGAAGTGCCTGAAACGCCCCCCGTTGAACAAGCGTCGGGGTCGACCCGTTATCCAATTAGGCCTCAAGGTAAGAAGGCTTCAAAGAGAAAAGGTAATGCTTCCAAGAATGATTATGCAAAGTATATGGAAGATCTTGCCCGCCAAGGTGAATTGAATTTGGCCCGGGAAATGGCTAAATTTGAGGCTGATAAGGCTAGAGAGGATGCAAAAGCTGCAGCTTTTGAGAGAAAATTTGAAGCTGATGAGAGAGAAAGAGAACTACTTCGGCAAGAAAGGGAACATAGAAGAGAAGAAAGAATGGCTGAACGAGATCGTGACATTATGAAGGAGCCTTTAGAAGGGAAGTCTCCAGACTCTAAATATTTTTGGAAGTCAGAGAAAGCGGATGTGGTGCGAAGGATGCGTGCAAGAGAAGCGAGAGCAAGAGGAGATGGTCCTAGCACCACAAGAGAAGATTATCCTAGCATGACAAGAGAAGATCATCCTAGCACCACAAATTGGTTAGGTGATGGTTATCATCCATTCACGAACCCATAATTTTCCAATCAATTCGGGTTGTAATTTCTTATTCGGGTTGTAATTTCTTATTCGGGTTGTAATTTCTTATTCATTGAATAGAGTACTTTATGTTGTTTCCAATTTATTAAACTTAGTACTTTATTCAAAACACATTTAAACACACCAAATAAAATAACATCAACACACCAAAAAAACACACCAAATAAAAACAAACACCAAATAAAATAAAATTACATTACAACTCACTAAATGAACTAAAAAAACACACCACATAAAATAAAATAAACACACCAAATAAAAACAAACACCAAATAAAATAAAATTACATTTCAACTCACTAAATGAACTAAAAAAACACACCACATAAAATAAAATAAACACACCAAATAAAAACAAACACTAATGAACTTAAGTATTGTCAGCACCCCTCAATTCCCACTGGTGCTCTATCAAGTCAAGTTGGCGGGCATTGTGCATATTTGACCTTTGAAGTGCAGTATATCGTTGGATGATCCTTTCATTGTAACGTCCATCCCTTTCTAATGGCTCATGTTGCACGGGCTCATCGGTGGCGTCATGAGCACAATATATACGTGTTCTTGAATTGTTCATCGTGTCTGGCTCATATTCATCAACGGCTTCATAATCGTACTCATCTTCCACAATCATGTTGTGAAGAATGATGCACGTCATCATGATGGATCGAAGCGACTCTACATCAAACAATCTGGCAGCACCCCTGATGATCGCCCAGCGAGCTTGGAGGATACCGAAACAACGCTCCACATCCTTCCTGCACCCTTCTTGACATCTTGCAAAGTGTTTTTCCTTTGCACTGCGCGGACGTGGCACTGTTTTGACAAATGTTGACCACCTTGGGTAAATGTCATCAGCTAGGTAGTATGGCCCGTCGTACATACGTCCATTGACCTCATACGTGACTTTTGGTGCCTTTCCTTGCAGGACATCGTTGAACACTGGGGATTGGGCAAGGACGTTGAGGTCATTTTGAGCTCCCGGAACCCCGAAAAAGGCGTGCCAAATCCATGTATCAAAAGATGTCACCGCCTCCAAAATGATACTTTTTGATCCTTTTCTGTCCCCATAAGCGCCTTGCCATGCACTTGGACAGTTTTTCCAAGTCCAGTGCATACAATCAATGCTTCCAATCATCCCTGGAAAACCTCGCATCTCGACTTTCTTCAGAAGCCTTTGCAAGTCCATATGAGTAGGTCTCCGGAGGTACTCTGCGGTGTAGATAGATTCGATTGCCGAACAAAACCTCATGAGGGACTCAAGAATGGTTGATTGTCCCATCCTCGTTATCTCGTCCACTTGGTCTGCAGCTGCTCCATATGCAAGCATCCGCAAGGCAGCAGTAATTTTTTGCTGAGGCAGGAGACCCATAGCACCAAAAGCATCCGGCTTTTGCACAAAGTAAGAATCATGGTTGCAAACAGCGCCCATGATTTTGTTGAACAAATGTCGTTCCATTCTAAAACGACGTCGGAAGTATGTATCAGGGAATGCACTGTTACGGACAAAATAATCGTCCAAGAGCTCCTGACCTCGTCGTTGCCTGTTTCTATCAATGTTTACAGCACGGTTGGGCCTGCAGATATGAGTCATAGCTTGGACGACTCGACGGGATTGTGAGGCTCCTGCCATTCTTGATTCGTCATCTCTCCGTCTACGCTCGTCATCCTCTTCCATCTCATTTTGGGCCCAATCCCCAACATTGAACATTCCTTGTGATTGGTTAAACAATTCTTCCTCTTCTTGCTCGATTTCCCACATCATCTTTGAAGAAGAAGAAGAAGACATTGTAAGAAGGAAGCAGAAACTATGAATAATGATAGGGATTTTGGTGAAGAAGGAAGCAAAAACTATGAATAATGATAGGGATTTTGGCGAAGAAGGAAGCAGAAACTATGAATAATGATAGAGATCTTGAGAAAATTGGTGTGAGATTTATGAGGATGGATGGGGGATTATATGGAGGATTCAGAAGGGATTAGGTTGTAGATAATGCCACGTGGCATGCCGTCATTCGTTAAAAATCTGGTGGAAATCTATCCTCAAAGATTGTAATCGGATTGTGACACGTGGCACGACGTGATTGGTTAAAAATCTTATCAGAAATCCATCACCAATAATTGTCTTTTCAGATAATGACACGTGCCTTGACACAACGATTAAAAATCTTATCGGAAATCCATCACCAATAATTTTCTTTGCGGATAATGACACGTGGCGCAACGAGAACGATTAAAAATCTTATCCGAAATAACAAATATAATTATTTTGAATTATTTTATAAATACAAAAATACAAAAATTTTATTGCTATTGGCTTTTCGGATAATGACACGTGGCGAAACGAGAACGATTAAAAATCTTATCCGAAATTACAAATAAAATTATTATGTATTATTTTATAAATAAAAAAATACTAATATTTTATTGCCAATTGCCAGGGCTATTCAGTGCAGGGGTGGAGATGCAAAAGACAATTGCCAGGGGAATGCACTATTTATTAAGGGCAGTTACTGTTCACTAGGTGGATTAAATAGTGAATTGCCTAGGGGGAGGGCTCCTACACTGGAGTTGCTCTTAATGGAGGGATGTCTCCTCTTTCCTTGTTGCCTGACTATTTAAAACATTTTTCTTCAGCTCCCTCTTAATGCTGTGACATCTATTGTTGATGGCTTGAAGAGAATGTACAATGAGAAACTAAAGCCCTTGGAACTTGCATATCGTTTCAACGATTTTGCATCTCCATTGTTAGTGAGTGGATTTCTATATGTTTGGATGTATATCCTTCAAAGTGTGTCGGGGAATCAAATATCCTTTTGCTCTTCTTTGCACTGTTTCGTTCAGATACTACATTTGCTAAACGTATGGCTGATTTATTTCTTTGCAGACTAATAGTGATTTTGATTCTAAACCCATGGTCATGCTTTTGGGTCAGTATTCAACAGGGAAAACAACATTTATTAAACATTTGTTACGATGCAACTATCCAGGTTGGTTAAGTTATCTCTATTTTATTTTTGAAATTATTAATTGACAACCTCAGCGTTGAAGGGTTTAACATTCACTTGTTGGAACAGGAGCTCACATTGGACCAGAACCTACTACAGATAGATTCGTTGTAGTGATGGTATAATTGCGAATCACCTGGTTTCCTTCTAAAAAGTTTATCAAGTTTGTTTCTTTGTACTTTCTGAGGTTTATATTGTATGTTAAATGTTTTTGGTAATTCTAATTGTTGATTGCAATTCTGTTCTCAGTCTGGGCCCGATGAGAGGAGTATTCCTGGAAATACTATAGCTGTTCATGCAGACATGCCTTTCAGTGGTCTAACAACTTTCGGAGGTGCATTTTTGTCAAAATTTGAGTGTTCACAAATGCCACATCCAGTGAGTTTGGAACTTTTTATAATCTTCTATTTATATAGTATTTCTGCTGATTTTGTCACCATAATCTTCCTCTTGGATTGTGTTAATCTTCCTTTTTCTACGATTATAGTTGCTAGATGAAATTACATTTGTAGACACCCCTGGAGTTCTATCTGGAGAAAAGCAACGAACACAAAGGAGCTACGATTTCACTGGTGCTATATCATGGTTTGCAGCAAAATGTGATGTCATTCTGCTTCTGTTTGATCCTCATAAGCTCGACATCAGCGATGAATGTAAACGTGTAATTTCATCTCTGCGTGGTCATGATGACAAGATTCGAGTGGTCTTGAATAAAGCTGATCAAGTTGATACTCAACAAGTGAGATGTACCTCTGGTTTATATTGAATTCATTATACATTCTGTTGAAAGCAATTTTCAAGTTACTAACTTTTTGTCTACATACTGTCATACCGAAGCTGATGAGAGTTTGTCGGGCATTGATGTGGTCGCTTGGAAAAGTTTTGAATACTCCAGAGGTTGTGCGTGTTTATATCGGGTAGGCTTTCTGTTTCCAAAGTGGTTAACTATATGCTATAACCAACATGACTATTGCCGTACTAGTGTCAATTTTATTCCTAAGCAATAACAAAGTATTTATCACTAAACGATAATTAGCCATAGACCTTTCTTTTTTATGAAACATTAGGAGTAATGGGTTAAATTGTTAGCTATTAGGGGGAAGGAGGATCGGTGGGTCTACAATGACACTAAAGTATATAGACATTATTATTTTTCGCTACTGCGGTAAAGTGTCATCTGCAACCAAATACCATTCTTGCACAACGTATGCATTTTCTCTTGGAAAATATACCATTTCTCTCCTTCACACTTATACAAAACTCATGCGAAAGTATCAGTTAGCGACACGTGGCATACTGCCCTACTCCTCCTTTGTTGGGTAGTTTAGCTGATGATGCTTTCAAGGTCAGAAAAGAAGGTTATCTGCTTCATTTCAAAGTTCAAACTGTGAAGTCTTGAAGATGATGGAGAGAAAAAGAAGAAGGAAAAAAAAAAAAAAACACTCGAGAGACTATTTGGCCCTTAAAAATTTGCTCTTCTAGATGGACTGCAAGAAACATATGCTTAATATCTTATAGTGTATAATAGATAAAATCCTTAGATATACTTTGCTCCTAGATGGGCATTGATGTATAGGATTTTCTAGCATCAACATTCAATCATCGAACCATTTATTATCCGTTGTATGCCATAAAAACGGAGCATATAGTATAGAATTTGTGATATATAACATCAAACAAATTCCCCAGCTTAACGCTTCATATCTAAGTACGAAATTGATTATAGTTAAAACATCTCCAATTGGCTCTTTGAAACTCCTAACAAGTATTTAGGGTGGGAAAAAAAAACCTCCTAGTGATTCTATATATTAATGCTAACTATTTTAATTTATTTTAATTATTGATTCATTCCTATTAAGAGGTCGCACTTGGTGCGATGGCAAGTGCCTTCGCCCATAAGCGGTAGGTCTCGGGTTCGAGACTTGGGAGCAGCCTCTCCATAAATGGGGGTAAGGTTAGCCGACATTCACCTCTCCCAGACCCTGCGTAAAGCGGGAGCCTTGTGCACTGGGTATGACATTTTTATTGATTCATTCCTATTAGAGGTCGCACTTGGTGCGATGGCAAGTGTCTTCGCTCATAAGCGGTAGGTCTCGGGTTCGAGATTTGGGAGCAGCCTCTCCATAAATGGGGGTAAGGCTAGCTGACATTCACCTCTTCCAGACCCTGCATAAAGTGGGAGCCTTGTGCACTGGGAACGACCTATTGATTCATTCCTATTGGCTGATTATTGATATATAGTCATTATGATTCTCTAAAGTAGAAAGTATAGTTGGAATACAACTTTTTTAAAGGGCTCCTAAAATAACTTTTTGATGGTTTTAGCTAAACCTTTGTTATCAAATAGAGAGTATGATTGAAGATGTTCACAAAGAAAATGTGAAACGTAATTTTGAAGGCCTATGTGGCAATGTTAAATTTCCTTTGGGTGATCCACACACACCTATTTTTACTTCTTCCACACCTCTCTCAATTTTTGATCATTGGATCAAATGAATTAAAGGAGATCAATGGCTAAAAATCAACAAGTGTGTGGAAAATGAAAATAGGTGTGTAAATAGCAATATCCTAAGTGGCCCTTTATTATAGTGGTGGAAATGTGTTGTGCCCTTGTATGATGATGTGGGTTCAAACCTCGTCAGTGGCTTATAACTTTTGTCACTTAGTACTATGATCTAGTGGTATTCCTCTTCACTTGTAAGTGAAACGTTTTAGATCCGATTCTCGCCAAAGGCGAATTTGAACCATATAATTGTGAGGCTTAGCTCACTTCCTCACCCTTTAGTGTAGATAATATCGTTTGTTCAAAAAAAAAATAGCAATCTCCTTTCTTTTACTTTTTTTTTTCCTCAAACTCATATGTTTTATCTTATTCAATTAAATATTTGTAAAACTCCATCTTCAAAACAAATCACTCAAAACTAGGGTCCATACAACAAAGTGTTTAAAAAATAAAATGACATCAAATTTTCTCATACGTCAAAATTGGCAGGCTTGGCAGCACACAATATGTATGTCAATCCACCTAGGATTGACATATCAATTATAACTTTTATCTACTTCAAATTTTATTACATGACATTCTACTTGAGATTTGAAACCTATGGTCTTACCTTCCAAATTAGCTAAATCATTTGCAAACACGTTTAACATTTTTATTTTTTTTGGTATAAGTTGTTTTTTATTACTAACCAACCAAACATTACAAGCTTACTAAAGGCCAAAGTAAAACATTTAAACAAACAAAAGATGGGCCAAAAAAAAAATTAAAACACAAAATGAGCCAATCAACAGGGAGGCCCAAGACCAAAACTACACAACTTCCACGTGATCCATCCAATTCCTCTTCCACTGCCGAGCATTTCCTCAACAATTGTACCTTCCAACTTCGATCTGCTCCTCGAGCACAGCCATAAAAACAAGATAGTTGGAAACTAATCAAGAGAAGCCAACTATCAAGATGAAGCCTGTGGAAACCCACGAGCAATACTGCTGGTAAAGGTAGACAACATG